>NC_137736.1:25545571-26145571 GCF_963264785.1 Psittacula echo | reverse complement strand
AGCATCTCTTTCCATTCCCTGCAAGGTGATTGCATGCTGGGGTAGGGTGGCTTGGATCAATGTCTCAGTTGGGGAGAGGCTTTAGTGCTTTCCTTTTCCAATTGAGTAATGCCTTGAGTGTTTCTGCAGATCAGAGGGGAGCCTGATGCTGCCAAGTGCAATGTCACCATGCAACAGAAGAGAGCACATCTCATCTCCTCCCTCTCACTTCTCTTCATTGAGCTACTTGTGGGTTTTATGTAATATCAGCTATTGTTGTTTTACTACTTAAGAGTGCTAAAGTGTAAAGGAAGATGTTTGGTGTGAAATATGGCGCATAAAATTCTTACAGATGTCTTTCTAATACGCAAAAAATATTTTGTTGCTCTCTCACAGGTGACTTACTTGAATTAGTTGATTACTGATTTAATATTTCACTGTAGAGCATATTTTGCGTCTCAAAAGACACGATTACTTTAAATATAAAGAAGCTTACCCATATAATTCAAACATTTAGCAACAAGAAATGGGTCATTTGTTCTGAGATTGTGCCACACATCAGAAGCCCTAAGAGCGGAGTCCTGAAAGTGCAACCAAAAGTCTCTCATTTAGTCATTAACTGGCACTAAGAGCAAGAAATAAGATTTATGCACTGAACAAAAGGTTCTAAGCAGCCACCACCACAGAAAATCAAAACCCAGATGAGCAGCAACATAAGTGCAGCAACAGTATTTACAATTGGTTACAATGAAAACTGTGATTAATTAGAGAAATGAGAAAAAAAACAGGTTTTAACTTGCATGACAAAATATACAAAAAGAACTCTAAGTAAGGCACTTGTTCAAGATTTTTATTTAGGAAAAAAAACTCAACTTTTAAAAATATTTGTTTCCTTCAAGGGTCTGAGAACAGGACACAATTTTAAAAACCAGAAAGTAAAGAGTAAAGATTTTAGAGCAGAGAGAACTAGTGGCAATGTTTCAAAGCTGACTTCTATATTAAAGTTGCTTACTGAAGTCCTGTCTTTGATGGGTTTTTTGAATGCTTCCTGAAAAATTGAAAGCTTTAAAAATCAAATTAATAGAACTGAAAGACAAAAACATGAAAAGACTTGTGCTAATACACTGACAGAGTCACAAAAGAGAAGCTGCTTAAAATCAGGAAATCTCAGTGATAACAGAGCAGCAACACTGGTCCATCAAAGACAGTATTCTTCTGGTTTTCATATATTTCAATTACAGCACCCTGATTATGCCAAAGAAAGCAAAATAAACCTGACACAGACGTATAATACAGATACAGCCCTTAAATCGTTATGAACTTGCTTTCAGAAATGACAAACCCCCAAAGTATTCATTCATTCCTAAAAGTTGTTTCCTAAAGGGAATGTAAAAAGCAGAAAAATGTTATATATAACTAGACTCTGGTATGTTAGAAGACATTTTACAGTAAACTAGAACTGTGTTTATGGCCAAAAATATAAATGCCATGAAATATTCAGTATAGTGCTAGGTGTCCTCCTGAATAGATGAACCTGTTGTCTACCTTGCTTCCTTACTACTTGGTGAATTACAAGAAAAACTCTAGTTTCATCCTCCTTTGCAGAAGTTTTCATAGCCCAAGGATTTCAATCTATGTTCATATGACACAGTAGAAAGATTTCTTCTTTCAGTATTTTCTGCTTGGTAACATAATCATAGAATAGATTGTGTAGGAAGAGACTTTAAAGGTCATCTAGTCCAACCCCTCTGCAATGATGTCTTCAACTAGATCAGGATGTTCAAAGCCCCATCCCACCTGGCCACGAACACTCCCAGGGATGGGGCATCTACCATTTCTCTGGACAACCTGTTCCAGTGTTTTACCACCCTTACTGTAAAAAATTTCTTCCTAATATCTAGTCTAAGTCTACCTTTTCTAGTTAAAAAAAAAATTACACTTTGTTCTATCGCAAGAGCCCTTGCTAAAGAGTTTGACCCAATCTTTCTTACAAGCCCCCTTAAAGTACTGAAAGGTCACTGTAAGGTATCCCTGGAGCCTTCTCTTCTCCAAGTTAAACAACCCCAGCTCTCTCAGCCTTTCCCCATGGGAGAGGTGCTCCATCCCTTGGGTCATTTTTGCAGCCCTCCTCACTCAAACAGGTCCATGTCTTTCCTGTGTTGAGGACTCCAAAGCTGGATGCAGTACTCCAGGTGGGATCTCACCAGAGCAGAGAGGGAGAACCACCTCATTCAACCTGCTGGTCATGCTTATTTTGATGCAGCCCAAGGATATGGTAGCCTTTCTGGGCTGCCAGTGTACATTACTGGCTTATGTCCAGCTTTTCATCTGACATGACCTTTTCCTTTAATAAAAAACGAAACAAAAACCTTCAGTTCCTTCTTTCTTGCCATTACCATAGGAAGTATACAACAATATAGTTTCTTTTTCCTCTCTTTATGTCCATGTGCTTTCTTGCATTTCTCCCTCTCTCCCCCCTCCATTCATCCCTTTCTCATATGCACATCCTGTCCTCAGTGAGTGATTGGAGATGACTGAGTAACGTAAAATGAGGATTTATCAAGGTTTCTTTATAATGACTGACTGAAACATTTTTCATAAAAGGTGCACCAAGACCACAAAAATGGGAAATTCTTAAAAGGTTTCTAAGATACCTTAATTATTAATATATTTTTTTCTCTTCCTTTTCCTTTTACCATGTTTTATGTTTTTATAGTTTCCTAGTTTCTACAAACCTCAGTGCTCTCCTGAGGACTAACTCTGAGTTATGATACTTTTCAACCTTTTATCACCCAGATTATTTTGTCTGAGTTTTCTACTGCTTCTCTGTACTGCATCATCCCATCTGTTCATTCTTTTTCAGAATGAGACTGGAATGTTTGTGGGGTTTTTACGTAAAAAGGGAAATTAAAAAGATATTTTATATGTGATGTGGGCCAGTTGCAGACTGTACACTAGAGGGCTGAGCTTTTGTGGGTGTGTGTGTCTGTGAATTCAGAGTAGTATGTCTGGCTGTTAACTGTGTGCACAAGGAGGTAGGATGCAATACTTTGGCAACAGAAGAATTCACTTTTACTTGAAACTCCCATATGCATAAAAACATTGGAAAAATGACAAGTAGTAATAGTGATATTATTTACCCTGCTGTTTTGCAAAGCCTTATCAGTACCATTAACTTAATATTTTTACTGAATATTGTGCTTTTTACTTCATGTTAAGCAAAAACATTGTACTGTCTCTTCGTGATGTGCCAGCTAAGCTGCACCAATGCCTCATCTCGTAGAAACCTTCCCAGAAATTTGAGCTGCATTAGCAGCATTGCGCTTTAGGTTGCCATGCGACCAGAGGGCTGGGGCAGCTCTCCTATGTGGACAGCCTGAGAGAGTTAGGGTTGTTCAGCCTGGAGGAGACTCCAGGGAGACATAATAGCAGCCTTCTAGTACCTAAAGAGGGTCTACAAGAAATCTGGTGTGGGACTTTTTACAAGGTCAGGTAACGACAGGGCAAAGGAGAATGACTTTAAACTGAAAGATGGTAGATTTAGAGAAGATATAAGGAAGAAGTTCTTTACGGGACTGTGGTGAGACACTAAAACAGGGTGCCCCTGGGAGTTCTGGATGCTACCTCCTTGGAAGCATTGAAGGCCAGGTTGAATGGGACTTTGAGCAACCTGGTCTAGTGGAAGTTTTTCCCTGCCTTTGGTAGGGGTTTGGACTTTGGACTAGAAGATCATTAAGGTCCCTCCCAATGCAAATCATTCTGTAATTCTAGGATCCTCATGACCTAGCTCATCAATAGGAAAATCTTCAAAGTGTATGTCCTGGTTTTGGCTGAGATAGAGTTAATTTTCTTCCTAATAGCTAGTGTAGTGCTGTGTTTTGGCTGTAGTCTGAAAACAGTGCTGATAACATACCAGTGTTTTAGTTGTTGCTACGTAGCACTTACCCTGAACAAGGACTTTTCAGTCTCTCACACTTTGCCAGGGAGGAGGGGCATGAGAAGCTGGGAGGGAGCAGAGACAGGACATCTGACCCAAACTAGCCAAAAGGGTATTCCATACCACAGCACATCATGCCCAGTATATAAACCGGGGGAGTTACACTGAAGGGGGTGATTGCTATTCAGGGACAGGATGGGTATCGGTCAGTGGGTGGTAAGCAATTTTATTGTGCATCACTGCTTTTTATTGAGTTTATTTTTCTTTTTCCATTTTCCCTTTTAGTTTTATATTTTCTCCCCTTGTTATTTTCCTTATGATTATTAGTAATATTATTATATTGTACTTTTATTATTTAACTGCTCTTATCTCAACCCGTGGGTTTTACATTCTTCTAGTTCTCCTCCCCATCCCACCCAGGGAGGAGGAATGGAAGGAGTGAGCAAACGGCTGCATAGTACTGAGTTACCAGCTGGGTAACTCAGCTGTTACAGTTTAGTTGTGAGTCTACACATACAGCCTCTACATATAGCTCTCATACACATAGCCTCTACAATTGCCATTGAAATTGATCTTGTAGAGGAAAATCTATGGTCTTTCATCCAGGGTTCTGCATAAGAATTAGACATTTTCTTTTAATATCACCCCCATTTACATGCCTTAAAGTTCATTCAGAAGTCCCAGAGACATGGTCTGATAGCACTCAGGGACAGAAAAGTCTTTGTCCTACTCAAGAAGCACTGTTTTATAATGTACTGTTATGCCTGTCATCTCACTTTCAAATCTAAAAGAATATTGCTAGAAGTTCTGATTTTTTTCCTTTATGAGAATCTGTCCTCATAAAGATTTTCTTCTTTGGAAATACCTGAGTGTTTGTCATCACCAAAATAGAATTTCTCATCTTTCTTTCCTGTTTGTATGGTTTGATTACAAGGCATTGAACTTTACTTTTTATGGTAACAGTATTTATCTCTTTTTCTTAAATGCTGAAAGTATGTCTACATGGCATTTCAAGCTCAGATGCAGTTGAACACAGCAATGACAACTCCTCACACTTGAAGCCAGTTGGAAGCCAGCCACTTACATATCAGAAATAAAGTAGGTACACTAGATAATGTCAAATCTAGGCTAATAAGCTGCAATGAGAAACAATGTGCATTAGCTAAGGTTCATTGTCTGACACACAGAGCTTCCAGGCAGGTTAGGAAACTAGCAGAGTAAATTCACATCTGCCTGCAAAACACTCTATAGACATATCTTTCATTAGAGCAGATAATAGAGGTCCCATTATGAGAGACTAGATTAGATGAGATCCTATTTCCCACTGTGGCTGTCCCTTCACACAGAGCCTGATCCAGTGGGAATTCAGCCAACACAGAATCCTGTTGGCTTTAGCTGATATTTTCTAGTTCATTAAGCTTGTCTAGCTATTTTTCTCTCCTAAAATACCATCCTGTTCAACACATTCACTGAGGTGTACCATGTAGTACTGGATTTTTTATTCTACTTTGAAAATCAAAACATAAAAGACCTTTAATAATCCTTCCATTTATAGAAATGAGTTTCTGTAAAGAAGCATCATTTTCTTGGCATTGATTATGAATATTAAATGAACAGATGTGTCCATCATTCAATAAATTGCAGATCAGGTAGCTGACATTTCATCTATTTTTTTTTAGCATTATGAAATCATTGTTGCTGTTTCAAAAAGCCTAGGTCAAGTTTGTACATTTGTAATTCTTCCAACTTGTTTGAGCAGGTGTGCTTCTGTCTCTGTTGGGTAGTTTGGCAAACTACCTTGTGTTTGTAAATTTGCAACAGATGTCCTAGCTTTCAAGCATATGTATATATAGTCTATAGACTGCATGAAATAAAATTATCAGCACATGACAAATTTACAAACTGACTTGGTGAAATTTCAGTGATTGCAAAATCCATTATTGCTTCTCTGCTGTTGGACAGTCTGCTGCATCCAAATTATGAAACATATAAAACAATACCACTGCTGTGTTATTGCTTTTTTGTAGGTATATGTAGGCATTTGCTAAGAATGGCAGTGTACTAACAAACACTAGTTTTAGTACCCATGTGAGCTAATTAGATTATTCTGGTAAAACAAAGGTACAGCTTTCCTTTCTCCCTTTACTTGAAATGACTTGGAAACTATTCTGCCTTGGTTAATTGGAAAATGCCAATTCTTTTTTATTCATGCTGTAAATGCTTTGTGTCTTGGTTCTGCCATCATCCAGGTAAGACTGGACACAAGAAGCCAGAACACCACAGGCAGTTCTCACAGTATTTTGCTGCCCATATTTTCAGATCCAGAAGGTTTGAGTAACCAACCTGGATCCTGGAAGTTATTCAGATATTCTCTTTGGGTTTGTTTGTTTGTTTGTTTGTTTGTTTTGTTTTGTTTTGTTTTGTTTTTTTAGTTTCAACTGAATTGCCAAGGCTTTTGAGGTTTACCAATCACTAGTTTAATCCACATTGTGTGTTGTCTTGTTGTATCAACTGTGGCTATACAACACATTTGAGACCTAGATGGAACAATGAATTTTAAATATTCCATAAAAGTGTTTAGCAGTAAAGGCTAAGGGGTTCTGGTATTTGCTTTCATTTTAAAAGACAAATGAACTATACAGTTAAGACCTGCATATGCCTATTTTAAAAATAAATGCTTTATACATATTTTAAATCATGTTATATTATATATAATGTATGTTTTAATCCATACACATAATTGGATTTCCTTTACATTCAAAATGTTAAATGTAGTTTTCAATATAACTTTGGAATGCAACCTTAATGCAAGTTAATCTCCCAAAAATCTAGTTCTTCACCTCTTACTTGGCAATTACATAAATACTGGTTGACAAATATTAAATTAAAATAAACTATCTATAAGCTTATGCATTAAATGCATTTCTTTCATTTCATTCAGTGAGCATATCAGATCTGGCTAAACTTCAATTTCATAAAATGTCAATTTTTCACTGTCAAAATTCAATTTACTGGTAAAGGACAAAACATTTAGAAACAAGCTACACTTACCTTTTCTTACAATACTGCTTCCAACTTAATTGGATTTTATCATTGCTTATCACTGTGTGAGGGAACAAAAGCTACTGTGAGAAAAAAGAATATAAAAACTAGTATATACTTCAGGCTAAAACATTATCACACATATTTTAACTTCCAACCAAGTTACATCAACTGCTGATTATTTAGCAAATGGTGAGGCACTTTCAAATGCATTAAATCACTGAGAGCGCTGACATGCTCTATATACTTTACCAGGAAGCTTGTGAAGAAAATATAAAACTTCCTGCCAGAACCCCTTAGACAGAGAAAGATATGAGGATGTTTAATAGGGACTCACCTTCTCCATTGCAAATTTTTCCCGGGCTCCAGGGAGATCAGTTTTGGCTGGCTGACCATTGCACAGGATGGTTCAAACAGAACAAAACATCTTCACTATTCCAACCATGCATGTCGGGTACATCCTTTGAATCCAGCCAGCATATCTCTTTCCACAGCTGATTTTGATTTTGGTCATCAGAGCTGATGCTGCACAACAAATTTCACCTCTCCAGCTTCTGAGAGATGACAGATGAAGCTGGCAATACTCATATCACACAGCATCTGATTTATGAACTGCTGAATTTCATGTTTCTCAGTCAGCATTTAGGTAATATCTGAGTGGTGCAATTGACACACTTGAGGGATGGGAAGCTATCCAGAGGGACTTGGACAGGCTTGAGAGGTGGGCCCATGCAAACCTCATGAGGTTCAACAGGGCCAGATGCAGGGTCCTGCACCTGTGTTGAGGCGATGCCCGATACCAACACAGGCTGGGAGATGAAGGGATTGAGAGCAGCCCTGTGGAGAAGGACTTGGTACTGATGAATGAAAGACTAGATATGAGTCGGCAATGTGCATTTACAGACCAGAAGGCCAATCATATCTTGGGCTGCATCCAAAGGAGCATGGCCAGTAGGTCAAGGGAAGTGATTTTGCCCCTCAACTCTGCTCTGGTGAGACATTCATTTTTCTGTAAGAATATGTACATTTTCTTATAGTTAAATAAACACATTGCATTTTTGATCTTTGAAAATATTAAATTTATTTTATTTCATTAACAAAACAGTATAATCAGATATTCCTAAAACAATTCTATCTCCTACATCTCCTGTTACAGACTGCCTGATCAAGAGGAATCTGTGGATGAAGTGCTCTACAGAGGGATAGGAACAGCCTCACGCTCACAGGCCCTTGTTCTTATGGGGGACTTCAACCACCCTGACATCTGTTGGAGTGAAGGTACGGCCCAGCACAAGCAATCCAGGAGGTTCCTCGATTGTGTGGAAGACAACTTCCTTCTGCAAGTAATAGAGGAGCCGACAACGAGAGGTGCCATGCTTGACCTCGTGCTCACCAGCAGGGAAGGGCTCGTTGGAAATGTGATGCTCCAGGGCATCCTTGGATGCAGCAACCATGAGATGGTTGAATTCGAGATCCTCAGGACAGTGAGAAGAACGTGCAGCAAGCTCACTGCCCTGGACCTCAAGAGAGCAGACTTTGGCCTCTTCAGGAACCTGCTTAGTAAGGTTCCATGGGATACAGCCCTACAGGGCAGGGGGGCCCAAGACTGTTGCTTGGTATTCAAAGATCACCTGCTACAAGCTCAGGAGTGTTGCATTTCAGCTAGAAGGAAGTGCAGCAGGTGAGCCAGGAGACCTCCTTGGATGGATAAGGAGATGCTGAGGAAAACTTGAAGGAAAAAAAGAGGCTTATAAAAGGTAGAAGCAGGGACAGGCAGCCTGGGAAGAATCCAGGGATGTTGTCCAGGAAGCTAGGGACCAGGTAAGGAAAGCTAAGGCCCAGTTAGAATTGAACTTGGCTAGGAATGTTAAGGATAATAGGAAGGGATTCTATAGGTACGTAGCGAATAAAAGAAAGACTAGGGACAATGTAGGCCCTCTCCAGAAGCTATCAGGAGAACTGGCTACCCAGGATTTGGAGAAGGCTGAGATTCTTAATGACTTCTTTGCCTCGGTCTTCACTGGCAAAGGCTCTGACTGCACCACCCAAGTCTTGGAAGGGGGACACAGGGGCTGTAAGAGTGAAGACCCTAGGCCCACTGTAGGAGAGGATCTGATTCAAGACCATCTTAAAAACCTAAACATACACAAGTCCACAAGGACCTGACAAAATCCATCCGTGGATCCTGAAGGAGCTGGTGAATGAAGTTGCTAAGCCACTGGCCATCATATTTGAAAAATCATGGCAGTCAGGTGAAGTTCCCAATGACTGGAAAAAGGGAAATATAACCCCCATTTTTAAGAAGGGGAAAATGGATGACCCAGGGAATTACAGACCAGTCAGTCTCACCCCTGTGCCTGCAAAATCTTGGAGCAGATTCTCCTGGAAGGCATGCTGAGGCACATGAAAAACAAGGAGGTGGTTGGTGACAGCCAGCATGGCTTCACTAAGGGCAAATCCTGCCTGACCGATTTGGTGGCCTTCTATGATGGGGCCTTCTATGATGGACAGGGGCAGAGCAGTTGACGTCATCTACCTGCACTTGTGCAAAGCGTTTGACACTGTCCCACACAACATCTTTGTCTCTAAATCGGAGAGACATCAATTTGATGGGTGGACCACTCGGTGGATAAAGAACTGCCTGGATGGTCGCACGCAAAGAGTTGTGGTCAATGGCTCGATGTCTGCCTGGAGACTGGTAATGGGGTGTCCCTCAGGGATAGGTGTTGGAACCGGTCTTGTTCAACATCTTTGTTGGTGACATGGACAGTGAGATTGAGTGCGCCCTCAGCAAGTTTGCCGATGACACCAAGCTGTGTGATTCTGTTGATACACCGGAGGGAAGGGATGCCATCCAGAGGGACTTTGACACACTTGTGAGATGGGCTGATGCCAAGCTTATGAAGTTTAACCATGCCAAGTACAAGGTCCTACACCTGGGTCGGAGCAATCCGAGGCACAGCTACAGGTTGGGCAGAGAAGAGATTCAGAACAGCCCTGCAGAGAAGGACTTGGGGGTGCTGGTTGATGAGAAAAGGAACATGGGCTGGCAGTGTGCGCTCGCAGCCCAGAAAGCCAAGCGTATCCTGGGCTGCATCAAAACGTGCGTGACCAGCAGGTCGAAGGAGGTGATCCTGCCGCTCTACACTGCTCTCGTGAGACCTCACTTGGAGTATTGTGTGCAGTTCTGGTGAGTCCTCAAGAGAAAAATGGAACTGTTGGAACAAGTCCAGAGGAGGGCTATGAGGATGATCAGGGGAGTGCAGCACCTCCCATATGAAGACAGGCTGAGAAAGTTGGGGCTGTTCAGCCTGGAGAAGAGAAGGCTGTGTGGAGACCTCATAGCAGCCTTCCAGCATCTGAAGGGGGCCTATGAGGATGCTGGGGATGGAATATTGATCAGGGACTGTAGTGACAGGACAAGGGGTAACGGGTTCAAACTTAAACAGGGGAAGTTTAGATTGCATATAAGGAAGAAATTCTTTACTGTTAGAGTGGTGAGGCACTGGAATGGGTTGCCCTAGGAGGTTGTGAATGCTCCATCCTTGGCGGTGTTCAAGGCCAGGTTGGATGAGGCCTTGGGTGGCATGGTTTAGTGTGAGGTGTCCCTGCCCATGGCAGGGGGGTTGGAACTAGATGATCTTAAAGTCCTTTCCAACCCTAACTATTCTATGATTCTATGATTCTATTTAAAGAAAATGGTTTTCTATCAAGGCTGCTGTTGCCATTAGTTTACAATGTACAATGAATTTGCTACCAGTGGGCTATTGAAAAATAGAGAACAGAATGTGTACATTGTGTCAGAGGCACCAAATTTCTTACAAGATATTTTTGCTAATATTAAAGATCTCAAAGCTTTGTTCACTTAGTGACATGACACTAGAGAATTATTAAAGTGACAAAACATTTTCTCATAATCTCTGAAAATAATCTAGTTTATTTACAGGTACACTATAAATTTTAAGTTAAGAAACGTTTTGGTACTGTCTCGCAAATAAATGGCACTAATTGACTTACATGTATCAGCCAAGCACTGAAGTTGCATTCCCAAACAGTAGCCCTTTGTAGCTTTTACTGCATTTAGGTTGAGTTTTGATTGCAGCAGCAAGAACAAAAATGGATCTTCAAACTGTAATCATATTTTTTGGTGGTGTGCATCAGTTATTAACTTTTATTTGATTGCCCTCTGGCACCCACAGCTCCATCAAATGTTATCTTGTTCAGTTTTGTCAAGATCACAAACCTGGCAATAAGTGCTGTAGCTGAGATTCTTACCAAATAAACAAACCCTTGAACTGTGTTGTAGCTGCTCAGGTGCAGTGATTGTCCTGTCCTGTGTTGCAATAACAAGATAAGAAACAGGAATGACTAAAAGAACCTGTCCTGCTGATTGTGAACCACTCAAAGGAGAAAAGGAAAATCCTAATCTGTGAATAGTAACAGAATTTGTATTCACACCATATCTTTTGCTGCATGTTACAAAAGAGAAAACTTTCCTTTCTCCCAGGATGACAAGGAGGTTTTCTTGATACCTTCTAGTGAGAGTGGCAGTTTGTTCATTGCATTTTGTTTTGAAGAAGAAACATATGAGCCCATATTAAAGCAATTGTATTGATTTGGAAATATTTAATTTCTTCTTGGATAATGTCCAAAATCTATTAATTACTTGTGCCTGTTCTTCTTCTCATTAGCATACAGGAATGAAAGATAGATTGATAACCTAGAGAGACAGATAAGATTTGCAAATGCAACTAATATTTCATTAACTAAGCTTCTGGACAGATGATATAAAATCAAAATGAACCTGTCTTTCAGAGAACAGAAGTTTTTCAGACTGAATCACCAAACAATCAAATCATTGTTATAAACCTTGCTCTTCCAAGTGAATCAAACAAATCACGAAATACTTTTTTGAATTAATTTGGCTTGGTTTTCTACTCAAAAAGGTTTGTCTTTTACTGAAATTTCTTTATAATTTAATCTATTAGGGATTTTTGCTGGCTTTTTTGAATCTACAGACGTACTTAGGGGTAGTTCAATGTTAATATTTATTATTCAATACATTTTTATTAAAAGTATTGAATAATTCGGTATACATTATTTGAAGAGCATGGATAACTTATTATCACTTGCAAGATGGATCCTGTATCAAAGTACTGCGTCCATAAAAACGTTTTGAACTTAAAATTGTCTGAGTAAAAGGACTAGAGAAGTACCAAAACTGTCATACCCTTTCCTCTTTAAGCCATGCAGTAACTGTCTGGTGCCTAGATTGTAAAAAATAATGTTCTGAATAACTGAAACTCTTCCTATGAAAGTTCCCAAAGGAGCCACATGATTTTTTTATTTTTTACTTTTCAAATAAAGTGGTTCCTTAGCTGGTTTGAATACTTAGCATTCTCATTTTTTCATAAAGAAAGTTTGAAAGCAAACTGTTTCTTTTTCCCACATAAATTACAAACTTCTTGAACTTCTATGCATTATTCCCTCCTTCTACCCTCCTTCTCTTTTCCCTTCCAAAAAAGCAGTGGAAGCTAACACGTTTACTGTATGAAAAGAAGTGTGGTTCAGGCCCCATTTGGTGTCATGTAATACCACAAAATTCCCAGTAAAAGTTATATTAGAACTATGCAATCTTTTCCTGAAGAATTCTTCCCATACTTTCTGCATTCAATAGAAAGAAAACCAATAAAACCCCAATTGATTCAATGACTTAAAGACAACCCCTTCAGATTCAGGTACACTTAAGAAGAGATTCCTATTAGGTATTTTTTGTTGTATATATATGTATATATATTTTTTTTTTTTCCAGTAGGAATTTAAAATATACAGCAAAATTTAACAAAACATAAATAATAATATGATGGCAAAATTGTAGCTGAAATTTTCTTACTGAAAACTGAAGATTTAGATTAAGGAAGATTTGTGAATGCATGTCGAATCCTTTATATTAGATTTGAAGCAATTGTTTTTATACTACTCATTGCAATAACATGTATTCCAACACTGAACTCTGCAGATGCAACAGAAAAAACACGATGCATTTGCTATTAAATTTTCAGTCAATAATTAATAACTAGGAGTATCATTTTACCTAAAACAGTTGCACGACCCTTATTATAATGTTTTCTGAATGTTTCACATTCAAAATATTTGAATTTATGACGCCTATTGGGGAAGAAAGTATCTCTTCCCCAATTCTCTATTATCATAAGTTAGAAATGGCTTCCAAGACTGCCCCAAGGAGAATAAAACAGGCCCTTAATAAATAAATAAATAAAACCATAACTAGGCAATGATTCATTATTTTTTTAAGTTCCAGTCCAGGACTGTTTGAGCATGGAATGAGACTGAAGACTACTTTTTAAACAAAAGTCCCCTATAATTATATAAATAACATAACAAGGGTTAACACAAACAAGGGTCAATCTAGATTTTCAGTCAAGGAACTCATGTACATGCTTTCCAATTCTGGCAAAGAATGTACACAAAACATCACATTTTCATAATAAGTCAATTAAGAAATCAATGATTGTATAAGAAAGTCTCCTGCCATAGGGTTAACCTTACAACTGCACCAAACTTTCAAAAAGGATTCAAAGTAGCCACAAGCAAGGAAGGCTTCATAGAATCATAGAATAGTTAGGGCTGGAAAGGACTTTAAGATCATCTCTGCCCATGGCGGGGGGGTTGGAACTAGAGGATCTTGAGGTCCTCTCCAACCCTAACTATTCTATGATTCTATGATCTAGTTCCAACCACCCTGCCGTGGGCAGGGACACCTCACACTAAACCATGCCACCCAAGGCCTCATCCAACCTGGCCTTGAACACCGCCAAGGATGGAGCATTCACAACCTCCTTGGGCAACCCATTCCAGTGCCTCACCACTCTAACAGTAAAGAATTTCTTCCTTATATGCAATCTAAACTTCCCCTGTTTAAGTTTGAACCTGTTACCCCTTGTCCTGTCACTACAGTCCCTGATCAATATTCCATCCCCAGCATCCTTGTAGGCCCCCTTCAGATGCTGGAAGGCTGCTATGAGTTCTCCACACAGCCTTCTCTTCTCCAGGCTGAACAGCCCCAACTTTCTCAGCCTATCTTCATATGGGAGGTGCTCCAGTTCCCTCATCATCCTCGTGGCCCTCCTCTGGACTTGTTCCAACAGATCCACTTCCTTTTTCTGTTAAAGACACCAGAACTGCACGCAATACTCCAAGTGAGGTCTCACAAGAGCAGAGTAGAGGGGCAGGATCACCTCCTTCGACCTGCTGGTCACGCACGTTTTGATGCAGCCCAGGATATGCTTGGCTTTCTGGGCTGCGAGCGCACACTGCCAGCCCATGTTCCTTTTCTCATCAACCAACACCCCCAAGTCCTTCTCTGCAGGGCTGCTCTGAATCTTTTCTCTGCCCAACCTGTAGCTGTGCCTCGGATTGCTCCGACCCAGGTGTAGAACCTTGTACTTGGCATGGTTAAACTTCATAAGGTTGGCATCAGCCCACCTCACAAGTGTGTCAAGGTCTCTCTGGATGGCATCCCTTCCCTCCGGTGTATCAACCGAACCACACAGCTTGGTGTCATCGGCAAACTTGCTGAGAGCACCCTCAATCCCACTGTCCATGTCACTGACAAAGATGTTGAACAAGACTGGTCCCAACACCGATCCCTGAGGGACACCACACGTTACCAGTCTCCAGCCAGACATCGAGCCATTGACCACAACTCTTTGTGTGCGACCATCCAGGCAGTTCTTTATCCACCGAGTGGTCCACCCATCAAATTGATGTCTCTCCAATTTAGAGACAAGGACGTCATGAGCTTGTAGCAGGTGATCCTTGAATACCAAGCAACAGTCTTGGGCCCCCCTGCCCTCTAGGGCTGTATCCCATGGAACCTTACTAAGCAGGTTCCTGAAGAGGCCAAAGTCTGCTCTCTTGAGGTCCAGGGCAGTGAGCTTGCTGCACGCTCTTCTCACTGTCTCGAGGATCTCGAATTCGACAATCTCGTGGTCACTGCATCCAAGGATGCCCTGGAGCATCACATTTCCAACGAGCCCTTCCCTGTTGGTGAGCACGAGGTCAAGCATGGCACCTCTTCTTGTCAGCTCCTCTATTACTTGCAGAAGGAAGTTGTCTTCCACACAATTGAGGAACCTCCTGGATTGCTTGTGCTGGGCCATACTGTCCTTCCAACAGATATCAGAGTGGTTGAAGGTCTCCATGAGAACAAGGGCCTCAAGTGTGAGGCTGTTCCTATGTGTCCATAGAGCGTTTCATCCACAGAGCCCCCTTCATCAGGCGGTCTGTAACAGATCCCCACAGTAATGTCCCCCATAGCTGTTCTCCCTTTGACCCTGACCCCCACCCTCTCTGTTGACTGATCACCTGTCCCCAGGAAGAGTTCCATACCTCCAGCCTATCCCTAACATAAATAGCAACTCCCTCTCCATGACTACCAGGCTTGTCCTTTCTAAAGAGCCTGTAACCTTCCATTCCAACACTCCAGTCATAGAAGCCATCCCATCATGTTTCTGTGATGCCTATTATATCATACCCCTGTAGACATGCACACAACTCTAATTCCTCTTATTTGTTCCCCATGCTATAGGTGTTTGTATAGAGGCATCTACGCTGAGCTCCAAATGAAGCTGTCTCATTGACTTGAGCGGCTGGAACATCTCTACATTGCTCCAAGCATTTATTATAGGTGCTGGCAACCAACTGGGAGTGTTGGGATGGAATGATGGCCCCTCCTCCAACACATCTACTTTAAAGCATCCTTGACCAGTCTGGCAAGCCTCATCCCAAAACCGCTCTTCCCCTTTTTGTCAGACCAGCTCCACCAGCCCTCAGTAGACCTGGCCTACTAAATAGAGTCCCATGTTTTAGATACCCAAACCCCTGACTATGGCACCACTCTTCTAACCATTTATTAACTTGACCAATCCTCCTAGCTTTTTTAAGGTCCTCCCCTGTATCCTGGAGAATTGACAAAAAGACAGTCTGAGCTCCAGAGCCCTTAACCACCTCTCCCAGGGCTCCATAGTCCTTCTTTATGTTCTCCAGGCTACTGCTATCTATATCACTAGCCCCCGCATGGATCACTAGAAGTGGGTAATAGTCAGTGTGACTTACTAGACCAGGCAGCCTCTCTGCAACATCCCTGATTCATGCCCCTCGTAGGCAACACACCTCCTTCAAGACTGGGTCAGGCTGACAGATGACTGCTTCTGTGCCTTTCAAAGTAGAGTCCCCTACTACTACAACCCACTGCTTTTTCCCGGCAGCACCAGACACCTTCTTTAGCAGTTCACCAGCCTGTTGTTTTTGGTGCGAGGGTGTTTCCTCATCAGTCCCCTGCAGAACTGCAAAGCAGTTCTGGGTTGGGACAACAGGTTTAGGAGGAAGCCCCTTGCTTTTAATTGTACTCTTCCTCCTTTTTTTTTTTTTTTTTTTTTTTTTTTTGTTTTTTTATGGTTTTTTTTTACTATTTCCCAGCTTCCTGGGTTAACGGCCTCCTTCTTTCCTGCATGAACTACAGGGGACGCTTGAGGCCCATGCACAGTTTGGGCCTGGAGCAAGCAGCCCTGCTTCCTTTCAGCTTCCCTGACATCTTGCAGCCTCTTAATAGCATCCCACAGCTCAGCCACTTGCTGCAGGAGAACCTCCACCAGGGAGCACCGACTGCAGCCCTGCTCATTGTGCACCTTTCCCTCACAAGACCAGTGCAGACACCCTCTACACTCCGAACTCTGCACTGCAGCCTCCCCTCTCATCGGCTCTGGCTGGGTGCCTACGCTGGCCACCGCCGGGGCAGCCAAAGCAGAGCTCCCAGGGCAGGCCCTGGTCATACGGCGAGGGTTCATCATCCCACCCACCTGCCCACACAAACTACCTCGACCCACCCTGGTCGCTCGGGATCCCTGAGGCAGGTTTTAACCAGTCAGGGCTGATGCCGCTTCTCCTGGCTCCGCCCCCTGTGAGTCAGCTGCTCGCGTCAGCTGAGCTGCCGGCTCCTGGGCAAGTCCTGTCGAGGATTTGAGGCTCCTGCGGTGGCTTTTGCCGCTTCAAGTTGAGGCTCCTGGACTCTGATCTCCCACCTGCTCCGGTGTTGAAGGTATCCTCTCTTGAGCTACTCACCTCAGCAATTTGTCTAAGTCCTCTCAGCTCTTAAAAAGAGATCTGAGATAGGATCTGTGCTTTCCTTATCCTAGTACTGGGGCCAAGAATAAAGCAGACAGAACCTTAGTAATATCAGATTACTGTATGTCTTTCTTTCTCCATCTTTTTTTTATCTTTATCTGTTAGATAAGTAAAGAAAAAAAAACCTTAAAAGCAAGGAAATATTTCTTACCTTTTGCAAAATATATCCTTTAAAGCTCTGTGATGAGTATAGGAGTTTTACTCACATTAATCAAGATTACTTTTATTTTTGACTTACTTTTTTGATTAAATGGGACAGAAACTGATTATAAAAGTACAGTTGTAGGACATATTTTAAAGTAGGTAGTGTCTATCTAAATTTGGTATAGGGTTCACTATATATCCAATAAAGTTTTAAAAAACATCTAATTGTACTTGCTCTTCCACAGCTCCAAAACAAAACACATTTAAATCCATAAGTACTGTATTAATTCAGAGTTTTACTACAGAATGGGAAGGACCTTCTCTTAAATATAATATATTCAAGCTCAGAACCTGGTATCTCTCTGATGGTGTTTCCTAAGTATTTTTGTAAGGTAATTTGTTCTGCTTATGGCAGTGTTCTACCTATATCTTAATTAAAATGTACCATAAATAGAGCAAACTCTACCTGAAGTGAAAACTCAATCTAGAGCAAAAGAATATATAAATTACATGCCCAGTGTCAACATGGAGGCTCTGGTTTAAATCCAAATCCCACCTCTTCAGTGCAAAGTGCTGTGAACTCTCTGTTCAGCTGTCAGCAAGCTGAACCCATAATATGGTTTGGCCAACCCAGAGGAAAACTCATAGTGCATGTATGGCAGAGAGGAGAGAATGACTTGCTTGAGCACTTGTGATTTCTGTGAGCAGCTGGTAAGAGAGATAGATTATCTCTTTCTCATAATTCAAGGCAGTGGTCTCACCCTCATTACTTCAATTCTAAAGGAGATCCTATGTGAAGTCAGATATGCAGTGTGACACATGAGGGCTCAATTTTTAGGAGTAAAACTGTGTGCAATAGTAGGGCAAGGGGTCAGCAGGGCATGCTGTTCAAGCAAAGCGTGGATACATACTGTTCTATGATTCTATGGATACAATCAAAGCAAATAGGTGAGCTAGAGCAGATATTTAATTTGAATATATAAATGTTTCAGGTCCACACCAAGGGACAGATAGCAAATCTGCTGCAGAGGTAAGAAGAGGTGCTCATAAAATGTACTTCTGTAACTGGCTTGGAATTGCTCAGGCATTTTTTCACATGCAGAAAATGGAATGACAACCTACATTCTTGGTTTTAATTCTGTTGCAGAAAAGGGAGTTTCACTACTTTTCTGCTAGAAAGAAAAGTAAATATCTACAGAAAATCTCTTTACCTGACATGTTTTTATTTCAGCTGAAAATATTTGGTTCCTTAGTATCTGGAAAGGAAACTTGCCTGTAGAATTTGTTACTCTACATTTTGAGGAGTCACTGTATGTGAACACTGTCGCGGAATGGACTCAGTCGGAGATCAATGTGATCAGACAAAAACCATTTAATACAAAGTATCAGCTCTTTATATACTGTAGCTCAAAACTGTTTACAGTAATGCAGTACATTGTGATTGGATACATATCTTTAAGGCCCTTAACAACCAGCATATAATTGGTTAAGCACAGGTATGAGAACCTGACCTTCAAAGCTTGCCAACAGTCCACAATTTAGCAACTCAGTAAATTCCAGTTCTCTCTTATCTTGTTTTCTCACTCCCTTATTTGTGTTCTCCTTCGCTCTTGGATGACCCTGAATTCATGTCGAGCTCCACACAGGCACTTGCTGATCTGGGTACATGGCTGTTCTTTGCCAGAAAATCATCCACAGAACACTCTATTTAATTTCTTCCAGATAATTATTATTCTGCCAGTACTTTTTAATTACTGCTACTACTTTTTGATTTGAGCTTTAAACATTGCTCCTTTCTTTTTTCCAGTTAAATGATACTTGTAGCAGCACATGTTTCCTAAACTCAAGAATCTGAGGAGAAAAAAATGATCATTTGTAATCCTTGCCTATTTCTTTGGGGACAGTGTGCAGGCAGGCTATCCTGAAGTTGTCAGACCTTAGAAGCTAAGCAGGGGCTAAGAGGTTACTACCAGGAGGGGAGACCAGCCTGGGACACCGTTTTTATGTGCACATGTCCATGGGACCTAATGAAATCCATTTGTGGGTCCTGAAGGA
This sequence comes from Psittacula echo, assembly GCF_963264785.1. NCBI lineage: Eukaryota > Metazoa > Chordata > Aves > Psittaciformes > Psittacidae > Psittacula > Psittacula echo. The sequence goes on along the minus strand of NC_137736.1, from coordinate 26,126,208 downwards.
GCTCATGGATGAAGTTGCTAAGCCACTGTTCGTCATATTTGAAAAATCATGGCAATCAGGTGAAGTTCCTGACAACTGGAAAAAGGGAAACATAACTCCCATTTTCAAAAACAGGAATATGGAAGACCCAGGGAACTACAGACCAGTCAGTTTCACTTTTGTGCCCTGCAGGATCATGGAGCAGATTCTCCTGGAAAATGTGCACGTGAAAAGCAATGAGGTAGTTGGTGACAGTCAGCATGACTTCACTAAGGGGAAAACCTGACTGACCAATTTGGTGGCCTTCTCTGATGGGGCCTGTAGTGGTTTAAGCCCAGCTGGTAACTCAGAACATGGAGCTGCTCGTTTATGAAGACAGGTTAAGCAAATCAGGTGTGTTCAGCCTGGAGAAGAGAAGGCTGAGTAGAGACCCCATAGCAGCTTTTCGGTATCTGAAGGGGGCCTACAAGGATGCTGGGGATGGACTGTTCCTCAGGGTCTGTATTGATAGGACAAGGGGTAATGGGTTAAAACTTAAACAGGGGAAGTTTAGATTGGATATAAGGAAGAAATTCTTTATTGTGAGGGTAATGAGGCACTGGAGCAGGTTGCCTAAAGAAGTGGTAAATGCTCCATTCCTGGCAGCGTTCAAAGCCAGGTTAGACAGAGCCTTGGGTGGCATGGTCTAGCATCATGTGCCCCTGCCCATGGCAGAGGGGTTGGAACTAGATGATCTTAAGGTCCTTTCCAACCCAAACCATTCTATGATTCTATGATTCTGTATTGTCATCCCTTACTTTCTAAACTCTTCCTTTCCCTCTGACTTTCTAAACTCTTCCTTTCCCTCTGCACTTAACATTGTAGCTTCTATGCAACAGTTACATTTTGTGTATCTATAAATCTCCCCATGTGTTGACATACACATTGCTCATGGCAAAAACAGTGAGGGTGAGACCTCAAAATAATTTCTTTTGCACCTGTCACAGATAGAATAATAAATCTTACTATCTGGTAAAACAAACAAACAAACAAACCAAAAAACACCAGGTTTCATCTTGAAACCTAGCACTGGTTCTTTTTCAGATTATGTGAAATATACATCCACATATCCCTTGGCTTTACAAGTGTTGTATGAGATCACTTTGGACTGCAGCATGGTAGAATCACACCTACTGAATCAGGACAGATGATAATTGTTTTTATATTGGAAATTTGATATGCCTCACAATATTTCCCCATAAGCCTGTGGCCTGACTGGTTCCTTGCACATACAGTCCTGGCAGATCTGCTTTTATTTACTTGAACAATAGATGAAAGCTCATAATCCAAGTTTCCAGAATAGTCATTTTTCTTGAAATATCTTCCAGTTTGGATTTTCACAGGGAGAGAACTTGACAAAACATCTGGTCAGCCAGCCATACACTACATGCTCCTATAGGAAACTTTTCAGATATTCTCATTTGACATTTTCAGTTTCTCAGTTTATTAACAGAAATCTCTGCTCACTGTCCTCAAAGGGAATGTCTGGGGCTGAGGGCCACTTTACTCTGGTAAATTTTTCTGGTTCCACACACGAAGCTTGTTTTTCACGGCTACTAAACTTTTTATAAGCCACAGTTTAAGTATTATGTTGAGATTCACCTAAGTAGAATATCCTTTATATCTGTCTTTAAAGTACAATGTGTATGCTTCATCAGGAATTTTAAAATATGGGATGGATCAAATTTTTTATGCATTTAGCTTTTTTTTTTTAAAAAAAAAAAAAAAGTAAAAAATTCCTGCTCCTTCAAGACCTATATGCATATTTTATAATAGTCTTCCCAGATAAAATGCATAATGGCCTTTTGGACATGTATCAGAAAGATGTCTGTTCCTGGTCCATCTGCTTTTTCTACAAAAAATAACTAAGGTACTCATTCATTTTCTTTAGGTCATTCATCAGTGTATCATTAGCAATTGGTTGGTCCATATCAAAACTGCATCTGAAAAGGTTACTAAGGTCAAAAATTATGCTCTTACTATTATTTAGCCAGCTTTAGAGAAGGCATGTTCACACTTAGTCTAATTTTCTACATTTGATTAAATTAATTAATTCATCAAGTGCAAAGAACTAAAAATTTAATTTTATGCTATCATGAGAGTATGTGTAATTCTTCATATAAAATGCAACATCCAGTGAGCAGGAAATTAGTGAATATTCAAAAAGTTTTTGAACCTGATAAGGAGAATTGTACCTCTTGACATTCTATGCACCTTTATCTGAGAAGTACAATCAGCTAGACTGTGACATAATCCTAATTTTTACATAGGATTTTATATTCTTTCCATTGATTGACTAATTTTACAGATAAATCTACTATTAATTTACCAGATACTCACAAAATCTAAGAAAGCTTGCAGCAATGGGATTGCACTTTAAGAAAATCCTAAAGTAGCATTCTCTGTGATATATTTATGGGTTTTTTTCATATTTTCAGAAATAAATATTTCTTTACGTAGGGGTTGAAGACATTTGTTTTAATTACACCTAATATACTTCTTCTCATCTAACAATTTTCATGTTTCCACTGGAGCACAAAAAATACCACTGTCCAGTATAGAAGTTCAGTAAGCAGCTGATCAATTAATGGCTGATTATTGGATAATGAATTACAATACAAAATGCTTATGATATTAAATTTAAGGTTTAAAAGAAATCAAATTTAATAAACTTTATGAGAATCCAGGACTGCTGCTTAAACTCTTATAAGTCAGAGTATCTTTGCAGCTAATAATAAACATTTGTGATTTTTCCACTAACTTTGATTTTGTTCCGCCCATTACATTAACTACTGTGTCTTCAATTAATCTAAATCATTATCTCCACTAAAGCTTGAAAGCAACAAAGCTGTTACAAATGTACTTGAAGTTCAAAATGTGTTATTTATAAAAGGACTTTTTAGGCAGCTGATAAATTACACTGTTGATGAAATCTTTGCATAGTTGTGTGAGTGCTAGTACATGTATTTTCCTCTTGCCCTGCTCTTTTCATTTGCTGGATTTTTATTTAAATATCAATTTGAATAAATGTGAACTTTTCCTTGAGATACCTCATATTGGATTATTGCAGATGATTTTCATTATAAATATAATATCCTGAGACAGAACAACACTCTTTTTCATTTTTGACTTGTGTCTCAAAGCTGGCAGCCAGTAAGTCTTCTTTGAGAATGGAACAGAGTAATCCAAAGGTAGCTCTATTCAAAGACACAGAAAAGGAATATTCTTTCCCTCTACCCAAGAAAACAAAGCTACAGCTCTAGTAAAACCTTTTTTGCTCTGAAGTTAAACAGTACCAGTCTTATACATTAAGACATTTTCAAATTGCCAAGTAAAAATTGCTTTCTTTTTCTTTTTTATTATTAAAGAAGAATCAAAACTGTTCTTTAGATTTTCATATTAAATTTAGATGGATGTTATTTGAAAAAACTCCTCTTTTTTACCACTGAAAGGCAAAGGAGAAGAGCAGCTTTCAATTAAATACAGTCTAAATTGGTTTTTAGCATTGATTATGCATAATTAAGAATATTTGTTTAAATCTGACGTTGGTGTAAAGAAAGCTATCTGAAAGTTAAAATACACACTATAAGGTCACCTTTATGCAGAACAAACATCTATTCATTAATTCATGGTTTTTGTAGATGAAAGTACTTAAAGAAAGTACTTTGATATGATGAAGTCATCCTTGAAACTGAAACACTGTGCTGATAGTAAAATGCGTACATCTGTTCATCATGGAAAGACCATTATAAAAGCTGGTTTTAATGCTAGGGTGAAAAAAGCTGTAATAAACTGAAAGTTAAGCTTAAACATGCTTTTTATTTTTCTAAGTGTGAAGGAGATTTCAAGAAATCACAGTGGACGAAAGGAAGAAGATAAAATCTGATAAGAAGGCACAATAATATTATCCAAAGCTATGTTTTGTTCTAAACAGGAAATCAATTTTTAGTATTAAAAGATCTGCTATATTCTGAATGGCAGGAAAAAAAATAGAAAATAATGTTTTTGAATAAATACATTCCACACTTTATACACGTAAGTGTAATTTACCCTGGAAATACGTTAATGAAAGATATTAAAATGGAGATTAGTGAAACAGGGAAGATGAAAAAAAGAAAAATATTAATCTTGTAACAGTTGGGTTAAAAAGGCTATCTTTTCCTTTTCTCATTGTGTACAGATGAAATTACAGCTTTTCTTCATATTGCCTATATGATTTGAAGTTAAGTACAAAACTGGACATTATTATTTCTATACCTAGACCAAAATCTGATAGCATCTGGAATAATTTAAATCTTTGGAAACACCAGAAAATAAAAAATATCAATCAAAGGTGCTTAGCTTCCCCACACACACATCGCCACCTTGAAAAGCATTGACACATCTTGGATCCATTAAAATAAACGGAATTTTCCAACCAGATTTTCTGTATTCATGCTCTTCCATTCGTATCTGCCAGTCTCTGATCTCTGCGCCCATTCCATCAACATTAGCAATAAAATGCTTTGATACTCCTCGAGTATCGACCTGAACTGCTAGCTTTGCACATTGCACATTGATCTTTGCGTTAAAGGGACATTCTTGTAAACAGAGCTCTTGCATTTCTTGCTGTCTGCTTGCAAGGTTTTCAGGTTCAGTAATGTTCTGCGAACAGTTTGAAATTTTTCTTCAGAGGTGAGGTTTGAAGATTGATATATAAAATAACATATAAAATAGCAGTACAAAGCACAGCAATTCACTTCAAAAGAGATGTATGAAAACTGTAGTATGTTCAGAAAAAAAAGTATGAAACAGATTCCACATGACAAAAGAATTGAGTACCCAAAGTTCCTCAGCTTAGAAGGAAAGGATTTAGATGTATATAGTCAAGTTCTACAAAATCAGAAAGAGCTAAAATAATCCACTGTTCACTCCTTCTAATAGAAGAAAAAAATACAGTGAAAAGAATGGGAGTTTCTAAATGAATTCAAAGATTTATTTTTTTTTTTTTTTTCACAAAACAGCATCATTTGGGATCTTGCCAAAATGTATCATAGATGCAACCTGTAGATGAACATACTTGATCTGTATTCAGACTTTTCTAGGTGTCTGCTGATGGCCACACCTTGAGGCAAAACACTATGATAGATGTAGTCTCATTTTGAATCAGTGTGCCTGTTTCTGGGTTCAGTTTGAGGAAAAAATATGGGGGGGAAAAAAAAAAAAAAAATAACTTGAAGATACAGCAAACCATGTTTATATCTGTCGTGGTTTAAGCCCAGCCAGCAACCCAGAACTATGCAGCTGCTCACTCATTCTCCTTCTTTCCTCCCCGCTCCTGGAGGGATAGGAAAGAGAATCGAAAGAATGTAACTCCCACGGGTTGAGATAAGAAAAGGTAACTAAGGTATAACACAAATCACTACTGCTACCACCAATAATAATAATAATGATAAGGGAAATAACAAGGGAAGAGAATACAACCGCTCACCACCTGCTGACCAAGACCCAGCCTGATCCGAGCAGCAATTTAGCCCTTCCGGGTAACTGCCCCCAGTTTATACACTGGGCTTGTGTATAATATATATGACGTGCCGTGGTATGGATTACCTCTTTGGTTAGTTTGGGTCAGGTGTCCTGTCTTTGCTTCCTCCTGGCTTCCCCTCCTCCCTGGCAGAGCATGAGACTCAGAAAGTCCTTGGTCAGAATAAACATTACTGAGCAACAACTAAAAACATCAGTGTTATCAGTGCTGTTCCCAGACTGAAAGGCAAAGCCACAGCACTGCACCAGCTACTAAGAAGGAGAAAAAATGACTTCTACTGCTGAACCCAGGACAATACCTAACTGTACACCAGTCTAAATTATTGCAAGTATTCTTTGGTAGGATCTAAAGTTTTAACATGTAACTTTAAGGAATAAGAAATAACAACTAGTATCAGATTTTAGCTACATAGTACAAGCCACCTGTCTAACTAGATACTAGAGGGTATTACTCATGATAGGTAAAATGTTTCTGAGCTGCCAAATTCTGCAGAGTAAGATGTATCTTGACTGTCCTGCAGATGTTTGCTGTCAGCAGACATATGGCAATTATAGAGTTCATTTCTATTTTTGTGGTTTTTGCTTGGTTTGGGTTGAATTTGTTTTGGTTCAGTTTGGATTTGGTTTGGTTTTAATTTGTTGTTCTTTCTTTGTGAGATTTTTTTTGTTCTACGGTTTTTTGAGGGGTGGGAGACTTTCTTTTTGTTCCTTTACTTGTTTCTTTGTTTGTTTTCTTAAACTTGAAACAACTGGTTTGTTGAGGTTTTCCCCTTTAGGCTGATATTTTCTCAATCTTCTTCCACCTCATCACCTCCTACCCAGTAGGTAGCGCAAACATAAAGTGTGAAATTAAAGACCTGAAGAGTTGTGACTCAACTAAATGTAAGAACTGGAAAAAAGAATCATATAACAGGAAATCATGAATGACCTTTGTTACTGGAAAAACATGACTTCTGCTCTACAATTCTACCAAGAATTGTATTTATCTCTGAAGGTAATCTTATATTAAGGGTCATTTTTATTGCAAATAAATGAAGCCCATTAGGTTAAGATGGTTGAGTCACAGTCCCTGGATGTATTTAAGACATGTATAGATGTGGCATATAAGGACAAGGTTTAGCAGTGGACTTGGCAGTGCTAGGTATACAATCGGGCATGATCTTCAGTTTCTTTTCCAACCTAGGTGATTATACGACTCTGTGATTCTGAGAAATACCTTGCATGCCTATATATAAAGTTATGCTGAAAACATTTAGAAAAAAACTGGAGTTTCGGGAAAAATAGTAAAACATCTTTTTAGCAATATTTACTGTCAGCATCATTGTAATACCTTTCTTCTTAGATTGCTTAGTAATTCATTCAATAAACTGTTCCATTTGAAATTAGGATTTTCAGTAGCAGATAATAATCAATGTGAATAAAGTATGAAACATAGCCCTTGAAACCATTAAAAAAAAATTCATCAAGCCAGACGGTGAAATGCATTTTAATTTCATAATGTTATGACAGGATAAGAACATATGTAGTAATTACTATTTAATATCTCTCAAGAGAATTTATTGCTAAAGTAAGTTTAAAAGAAACTGAAGTTGAAGAGTTTGCTTATTTAAATCAAAGTAATTTGTAGTTGACATGGATATCACTTTAATATCTAGTTAAAAAATACTAGTTGTATGCTAGTTAGTAATTGTACGAAATGGGTACTTCTGCACATATTATACAGAAGAAACAGAAAAAGTACTTTGAAAAAAAATGGAATATTTTTGCCACCATGCTACCTTTGATAACTCTAGATGCAGTGAAGGACTGAGCAGAAGTTATAGCCAAAAAATAAGTAAAATATGCTCTAGATAATCCAGACCTCCAATTGCTCTGGAAGCCAGACAAAAAATAAATGAAACATTGCTGAGAACTTTGTGAAATCAAATCACTTCTTCACCATCCCACCTTTTCCAGTTACTAAATGAGTAATTTGTGTATATTAAATAATAAATTGAAAAGGAAGCTTAATTTAAACAAGAAAACAACAGCAAAATCTTATTTCTGCATGCAGACCTTCTGAGATTGCTTTCTACATACATGAAGATCCACACGTACAAACTGATGCATCTCTAAAATGCTCCATTTCTAAGCCTGATCCCCTTTCTCCACTGGATATATCTGACCTTGCGTATCATTAACAAAAGATATTTATTTCCAAAATCCATGCCTAATGCACAGCAGGCACAGAGGTATTTATTGTTTCGATTTGTACTTCTGCTAAGTAAATTATAGCAAGAATGTAAAAAGCAAACCTCACTTAAACTGAAAACAAATTTGGCAGGCACTAGGGGAATCCTACTCCATTTCAATTTGTGATTGCATTTTTGTTTCACATTATTATGCATATCTCCTTGCCTTGTTTTTGCTTTCCTCTCTCTGCATATTATTATTTATTTATTTTTTTTACCCTAGCAGAATGCAAGGAAATCTCTCAGGGGTTTAAAAGGCCAATAAAGCAACCAGTCAATGCTGTTCAGGTCTTAAAACTGTTTAATCCCTGTAAGAAATTTTCTTGAGAAAGATTTACAAAATAAAGTCAGCAGCAATTAGCTTCCAAAGTGTTCTGTTTTCCAAGTGGTCCACATCATGCTTATCCTGCTGAAATTGATTAGGTGCATCTTACTGGAAAATCTTTGAGTCTCAACACTTCTGTGTTTAGGGCATAAATTGTTCCAAGGCAAGCTATTTCTTTTTTCTTTTTTCTTTTTTTTTTTTTTTTTTTTTTTTTTTTCCAAGGGAAAAAATCAGGAAGAAACTTCTAATTATGAAAGAAAGAAACCTATTTCCTGGTAGGACATTTTTTCAAATTTCAGATGTTTGTTGCTGCTGAGAGACTGTAAATGTCTTGGTAAATCTTGATATTATTAGTGATCCTTAGATGATGTTAACAGGAGAGGATGATATATTGGTTTACAATCCTTATTTAAAAAAAAAAAAAAAATACACACAGGGACAAGACTGAAAAGAAAAACTTTCAATTCAAATAGGTGTTCAGACACTCACAATAAAATGGCTTACATTTAGTAGTTCCTAGTTATGCTCAGATCAGAAAGAATACTTAGGTAGGGACACAAGCTGAAAAAGTCTCAGCCACTGGGATACTCACTGAGATCACACACATGCAATCAGAAAAATGCATAAACATTTCTGGGTACATTGTACATGAAGCTGAATAAGCAATTAACAGCATGATATTATTCACTCAGTTTAGGGATCAAAAAAGCTATAGCACAATTTATGACACAGGGAAATCACTTCTGTGTTTCTGAGGAGGGAGAGAGAAGAGAAAGCCATAGAAGACACAGAAGGATAGAACCTTCTACATGAGCTCATTTGGTGAGATACTTTTTCAAAGTTATTATCTAACACAGGGAAAACATTTCTTTGAGGCTGAAGGTACATAGCCAGCTATTTAAACACTGATTTCCCCAAGACATTTAAAAGAAGACATGAAATAAGAATGTGCAAACCAGCTCTTCTGACAACTTGTCTCATACATATTCTTCAGTCAAGTCAGATATTTCTGAATAGAGAATTGATATTTCTTCATTTCAACTTCATGTTCCTGCTATATATACAAGCCTTTGAATATCTAGATTTCCAGTCTCATTCCTGGGCCAATTTATAGCTTTCTAGGGTACAGAAAAAAAATAGAAAACTGACTTTTTATTTAAAAGGGACTACCAAGCTCACAAGCAAACTATTCCGAAAAAATGACAAATTTTTTTGCTTTAGTTCAAGCAGACATCTTCAGCTGATCTTTGCCTTATGGGATACTGCTGATACAGTGGAAAACTTGATTTTTTTTCATGTGACACTAACTACCAAATGGCTTACAAAAGCATACAAACTTCTTGTATTTTCTCACCAGTGATACTTTTATCTTGTTCAATATAGAGCCAAACAGAGCTATGCAGCACAATGTATTAAGACTACTTTAAAAAATCATTTTCTCACTCAAATCCATTAATTTCAGTAAAAAAAAAAAAAAAATCACAGATGAACAGACCTATATAATTATTCTTCTCATACCATACTCTTAATGTCCCATTCAACTCCTCGCATGCTGTAAAATGTTAATAACTGACCTAGGTATTCTTGAGGGAAAAGTGAAGGGAAAGACAGTCCAAATATTATTTTAATTTAAATCTAAGTTCAAAGAAGACGTCATGAAATGTTTTTGTCTAACTTTGGTTACCAAGCACTGAAACAGGCTGCCCAGGGAAGTGACTGGGTCACCATTCCTGTAGGTATTTAAAAGGATTTAAATGGATGGACTTAAGGACATGGTTTAGTGGTGAACCTCATGTTAGGTTTACAGTTAGACTTGATGGTCTTAAAAGTATTTTCCAACCTAAATGATTCTATGGTTCCTTTGGGGATATTGCTGTTTTCAGTGGGATAAGAAGTAGGTCAGTTGGCTTTAAATCTTTCCCCTTAACAAATACAACTGTTTTTCCCTCCAATATCCACCTTTATTCCTTTTGATCATCTATGAAATAGGAAGAACATAAAAAAAATGCCTTGGCTTTATTTTAGGAGCTCAGAAATTAACAAATTAAAGAATCATCAAAATTAGGATATTTAAAGCCTTTAATATTTTAACTAATTTTAACTATTAATGTTAATTAAAGTTAAAATATAACTGATATAATTAGATAACTATTTAATCAGTTCCTTTGCATTTGATATTTAAGTTTCCTTTAGGAAAACTTTAACTTCTGACTTTTCCAGGTCAGAAAAAGCAATTGTTTATACATCTGCAGTTTTCTCCATAAAAATGAAACAAAAAAAAAAAACCCAAAACAGAACAAAACAAGACAACAACAACAACAACAAAAAAAACCCCAACAACAACCCAAACAAAAACTTTTGAAGGGTGACCTCATTAAATTTTCCTCACAGACACTGGATTTGATTCATTCTGTCTCTCCCTAATCTTACCAAATAGTATTCTGCAGGGAAAATAAGAGCTCAATTCCAGTCATGATGGAGGTTTATTCTTCTGTCTCCTATATGAAAGATATGACCTTTCATCAGATCTGTGCTTTCCTTGGATGTTCACTGTACAAAGTCAGCCCTTTTTCCTGCATTACTAGTCACAAAGATGCATTATGTATTTCTTCTCCAGTTTGAACCCCTGACCTTTACGCTATCAAAATCATGTTCCTCCAACTAGAGTTCTAGAGTTATTTGTATAATAAACATCCTGTTCATTTGCACATTAATCTATTTTATCAGTTCAAATACTTTAATGATTGATACATCATTCAAATCAGTTTCCTGTGGATGCTACCAAAGCATTTTCTTTTGAATGTTTGAGTTTGAAGACTGTTTTGCAAGCCTTACAGCATGTTATCCAGTAGGATTGCCTTGCACAGATGGGAAAAAAATCACTGGTATAATGCTGATCTTCACATGAAATAAATTGTTCCAAGTTCCATGGCAGTGTCCAGAGATGATGACCCTGGAAAGAAATCACTTTCAGGATATTTTTGTAAAGCTTGGAGAGAAAAAGAGAAGAAAAAGAGCAGAATAACACTATATTTCAATTTAGCTAGTAGCTGAACTGAGTAGTAATTGGAATTTCCTAACGTGAGAAACTATTTTTTCAGTTTAATCCTATAGAAATTTATGAAGAACAGAATTTCCAAATGAAAGTGTCTTGGGTCTATTTAGGATTTTATTTTTCCAATCATAATATGGAATACCTTGCAAAACAAGAAAGTTGTTTCGAAAATAATATCAAAGGTGCTTCTAGACTTTTATTTTACAACATAGAACAACAAGATTTTACAAATCGGTACTTTCACATGATTGATAGGTTTTACTTCTTCCAAATCAGCGTATTCAGATGGAAAATTGTATCCTGGAAAACTGTATCCTAGTAAACTCACTTTTATTTTCCATGTTAGTTGCTTTTCTTCCCATGCACCACAACTTACGATGTTTTTATTTTGTGTAGAAAAAGATATTGAAAAAACCTTTATAGAACTTACTTTCTGCAATTAAGCTTTCTTGGTGCATTAATTGCATATTGTAGGATGAAAATATGACAAAACTGTTATAACCTCCCAGATACTTTTTTTTTTTTTTTTTTTTTTCCAGGAAAAAACCTCATAGCAGTCATAATTTATCTTATATTTTCACATTCTGGGAAAATTCAAAAGTGGAACTGGATAACTTCCAGTCAACTGCGACTGCATTGCACACAGTCACAGTGCCAGATATCTGCTCAGCTGCTTCTGTAACACCCATCTAGACAAGCAAAACTCTACAGGATTCCAGGATACGCTATAAAATCTCTATAGAGTAAGATCCTACAGAGAATTCTGGGAACTGCAGGTTGGTGAATCTGACTTCCTTCTCTTATAAGAGAATGGGTTTGTAACTGGGAATATGATCACTGAGGCTGTGGAGAAAGGCTGTTAGGGAACAGTCTGGCTTTTGTAATGGAAATCCTGGCTCACTAGCCTGCTGGCATAACAAGAGAGGTCAATAACCACATAGATAAGGAGTTCCAGGTAGACACAGTACATATGGATTTTCAAAAACACTTGACAAATTTCTAGACTAAAAATCATCAGGAAACTGAGCTACCATGGATTGGAGAAAAGTTTCTTGCTTTGTAAGAGATGAATTCCTTTTTCATAGATAGAAAATTCCTTCAAGAATAGGACAAAGAGTCTTGAAGATCAAATATTATAACAGGGACAAGTGAGATTTTGGGTCATCAGTAAATCAATCTTTGGCCTGATTTTGCTCAGTATTTTTATAGAGAGACTTAGACAAGCCAGTATACAATGTAATTACCATCTCTACAGTTGTTTAAGCTCTTCCAGGTAGTCAAATACCAAACCAATGGTGACAAATGGCACAACGATTTCACAGAGTGGTGTGTGGAAGCCAAAAGTTAGCAAATAATGAGCTACAGTGTAGATGAATGTAAAGTGACATGTGTAGCAAAAATAATCTAAACCATGTCTAAGTGATGCTGAACTCAGAACTGTCAGTCTCACCTCTGGAAAGCTATCTCTCAGTTTTCTGAAATCAGCTGCTCAGTGTTCAAGTGGCAGGCAAAAGAGGCAACAAAATGTTGGGTATAATCAGGAAGGATATTGAGAATGAGACAGATGGTGTCATTTTGCTGCTATATAAAGCTTTGGTATGCTGACTTCTTGAACACTGCACACAGTTCTGGTCCTGTTACTCCAAGTTTTGTAATTGACATGCCATGAGAGGGAACACACCATGTATACAGAACCAAGAATGCATTGTTTGTTCAAGTATCATTTTAACATTCTGAGTCCAAATTATTGAACACAGGAAAACCTCATTAGCAGTATGGCTAAAACTGTTAGACAAAAATCCCTTCCTATCATCTACTTCTTTTCTTGGTGTTATGCTTACTCTTCCAATGCATTTTGGGTGCTAATCTCAACAGTTTCAGTTTCTTTTAAGGAAAATGGGATGGGGGAATTCCACAAGAAGTTATCAGCTTCCTGAGTTCTTCCTCATCTGGCTTGAGTCTCTTTGGGGTTATCTGAATGTGCAGCCTGCACCCTTCTTATTGCAGGTCTGGCCATGTGTTTGATAAATACCAAAAGGGCAGTCCAGAAGGCTTTTCTTATTAATCTACCCATGTGAAACACATTTGTTTCCACAGGATACTTGGAGGTAGGCTAGTTTGCTTTTTTTATACTTTCATTTAAAAATGCTGAAAATATTGTTTAGGTTCCTATTGCTTTATATAGGATTATATCTGAAATGTTCTAATCCTTGTTCTCCTCAGGAGACACAAAACAATGTTTACCTTCAGTGACTTAATGTGTCATTTTAGAATTTCATTAAGGTAATTATTTTTCTTAATTTAAAGGTATTAAGCCCCAGCTAAGCCTCACCCTTACTTTAAACCCAGTGTATCTTCATCTGGGAACAGGAAAGATATGCACCAATCTGATTGCAAATTTACTTTTTACTGTCCTTTGGATTGCTCTTCGGGGTTTTTTGTTTGTTTGTTTGTTTTTGTTTTGTTTTGGCTCATGGGTTTGTTGGTGGTTTTTTTTTTTCCTTTTACCGGACTAGTGAAATTGGCATTATTTTGTTTTCACTACACAAAGTACAACAAATAATTTCTCAAATGTGTTTACAAAGTAAAGCCATGTCACATTTAACATGATGGTTCCAGTTTGATATACTCTTTGCACGTGGATTCATTGCCTTTCTTTACATGCAATCCTAGGCTTCTACAAACTATTCCAAGTATGTATAAGTAGTGCCTTCAGTGCACGAGTGTAGCAGTCCTTGTGTGTTTTGAGTATACTTTGCACAACATTACGAAGCTGGGGCAGCTCAAAGAAGTTTAGAAAATGGCCTTGTTCCTGCCGCTTGTAGGCTTAGGCTGAAAGAATCAAGATCAATGGCACCTTGTTATAGTGCAACTTCAGTAGCCTCAGCATTGCTATCAAAAGTCTGTTTAATTTCAGCTCATTTTTTTAGAGACTTACTCTGCTCTCTTGATCACCTTTCTAAGTAGATGCGGGGAGGGAAACCAGCTGGGATTGGCGATGTTCGTTCAGTGCTTCATGCTGTATTTCACTAATTTGTTCTCTAAAACACTGAATGAAACTTGTTCATCACTAATTGAGATTGATCAAATGGCAAGACAACAAATTGATTCACCCAGGAATCTGATTCATCACTTTACTAAAGCAGAGATTACAATGTGCACTTACTCATCCACACAGCATGTGAGAAGATAAAACTGTCATGGGAAAACCTTGGTTTTGGACAAAGAGCAAGCAACCTAGTTTCTTATCCAATTTTGCTTCAATGTCTTTCCTTCATTTTTTTTAAAAGATGCACCAAGAATTATATTAAAAACAAATGTTACATATAAAATTCTCAAATTCTCAGATTGGTACCATTTGAAATAGAGAATATTATCCTGTCTTAACATCACATTATCAATGTTTATTTATGATCACAAGGACATCACTCTTTCAAAGACCTTAGGATACTCTCGGCTCTATATATGTGAGAAGACTCAACTCTAACATTTTAATGAGCATATAAAGTGAAGATACTGTGGGAACATTTCTATGACTCTCTGTTATGAGAAAAAGCCAGCCAGCACTGTAATAAGGAGATTCAAGTAGTGTGAAGTTTTAAAGGTAAAATGACACAAACCAGATCATGATGATATATAGCTAGAATTATGCTAGTTCTAACAATAACATCATACTGAATATTGTCTGACAATAATTAGAATTCTTAACTGTTGTATGTTTATGAATATATGCAGGTTCAAAAAGAAACTTCATTAAAAATCTGAAGATTCTTCAGTTTCTTTTGCAAGCCAAGCAGTTTTATGAGGACCAGAACTAATGAAGCCTGGTTTCCTATAGATTTGTGTCTCAGGGTCAATTTGTGAGCCCTGACTGATGAGTTTCTTGCAGCATGGAGACATTAAAAAGCTCTGTTGGTGTGAATTCTTTCTAGACTCCTAAGAAGTGAACTCCTGCCACAAGCTTTGTCTTAGTTGGGCAAATATATGACAATATACAGGATCATTTTTCTTGGGCCAATTCTATACCTAAAGCTTGTTGAAGATTAATATCAATGAGACCTCTACATATTTAGGACATCTCACTTGGAATAAGTTATTGAGTTTAAGAGTTAAGTGGTGGAGGAAAAGGAAAGATAAAACATCACCTATTTCAGCAATGGCATTGTGTAACTCTGCCAGAAAGAAAAGAATGATACAAAGTTCCACTTACAGAAAAGCAACATACCTCTTATCTCATGAGGAAAAGTAGTGATTTTTAAAGGCTTTCCATTTGTCTTAAATTTTCTTCTAACCTAATGAACAGGTCAAAGGAGTATAGATGTATGCAGATATGAAGGTCAAGTGAAGTTGTTTCTTTTTGTTTTTCTCTCAGAAATAGTGAACTGTTCAATAATAATTTATAACATATTTTCTTGTTTTTCTGGGTTTGATTAACTAATTTTTTTCTCATGTGATTTTTTTTGGGGAACAATTACATATGTTTTTTTAATTTTCATGCTGTAGGTTTGTATAACATTTTCATTTGAATTTATTCTAATTAAATCAAAAGCCATAAGTCCACTCTTCAAAGGAATCATAATCTTTGCAGATTGATAGTTATAGCACTTGTCTTTCAAATGTATTTTAAAATCTAAATGATACCGTAACAATTCAAACCAAATTATTTTGGAAGAAGATTCATATTCATAATTCTGAAATGTTCAAAACCTTCACTCCATTTGAATGAAACAGTAGACTTAGAAAAATAACAACCCAAACCACAGCTCTTTTTAAACCCTGTAAACTCCATTTACTATTCAAAACATAACTATGCCAGATACAAAACCTTAAGGGTCACAGAGAAAGCAAAGTGAACTGTTACATTTCGTATTAGTTTAACTTCAGATTTTATTTGATGTTTTGAGGTGGATTTTATTATACTAGATTATGAATGCAATAACTCACTCCTATCCCTTCAAGTCCCAACAATGGTCAAGATAAGTTTTAGATTTTTTTTTTCCTAGGAATTCAGTTATCACAAACAGATTGTTTTACATACTTTGGTATTCAGGTATGATTCAGGTTTGTTTGATAACAAACCTATTCAGGCTGTACTTCTACCCAAATAATTTTTAGAAGGCATTTTTTCCCTCTGATATCAAGAAGAGGCATCAGAGTAAATGATCAATGGACTCAAGCAACCTGTGGAATACTTCCCCTGCCCTTAGGAAATCCTAATTGAATCTGAATCAATAGGGTTTATTAGATGAATAAGCATATTGCTCAGTCTTTTACTTTAGACTATTAAACCCTGAATGTGCAAAGTTGCTATTTCAGTAATCTATAGCCCTGGAGAAATTGCTTATTGGAATTATCAGAATATGCTTGTGGGAAGATGGAGGAGCTAATTACAGTGGTTTTTTGTTTGTTTGTTTGTTTTTTGTCTTTTATGAATATGTTTCCCTTTTTGTCAGTTTAAAAATATTATAAATTTTATGGCTTGGTTTTGTTTGGGTTTTTTTAATCTCATTAACCATGGGTATTACCTTTGCGAGTTAAAAATAGAGAGCTATAGTGCTGCAAATGCCTACGATATTTTCAGGTTTCCTCAGACACTCAGAATATCTAAGCAAATGCACATGCAGGGTATAACTGCACCAAGCTGTTAATTTTTTCTCTCTAACTTTTTGATAATGACATTGATCACACAAATCTGCAGATAGAGGTGATAAAAGAAGTGAATGCACATATTATGCAAATGATGCTTCCTTTTGCCACAATTTCTGACTGTTTGTTTACACCAAACAATGGATTGCAAAACAGAAACTCCTGAGTTGTCTGTCCCCTAGCAAAGTACCACGTTGCTGGACTCAGTATTCACACAGCCACGTTTAGCATTCTAGCACTAACTCAAGGGGTGCTAGCTCAGAAGTCACTGCTTCAAGGCCAAAGAAAACCCAGTTTGGATGGGAGAGAGGAAGAAGCTGCACATCTTCATAACTTTCATATCACAGAATAAGGAACACAAGCTGAGCTTGACAGTGCTAACAGGGGAGAAGGGTGATTCTGCTGATTCCCTGAGGTGCAGATGAAATCTATGTCTAGTGCTCTGTTGGTAGACAGAAGACGTATATAATTTCTCTTTTCACTTTACCAAAACCCAAATCTTGACAATGCTGAGAAGGAGAATGCCTGTTAGTCTCATCTACTATGCATTAGGAGATATTGCTATTGAAAGGAAAAAGAAATACAAATTAGGTTAGGAAAAGTAGAACAGACAACAAAACAAGTATGACATTTAAGATCATAAATCAAATGGCAGATGTAGTCCTACTTCATGCCTTGTATCATCAGAGAAACAACATATGACCCTTGTTGTATAGCATAATGACCATGAAACACATTCTTAATACAGAAGAACCATAACCACGAGCAACTACTCTGGGGAAAGCTTTTGTATCTTTTCTAGGAAAACAACACATGTGGGTACATCCCTGAAGTACCTGTATGCTCACATATGCAATACAGGGAACACACAAGAGAAATTAGCTGCAGGACTATGATATCATTACAGAGACACAGTGGAACAGTTCACACAATTAGGGTGTTGTCATGGATGGATACAGATTTTTTGGGAAGGACAAGACAGGCGGGGGGAGAGGACAAATTGACCTTTATATGAGAAAGCAGCAGGATTGCACAGAGTTCTGCCTTGCAATGGGTGATGAGACATCTGAGAGCTGATGGGTCAGGATTAGAGGGCAGATCAATGTGGGTTATGCTGTGGTGGGTGTTTGCAACAGAATGCCTGTTCAGGAGGAAGAAACTGATGAGTTCTTCAGGAAATCGGAAGAATTTTACCTTATGGGTGATTTGAATCACCCTGACATTTTGCAAGTGGCAACACAAAAGGGCACTAGGAATCCATGAGATTTGGGGAGCATATTGACAGCTTCCTGACACAGGTGACAAAGGAACTAACAAGGAAAGGTGCTCTCCTGGGCCTCACACTTACAAACGTTGTCAATGTGAAGGCTGGAGACAACCTTGACTGCAATGACCATGAGATGGAAGAATTCAAGATCCTGAGAGGATGTAGCAAGGCAAAAAAGCAAGGTCACATCCCTGGACTTCAAGAGAGACAACTTTTTCCTCTTCCAGAACCTGCTTGGAAAGGTCCCATCAAAAGAGGCCTTTTAGAAAGAAAAGTCCATGAAAGCTGTTCTATACTCAAGTATCATCTCTTCCAAACTCAAGAGTTGCCCATACTAACATGCAGGAAGCCAGGGAAAAATGCCAAGAAACCTCCATGGAAGAACCTCGTGGCCAAACTCAGACGCAAAAAGGAGGCACATAGGGAGTGGAAGCAGGGACAGGTAATCCAGGACAAATACAGATATACTGTCCAAGCATTTAGAGATGCAGTTAGGAAAACTGAAGCCCACCTGGTGTTGAATTTGGCAAGGGAATTCAAAGGAGAGGGAAGGACTTTTGTAAGTACCTAGGTAGCAAAACAAAGACTGGGAAAGATGTGGGCCCACTGCTGAATGAAGCTGGTGACCTGGTGACACAGGACCTGGAAAAGGCACCAGAGGCCAGTGGAAAGTTTCGGGGGAGGAAGACTTACCAGTTGTGGAAAACAGTCATGTCAGGGAATAGTTAAGCACACTGGATCTACGTAAGTTCAAGAGGCCTGATGGTTTGTACCCACAGGCACTGAGGGAGTTGGCTGATGTCAATGTGACACCATTCTTAAAAACATTTGAACACTCATGGTGACTGTGAGAGGTGCCTGCTGACTGGCAGAAAATGCATCCTATCTTCAAAAACGTCAGAAGGGAGAGGTGGGAGGAGTTAAGGTTAGGGTTAAGAGAGGAAATGTGTGTTTCTTATCAATGTGTTTAAATACCTGAAGGGATGATTTAGAAATAACCAGATTCTTTTCACACTCCTGGTGTCCAGTGATGGGACAATAGGTAACGGGCGCAAACTGAAACAATGAAGATTCCACCTTAACATATGGAAACACTTCTTACTGTGAGGCTGAGTGAGTATTGAAGCCAACTTCTCATAAAGGTTGTGGAATATCCTTGGAGATATTCAAAAGCCAGCTGGACATCATCCTGGGCAGCACGCTCTAGGTGACTCTGCTTGAGCAGGGAGCTGAACCAGAAGACAGCTACAGGAGAACTCAGTCGTGTAGTACTGTGCAAAAATTTATAGTGTTTCTGGTCACAATCTCGGGAGAAAAATCGAAATAAAGGATGATACTGAGATGTGTTTTTGATTAAAAAAATAGTCTATAATGGCACAAAATGAGTCGGTCATAATAAACCAGTAGAAAGGCATGCAAATTAGGCACTTTGTTGGGAAATGCGAATGTTGTAGAAGGCAGATGGGATAAGGGGGAAAAATGTGATTCCTTTTCCCAGAATATGGAGCAACAGCAGGTCGATTACCTGGGAGAAACTTATATCCTGAGGTTTACTCGTACAGAAGTAGAAACCTTTTCAGGTGCAGCAGTAGATAAAAATTCAATCTATCAGTTAATTTCCTGGATGTTTTTTGATGAAAGTAAATGATATTTCTGAAATTCTTTTTCAAGTTTATCACAATTTCATTGCAGAGAATATTGGAAGTGCTTCTTGTTTTGTTTTGTTTTCATTCTGTTTAGGAACCTAAACATTTAAAAAATGTACATCTTTTGAGGTTTACTAGAATCCTTACAATAACTACATAATGACAAGGAAGGTATTTGGCTGACCTGTTTGTCAGTGCTACAGTCCTTCCTACTGTATATAATTTTACTAACATCATAAATTTTAGATAAAAAAAACTATTAAATAGCCTGTTTTAAAATATGAATGTTTTCGAGGTAGTGACTTCCAAGAATCCATCTGGACCAACAGCTTTACTCTCTTGAAACCATTAATTATTTCTACTAATGTTATTATGCTGCTGTTTAAGCATCACCTTGTTCTGAGGTCAATTTATCTAATTTTAGATTTTAAGCTGTTCCTTTTATTAACATGGTGGTAGCTATACAATGATTTGAAATAGGAAATGAATTCTTATTAATCTTTTCTGTATTCTTTAAAATTGTGCCATTATGTTTTTTAAGTCTTCCCAATGTCTAGCATCCAAATAAACACTTTTTTGTCATGTAATTCTCTTAGTAATAGATTGTAAGTCAATTTTTTATTGTTCCTTACGTATCATGTGTACTGATTTCCTCTCCTAATTCTACAGTATTTTAAAAAATGCTTTTTGCCTATTGATTTTGATGGTTTTCCTATAAAACTTGGATTTTGCTTTGGGAAAAAGGTTATGTTACCTTATGTTATGGTATACATAGAGAGGTAAATTTGCCTCTGGATACGCTTTATATCTGAGAATAATTACAAATATTTCCTGTAAATCAATGTTTTCTATGACAAGTTTAAAAAAGAATAATTTCATGGGTGTGAACCAACTTTTTAAAACTTACTGAAATCTAAAGAAGCATGGGAATATGAGAAAAATGAAGTGATAACTAGAAATTCACTCCCATTATGGCTTTTCCCAAATTCAATGTTAGAAACACTGTCAATATTATTTTCATCTACCTTCTCAGCAATGATATTTAATTTGTCAAAGAAAGAAAACTATTTTTGTAGCTAATATTATTTTGGCTTCAAGAAGTCTTTAACACTCAGCATTGCTAACTTATTTTGGTCATAAATAGGTGCACTAGCACAGCTGTAAAGGTAATGGTAATGTTTGAATTGTCATTTATGCAATTATAGAGAAAAGGTTTTTGAACCTTTTCAGCAGACAACTGAAGCCACCTAAACCAATGATGTACATATAATTACACTGTAATTACTGCTGCCCTTAATGTCGATAATAATAGTTGCATACAGATTGTTATAACGGCAAGAAGAAAAATTGCTGTCTTCCTCTACTATTCATCTGTCTCTGATGTCAATCAAATCTTACACTAGAGAACTAGAGAAGTACTGAAAAAGTAGTATCAGGCTGTATGTGTTGAAAGGCACAGGCTCAATTCACTTTTCCTTCTCCTAACAGAAAATTACTTTGCAGAGCTGGGTTTATTTCAGGCAAGGTTATTACAGCAAAGATATAGGATCATCAAACTTCAGTGAATGTTGTGTTTGTCTCTGACTGAGATAGAACAACTTACCCAGTAAGGAGAACAGTCCTGATACCTTTAGTTTATGAACATCAAAGTATCTGAATAGAAAACATTGCCTTAAGCAGTAAATTAAGCGTAGATCATCAAAGGTAAATATATGTTTTACAGATAATTGTGGTAAGAAATAATACTTACCTTCAGAAAAACCCAGAGTTCCAAACTTTTTATCAATTAAAAAAAATAATCTGCCAACCTGATATAATAAGTTAAAGAAGAAAAAAATAAATGCTCAGAACCATTGAGACTTAGAGATATATAGCTCTATTTTTTCTTTTCCAAGATCATATAGAACAAAGTACTAGGTTATACAAAGGTATTTATTATCTGTTAAAATATTTTCCTCAGAACATGTGTCTCAGAAAAATGATATGAGAAAATCATCAGATAATAAAAATAATTTTCCCTCTAGATATACTGATTTGACAGTTATAGTGGTTATATAGACAGCCAAGATTATTATGTTTAAAATAGATGCAACTGATTGGACTTGAGGACACGATATGGCAGGTCTCTGTAGGTGGGAGCTGAGAATGCTCAGCACTTAAATGTTACTAACATTTTACTCAATGGAAGCTATAATTTTATCAGATGAATTTATGAGAAAGAGGTAGAAATATCCAGCTCACCTGATCACACAGTGAAGATCATTTCCTAGCAAAAATTTACATTGTAAAAGCCAAACACGCTTCTTGGAAAGCAGTACAATTGCTATGTACACGTTGCATGTACTGGAGATGTGCTGGGGAATGCAATTGAAGGCTGGTGACAGCCTTTCCAAGATACCGGATGGCATCATCCAGACAACTGCATGCTATAGCCTGACAATGGCATGACACCAAAGTGAATACACCTTTTCCAGGAAAGGCCATATGTGCAGTGTTGGGTTCTGTTTTTTAATTCCCCTACTCAGGGAGCCACATGAATATAAGCATCACATACCTGAAGCGTACAGACCTCTTTTCCTTCTCTTTTTTCCTTTCAATCTCCCCTCCAGGCCTAGTCGGCATCCTTTCAGTAGTCCTTGCTGTAACAAGGCTGATTAAGTCTTGAATTGCCAAGTGGCCAAATTTACTTAGCAACTATGGAATAAAGGGAGAATTTACGGACTTTTTAAAAAAATCTGTGTGTGTCCATTGGTACTCCAAGGAATCCTAAACTGAAAACATCTGATAAAACATAAGTAGAAAGAGAAAAACATGAAAAACAAAACCAAGCCTAACCAACCAACCCAAAAAAACCCAAACCAGCTTCAGAAGTCAGAAGCATCAAACTATTTTCTCTTTCGCTAGAGAGATCCATAAAAAGTATCAAGTGTTTTATCACATAAGGATGTGGATGGTTTTTCTGTTAAGGGATTTTGGTCTACTGGAAGGAAATGAATTCTCCAAGAATACAAGGAGAGAAAATGTGTATTCATATTAACTTGTGGTGTTTGTGACAGCACTGAATTGTCTACATTTCATATTTGTGGTGTGTACTCTTCCAAAAACTAATTTAAAAAAAAGGCATACATTTAATGTTTTACTTAAGTAACCTATTAATTTATTTTCTTTGGTGTGAAAATTTTTGTTGATTCCGGTCTTATTTAGTATTATTTGGTCCTCCTGTTTACTTGGTCCATCAGGCTGACAGTATAAACATAATATTTCATACATAATATGTAATTTAAATATATATAATAAATAATTTTGATATTTACATTAAATATAAACATATATATATTTCAGGTCAAAGGAGGTGATCCTGCCCCTTATACTCTTGGTCTCGTGAGACCTCACTTGGAGTACGGTGTACAGTTCTGGTGTCCTCAACATAAAAAGGACATGGAACTGTCGGAGCAAGTCCAGAAGAGGGCCTCATGGATGATCAGGGGGCTGCAGCACCTCCCATATGAAGACAGGCTGAGAAAGTTGGGGCTGTTCAGCCCGGAGAAGAGAAGGCTGCGTGGAGACCTCATAGCAGCCTTCCAGTATCTGAAGGGGGCCTATGAGGATACTGGGGAGGGACTCTTCATTAGGGACTGTAGTGACAGTACAAAGGGTAACAGGTTCTAACTTAAACAGGGGAAGTTTCGATTAGATATAAGGAGGAAGTTCTTTTACTGTGAGGGTGGTGAGGCACTAGAAAGGGTTTCCCAAGGAAGCTGTAAATGCTCCATCCCTGGCGGTGTTCAAGGTCGGGTTGGGCAGAGCCTTGGGTGACATGGTTTAGTGTGAGGTGTCCCTGCCCATGGCAGGGGGGTTGGAACTAGATGATCTTAAGGTCCTTTGCAACCCTAACTACTCTATGATTCTATATATAATGTAAAACACAATGCTGACCAGATAAACAGTCAGTCAGTCCTGACCACATAACCTGCTGATAGGTTTACTTTTGCCCCCCCTCAGCTGAGCAGTAGTTCACCAGGAAGAAGCACTCAGTAAACTGTGTGTGCATACATATACTCACCCACGTGTGTGTGTATGTTCGTGTGTATACATATATATTGTATATACATAGCTATATAAATGTATATGTATAGCTACGCGTATACACTATAGTTTTTCTCTTTGCTTTCACTTAAAAGTCCCAATCAGTAGTCACACCACAGAGGTCACACAGGAACAATTTGGCACAGTCTGAGGGTGCACTGGCTACTAATGACCTTTTATAAATTTAACTCTGCGGTATGAGGAAGGTTAAATTGAAATGTGCCTTTGCACAGCAGCTTTATGGTGAAGTTTTCCTTTTGGGTTGGTTTAAGATCATTATAGAATATTTAACATACAGTCTGAAATTCAGTCCAAATGTTATTCAGTCTAGATCTTCCATCCCATTTTCCAAATAGCATGTTCAAGTCATTGAAACAAAAGAATGCAGGAAGGAACTTTTGCATGTCTTGCTCCCCCTCTCTATTCTTACTTATAACAGGATAATTTAACCAATGGTAACTTCCAGAAAGAAAAACACTGGAACTAAGAGTATAAGGGAAATATACACCTATGTATGTAACCCTAAGCTAAGTATCTGCAGCTATGTGGCTTAAAGTTCCCCATCAAGTTGTGAATTACGTAAACTGAGCTTTTAATCTTTAGAGTTTTCAGGGCCACTTTCAAACTTTCAGTGTAGTTACAAACTAGCCAAAAACATATATGTAGGCCATCTGCTCTTAGGACTTGGTGAACTTATTCCTAACGGATAATTTATTTGATGAATGTTTTCCCCTTTGTCTTTATAAATGGTCAGGGAATGTAAAATAAAATCTATTCAAAACTCATAGAATCATAGAATAGTTAGGGCTGTAAAGGACCTTAAGATCACCTAGTTCCAACCCCCCTGCCGTGGGCAGGGACACCTCACACTAAACCATGTCACCCAGGGCTCAGTCCAACCTGACCTTGAACACCACCAGGGATGGAGCATTCACAACCCCCCTGGGCAACCCATTCCACTGCCTTACCACCCTCACAGTAAAAGACTTCCTCCTTAAATCCAATCTAAACTTCCCCTGTTTAAGTTTTAACCCATTACCCCTTGTCCTATCACTGCAGTCCTTAAGGAAGAGTCCCTCCCCAGCACCCTCATAGGCCCCCTTCAGATACTGGAAGGCTGCTATGAGGTCTCCACACAGCCTTCTCTTCTCCGGGCTGAACAGCCCCAACTCTCTCAGCCTGTCTTCATATGGGAGGTGCTGCAGCCCCCTGATCATCCTCGTGGCCCTCCTCTCGACTTGTTCCAACAGTTTCACGTCCTTTTCTATGTTCAGGATACCAGAACTGTACACAGTACTCCCAAGTGAGGTCTCACAAGAGCAGAGTAGAAGGGCAGGATCACCTCCTTCGACCTGCTGGTCACGCTCCTTTGGATGCGGCCCAGGATACAGTTGGCTTTCTGGGCTGCGAGCGCACACTGCTGGCTCATGTTGAGTTTCTCATCAACCAGCACCCCCAAGTCCTTCTCCACAGGGCTGCTCCGAATCTTTTCTCTGCCCAACCTCTAGCTGTGCCTGGGATTGCTCCGACGCAGGTGCAGGACCTTGCACTTGGCATGGTTAAACTTCATAAGGTTGGCATCAGCCCACCTCACAAGCGTGTCAAGGTCCTTCTGGAGGGCATTCCTTCCCTCCAGTGTATCAGCCGAACCACACAGCTTAGTGTCGTCGGCAAACTCGCTGAGGGCCCACTCGATCCCACTGTCCATGTCACCGACAAAGATAGTGAACAAGACCGGTCCCAACACCCATCCCTGAGGGACACCACTTGTTACTGGTCTCCAGCTGGACACTGAGCCGTTGACCACAACTCTTTGCATGCGGCTATCCGGTCAGTTCTTTATCCACCCAGTGGTCCATCTATCAGCTTGCAGAAGGACGTTGTCTTCCCCACAACTGAGGAACCTCCTGGATCGTTTGTGCCGTTCTGTACCGTCCCTCCAACAGACATCAGGGTGGTTGAAGTCCCCCATGATGACAAGGGCATGTGAGTGTGAGGCTGTTCCTATCTGTCCATAGAGCATTTCATCCACAGAGTCCTCTTCATCAGGCGGTCTGTAACAGATCACCACAGTGATGTCTCCCATAGCTGTTCTCCCTTTGACCCTGACCCCCACCCTCTCTGTTGACTGATCACCTGTCCCCAGGCAGAGTTCCATACCTCCAGCCTATCCCTAACATAAATAGCAACTCCCCCTCCTCCTCTGCCAGGCCTGTCTTTCCTAAAGAGCCTGTAACTTTCCATTCCAACACTCCAGTCATGGGAGCCATCCCACCATTTTTCTGTGATACCTATTATATCATATCCCTGTAGACGTGCACACATCTCTAATTCCTCTTGTTTGTTCCCCATGCCACGGGCGTTTGTGTAGAGGCATCTAAGCCAAGCTCCAAATGAAGCCAGCTCACTGGTTGGAGTGGCTGAAATATCTCTAAATCACTCCGAGCATTTATTATAGGTGCTGGCAACCGACTGGGAGTGTTGGGATGGAATGATGGCCCCTCCTCCAACACATCTAGTTTAAAACTTTCTCGACCAGCCTGGCAAGCCTCCTACTGAAACCGCTCTTCCCCTCCACTGTCAGACCAGCTCCATCGGCCTCCAGTAGACCTGGCCTCCCAAATCAAGTCCCACGTTCTAGACACCCAAACCCCTGACTATGGCACCACTGTTCTTACCATTTATTAACCTGCCAAATTCACCTAGCCTTTTTAAGGTCCTCCTCTTTATCCTGGAGGATCGATGAAAAGACTTATCTGAGCTCCAGAGCCCCTAACCACCCCTCCCAGGGCTCTGTAGTCCTTCTTTAATGTTCTCCGCGCTACTGCTGTCTATATCACTAGCACCCGCATGGACAACTTAGAAGCGGGTAATAGTCGGTGGGACTTACTAGACCAGGCAGCCTCTCTGCAACATCCCTGATCCGAGCCCCTGGTAGGCAACACACCTCCCTTGAGACTGGGTCAGGCCAACAGATGAGTGCATCTGTTCGAGTCCCCTACTGCTACGGCCCACCGCTTTTTCCTGGCAGCACCAGTAAGTGACCTTCTTTACCAGTGCATCAGCCGGTTGTTCATGTTGTGAGGTTTGTGTTTTCTCATTAGCCCCCTGCAGAACTGCCAAGCAGTTCTGGGTACGGACATCAGATACAGGAGGAAGCCCCTTGCTTTTAATTGTACTCTTCCCCCCCCTTTTTAGTTCGGTTTGGTTTTTCTTGGGGGGCCGGGGGGTTGGTTTTTTTGTTGGTTTTTCTGTTTGTTTGTTTGTCTTTGTGGGGTTTTTTTTGGGGGGGTTTCTTTGGTTGTTACTTGTCCCCAGGTTCCTGGGTTAACAGCTTCCTTCTTTCCTGCATGAGCTACGATGGATGCTTGAGGCCCGTGCACAGTTTGGGCCTGGAGCAAGCAGCCCTGCTTCCTCTCAGCTTCCCTAACATCTTTTAGCCTCTTGACAGCGTCCCGCAGCTCAGCCCCTGCTGCAGGAGGACCTGCGCCAGGGCGCACGAGTGCAGCCCTCCCCATTGTGCACCCTTGCCTCAAGAGACCACTTTCTATAGCCCGAGCTCTGCACTGCGGCCTCCCCTCTCATCGGCTCTGTCTGGGTGCCTACGCTGGCCACCGCCGGGGCAGCCAGAGCAGAGCTCCCAGACCGGGCCCTGGTCATGAGGCGAGCGCTCCCCACCCTGCTCACCTGCCCACACAAACTGACGCCCCGCGCTCCCTGGGGCGAGATTTTAACCGGTCAGGGCTGGTGCCGTCCCTCCCGGCTCCGTCCCCTGACAGTGTCTGCTCGCCTCAGCGGAGCTGCCGGCTCACGGGCAAGTCCTGTCGAAGACTTGAGACTCCCTCGGTGGGTCTTGCCGCTCTGAATTGAGGCTCCTGGACGCTGACGTTCCCCTCCGTCAGATGTTCAAGACGGCCTCTCTCGGCCTATTCACCTCAGCAATTGACCGGTAACGATCGGTGCTGGCGGGTTTAAAGCTGCCGCCGCCGCCGCCCCCCCTGGCTCCGCCCCCTGCGAGTCAGCTGCTCGCGTCAGCTGAGCTGCCGGCTCCCGGGCAAGTCCCGCGGAAGACCTGAGGCTCTCTTGGTGCTCTGAGCTGAGGCTCCCGGACGCTGAGCTTCCCCCCGCTCAGGTGTTGAAGGCATCCTTTCTCGAGCTGCTCACCTCAGCAATTCACCCAATATCGGTATCAATAGCAGATTAATAGTTTGTGCTAATATGCTTTGCACCGAAATTGTCTGCCAACAATTTGCAGGCATTTGATGAGGGGGGCTGGATAGGACAAACAGAATGGAGGTTTAAAGCTGCTTTTCATTACCAAAATGTTTTGGTTTCTCTTTTTTAACGGGTAGATATTTCTCTAAACATTATCTAAAATAATAAATGAATTTGGATGGCCATTTTTAACTGTTTGCTTTGAGTTTTATTTCTTCCTTTCAAGATAAAACAGGCTGGTTTCATTGTTTGTTGGTTGGTTTTTTGGTTTTGTTTCTGTTGTTTTGTTTTTTTTTTCCTTCTGCAAGTAGAAATAACATTTTCTCAAGGAACAAACCACAACAACACAGGAGACTATTTTAAATATCTTTTTATAAATGATTTTTGTATTTCAAAACCAGCTTTGTTTTAACTGCTGGGTTTCTTATTAGGTTGCAAAATTGCTACAAATCCAGCTTCTTCTAACTACACCAGATCTCAGACACAGGCAGGTTTTTTGCAGTGTTCCAAGCTGTCAATAGATGCATAGAATTTATCAATAGCATGTTGGTGTCATATCCCCCTCCTTCCTCCAAGTCATTCACCTAGGCCTCTTCAGACTGTGCATCTGTTGATAGTTCACCTATAAGGATTAAATCTAAAATATAATCACATGTATATGCAGCTGCTTGGACCAAAGCAGGCAAAAATAGGATTGCATTGATAATATACTCTTGATGGTTCTCAAGGTCCCAGCTTTCCATAGGGCCGTAGTGAACAGAATAACTATGAGAAATGGTTTTAATGATGGTTGTTTTACTGACTCAGTATCCTGATGAGTAATTTTGACTTTCATGTAATATTTTAGCTCTATAACAAGACAGAGATGCTTTATTCAGTTTATACACAAGCTGTCTGTGTTATTCTATGCTATGCTTTTTATTTTTAGCTCTTACCTTCTCTTGTTCTTTCCTCTATCTCCAGAGCTTCCCAAAGACAGCTTTATAACTTCCAGGCACTAGGTGGACCCTGAGCTTAATGATAAAGGGATAATACTTTTTTTCCTGGACCACAAAAAATAAATTTTACAGAGCTAGTATATTCACTCTCATTTTGGCGTGGTAACATGCCAAGCCAGGAATCATAGCATCATAGACTAGTTAGGGTTAGAAAGGATCTTAAAAAGCATCTGGTTCCAACCCCTCTGCCACAGATAGGGGCACCTTCTACTAGACCAGGTTGCTCAAAGCCCGTCCGACCTGGCCTTGAAACTTCCAGGAACGGATCGTCCACAACTTCCCTGGGCAACCTGCTTCCGTGTCTTACCACTGTCATAGTAAAGAATTTTTTTCACAATATCTAATCTAAATGTACCCTCTTTCAGCTTAAAGCCATTCCTCCTATCCCAACATGCCCTTATAAAAAGTCTGCTTCCAGATTTCTTGCAGTCCCCCTTCAGATAGTGGAAGGCTGCTATAAGGTCTTCTCAGAGACTTCTCCAGACTGAAGAAGCCCAACTCTCTTAGTCTGTTCTGGGAGAGGTGCTCCACCCCTCTGATCATCTTCATGTCCCTCCTTTGAACTCGCTGTAGCAGGTCCACATCCGTTTTGTGTTGTAGGCCTCAGAACTGAACGTGGGTCTGCAGGTGGCATCACACCAGAGTGTAGTAGACAGGGAAAATCACCCTCTTCAGCCTGCTGCTCACACTTCTCTTGATGCAGCCCAGTACATGGTTGGCTTTCTGGGCTGCAAGTGCAAACTTCTGGCTCATGTTAAGCTTCTCATCAACCAACATTCCCAAGTCTTTCTCCTCAGGGCTGTTCTCAATACATTCTCCTCCCAGCCTATATTTGTGCTTGGGATTATACTGTGCTTGGGAGAATAATTAAATTTAAGAAATCTGTGTATTTAACTTCTCATCTCTTATTTTCCCCCAAGGATCTTGACTTATTGTTGAAGCTACTGCAATGTTTTCCACAAAAAAGAAATTAAATGTACTGAAAACATGGATTTCTCAAAGATTTGAACCTATCCACAAGTACTTTTCTTCTAATCCTAGAACATGCAAGAACACTGTTAAAATGGAGCTTGTATTTTGGATTTGTGATGACACTAGAGTTGATAGCACACTAATTTATCAGTGTTTACACAGTCAAGACCTTTTCATTTCTGATAAATGTTATAATTGCTTAGTAAAATTAGGTGTGGGTGTTCCATAATGATTGCATATTGGCCTATTAAATAAAAGAATTATTTTTGCTGTAGATCACTTCAGTTGCATATTAATTCCATTATTATATTGTGTTTTAGCAATTAACAATCCAAATTATAATCAGTATGGATTTAGCTACTAGTGTTTAAAAATTATTTAATATTTTTGTTTCTTTTTCCAATATAAAAATAATATTTGTCTAAAACTGTCTCTCAGCATGTAGAAGTATTAGTTTCCATAGCATTTCTGAATAGAATTTCAGGCTTTCACCTGATTTCAGTCCTTCAAATAACATTTGGAAGTGTGAAGATTGTGAAGAAAACAAAAATAATTAAATGTATGGCTTTTATTTACTGTATAGGTTTACAAGTGCTCATCAGTTTTAAGCACTAAATTGTCTGTTACGCTCTAGTCTGTGCCATAAACCCTTTGGTCATAATAGTTTTTTGCTGTGACTGTCTTACAGGATTAACTCTTTATTGAAACTCAGATAAAAATTTCTGAGCTTCCTAAAAATATTCTTAATAGTCTGGCTACTTTCAGCTGTCTGATTCAGGTTTCAGACTGAGGAGTAACTCTTGCCAACTTGATCAACAAGTTCAGAATGTTCTGTGCTTACAGTTTGGCATTTCAGAGCAAATGAAAATAAAACGTGGTTTGAAACTAAAAGGTCTCACTGTGTTTTCCTTCGTTACATGCACAGACTCAGCTGTCTTCTGCCACACACACATATGTGCATAAGCATATACACTCCCAAGTTTAAAATAATGTTTAGGGCAAAAAAGAACAAAAACAAAACCAGACATTTCTGGCACAGAGTACTCTCTATTCACTGTATATTTTACTCCTTTGAATGGTCACTATTTTGTTACCTACACGAAGCAAACAGGGACTTGACTGAAATGAGACTTCTATCAGTTCTAAAGTAGTTGGAAAATCATATTTTTAAGCTCTGTTTTGCCCCTGCGTGGGGGGATTGGGTTAAAAAAGTATCAATAAATAGATAAAGTGCATCCTCAGTAGGACCCATCCATCTTTTATTTCCATCATTAAGGAAATCTTACATTTTCTGGAATAGATTCTTGCCATTGTCTTTTTGTTAGGGCTTACCTGTCTGTTTTCAGGTTTTTATAGTTCTTGTGCTTGGCCTCATTTATCTTTTTTAACATGTTTTCATTTGGCTACACACTGCTGCATCAAATTTTGTGCTTCTCTCCCCAGTTAAGCACAGTATTTTAAGATGCAAAACTGCAGAGGTGGAACACAGTATAAATATTCTTAGAACAAGTTATAGCACCTAGAGGGCTTTTATTCATGATGTTTGTCACTGTCTATTTATGGATTTTGCTAAATGGGTGACAGTATCAGCATACACTGTAATATTCTCTGATTCTCTCCTTGTGACATTTGAGAAGCACATTCTGGATCAAGTGTTAATTATTTTTCCTTTGTGAGCTCTCTCCTAGTCCCATTCAAATATAGGCATTTCCAAATATTAGTGTTATTATAAATAGTATTTTACATCCACAAGTTTGCTTTTTTTTTTCCTCACAGTTTACCTTTCCTCCTTCACTAAGCAATAATAAACCACACTTTTGGAAAACAACTTAGATAACTTACTTTTAGATTTACATCTTACTTGAAAATAATCCTATAAGAACTACTAATGGAAGAAATTGAGTCAAACATATATGCATGAGACCTTGTGATGGTGAAATACTACAGTAATGATGTTCTGAGAACTGACTGAAGTACAAGTTGGTGTTTTTTGGATTGTATCATTAGGGTTTCAGAGACATTATAGTTTTCAAATTTCTAAGTAATAGAATAAATTTTACAAAATTAAGAAAGTGTTCTATGATAATTATGGGAAAAGGAAGATTAAGAGCCCATTTTAGACACATTTCTGTCATGAAGAAAACAAAAACAAGGATAACTTACCAGTAAGCCCATTATATTTCCCTTTCTGTGCTACCCTTCAATTCACTTTTAAATACTCATTAAGTGAAAATCAATTGTATTCATGTGACAAGGGAAAATAGACTCAAGTATAGGGTGTACCTAAACTTTCTTATATGTGAATGAATATTTGAGATTGTACTCAAGAAAGACTTTTTAGAAGTTGTCAGAAGAAATACATGAAAATTTCATCAGCAGCTCAAGTCAGCATATGTCACTCTGGCAGGCAAGTCATTTTCCATCATGATTCTGTGGCACATTAATAATGTCCTCTCCTTTTCACTACAGCTAGTAATACTCAAAGCTGCCAGTAGGAGTTCATCATTATTATGGTTCTGATAACAGTAAACAATGTACAAAATGATACATAATTAGCAAATCTGGTCTTTCATCATCTATTTAACTAGCTTTCCTTCACATGCCCTTTGCATAGCATTCAGCATTATTTTGACTTTTGGAAGTATGTGTAACATTTTGAGAGTGAAAAGGATGTGATATCTCAAAGTTCTTTTAACATTAGAGATTCCATAGTAAAAGAAATCTGCCAATAAGTTGTGACTTTCCCAATGGAAAGGTGAGCTTGTTCTTTCCCAAGAAACTGCAGGTGTATTGTGAGATGGTGTGGTATGGCACATGGTCTGCATTACTTATTAGCTGTCTTACTGAGCTGGAACTGTGCTGCAGTTCCCAAATACAACTTGCAGTCGCTATATGCCTCTCTTCAGTGAAGGCAATGTTTTCAGATAAAACTGTTTCAAATCTAGCCTCTTGGAAGCAGATCTTCTACCAAGGAAGCAGATTTTCTATCTAACTACTGAATATGCTGGTGTCTTTAAAGTCTTTTTTTTTTCCAAGGGGGCCACTTATACCAAGATAAAAAGGTTTTGGGGTTTAGTCAGGAGAGCAGAAGACATACACCTATTCCCAGTCATGGGCCTCCATCTAATCTTGGACTGTTTTCTCTTCCTGTCATTCCTGATCTATTTCGGAGGATGTCACCATGATTACCTTTCTCATAATACCTTGCTTACCTGCCAGGCCTGTCCCATGGTGAGCAGCAGTTCTCACAGTGTGCTGTTCTGCCAATGGATAAAATAACAGAGTTTGCAGTGTTATGGATTTCCTTATGTCCTGAGACTTCAACTCTGTTTCATAGAATCATAAAATCTTGGAATCATACAATCATAGAATGGTTTGGGTCAGAAGAGACCTTTAAAGGTAATCTAGTCCAGCCCCTCTGCAATGAGTAGGAATGTCTTCAACTAGCTTAGGTTACTTAGAGTCTTGTTTGGCCTGACCTTGAATGTTTCCAGGGATGGGGCATCTATAACCTCTCTGGAGAACCTGTTCCAGTATTTCACCAACCTCACATGTCCAATCTAAATCTACCTTCTTCCATTTTAAAAACATTACCCCCTTCTCCTATTCCTGCATGTCCTCATAAAAAGTTTGTCCCCATCTTTCTGATAAGCCCTCTTTAAGTACTGAAAAGCTGCAGTAAGGTGTCCCTGGAGCCTTCTTTTTTTTCAGGCTGAACAAGCCCAACTCTCTTAGTGTTTCCACATAGGAGAAGTATTTAATCTCCCTGGTAATTTCTGTGGCTCTCTTCTGGACCTGGTCCACAAAGTCCCCGCTTTTCCTGTACTGAGACCTGCAGAGCTGGATGCAGTATTCCATGTGGGTTCCCAGCATAGAGAATAAAGAGAGAATCATTTCCCTTGACCTCCTGTCCATGCTCCTTTTGATGCAGCCCAACATACAGCTCGCTTTCTGGGCTGCAAATGCACATTCCTGGATTATATGCAGCTTTTCATCCACGATTACCCCTAAGGCCCTCTCCACAGGGCTGCTCTCAATCACTTCACCCTCCAGCCTGTACTGATACTGGACGTTGTCCTGATTCAGGTGCAGGACCCTGCACTTGGCCTTATTGAACGTAATGGAGGTCACACAGGTCCACTTCTCAAGCTTGTACAGGTCTCTCTGAATGGCAACATGTCCCTCAGGTGAGTCAATTGGACCACTCAGCTTTTTTTCATTTGCAAACTTGCTGAGGGTGCACTCAATCCCACTGCCCATGTCACTGATGAAGATATTAAACAGTACTGGCTCAATCCAGACCCTTGAGGGACACTACTCATCACTGGTTTCAATCCAGACATTGAGCCATTGACCACTACTCTATATGCAACCATCCATCCAATTCCTTATCCACCAAATAGTCCATTGATCAATTCCACATCTCTCCAGTTTAGAGAGAAGGATGTTTTGGGGGACTGTGTCAAAGGTCTTACAGAAATCCAGATAGATGACAACCATAGTTCTGTCCTTGTCGACCAATGTTGTCAATCCAACACAGAAGACCATTATGTTGGTCAAGAAAGACTTGCCCTTACTGAAGCCATGCTAGCTGTCTCAAATCACCTTGTGTCCTCCATGTGGAAGCTCTGTCTGGGTAGCCACGTCACTTCTGGTTAGGGCAGAGGACATCATATCTTTCTGCTGGAAATATGCTGGTTACCATAGCTAAGCTCCTTCTGGGAGGGTGATGACCACCAATTGAACTCACCTTTTGAGCTGGTAGGGTGATAATGACCTTCCTGCATGCCCTTCTATGCAAACTGCTGTGTAAGCTGCCATAAAACACCCTGGCTGATGCACTACGCTCTGTTTGCCCACTCTGGTTGCAGTGCTCCTGGTCACTCGCACTCTTTTGGCTGATTTCTGTAAGTGTGAATATGCAGATGATGCAGACTTAGAACAAGTTTCTTTCTGCTGCCCTTGTTTTCTCTCATTCTAGTGGGCTTTATAAAAGTTAGAGAGGGTATTAGAACTTAGTCACTGTCAAGACATATTATAATTAACCTGTATTTTAAAAAAAAAACTTGTAAAAATACATATTAATATAAATTAATTGGATTTTCACAAGTATTATAATTACCCATACTTTTGCTTAATGGTGTAATTTTCATGATGAAAAATTTGCAGCTTCTCTTCTTAATTATTACACAGACCTTCTTTCTAAGTTTCACCCCAGTTGCTAGGCTATTAGTAAATCCTCTTTGTAATAGAGCTGTTCAAACCAATGAATTTTGGATTTATACAAATATTCTGATGAAGCTACAAATTACAGTCTTTAGTAAATAAAGCTAGTCTTATATAACATTAGTAATCTATGAATAAGGTGATTATAGCAGCTTTGTTTGTCATGTTTGGGTATTTTTCAGATTACTATTTGACTATTTTTTCAATTCTACAGATCTGCCTATAACAACTTGTCCATGTGACTGATTCTGTTTTGGAGGGCAATGCTTGGACAACATGACAGGTCTTTTGAATCAAGCATTCTCAACTAGTTTCAATGCTTTTAATATTGATAGTGAAGATTTTTTTTCTAATTTAGGCATCCCTTTACAATGACACTTCAAAGCTTAAACAGTGATATGAAAGTCAGACAAGTAGCTATGCCCTTGATTTTTTTTTTTAAGGGGAATATAAGGCAGTCTATAAAATACTTTTTCTAATAAATAATCTTTTAAGACTTTTTTCCAAGTGCACTTATATCTATACCACATTTTCCTCCGATTTTTCATTTTAATTGCATTTGCTTTGACTGTGCTTACACCTTTCTCTTTGCTTGCTGCAAATAACGAGCAAATTAGTGCACTGGCATGTATGCTAATGCAAAATTTGTTTTACCTGTGTATTGCCAAATATTTGTAGAAACAAACTATTATTGGTGTACAACATTATTCACAGATGAAATCTGGTTATAAGATTTTGGTTCATTAAATAAAATAAATAGATTTTCTAACTGTTTTATCAAAACAGCTGGACTTAACAAAACACAAATGTTTAAAATCAGTTGTACTTTAAAATCTACTTATCAGGAGTTTGAGTACAGAATTTGTCAGATGACAATGTTCATATGTGCACTGGAGATCCAAATTAGTTTCTTTGTTTTTTTTTAAAATGAAATTCACCCAAAAGTAAGTGTTTATTTAAAGGAAGCACATACACAGAATTAAACTGTAATAATTTGTTATGAATTACTTGCCAACGTATGACTTATGTTCAGGGTCAGAGTTTCAGTAGGAAACAGCTGCTCATTATTTACGTAAGATCTGTTGTAGGTCTAAAGAGTAGCCTGTTACATGCCATGCATAAAAAAATTAAAAAAAAAAAAACGATAAAAACCTCAAACCATTTAAAAAATAGACTGTGTCACCAAACTTTGCACACCTGTTATACTTGAAAATTTTCTGAGAACTCCGGCTTTAAAAATTAACTTATGAAATGAAAATATTAATTTATTTAAAGAAAAAAATAATGTTTCTGTTGCAGGGATAAAACTCAGGACATGCTATAAATCCAGTAACAGTATCAAATAAAAATAAACTAGGTAAATAATCTTATAATCTCATTTTCTAAACCTGGAGATAAATTTCTCTCGTCTTCACAAATGGTTCACCCATGATCTGGTTATTTGTTTTAAATATAATTTTACTCAGAAACTTAGTCCATCTCACTATTTAGGACCTACTAGTGCAACTAACTTATTTGATATGTTCCTTATTATTACAACTTTTTTTAAGACAAAGACTATTTCATCTTGAAGCCTTTAATCAAAGCATAGCAAAGGTGATTTTTTTGCTGTGACTAGATCAGTGTGTGTGTGTGTGTGTGTGTTTAAGTGGATTCCCTTAAAGAACTCTTTATATTGGTGTAACAAGCTTCGGCATATGTGTGCTGAGCCTAAGTCTTGATGATTATCTCAACTGAATGACTATGCCGTTTTCCTAGTTTAACATAAAATCCAGAAATTGACACAGTAATGACACGAAGTGGTTACTAAATGGTGTTAACTATTCTAGTTTCTGTAACATTCTTTTTATGAGAAGTGGATAAACAGGGAAGCAGCAATGAGGAAGAGGACATCTGCAGAAAACAGAGGAAGAGGCAGAGTTATTTAAATATAGCTGAAATATTAGGTTGGCTAAGAAAATTTAACTGCTATCCAAAGATTATGTCCAAGATTGTTGCTGTCCTGATAAAAACCAGGAAAATATATTTGCTCTAGGTACTTGGCTCCACATGGGTGTATCTGATTCTGGCAATTGGTAAAAAGGTTTTGCTGAATCTGTAGGATGAACAGCTTAAGTAGTTCTGTGTAACTAATGCTTGATAGTTATTACTTAATCAATGGTTTAATTAATTAGCTAACAACAGTAGCTGCCTGAGCCATAAAACCTTGACACTTTTAATTGCAAGAAAGGCGGTATAGATTCAAAGCTACAGGTGGCAGCTCTGTACATTTTTTGCAGCTGTAAGGCTCAAGCCTTGGCTTTGCAATGGCCACTGACCTGACCCAGCTTCTCTCTGTGGGTGATGCTGCTCTTCAGCTGTGGGAACACTACTGGAAACTGAAAGATCAGGAAGACTGAAAAAGCTCATGTTGTTAGATATCCATAGGTTATCTTGGAGGCTGTATTTCCACTTCACAACACGGCAGGCTACAACCTACAGGAATTAAGAACTGAATTAAGTTTTTCATCCTGTCTGGGTGGAATTTTGGTCTTCAAAGTAATTTCTGCACAAAAAAAAAACAAAACAAAAACTACAAACCAACCAAACAACAACAACAAAAACCAAAAAACAACACCGCCAAGAAAAAACCCAAACCAAACAAACCAACCAACCAAACAAAAAAAGCAAAACACAAAGCCAGAAGAAACCCCCACTCAAACAGTTATTGCTCCTTAATTCTCAAACCTCACTTACTGTGGAGCCAGCTCTGAAATATGTTATTCTAATTTATTCTAGCTGTTTTCCTTCCCTGAAAGCTGACAACAGCTGATTCAGTACTCCAATGGAACAAGATGCTGTCAAACCATGAAGTATTTCAGTTGCAACACTTCATGAAATTGGCTTCTTTCAGCAAGAGTCTGTTTCAGGGAAGGACACTGGGAAGGGGAAGCCCTGTTTTGAAACTTTCACTTTGAAACTTCCTGAAGGCAAATGTAACTATTTTGTCTGAAAAATGAGGGTTTGGGCTTCTGTTAATCTGAAGCTGTAAAAAAACCTATTAGTTTTTTGAATAAATGTAATGTAAAAAATAATAATAAATACTGTCAGTTTCCTCCTTCACAATCATTTATTCTAGCACTTTTTCGAGCATGAGCATGGCAGAACAAGTGTGTAAGGTTTCAACACAGTTAATTTTTGTCTCATTTAATGAGTTCATTAACTGATATCAAATTATTCTGCAGCTAACAGTATCAAAACACAAGCTTTTTTTATTCTATTCTGCCCACAGTTTAAATTAATTCCATCTCTTTCCTGTTAAAATTTAGCTTCAGTGATCTTTTCTGCATTTAAAGAGAAAGTATAATATAACTGAGTGTAGATAAAAGAGGCAGGAAGTGAGAAATGAAAAAAAATCTTGCAGTTTAACTTAAATTGGAATAGCTACATCAGCTGTACTGGGGGATTCATAATTTTCCTAGAAATCACTTCTTGTTAGAGGTTTTTATTCACACTGCTAAAAATAAGCCTTAGATGTTAAACACTAAATTGTTAAAATGTCCATTTTCATGAAAAAGGAAGGGGCAGTGGTTAAGACAGGTAAGTAGTGATGACAAAATGCATAAACAATTAATGAAGAGCTATATAAATGTCATGGTTTAAACTCAGTCAGCCACACAGCCGCTCTCTCACTCCCCCCTCTTCCTCCCCCCGGCTCCCGGAGGGATGGAAAGGAGAATCGAAAGAATGTAACTCCCACGCATTGAGATAAGAACAGCCCAGTAACTAAGGTATAACACAAAACCACTGCTGCTGCCACCAATAATAATAATGATAAGGGAAATAACAAGGGAAGAGAATACAATCGCTCACCACCTGTTGACCGATACCCAGCCCGACCAAGCAGTGATCTAACCCTTCTGGGTAACTGTCCCCAGTTTATATACCAGGCATGACGTGCTGTGGTATGGAATACCAGTTTGGTTAGTTTGGGTCAGGTGTCCTGTCTCTGCTTCCTCCCGGCTTCCCCTCCTCTGTGGCAGAGCATGAGACTCAGAAAGTCCTTGGTCAGACTAAACATTTGAGCAGTAACTAAAAACATCGGTGTTATCAGTGTTGTTCTCAGGCTGAGAGTCAAAAATACAGCACTGCACCAGCTACCAAGAAGGAGAAAAAATGGCTGCTACTGCTGAACCCAGGACGATAAACTATTAGATCTAAACTCAGAATGAGCTCTCTGAATGAATAAATCAATAAAATCAGCAGCTTGCAGTTTCTGAATTCACAGTTTAGGACATAGAAAAGCTTTAGCAGAAACCAAATTAAGCTTTCTGAAACACACCATGGTGGAAGGAAAATACAAAAGAGGTCTGCTGAAGTCTTAATTTGAAACCTTTCTTTTTTTTCTATCTTCTACTTTTTCATCCTCAAGAAAGATTTCCATATTGAGATTTTCATCTTGCAAATTTCATATTTTGCCTTTAAGAATATAATCTTAAAGCATCTGAACAGTTACATTCATATTGTGATTTGAACAAATATGTGTGCAAATAATATTTGCAAAATAAATTTGCACAAATAATTAAAAATGCCAAATCCTGAACACATTTCTGCAAAAGACCTTTCTACTCCCAGGTGTTTGTTTAGACATAATCCAGTGTGTCTGTGGGTTTGCTTCATTCTGTTTGCATGTTCCCTTAAGTAATTCAGTTTGCTAGATTACAAGGCTTCATAAGATTCCACAAGGCTTCTGATGCCTGAGGTGGTGCTGGTGAGACAGACATGGTGCAGTAACTAGCTGGCACCCAGACCATTGGCATGGGTTGCTGTTTTGGCTACTGCCAGTAGCTTAGCTGGTAGCAGGCACAAAAGTCTTTGATTTTTACGGCTATAGTTGTAAATAAAGATATGAATATATATATCATATTATTTTCATGCTATATTAAAAAAGATTGTTATAAGTTACAAGTGTTCACTCTAAACAGAGAATTCAATACAATTTTTGCAAACTGCTTAAAGAAAAAGTCAGAGAGTATAGTTAAGCCCTGGTTAGAATCTTTGACATCTTGAAGGCCCCTAAAGGTTTCTTCACAACTCTATTTAAGGAGTTGTTTCTTGATGTTTCTTGATGGTATGTTGAGGAGGGTCCTTAGCTTAAGTGGAGTGTTAGAGCTTTCCCAGTTGAAAATGGGCAGAAGAAAGTCTGGGTTTCAGCTTAGTTTCTTTTGGTTGCGGGAAGAGAGAACTTGAGTGGCTTTTTTATCTTCTTTTTTTTTTTTAAACTGGTGCTTGCTTATTTAAGCACCATTTCTACAGCAGCTTTTGATTCTGAGTCAATAATGAAGGAATCTGTACTTACATTTTAATATTGATGGAATTTTCTGCCTACAGAGACAGCACTAAGTCAAATATTGTAGACCTATTCTCTGCTAATGATCGTATACAGATCGTACACAACCCAGAGGATTTGCAGTACATTACTATTTTGATCCTGCTGCTAAGTGGTTTGGCCCAAACATCAGCTCAAAAAACAGAAGTCTAGCTCCAGCCATATCCTAATGAGAAGCTAGTCAAGCCAGTTGTTTCTGTTGACAGTGAAGCACTGACTATTCTGCCTTTGTGGCAGCATGCCATCTCAGAGTGTCATGATTGATGATGAAGTCCCATGGAGCAGAAGAAAAGCTTGAACAGCTTTTGAGGAGATTAAAACAGCCTTTCAAGAAGAAAATAGGTGTCTGAAAAAGTAAATGCACACTGTGAAGTTGTAATCCCCATTCTCTTGTGTGGCTAAAAAAAGCAGACAATTTAGAGCTGTTCCAGTAAGCATTTTGGACTCTTACACACACTTTCTGGGCCCATGTGGTATAATCTTCCAGAATGAGAACCAACATAGTCACATAGTTAAATATTCAGCATTCAAGCAACACTCCTACAGGATCAGTTATATTGGGCTGGTATTTGATGCATATGTCAGAGTGCCTAAAACTATTTCAAGAGGTGGAAAAATGAGCTGGATTTCCAGGAGTCAGGCCAATGAATGCTTAAAAGCTGTGCTCAGGCAAATCATTAGCTATCTGATGATAATTCCACAACATGGGAAATTGCTATTATGATACATGTGTTAGTGGCAGAGTTTGCCAGAGCTGGTAGCTGTAGTGATGTTGTCAGCACCGCTAAGCTAAACTAGCAGAACTAAAGGGAATAGAGGAAAACAGTCACAACAAGAAGACGAATCTGCATCTGTGATGCCTGTGGCAAAATTTAACTAATTTCTCACCCAAGACACAAAAGTATACTCATCCCTGCAGTCTATAGAGACTATAAGAGAAATCAAATCATGATTTTGATTTTTGTACCAACTTAATCCATTGTTATCCATTTCACATAAGATCCAAATACTTTGAAGTATTGTTATCCATTTTTATCCCTGCACAAGGAATAATGGGTATATTATGTATAAAGGGAAAGCATCCAGTGATTCTGTTTTGGACACAATTTTAAGGTATGGTTTTATCTTCAAATGGAGTTTTTGGGGTTAATGGAATGGATTGTGTCTCAGGAAATATTCCCTATTTTGGAAGGATAAAGGTATTCTGTATCACTATTCAGTGTCTATATGGCTTTTAGAGCACTTAAGGGTCAACATTTAAAGAGAAACAGATTTTCAACCTTAAGTATAATGGAATGAAACTCTTATAATCAAACTTCTGTAAGTTACCCTCAAAAGGTCTGTAAGTTATCCCATCATAGACATAGACAGTAAACCCCAAAATATCAAAATTATGTTTGCAAGATAAATCATTCTTTAAAACAGTGATGGGCTAAGTCATTTTTCAGTATAGTCAATTTTAAGCCCTCTCTTGTGCCTGTGCTCTATTTATCACATTTTGTTAAACCAGACAGCATTGCTAGTGGTGCAGTCTTTGACAGACATGGTTCTTGTCAGACGTGAGTAGTGTTCTGCTCTTTTCTTTTATATGACAGCAAGATTCTAGCTTTTTATCCATTTTCAGAAAAGGCTTAATAAAGAACTAAGAACAGTATAGATTACTGCCTACCAGCATTTATTCATTAGTGAAATTTCCTTTTTATGAGCTTGATTCTAAACTAATTCTTATAAATATTCTTTATTTTCCTAATTGTTTAATTCTCATCTTCCTATTCCATTTATTAGTTTGCAC
The DNA here is from genome assembly GCF_963264785.1 of Psittacula echo. Lineage (NCBI taxonomy): Eukaryota > Metazoa > Chordata > Aves > Psittaciformes > Psittacidae > Psittacula > Psittacula echo. The sequence goes on along the minus strand of NC_137736.1, from coordinate 26,083,840 downwards.
TTCATCATTGTTTTCATAATTTAGACAACACTCTTTTGCAAATCCTTTCTTTGGAATACATAGCCTGTATTTTAAGCCCATTGCTTTCGATTGTTTAGGCAGTAGCTGCTATCTCAGTAGATGGTAAGAATACTCTTTTTTTGTTGTTTTGTGTTATTATTCTAGATACATCTAGGCAGCTGCATGAATAACCTCTATAATCAAAAGATAAAACATTTCATGACAGGAATAAAATTTCTTATTCTTAGAAAAAGCTATCATACCTGTTTTCTTTGAGTTTCTTTCAATATTTTCCACAAGTTTAATAATACTCTAGTAAAATAAGTCTTTCATGAAACGTTATTACTTTAGCATAAAATAATTTCATTTTCTTGAAGGCCCAACTGGTGTTTCCTTGCAGGTTCTCTTGAAATTGAGAAATATTCACAGAAATACCCATTGCACTGGAATATACTGGTCAGTTTGTGGAACCAGAAGGAAGCTATCAGCCTCAAAGAGTTTGGATATCTAACCAAATACCTGCATTCATTCAATATAGCCAGCTCTGTATCTTGCTAAAACCAAATGATTGTCAGAAACACAGCAAGGAGTGGAAGAGATATTTTGCTGGTGAGTAGTAGAAAAGTTTTATCCAGGCAAAGGAAAACCAAACCCAAAACCCAAACAGAACAAAACAACAACAACAACAACAAAAAAGGCAGAAAACCCATGATCTACACTGAAATGTGTATAACTACAGTATGCATACGCACATTCTCATGTATGTATAATATGGTTTTTGTGTGTGTATACAAAGAGAGGCATACACTACAATGAAGCCTTTATACAAATCACAATTCAAAATCCTTAGAACTGAGAGTTTTATTAATTGAGACATGAAAACATTCCTCTAAACTGTAGTTGGATGCTACAACTGCTCTCTAATGTGGAAAATTCCTGTGCAGAAGAACTAAGAAACAAGATTATACAGGCACTGTTATTAATGCCTTGTCATGTGAAAGTGGGGGAAGATTTTTCTCAACTCCTAGTGTTTGATTTGTCTATCAATGCCCCAGGAATGCCAAGATGCTTATGCCTCACCAGTCTGTCAGTGTCCTGTTATAGAGATCCTTCACCAAACAGCCCTGCTGGTTCGGAGGGCGATTCGACTGACTTGTCCAGGGAAATGCACCAACAGCATAAGGGGGACCCCTCAGTGGGCCTTCCTACTTTATTTCACCCTTTGCCAGCGACTGCTAGTGCCAGCGAAGGGCTAATACTAACAGTTTATTGAATAACATTTTATTATCAAATCATGACAAATTAAGGTTCAGAGATTCCCAGTGATAGGAACTGTCTGCAAAAACAAGCTTAAAGCACCCATGTGATATATTTGGCAGGAAATGAATCCTGACCCTGAAAACAGACAATTCCAGAAAGATAATCCCTTATTAAAAGCATAAGATATTGTTTTTTCCTCATCACAGATCCTTATCACACGAGCACATCTGAAGACATTAATTTCATTTAAAATGACAAGTTAAAAGACTAGAAAAAAAGAAGTTAAAAAGACTAGAGAAAAAACTAGTACAGCACACTCAAAATATTTGTCAGATAAGTTCTGTTTGAAGTAAATGAGTAAGATATTATTTTAGCAAAATTTCTACTTTAAAATAAAGAAGTCTTGAAACCATATATCTCAACGTTCTTGAGGACTTAGATGATTAAACATTATACAGGATTAGTTAAATAATTTTTTCACTTAAGATATGCATGTTGGAGCTAGATGATCTTAAGGTTCTTTCCAACACTAACTGTTCTATGATTCTATGATTTGCTTTCCTGTGCCTACCAAAACGGAAAAGTGATTAGTTTACACTGGTGTTCCTCTTTCTCAGCTTTTGTTGTTACATTGTCTAGCACTGAACAAATAAAACAGACAATAGCATAATTTAAAGTCTCATCAAAGTTTATATTATATAGAGTAATTTCAAACTATGTTTTTCGTCATCAAATCAGTAACAATAATTATGAAAATAACACTAAAACACTTGTTAGCTTAACTTGTTTCATTTGTGTTTAATTTCAGGTAAATCACATTCAGTCAATATTCTTTAAATGCATTTGTTTTCTCAGTACTTCATGTAAACTATCACTATGATGTAATCTCACCTGCCACACTTACTGCGCAAGCATTAAAATTATTTCAACTATTATTTCAACTATTATTTCATATTACTTAAACAAATAGGCTTTCTAGTAAAGTATTTCACTTTCTATTGTCAGCTCTCAAAGGCTGTAATCTTAGTCTATGCAAAGAACTTGTGCAGCTAAAAGTTCGTTCTGAGTTCTCTGCCCTACTCCTGGGCACAGTAAGGGAGGACGCATGCTGAAATGGATAACCCCTCTGGCTCATTATGGGCACTAATGAGATTTTTGTGCAGATGTAACTCTTCTTTTGCTTCTATGCTTTCATTCCTGCCTTACATAGGCTTTTTACTCCCTTTGCTCTTGGTGTTATCTTCATTATCAGTGTTCATTTCTGGTTTATTTTTTTCTTGAAGTACTTAATTTAATGCATAAAAATGACCTTGGAAATATAAATTTAAAATTTTAAATTTGCTCATAAAGTATTCCTCAAAATCTCTCTGAGACCAAGACACTGGCAGACTTTCAGACTCTATTTAAAGGTGAAAAGGAACATTGAAAGAGCTCCTGCCACCTGGCAAGTTTAATTTGCATATTTATCACTTGGTCAATATCATTTTATAAACTGTTCATTTTTTTTTTGTATCAGAAGCCTTCCTAAGAGGATTCCTTTATAACCTTCTCTTAGGAATGACAGTGACAATGATATGTAGCTCAATGTGCATAGGAAGTTTCAGTAGGCACACTTCAGGGAAAAATACATGTATCAAAGGTTCTTTTTTGAGCCATTTAACAATTCCTTTTAAAATGAGTTCTGCTTCCTATAATCACGTACATTTTAAAAGTTTAATTTATGGTAGCATAAGTTATTACTATGGAAAGAAAGTTGGACATCTTAGTCAAATGGTCCCTTGGTTGCCATAGATAGTCCAAGATGGAGTGAAAATTCCAAAGAGTCTTGCTCAATCCAACAAGTTATAACCTAGGTTGCTGAAATTCATTGAACAGTCTCAGGTGCCACTGAAAGTCATGACATGGATGGGAATCTAGAGCAGACACCATTTCAACAGAATGCCAAATTGACTATTACATGAATGTATGAGAGCAGTTTGGCACATTATCATAAAATACACTGAAAGAAAATACCACACATATGCCTGTCCATTTAAACACAAATGGTGGTATGCTTTTGTTATACGGCATTCAGCATTTGTAATATATATTTGGACAGACCTTAACTCTCCCTTCAACATAGGTGTTCAATTTGAAATTGATATTGGACAATCATACTTAGCAACTCTACCTCCTATCAAACATTTATAACACTGGTCCCTGCATAATCAAAAATGCAGAACAAGAAGTGCTCCTTAATCCATCATGGCCTCTCAAATGAGTGTAACTGTCAATGCAGGTTAACCTTCTTTGCAATTAAACCCATCTGCTCATTCGTGCACACATCCTATATAGGACGACTACATGGAAGAACACTTGTCTCTCCAAATAAACAAAAAAAGATGTAACTGTCATTTTGGGAACAGAACTGGGAGTAGTAAGTAGCATAGATGCTGAAATTTTAACAAACAAAATATAGTTGATAACAATTGATTTGCATAAACTGGAACACTCATTATGATCTTCTGATATAACAAAACTCCACATTCTCATGTCTGAAAATTATGTGGATTGGGAGATGAAAAGATAAAGCTTTCTTTCAAAACAGCCCTATGCAGAGAATTTCTGATCAGCTTTTCAGATCTAAACCTCTTTTCCTTTTGTCTTTCAATCTACTTTTATGAAATAATACAGCAAATAATATTGAAAACATTTCTCCTAGGCATGGAGGTCTTCCTCTCCTATAAGTGTATCTAATCATTGAAGTGAAAAACGGCTGATAAGAAAAAAAAAAAACAACAACAAAAAGAACAGTAACAGCTGACTATAAATAGTTACATTCATAGACAGACAGACGCCTGATTTATTTAGAATAGGAAAGATTTTTTTCAGGTAACTTATTTTGTCTCCTTTAGGACAGACTTTTTCACTAGATGGATATGAATATCTTCTGTGACATTTTTGTTGCTGGGCAACAGCCTGGGAGATATATAAAGACGAGCCAATAAAATCAAATTTACACTAGCAGCCAAATCAAGATTTTCATATTCCTTGTGTAGTTCTTAAAAAATACAGTGTAATTATGTAAATCTTCCTCATTCTGTTAGTTAAAATGTTTGTCAACTGATCAGAGTTAATGTGAGGGAGACAAAATACCCATATGGCATTTTTGTAAAGCATGATTATTTCAGAGTGCAGGGATCCACTTTGTACAACCCTGTTCCAGCTCTGCCTGGAGCTGAAAATTAGCCTTCAGCTGTTTCTCTCTGCAGCAGGGACGTATGCTTCTGCCTGCCAGAGGGGAAAGTCCTTCCTCTTGGCATCACATCATACAAGGCCTAGCATAGGGCATTCATTAAAATCTGCATTCCTCAAAAACGTTGTAATACAAGCCATAAGTTGTACTGGAACTACCACCTTATTCAGCTTCATTGCCTCTGTAGAGATGATGCATCCTAATCTTGCTCACACCACTAGATCTGCACGAGATAACCTTACTGTAAATGAAGACAGTACTACTAAGCAAGTGTTGGCATATGATACTTAAAGATAGGCTATATGTATTGAAGGAAAAACTGGTACCCTGTCCAAGTAGAGAAGCTGGATCCCTTTCAAGTGAATCTTTCAAGTCTTATATAGTGTCCACCAGCCCTGCATTAGAAATGCTTAAAGCGAGACCAGCAGTTGAACACAGGTCTGCAAAACATGACTCATGTCAGGTGCTTTCTTGTGACCACTGAGCAACGGGCATATCCCTTCCACTGACTGTGCTAGCTCATGTAACATCTATCTGCCAAACTCAACAAAAAACTTCAGAGCCTTCATAAGCTGATTAGAAATGTTGTTAACTTTCTGCTAGTCTTTTTTCATTTTTCTGGTTAATTAATAAGGAGAAATTTCTCAAGCCTTTTTCCCTCAAACAATATTTGAAAAGCTTCATCAATATCATCTTTAGATCTTACCCAGTTTTTCTGTAGCAGAGTTCTCTACTAAAAAGACTTTCACTGTCCAGAATTTAAACCCAGTTGTTATTAAAACAAAAGATTTAATCAGACATATTTCTTCCTAACATTAGAAAAGTTTATTGGTTCCTGACATTTTCTATTCTGGATGTTGCTTTGTCAAATTGTGCACATATAATCCATATAATTTAATTTTCACTGGCAGAAAATGAATTGAGCTTTCACTAACAGAACATACTTGGGATAAGGTGAAACTTCCTGTTTTCAGAAGAAGTATATTAGATAAGAATTTTTATATTTAATATATATATTTCTTAATCACCCTCATCATTCTCTTGCTTCTACTCCTTAGGACGATGTTAAAGCAAAACAAAACAAAACCAACCAAACAAAAACAAAACCAAAAACACACTGTGGCATTTTGCATTTCCTTCTTCTTCACAGAATGTTCATTACTTAATGTCCATGAGATTTTAAAAACAGTATCAAATCACAATAACCAATTTCTTTTCCTACCTTCCTTATACATAGGACCAAGGAATGGTTAAGGTTGGAAAGGACCTTAAAGATCATTTGTTGCAACACCCCTTTCACTAGGCTAAGTTGTTCAAAGCCCCATCCAACCTGTCCTTGAACACTTCCAGGGGTGGGGCAGTCGCAGCTTCTCTGGACAACCTGTTCTAGTGTCTCACCCCCCTCATAGTATACAATTTCTTTCTAGTATCTAAGGCTCCCTTCTGTCATTTTAAAGCCAATCCCCCTTGATCTGTCACTACATGTCCCTGTAAAAAGTCCCTCTCCAGATTTCTTGTGGGCCCCCTTAAGGTATTGAAAGGATAAAATAAAATCTTCCCAGAGCCTTCTCTTCTACAGGTTGAACAATCCCAACTCTCTCTCTTTGTTTTCACAGGAGAGGTGCTCCAGTCCTCTGATTATCTTTGTGATCATCCCTCTTGTGTTGGGAACCCCAGAGCTGAAGGCAGTACTGCAGGTGGGGTCTCAAGAGAGCAGAGTAGAGGGGCAGGATCACCTCCCTTGACCTGCTGGTCACACTCCTTTTGATGGAGCCCAGAATATGATTGGCTTTCTGGGCTGCAGTGCACACTTCCAGCTCATGTTGAGCTTTTAGTCAATCAACACCCCCATGTCCTCCTCAGAGCTGCTCTCAATCCAGTCTCCACCCAGCCTGTATTTGTGCTCATGATTGTCCTGACCCAGGTGCAGGACCTTGAACATGGCCTTCTTGAACTTCATGAGGTTCACAAAGGCCCACCTCTCAAGTCTGCCAAGATCACTCCAGCTGGCATCCCTTCCCTCCAGCCTACTGACTGTATCACACAGCTTGGTGTCACAGGCAAACATGCCGAGGGTGCAGTCAATCCCACTGTCTGTGTCATCAACAAAGATGTTGAGGAGTGCCAATCCCAGTACTGACCCCTGAAGGGCAGCACTTGTCACCAGTCTCCACTTAGACATCGACTTAGATATTGAGCTGTTTCACTTCTCCCATCAATGCATGTCTGTTTTCATTTTGGTCATACCAGTAATTTTAGAATGCTTGGGTTTTGCTATGGACAGAGTATCTCTACAGGATAAAATGCTGAAGTTCAGACATTTTAAATTCACTTCCTGAGGGAAGTGAAGAGATTATGCTTGCCAGAGTACAATATTTAGGCAATGTCATTAATAAAAGGATAAACTGTTATATGTTATACTGAAGTGCTGCTTAGGCATGCACTCTTTGAAGAGAAAATCCTCAGGAAGACTAATTTGAACCAGGTACTGATGTTGTTTCTGTCATTGACACCAGTGCACAAGAATGAAAGGGTAAGTAAATGTGTGAGATATGACCTGGAAATATGAGTTTACTTCTTGGGTCAGACATAGTGTGCTTGCATTGCAGGACTCAGAATTTAGGAGGGAAATGGTTTTCAAAAGCAATAGAGTTGGAGTTCAAAGTGTAAATTAAATTTCAGTTCTGTCCTGAAAGATGTCCAGGAAGCCTGGGTGAGCACAGGTATTATTCAGTATATAAAGCTTTGGGTAATTTTTCTTTATCTTAGTAGCAGTGATTGTCTAATACAGAGAATTTAAAAACAGGTGAGTAGATTATTTTGATCACTAACTCACAGTACTAGTTAAATTGACTGCATATATAACACATAAACAAAGAACTCAATGTTAATTAAAAAGTATGTCCAAATTCAAGGACATTTTGGAATTGAGACTGCAGTTTCATTGCATCCATTGCTACCTGGATGAGGAATTTGCAAAACCTACCTCATTAGCAAAGTTCCAGCATTATATACCATGTCCCACTGGTTCTTAGAGATCTTTTCCCGTATATGTTGTTATGCTTATTTTAGGCATGTACAAGACTGCTAGTGGCTGGTGCTACAGTATTGTTGTGTGTTCTCCGGGATCACCTCATTTAGTTATGCAAATTCCATGTTCATCAAGAAACAGCAGCCAATATCTTGATCACTTGGTTGGAGGAGATCAACTTTGGTAAACTATCTGGTAAGAGAACTCGAAAAGGAAATACTGAGACATCAGCCTGCTCTTTGATCTATGGTCTAAGATCTATTTTAAATTGTCATCAATACAGCCAAGGTGGGCTAGATGTTATAGCATATGACTGGAATATGTTATCAAAACAGCTGAATCACATATTTACATGATTCCATGAACTTCAGTGGCAGTATGATTATACTTCAGGAAATAAAATACACAAATTGGTCCATGGAAGGTGACACTTGTCTATGGACAGAGGTTATCAAGCTGTATTGCACTAAAAAGTTATTTAGTTAGTCAGTCTAACCAGGCATATGTGATATAATGTGGAAACATACACTGTATTGCTGGTAGTGGTATGTGAAGCAAAGAATCGAGCAGACTTTAACAAGTCAAGGTCCAGATCACTTCAAGAAGTGCCTCTAATCTTGAAGAACCACATTTGGTGAAAAAGGGTGGGTGTCCTGGTTTAGCAGTAGCAGTCAGTTTTTCTTCTTCTTAGTAGCTGGTCCAGCGCTGTGGTTTTGACTTTCGGCCTGGGATAATATTGATAAAGCCGATGTTTTCAGTTGCTGGTCAGAATGTTTATCCTGACCAAGGACTTTGTGAGTCTCATGCTCTGCCAGGGAGGACGAGAAGCCGGGAGGAAGCAGGGACAGGACACCTGACCCAAACTAGCCAAAGAGGTATTCCATACCACAGCATGTCATGCCCAGGATGTAGAACTGAGAGTCCCCGGAAGGGCTGGATCATGGCAGGGTGGGGGTGAGGTACCGGTTGGTGAGCAGTTGTATTCTCTTGCTTGTTATTTCCTTTATCATTATTACTATTAGTGGTAGCAGTAGTGATTTGTGTTATACCTTAGTTATTAAACTGTTCTTATCTCAACCCATGGGAGTTGCATTCTTTTGATTCTCCTCCCTGTCCCTCCAGAAGCGAAGGGAAGAAAAGTGTGGGGGGGAAGTGGACTTCGTGGTTCTGATTTACGGCCTGGGCTTAAACCACGACAGTTCTTTTTGGCGCCCAATGTGGGGCACCAAACAATGGACACTATTGCCCAGGTTATTCATGAGTGTGAAACATGTGCTGCAATTAAACAAGCCAAACGGTTAAAGCCTCTTTGGTATGGAGGACGATGGCTGAAGTACAAATATGGGGAGGCCTGGCAGATTGATTATATCACACTCCCACCAACCCGCCAAGGCAAGCGCCATGTGCTTACCATGGTGGAAGCAACCACCGGATGGCTGGAAACATACGCTGTGCCCCATGCCACTGCCAGGAACACTATCCTGGGCCTTGAGAACCAGATTTTGTGGCGACATGGCACCCCAGAAAGAATTGAATCAGACAATGGGACTCATTTACGGAATATGCGAAAAGATTTTACCCGTCAACCAGGGGAGCACATCATCACCTGGTTGCTCCGATGCTGGGACAATGGGGCCGATGGTCACGAACTAGGAGGTACGGAAGCCAAGCAGCTGGGATCACTTGCTAGAGAAGGGGGAATTGACAAAGCAATTGCAAGAGAGAAAAAGTCCCTCAGTCTTTGGAGGCGGCTCTTGGCAGCTGTGAAAGAAAGGTTTCCATACAAGGACGATGTTACGAGTCGTTCGGCCAAGTGGACTACTTTAGACAAAGGCATCCAGTCTCTGAGGGAATCAGCCATCGTAGAGATGATTTATCACATCAAACCGAATAACGGAGATATACCCATAGACCCAGATGAAGTCGAATGTACACGACCCATGTGGCGAAAACTTACACGGAATGCACCGTCATCGTATGCCCATTCATTGGCAACAGTAACCTGGGGTGACATAGTAACACCAACAGTGGATGAAATGATTCATAAACTCCGAGAGTTCGAAGACAATCTCACCCCTTCCATCATCTCAGCTGTGGAAAAACTGTCCCAGGATGTCAAACAATTGAGGGACGATCTATCTGATTTATCCAGCTCCTCACGTGTACCAACACACGTCTCAGCTGTTAACAAAAGACGTCCTATTGTTCGAGAGAGAAGATATAGAAGGCAAACACCACGGGCCACCCTATGGTTTTACCTGCGGGATCATGGAGAAGACATGACGAAGTGGGATGGAAAACCTACTTCAGCTTTGGAGGAACGGGTGCATGAATTGAAAATAGGAACAAGGGTCAAGACTAATCATCCCATGAGAGCTGCGGCTTCAGTCTCTGGTGAGCAGGTTCCCAGATGGAGTGGAAGAGCTGATTTTACTCCAGCTCCTATGATAACGAAGAATAATCCCTTTCAATACGACTTAGGTGTCCAACTTTGTGATGACTGTTAGAGGGACCCTGCCTCCAGCCAGGTGGAGGTAGGGGACAATCGGATTTACTGGACTGTGTGGGTCAGATGGCCTGGCACATCAGTCCCACAGAAGTATAAAGCTCTCGTAGATACCGGTGCACAGTGTACCCTGATGCCGTCAAGCTGTCAAGGGGTGGAACCCATCTATATCTCTGGAGTGACAGGAGGATCCCAAGAGTTGACTGTACTGGAGGCTGAGATCAGCCTGACTGGAAGGAAATGGCAAAAGCACCCCATTGTGACTGGTCCAGAGGCTCCATGCATCCTCGGCATAGATTATCTCAGGAGAGGGTACTTCAAAGACCCAAAAGGGTACCGATGGGCTTTTGGTATTGCTGCTTTGGAGACTGAGGAAAATGAACAGCTGTCCACCTTGCCTGGTCTCTCAGAGGATCCTTCTGTTGTGGGGTTGCTGAAGGTCGAAGAACAACAAGTGCCAATCGCGACCGCAACAGTGCACCGGCGGCAATATCGCACCAACCGAGACTCCCTGATTCCCATCCATAAGCTGATCCGTAGTCTGGAGAGTCAGGGAGTGATCAGCAGGACCCGCTCACCCTTTAATAGCCCCATGTGGCCAGTGCGAAAGTCTAACGGAGAGTGGAGACTAACAGTAGACTATCGTGGCCTGAATGAAGTCACACCACCATTGAGTGCTGCTGTACCGGACATGCTAGACCTTCAGTATGAACTAGAGTCAAAGGCAGCCAAGTGGTATGCCACGATGGATATTGCCAATGCATTCTTCTCAATTCCTTTGGCAGCAGAGTGCAGGCCACAGTTTGCTTTTACTTGGAGGGGCGTCCAGTACACTTGGAACCGACTGCCCCAGGGGTGGAAACACAGCCCTACCATCTGCCATGGACTGATCCAGAATGCACTGGAACAGGGGCAAGCTCCAGAACACCTGCAGTACATTGATGACATTATTGTGTGGGGTGATACAGCGGAAGAAGTCTTTGAGAAAGGGAGGGAAATAATCCAAATCCTGCTGAAAGCTGGTTTTGCCATAAAACGGAGTAAGGTCAAGGGACCTGCACAGGAGATTCAGTTTTTGGGAATAAAATGGCAAGATGGATGTCGCCAGATCCCTACAGATGTGATCAACAAAATAACAGCAATGTCTCCACCAACTAATAAGAAAGAAACACAAGCTTTCTTGGGTGCTGTGGGGTTCTGGAGAATGCACATCCCAAATTACAGTTCGATTGTAAGCCCTCTCTATCATGTGACCCGGAAGAAGAACGATTTTAAATGGGGCCCTGAGCAACAACAAGCCTTTGAGCAAATTAAACGTGAGATAGTTCATGCAGTAGCCCTTGGACCAGTCCGAACTGGGCCAGATGTAAAAAATGTACTGTACACCGCAGCCGGGGAGAATGGTCCTGCCTGGAGCCTCTGGCAGAAAGCTCCAGGGGAGACTCGAGGTCGACCCCTCGGCTTTTGGAGTCGGGGATACAAAGGATCTGAGGCCAGCTATACCCCAACTGAGAAAGAGATACTGGCAGCCTATGAAGGGGTTCGAGCTGCTTCGGAGGTGATTGGCACTGAAGCACAGCTCCTCCTGGCACCCCGGTTGCCCGTTCTGGGCTGGATGTTCAAAGGCAGGGTCTCCTCTACACATCATGCAACCGATGCGACATGGAGTAAATGGGCTGCACTAATTACACAACGAGCTCGAATAGGAAATCCCAGTCGTCCAGGCATTCTAGAAGTCATCATGGACTGGCCAGAGGGCAAAGATTTTGGAATGTCACCAGGGGAGGAGGCGGCTGCCGAGGAGGGGAAGGAGGCGGCTGCCGAGCAGCGGGAGGAGGCGGCGGAGGAGCCGAGCCCCACGGCCGAGCCCAGCCCCGCGGCGGCCGAGAGCATCCCCCAGCAGCCGTCTGCCGAGCCCCGTGAGCCCGAGCCGCAGGAGGATGCAGGAGACCCCGCAGCATTTCCCAGCAAGGCAGAGGAGGAAGATCTGGACTCGGAAAAAGTAGAGCTGGTGGTGAGAAAGCCTTCAAGCACAGTAGCTACAGCAGCCCCAGTGACAAGTACAGCAGCAGCATTTGAGAGTTTTGAAGGTTTTGAATGGCCTTTGGATACCCTTGGGACCTGCCTGCTGATTGTGATGGGGATCACCATGTTGGCACACACACAGAGTGAGTTCTACCCACGACCATTTTGTCTGATCCCGAGAGTTAAGCAGAGTCAGGTTTGGGTCTTGTCTGGGTTTAGACAATACAGGGGGACCGAGAGGTTTTCCCCAAGGCTGGACAGTCATGAGTGTCACGGTGTGTGGGACAGTATGGGCGAGTATCTAATCCACTGGGCCCCTCCAGTGCTTTGGAAGCGTCGGAGATGGAAGGCAGCTGTATGGAGTCCCCAATGACAAGTTGCAGGGACTGCTGCAGGGGAGGGTGAATTATTTTGAGCCTGATGGGCCCATGACACTTCAGGCCATCAGGGCAGAGATGCAACATAGAGATGGACTCATGATCGAGGGGTGGACTTTGCAATGGGCCTCTCCTGCTCTGAAAGACTGTTACAAGTGATGGTATATTGAAAATGTGGGATCTGAGCATGACGTGAATGGTATGGAATAAGGGGTGGATACTGTCCTGGTTTAGCAGTAGCAGTCAGTTTTTCTTCTTCTTAGTAGCTGGTCCAGCGCTGTGGTTTTGACTTTCGGCCTGGGAAAATATTGATAAAGCCGATGTTTTCAGTTGCTGGTCAGAATGTTTATCCTGACCAAGGACTTTGTGAGTCTCATGCTCTGCCAGGGAGGAGGAGAAGCCGGGAGGAAGCAGGGACAGGACGCCTGACCCAAACTAGCCAAAGAGGTATTCCATACCACAGCATGTCATGCCCAGGATGTAGAACTGAGAGTCCCCGGAAGGGCGGGATCATGACAGGGTGGGGGTGAGGTACCGGTTGGTGAGCAGTTGTATTCTCTTGCTTGTTATTTCCTTTATCATTATTACTATTAGTGGTAGCAGTAGTGATTTGTGTTATACCTTAGTTATTAAACTGTTCTTATCTCAACCCGTGGGAGTTGCATTCTTTTGATTCTCCTCCCTGTCCCTCCAGAAGCGGAGGGAAGAAAAGTGTGGGGGGGAAGTGGACTTCGTGGTTCTGATTTACGGCCTGGGCTTAAACCACGACAGTGGGGATCTCTGGTTTTTAGAGGACAAGTTATCCTTCCCTCTTACATTTTGTAACCCCTAAATCAACCCAAGATTTTGGAGACCTACTGCCATGAGAGTGTATGATACATGCACCCGATCATTCAACATGTCTGGACAAAGCTCTAGTTATGAATCAAAACTTTATTACAAGGCCACTCTTCAATCCAGTCATTTTAACATGTGTCACCTTTTCAATCATGTCACTGACTGAGCATTTTCACTTGTTTCCAGCTTATTAGGATACTTAGCCAGAATGACAGACTCTGGATTAACTTCTGAGATAAATACACAGTTTAACTGCTAAAATATCTTACATGATTCTAGGTGGGATTTGTCTTAAAAAAAATTGAGATAAAATAGCATGCAGCACAAATGATATATTGCTTGATGAAAATCTTCAAAATCCAGCAGTAAAACAGCTGTCAGACTTTGTTTTAAACTGCAGGGTTTATTCTCTTACCTTAGAGACTTAAGGTTTTACATAACTTTTATCCCATCTACTGTCAGTCTAGAGTGAACTAGGCTCTAGTAATTTTAGTGGAAAATTCTCTTAGCTTGCAAGTATTTTTCAACGTTTGTGTGTTAGTCCATTTGTCGGGTTGTGTTTAATATGCATCATAATAAACTTCAGTTTATGTATCTTTCAGTCATGCTGGGAATGTATAAATAGGCAAAGGAAACATAACTCCCTGAAAACCACATTCTGCTTAATGTCAGCAACTGCTTAGTAGGCTCCTTTATGAGCTTATTTAAATCATGTACTGCAAGGTACAACAGAATTTTTCTGTAAGCTAAGTGGAACTGTCTAATTGCTCCTCCTAAGTGAGTGCAACAAAACTCCTTGGCATTCTTCGGAGTGCTTTCTCTTTCCAACATTTGCATTAGAGCTGCCATGGACAGCAGTGTATGTTTGCTACCGGTAGTCAATCATCACAGGTTTTTCAAGCCTCCTCTTAAACATCAGCTGATTTTATACAAGCAGCTCTACTCTCAATTGGTTAAAATTTAAGGGCAAGCTACCAGGCAGTTTTAAAACAGAAAATAAAATACCCTGTTTTACCTTCTGCTTATTTGTAAATACCTCTGCTGCCTTGCAATTTAGTTGGCCCATTTACCTATCTATCTCATGTTGATTGTAATCACTCATCTTCATTTTTCCCATACGTATAGAATAAGAAGAGAAGAATTTAAACTGCAAATGCTCCTCCTCATTTGTTTACAACACATTGTGGAAATATTGGAAAGCTCAAAAAGGCACACATAGTCTGCATGATATCTATTTTTTCTTTCTTTCCCTCACCTTACATATATATATGTTACGTATATGTGTGAGTATATATACCTATACACTCCAGTGTACTTTATATGTGCATCAAAAAATTTCAGGTAACATAAGCTAGACCTTAAATAACACAAATAAGTCTATTCTATGTAAATGAAGCCCATAAATTGCAATGGCCTTAATGTTTCACACTGCCTGAAGTATTGTCCATCATTTAAGCAGTGAATTTATTTATAAGAAATGAGAAATGGTCTTTTTTCATGGAATATGAGAATAACATGAGAACATCTATTTCTTTTGCTAAATGTTTTTCAAAATATATTAAAACAGGTATTCTTTTTCAAATAGAATTTGAAAATTGTTTTGATTTATTTAAGGAAAAAAGGGCATGAACTTTCTAATGTTTTTTATTTTTCTAATACTTTTATTTTTGTAATTACTTGTGCTTTACCTTTTTCCTACTAATTTTTAGAAGGAAAAAAACCTGTTAGACAAAGAGATCCTCTGAGAATGTAAATAGAAAAAAGGGAAAGAAAGACATCAGTCCTTTGGAAAAAAATAGTTTCAAAATTTTACTACAGAAATAAATCCACTTTCAAAAAAGGGTAAAAGTTTTTATTTTTGTATCAAGAAAACTGCTTTTCCATCTTAAACCAACAGTAGAGCTGTTGGAGCAAGTCCAGAGGAGGCCCACGAGGATGATAAAGGGGGTGGAACACCTTCCATATGAAGACAGGCTAAGAAAGTTGGGGCTGTTCATCCTGGAGAAGAGAAGGCTGCATGGAGACCTCATAGCAGCCTTCCAGTATCTGAAGGGGGCCTACAAGGATGGTGGGGAGGGTATTCATTAGGGACTGTAGTGATAAGACAAGGCGTAATGGGTCCAACCTTACACAGGGGAAGCTTAGGTTAGATATATGGAAGAAATTCTCTAACGTGAGGGTGGTGAGGCACTGAAACAGATTGCCCAAAGTGATAAATGTTCCATACCTAGTGGTGCTGAAGACGAGGTTGAATGGACTCATGAGTGACATGGTTTAGTGTGTGGTGTCCCTGCCCATGTCAAGGGGGTTGATAATTTTAACGTGCTTTCCAACCCTAACTATTCTATGATTCTATGATTATACTTAACTTGTTTACAAAAATCAGTACTGTGATCTTGTACTGACGAGAAGCTGTTAGGATTTTTTTTTTCATCAGTTTTAATGCTGTTTTATACTGAGGACTTCTACTTTAAAAGGTCCTTAAAAAATATGTTTAAATTTAAACTTCTGGTTTCACTTACAGCAAGTGACTTACGATCATCTCTTGGTCCCTTCTGCTTGCTGCCCGCACAATGTAAACAAGTTGGCTACACTGACATTGCTAGTAATGAGCCATAAACACTGTATTGAGTTTGCAAAGCCTCAGCACTGATGTTTGAAAGTCCTTCTCTGGGTTAACATTTCTTGACCTGCTGCAGCTTCATTTTATTCAGTTTAGCTTTGACAGCAGTTTCTCTAATTGACCGGGCATCCATGGCTAGATTGATTTACTTTTGTTTATGTTTATGTGAGACAAGCACAGTTTCAAATAGCAGCAACAAGCAGCTACTCTGTGCAGAAAACATTTGGGACTAACACAAAGACACAGTGTAGGGAAACAGCCTGGTACAACAGCAGAGGCTTTGTCAAGTAAAGCACAGGATGCTGAACAGAGGTGCACAGGCATGGGATGGTCAGAATTGGGACACAGGGTGGCCCTGGAGGCCCCACAGCTATACACAGCTCACCCATGGTCCTTTACAGAAATGCAGACCTAAACAAAATAAGGCTTAAGAGTGACACAGACAACATATAAATAGTATTTAACATATGTAAAAGGTACCATATATGGTAAACTTGGGTGTAATATGGAACTTCAGACCAGTGAAGCAGCAGAAAGATATAAAGTGTGTTACAAAACATATGGAAAATAACTCAAGGGAATCCTAGACCAAGAAAGAAGGAGTGATCAACTTCAGCATAATCCTGCCAGTGAAGGACTCCAGATGCAGAAGACTCTGTGTAACATACCCCACCTTAGCACCAGTGTATGCCACCTGGACCTTAGGATCCAGAGAAGCAGTGGCAGGGTGAGCATCGCTCCAGGTGAGGGAGTAGAAGCTAAGACATATAACATTCAACTGCATAATTTCTCTCTTTCTTTTTTTTTTGTAACAATTAGAACTAGATTCATAGTTCTTGAAATATGATACTAAGATTTCAGTCATAGTAAAAATAAATTCTTAGCTTTATATACATATTTTTATATATATAACGTATGCCCCTTCTTTGCATATAAACAAGATTTTGAGCATAACGATGAAGAATTAGACTGTTTGTGGGAAATCTTAGTATTACTAGAACAAAATTTAGTGCATTGCTGGAGTGAAGGCAGCGTATTCTATGAGTCAGAATTCTTTCTTTAGAAGATAAATAACCTCAGGGCTATGTCAGAAAGCAAAATTCCTATTGATCTGTTGTTTTGCTCAGCTGAGGATAACACTTAAAAGAAGCAACACTGTCAGACCAAATTTGCATGACAAACTTTTTCTGGAACAGTTTGTTGATCCTGACTATATGAGGAAGTATGATTAACTACCAAATTAATTAGACTAGGGGAAAAATATTGATACAGGGTATACAGGGACAACTTTTTAACTTTTTTAAATGCAGGTCCAGCTAAGCCCTTTTTCCATAGAGGAACATCTGTATATTGGATCATGAAGATGATTTATTTTCTTCCTAAACCCTCTCGAGTGACAGGCTTCTCTACTTATCCTGTCAACATGTTTCCAACCATCACATTCCAGTCTGGTACCCGTAATAGTCTTAGGTCCCTTCATACTCCTTAGAGTCTTTGAAACATCCTATCTTTTGTTTCTCTAATGTGAGCAACATGGCTATTTGTTAAGCCTTTGGCTCATCATCAACTTAGCTTCTTTTCAGGTTCTAATTTCCATCTTCCACAGTTCTTTTTGCATGTTTTTTATCTGTCTCTCTTGCCTCATCTGTTTATTCTGTTCCCATTTTGTTGTGTTATTTCTTTTTTTCTAATCTTCAGGATGAAACCTTTTCTTACTCTACCACTTTTGTTAGCTCTGCTTTTTTTCTCTGTTGACAGATGTCTACACTTCTGGAGTTGCCCATTCAGCTTCTGCTCTTTCCTGTTCCATTGTGTCAGTAAAAGATCTCCCTGTTCAGACAGACCCACTCCAAAGTGTTACTCAAAAAAAACCTGGCATGATTGCAAAATAAGCTTTTTCTTGACTCACAGATTATCAAAGAAAGTCAAATTAACTAGCTTTTGGAAAACCTGTCCATGAAATCATAGAATCACAGAATCATTTAGGTTGCAAAAGATCTTTAAGATCAAGCCAAACTGCAAACCTAGCACTGCCAAATCCACCACTGAACCGTGCCTCTAAGTGCCACATCTATGTCTTTTAAATACCTCCAATCATTTCCCTTGGGCAGTCTCTTCCAATGCCTGACAGCCATTTTATTGAAGAAATTTTTCCTAGTACCCCGTCTAAGACTTCCCTGGCACCGCTTGAGGCCATTTCCTTTTGCCATATCACTTGTTACTTGGGAGAAGAGACCAACACCACTCTGCTACAACCTCCTTTCAGGTAGTTCTAGAGAGTGATGAGGTCATTCCTGAGCCTCCTTTTCTCCAGGTTAAACAACTGCAATTCCCTCAGCCAATCTTCATATTTTCTCTAGATCCATCAACAACTTCATTGACCTTCTTTGTACATGTTCCAGCACCTCAATGTCTTTCCTGTAGTGAGGGGCCCAAAACTGAACACAGGATTTGAGGTGTGGCCTCTCTGGTACCAAGTAGAGGGACCATCACTTCCCTCCTGCTGCTGGCTACACTTTCTGATATAAGCCAGAATGCTATTGGCCTTCTTGGCTACCTGAACACACTGCTAGCTCATATTCAGCTGGCTATACTCCTAGGTATAGCCTATACCCCGCTATACTCCCAAGTCATTTTCTACTGGCAGTTTTTCCAGCCACTCTTCCCTAACCCTGTAGCACTGTATGGGGTTGTTGTGCAGGACCCAGCGCTTAAATTTGTTGAATCTCTGTTGTGGTGTAAACCCAGCCAGTAACCAAGTACCATACTCACTCATTTCTCCCCTTCACCCTGGCAGGGTGGGGAGGAGAATAGAAAGAATGTCAAACCTGCAGATAAGAACAACTTAATAATGAAAATAAAATACAGTGTAGTAATAATAGAAATAATATCAACAATGACAATACTGATAATAATAATCAACAACAACAACAAAAGAAATGAAAACTCAGAAAACACAAGTGATGCCCAATACAATTGCTCATCACACCACCTGCTGACCAATACCTAGCCTGACCCTAGCAGCAATCAGTCCCTTCTGGGTAACTCTCACTAGTTTATATACTGGGCGTGATATGCTGTGGCATGGAATACCCCTTTGGCTAGTTTGGGTCAGGTGTCCTGTCTTTGCTTCCTCCCAGGTTCTTGTGCCCCTTCCTCACTGGCAGAATGTGAGAGACTGAAAAGTCCTTGACCAGGGTAAGTGCTACAGAGCAACAACTAAAACATTGATGTGTTATCAGCATTGTTCTCAGACTAAAGCCAAAACATAGCACTGCAATAGCTACTAGAAAGAAAAATACTTCTGTTCTAGCTGAAACCAGGTCATTCTCATTCAATTGGCCTCAGTCCATTGATCCAACTTGTCCAGATCACTCTGTAGAGCCTTTCTACTAATGATTAACTATATAAAATACTCAGATGGCAAATAAAGGAGATCATATCTTGTAACTGTGTAATATACTAGATACATAGTCTATTAAAGTCCATGGGATACAGTGTTTTCCTCAACCTCTTAATTTAATAAATCTTACGTTGGTCTAAATAACAGATATAAGGATATTGCAGCAGACACATGTTTATCTTGAGGATTATGTTGTGATGGAACAGCTGGCCTTTATTGGTGTGAGGAGCCTTATGTGGGACCTGGACCCACATCCCTGTTCATGGGCGCAGGAGCCTGCGGCATTGGCTTCTTGCAGGTTGGTTTCTAGCTGGTGGATCTCAGACCCAAGTTGAAGCCATGTCCCCAGCCCTGCCTCCCACTGCCCCTGGCAGATCTTCCCTGATCAGGTCTCAGTCAGTCTTCTCCTTGCAGTGCCCAGGGCTGCTGAGGGAACCATGGCCTCCCACAGCCCTGCCTGCCACACTTAGGAGCTAGAGGGTGAGGGCAGGGCCCTGCCTGAACCTGAGGCAACCCTGCCTTCACTACGGCCAGAGCCATCCGACCATGATCCCTGGAAGGTGTTTCTGATCAAGCAATCTGTCCATAGGAAACATCAGGTTCTCCTTTGCTTATGGTCCATCCTGCTCAGTCACTTCTGTCTTTTTCCCTTTTATTGTCTTTGATCAGATTGAATAGCTGTGTGTGGGAAAACTGTACACTTGAAAATGAATCCTAGTATTGCTCTTAAAATGCTTGGAGAGTATATGGATCCACAGCTGAAATCAAGATGGGGCATAGCTCACTGTGCTGTTCACCTCACAAATTAATATTTCTTAAAGGATAGTTTTAGTGAAGCAAAACTCCAGTTATGGAGGAGATCATAACTCTGTGGTGGAGGTTTTTTATAAAAAATGAAGGAGAGTTTAAGTTATATAACCTATAATTCTTCCTAGCTTATTGCTAATATAAGAAAAGTTTTTAAATGTGATATAAATTAAATGTTCATCTGATGTTTATAAATATTACTCCTGGGATGGATGAATGTTTACTTCGATTTTAATTACTGAAAAATCAAATATTAACTGTAGTGTGTTAATCTGAGCTTACTTCAAGGATCTGTGATTTCAAACCCTAAGCCTTTTGAAACCTGTTGCAAGATTTTCTCTATTGTTTATGCTGTACAAGGTCTTCTCCATGGGGTTTAAAACATAACAAGATATTTTAAGATCCAGAACGAGAGAAATTTTTAATGGAAATCTGCAGAAGGGCAAGTAAGCATCTACTTATGTGTGATGAAATGAGGAGTCCTAGTGTGAAACACATTTTCATATAAGCTTTGTAATACAAGTACTCCAAGAGTTTCTAAATTTAGGGCTTTTCTGTCAGGGAGATTTTAGTGGGTTTTCTTCACACAAAGTGCACAGCTTTTTTTTGCTTGTTTTGGTGTTCAGTTTGTTAGCATTTGTTTATTTCATAAAATCATAAAATAGTTAGGGTTGGAAAGGACCTTGAGATCATCTAGTTCCAACCCCCCTGCCATGGGCAGGGACACCTCACACTAAACCATGCCACCCAAGGCCTCATCCAACATGGCCTTGAACACCGCCAAGGATGCAGCATTCACAACCTTCCTGGGCAACCCTTTCCAATGCCTCACCACCCTCACAGTAAAGAATTTCTTCCTTATATGCAATCTAAACTTCCCCTGTTTAAGTTTGAACCCGTTACCCCTTGTCCTGTCACTACAGTCCCTGATGAATAGTCCATCACCAGCATCCTTGTAGGCCCCCTTCAGCTACTGGAAGGCTGCTATGAGGTCTCTATTCAGCCTTATCTTCTCCAGGCTGAACAGCACCAACTTTCTCAGCCTATTTTCATACGGGAGGTGCTCCAGTCCCCTGATCATCCTCATAGCCCTCCTCTGGACTTGTTCCAACAGTTCCACGTCCTTTTTCTGTTGAGGACACCAGAACTGCACACAATACTCCAAGTGAGGTCTCACGAGAGCAGAGTAGAGAGGCAGGATCACCTCCTTCGACCTGCTGGTCATGATCCTCTTGATGCAGCCCAGGATACGCTTGGCTTTCTGGGCTGCGAGCGCACACTGCCAGCTCATGTTCATTTTCTCATCGACCAACACCCCCAAGTCCTTCTCTGCAGGGCTGTTCTGAATCTCTTCTCTGCCCAATCTGTAGCTGTGCCTGGGATTGCTCCGACCCAGGTGCCGGACCTTGCATTCATCATGGTTAAACTTCATAAGGTTGGCATCAGCCCATCTCACAAGCGTGTCAAGGTCCCTCTGGATGGCATTCCTTCCCTCCAGCGTATCAACCGAACCACACAGCTTGGTGTCATCGGCAGACTTGCTGAGGGCACCCTCAATCCCACTGTCCATGTCACTGACAAAGATGTTGAACAAGACCGGTCCCAACACCCATCCCTGAGGGACACCACTCGTTACTGGTCTCCAGCTGGACATCGAGCCATTGACCACAACTCTTTGTGTGCGGCCACTCAGCCAGTTCTTTATCCACCGAGTGGTCCACCCATCAAATTGATGTCTCTCCAATTTAGAGACAAGGATGTTGTGTGGGACAGTGCTGAAGGCTTTGCACAAATCCAGGTAGATGACATCAACTGCTCTACTTCTGTCCATCAGTTCCGTAGCCCCATCAAAGAAGGCCACCACTTGTTAAGGGGGAATAGTGTTTCTAAATTTAGAAGCCAGGTAGTGTTTTTAATCCACATAAAAATCTCTTCAAATTACCTGAACTTTATCACTTCCAAAACTGTAGGTCTAGACAACTCTAGGAAACCATTTTGTTTCTGAAAATTTGCTTACGTTTTTGTATCTTTGCAAAATTGTAAGAAGGCTAGAAATAGCCTTGTGCTACCATAAGATATCAATCTCAGCTACAGAAAAAGCCTCCCGTAGGTCAGGTGCCCTGGTCACTCAATCTTAGTAAGAGTGTTATGTGTTTTTTTCAATTCCTTCTACATCAGTAGAAAGCTCAAATGTTGGTGAGGAGAGATGTCCAATACTAATTACTAATACTAAATACTAATACTAATACATAACATTGCATAATTTCTTTGAAGTTAAGAATTGCTAAGAAGATGAACCATTAAGGCAAAAGGTCCTGCTAACGATGAAAGATGCAAGGTAGTATCCTGGCATTCACCGTGGTGTCTGTGATATTCCCCATTTCAGACTTGTTTGATGCTTAATTACTGAACAAACTAAACTAATTCAAACATAATTTTGGACTGTGCCTTAGGTGTGGATTTAGTAAATAGTAAATAGTAATAGGAAATAAGAAATAGTAAACAGACTAGTACTCAGCGAATTTCTACATGGGCTAGCTGTGGAGCTGGTAATACTGCTGCTTGCCAGCCAGAATCACTGGGACTACAAAACAGCACCTGCCATAAGAAGAAATGTGATCTAGTGCTAATTAAATGAATGAATGAAACATGCTATTCTAAACTATCTAGCTGTAAAATAAAAATAGCATAATATTCTAGTCCTCTCTTCTCTCATAACATTATGTTATCAATACCTAATTGCTTCCAAATAAAAAGGCTATAAAGTATCCAGAAAAGCTGACAGATAAATACTCAAGTTTTAGCTGTTATTTTTATTGCAGCCGAATATAGTTTTCCTGTCATTAATATGTTCTCTGAATTTGTAAGTGAATATTCTGTTCATTGGCAATTCTATCACTTTCGCTTTAAAAAGGACAACCTGCCATTTTCTGGAAGAACAAATATCTGGATGTTAGTTCTCTTTCTTATAGAATGGATTTTGAAGAGCACATGGCATAAATAAGAGGATCACAATTGTCTCCTGGTTTTGATAAATTTAGAAAGTAAGAAAACCCTCAATCATACAAGATCTCTGAAATGAAAAAGAGAAAGTTGTATTTATTGTCTGATTTCAGGGTTTGCCCACCAGTATAAAAGATGCAAGAACTCATGTTAACCATGAGTTCACCTAATTCTGCAGATACTTCAAATACTGAATAACCCCTAGAGAGTTCTATCAAAAACCTGAGTCTTTTCCTGCCTTTCCCAGATGTAGTTAACTGGAGCAATAATGCACACACAGAATTAATTTATATAGATAAATTAAGTATTTCTAGAATCACTTTCCATAATCACTGGAAAGAATAATTAACCTCTGAAAGTGTAATATATCCAAAAATGGTCAATTTTTGTCATATTCTTTGGTATTTCTATAAAATCCTTCCAAAATGACCTTGCATGTGTAATAGATTGTATCAGACAATGAGTTCAGGGAAAACCAACATAACAAAACCAAAACAAACAAAAACTAACAGTGTCAGATAGAATTCAATGTCATGCAGACTTCTGTTACTTGTATGTAAACCTAATTAATCATTAAAATTCTATTTTTAATTGCATTGCAGGTTGAAATATTACTCATGCAAAATCCTTCTGGAAGCAATAAAAAATTTACATTAGTTTTTGTATTTTCTGTCTACATCTTGGTGTCCTACTTGTAATGACTGGATAAGGCAACAGAGAAATGTTTGGAATGTAATGCAAGTTACTTGGTGACCAGTAGACCATGCAACTCAAAAGATTGTGAAGAAGGGGGAGATATGACATTTGGAGGAAGTTGAAAAATAAGATATTCACTTTTTTAAAAGAGGAAGGCTATTGTGAGAAATAAGTACTACTGTTGGAGAAGAATGAGGATGTATGCAACAAGAATTTGAGCATCTGATTTAAACTAGCCCCAGCTTCTCCTGTAGCCAGTGAAAAGAAGAAAATATCACCACCTGAAATCTCATCCCAACTCCTCTCTGTCGTGGTTTAAGCCCAGGCCGTAAATCAGAACCACGAAGTCCACTCCTCCCCCCCCCACCTTTCTTCCCTCCGCTCCTGGAGGGACGGGGAGGAGAATCAAAAGAATGCAACTCCCACGGGTTGAGATAAGAACAGTTTAATAACTAAGGTATAACACAAATCACTACTGCTACCACTAATAGTAATAATGATAAAGGAAATAACAAGGGAAGAGAATACGATACCGCCCGCCGGAAAAGACAGTCCGACAGCAAAAAGGGGACGTGCCCTTCCGGGTAGCTCCCAGTTACATCCCCTGGCATGACGTGCTGTGGTATGGAACACCTCCTTGGCCAGTCTGGGTCAGGTGTCCTGTCCCCACTTCCTCCCGGCCCCTCCTCCTCCCTGGCAGAGCATGAGACTCACAAAGTCCTTGGTCAGTCTAAACATCAGTGTTATCAGTTTTTTTTGTTCCCAGGCCAAAAGTCAAAAACACAGTGCTGCAACAGCTACTAAGAAGGAGAAAAAAAAACCTGACTGCCACTGCTGAACCCAGGACACTCTCTCAACGAGAGATGGGTTAAGTAGTTTTCCAGAAGTCCTTACTAGCTAAATAGAGTCTAAATAGGTAATCTGCCTCAACATCTCAATCTTAGATGATTAAAATTGATTTGAGATGGTTTCTGATGGTAATGCTAAAAATATACTGGAAACAATGAGGAATAAAAACTAGATTTAGTTAAAACTCCACTAACTTTCACTCATTAAGGAAATACAAGTAGAAGAGTCTGAAGTCACAGAATCAGTGACTCATGAAAGATCAGCAAGTCTGTTTCCCTGTCCTAGGGCACGAAACTTAAATTTTAACCTTCTTGCCTGTGTCTCAGTCTAGTTTGTTCTTAAAGATTCCTATGGGTAAAGACCACTTCATTTACTTCCATAGCAGAAAACGAGCATCCTGTCATCATAGGCCTTCTTTCCTGCAGCAACCTTTTGAACTCTTTGGAGATCTGTACCATGTCCATTCTCAGTATTAATTTCTTTTGACTAAAAGACCCAAAATTGGACACATTTAATATATGAGCAATCATTCTTTTTTTTCTCATATCTGCAGTACATCCGCTTGGAGTGTGGCAAGTGGCCAATTTAGACCAGGAAAATGTAGGACACATTTGTTTATTTGCATCCGTTCCAATTGTTCCTTTCCTATTTTTTTGACCATTTGGGAGATGTAGTGGTCACTAACGTGGTCACTAACTAGGCTAGATTACTCTCTTTTAGAACATCTAGGTGTTCTTGACTCATTGTCAGCTTACGATTCAGTGATAAACCTTGATGCCTTTACTGCATAGCTGCGATCTACAAAGTTATTGATTGCTAGATGAATTTGCCTGAGCAGCATCATCTTTCCCTTTCCTCTGTTAAAGAACATCGTGCACCTTTCATGTCATACCATCAATTTTCCAAGATAATTTTGAGTCCCAAATTCCCTCTCCTGTATTTGAGGAATGTCTTTCAAAGTGATGTAATATGTGAGTTGAATAAGCACATTTCTTCATTCTTATTGTTAATAAGAATATTGAAAACAACAAATGTCTAATTCTGCTTGATAACCTTTTGCTGTTGTTAATAGCAAAACACTGAGGGGCATTCAGATTTCAATGAGTTCACAGCCCAATATGTTATTTTCAGCTAGACCATGCTTCCTTGTTTGAACAAAGAATGTCGCATCAGAAGTCTTAATAGCATGGAAAAATGACATTTGCTATTTCTTCTCTATCTACAAGTCTTATTGCCATGTCAGGGAAGGAAATTAAATTGGTCTGACAGAGCTTTTTTCTTGACAAATCCAAACCTCTAAAAGACATTTTCCTCACTCAGTTGTTCAGCTTCGAATTTCTGAACTGGAACTGGCACTGTTACAAGACATCAGTTGTTTTCTAATTACCACTGGATTTTTGGAACAGAAAAGGTCTGGACTGCTTAGTTTTAAAAGTAAATTTTTTGTAAGCTTTTTAGTAGTTACAAGAAGATTATGTAAACAAACTTTCACTTTACGTCTGTTAGTGTTTTATTTGACTACTGTCTCCAGTGTACAGATGGTTGAACTCTAAACCAATTTATTTTTACTTTTTTTTTTTACTTTTTTTTTTACACTTAACACTCAGCATTATCTATAAAAAAGTATTTAATATGTAATTATAGTATGGGACATTCTGACATAAACACTATGAGAAAAAGTTTATTCCCATGAATTTGAGCTCTAGGGCAAAGCCATACATTCTCCATAGGTGTAATTTCCTTTAATTCCCAGGTGCAGAAATAGCAATCAATTCTTAAAAACCAAAATGAAACTAAAAAAATAAATTCTAAACAATTGCCCATTCTAATACAATAATATATGGTTACCTACTTCGAGATGCTTTTTTGAAAATGTTGTTAAAAAAGCTGACAATTTAATTGATAAATGGTCTTTATACATAAAATAAAGAGAATTAGTCTTTATTTACAAAATTAAAGTTAAAAGTATTTTCAACTTATGGGAGGGTCACTGTACCACACACTATGCAATGATACAGCTCACACTGGGCAATCTCAATGTCTGATGGAAAAATTAACCAATCAAAGGTGAAAAAAATGCCCTGAGAGCAAGGTATTTGATAATAATTTTATTTATTTTTTGCAACAAATCATGCCAAAATACAGAAGAGATTCAAGAACTTAATACAAAATGAAGTTATGTGCTAAGGGGGGTTTCTCTTGTCCTTTGTTGGAGTGTTAGTAAACATAAAGTTTTACTGACATGTTACTTGTATATTCCAAGAATATCAGAACATTGCCTTCAAGCAGATGGCTTGGTCATTTTTAAGTCTGTTTAGATAAAGCCATCAAGTGGACTCTGTTTTTGAATGCTATCCAGTTGACCAACAGAAACATACTCTTACTGTGCTTATTAGCTGTCTAACATTTGGCAAATGATTTATTTATTTTGCTTTACTTTCTTCATGCAGTCTTCAAATATAAAATAGGAACATAAGAACAGCCCAAAGATCTATCTGGTATTTGTGTTCTCCTAATGACAGTGGTCAAAAGCAGATATCTAGGGAAGAGTATAATGTCCTGGTTTAGCAGTAGCAGTCATTTTTTCTACTGGTCCAGTGCTGTGTTTTGACTTTCGACCTGGGAATAATACTGATAAAACCGATGTTTTCAGTTGCTGGTCAGAATATTTACCCTGACCAAGGACTTTGTGAGTCTCATGCTCTGCCAGGGAGGAGGAGAAGCCAGGAAGAAGCAGAGACAGGACACCTGACCCAAACTAGCCAAAGAGGTATTCCATACCACAGCACGTCATGCCCAGGATGTAGAACTGAGAGTTCCTGGAAGGGCTGGATCACTGTGGGGTGGGGGCGAGGTACCGGTCGGTGAGTGGTTGTATTCTCTTCCCTTGTTATTTCCTTTATCATTATTATTGTTGGTAGCAGTAGTGATTTGTGTTATACCTTAGTTATTAAACTGTTCTTATCTCAACCTGTGGGAGCTGCATTCTTTTGATTCTCCTCCCCGTCCCTCCAGAAGTGGAGGGAAGAAAGGTGGTGGTGGGGGGGGAAGTAGACTGCGTGGTTCTGATTTACGGCCTGGGCTTAAACCATGACAAAAACAGGGTAAACATATGATGATACCTTCCCAAACAGTCCTTTAACTGCCAGTAATTTACGGCTCAAATTGTTTTTTTTTATTCTCTGCCCAAAGGTCTTACAAAGCATGGTTCTTGTTTCATAGTGACTTTCAGAAATCCTGATGAAATCAAATGAACAACCTTAGGTTTTGTGCTTCTGTGTCTTTCTTGTTCTTATCTTTATGTGAACAACATATAATTTCATTAATCAGTTCCACAACTACTTTTTTAACCCTGCTTATTGCCATTCTGTAATCTCATTTACTGGAAGTGCCCAAGATCGTGTTTAGATTTACAAGTTTATCTTCTGTCCAAGTCCAAATTTTATGTGCAGAAAAACTCTATTCTAGAATTTCTAATCACTGATAGAACTGCAAATTGAAATACAAGGCTCACAATAAATTGTAATGGATCACTTCTTACAGATTGCAGTTTACTTCATTAGGAAGTTGGACTGGTGCTCACACAGTGCCCGATATCCTTATTGTAGACAAAATCTTATCTTTTAGATAAGACTGTAGTGTCAATCATTCCAGTCAGCCAATTAGTACTTTTTAACCTTTGTTTTCTTTTTTACCAGATCTGTTTTGAGCAATTCAGCTCTTTCAGTATAACCAAATAGATTTACAAAAGGCTAGAAAGATACATTTCACTGCACATTATGAAAATATATTTGAGAATACTTTGACAACCAAAAGTATAGGCTAAATATGACAACAGTGTTCAGTCACCATTACTGAAGTTTTTACAGTATGATAAGACATTGTCTGCTCTCCACTTTTTTACAATCTTTTTCTTCTTCCTTATCAATTTTGAGGTCCCTTAATGTAGCAAATTGCTTCAGTGGAGTTAGGATAAATGTTCCCAGCTGATGATCTTCTGAGAAGAAGTCAAGAGCATGAAAAACCTCTTATAGTTTAAGAAAAATTTGTGATGCAGATTTTTGTTTTTCAAAACTCCTTTTCGGCTTTTATTATTGACAATTTAAGTTCATCTCCAACCACACATGCATATAAGACTTTGTTTTTTCTTTTTAAATTAAAATGTACAATATGACTTCCATTTCTTTGAAACAGCAGCAAATTACAGCGTGCATTTTTGATTGCTATACTTTTCGGAAGCAATTTGACAAAAGCAAGGGGTTGGTATTGATTAAGGATAATTAGTTCTGGTGGGAGAATCATTTTCCAAAGTCAGCTTTCTGCTAATAGTGGCTAGAAGGTGAGGACAGAATATAATTACAGTATAAATGTTCAAATTTGATTTTCATCTAAGCTATTAATAAATCCTTTAAAATTCATTTCTTGTTGATTACTTTCTCTTCTTTTTATAATCCAATTTGATGGCAGTGTTAGGCCTTTCAGACATGGATACGTGACATTTGAGTGTCAGTTAAATGCCAATTAAATCAATCTTCTATCTTTGCTATTAAAACTGTCTGATGCTGTCTGTCCATAGGCATCAATAACCCTTTCATCCTAATCTTGATACCTGGGAAGGTGATGGAGTAACTTAATTGAATGTTTTCACAATGTATGCAGAACTGCCTCTCTCTGGGGGCTCTTCAGCCTGGAGAAGAGAAGGCTGTGTGGAGACCTCGTAGCAGTCTTCCAGTATCTGAATGGGCCCTACAAGAATGACTATTCATCAGGGACTGTAGTGGTAGGATAAAGGGTAACGGGTTTAAACTTAAACAGGAGAAATTCAATATAAGGAAGAATTCTTTACTGTGAGGATGGTGAGGCACTGGAACAGGTTGCCCAAAGAAGTGATAAATGCTCCATTCCTGGCAGTGTTCAAAGACAGGTTGGACAGAGCCTTGGGTGACACGGTCTAGTGTGAGGAGTCCCTGCCCATGGCAGAGGGGTTGGAACTAGATGATCTTAAGGTCTTTTACAATCCTAACTAACCTAAATTTCTATGATTCCTACATGTTTTAAACATCTGATTTGTATGAATATATAATGTCAAGCTTCAACCTAGAGAAGTCTTCATGAGGAACTTTATTACAACTTGGATTTACTCACTGTGGTATTACTAGGAAATGTGCAGTGGAGGCAAGAGTGAAGAATTACTGGCCTCATAGTAAAAGCCAGCAAATTATCCATATTCTCTTGTATGATTTCTTAATATCCTTCCCATATAATGCATTCTATAAAATACCTTATCTAGCGCCAATGCTTTTCATTTTCATTGAACTTTCATGCATTCACAGGATAAAGAATATTTTCAGACTTTTCAATTCTCTTGATTCAAGAGGAATTAGAGATGTGTGCACGAATACGGGAGTATGATATAGTAGGCATCACAGAAACATGGTGGGATGGCTCCTACGACTGGAGTGTTGCAATGGAAGGTTACAGACTCTTTAGAAAAGACAGGCCTGGCAGGTGGGGAGGGGGAGTTGCTATTTATGTTAGGGATAGTCTGGAGGTATGGAACTCTGCCTGGGGACAGGTGATCAGTCAACAGAGAGGGTGGGGGTCAGGGTCAAAGGGAGAACAGCTATGGGAGACATCACTGTGGTGATCTGTTACAGAGTGCCTGATCAAGAGGAATCTGTGGATGAAGTGCTCTATAGGCAGATAGGAACAGCCTCACGCTCACAGGCCCTTGTTCTCATAGGGGACTTCAACCACCCTGACATCTGTTGGAGTGAAGGTATGGCCCGGCACAAGCAATCCAGGAGGTTCCTCAGTTGTGTGGAAGACAACTTCCTTCTGCAAGTAATAGAGGAGCCGACAACGAGAGGTGCCATGCTTGACCTCGTGCTCACCAACAGGGAAGGGATCGGAAATGTGACGCTCCAGGGCATCCTTGGATGCAGTGACCACAAGATGGTCGAATTCGAGATCTTCGGGACAGTGAGAAGAACGTGCAGCAAGCTCACTGCCCTGGACCTCAAGAGAGCAGACTTTGGCCTCTTCAGGAACCTGCTCAGTAAGGTTCCATGGGATACAGCCCTACAGGGCAGGGGGGCCCAAGACTCTTGGTTGGTATTCAAGGATCACCTGCAACAAGCTCAGGAGTGTTGCATCTCAACTAGAAGGAAGTGGAGCAGGTGAGCCAGGAGACCTCCTTGGATGGATAAGGAGATGCTGAGGAAAACTTGAAGGAAAAAAGAGGCTTATAGAAGGAAGCAGGGATAGGTAGCCTGGGAAGAATCCAGGGGTGTTGTCTGGGAAGCTAGGGGCCAGGTAAGGAAAGCTAAGGCCCAGTTAGAATTGAACTTGGCTAGGAATGTTAAGGATAGCAGGAAGGGATTCTATAAGTATGTAGTGAATAAAAGACAGACTAGGGACAACGTAGGCCCTCTCCGGAAGATATCGGGAGAACTGGCTACCCTGGATTTGGAGAAGGCTGAGGTTCTTAATGACTTCTTTGCCTCGGTCTTCACTGGCAAAGGCTCTGACTGCACCACCCAAGTCTTGGAAGGGGGACACAGGGGCTGTAAGAGTGAAGACCCTAGGCCCACTGTAGGAGAGGATCTGGTTTGAGACCATCTTAAAAACCTAAACGTACACAAGTCCATGGGACCTGACGAAATCCATCCGTGGGTCCTGAAGAAGATGGCCGAATGCAGTTGCTAAGCCACTGGCCATCATATTTGAAAAATCATGGCAGTCAGGTGAAGTTCCCAACGACTGGAAAAAGGGAAATATAATCCCCATTTTTAAGAAAGGAAAAATGGATGACGCAGGGAATTACAGACCAGTCAGTCTCACTTATGTGCCTGCAAAATCTTGGAGCAGATTCTCCTGGAAGGCATGCTAAGGCACATGAAAACCAACAAGGTGCTTGGTGATAGCCAGCATGGCTCACTAAGGGGAAGTCCTGCCTGACCAATTTGGTGGCCTTCTATGATGGGGCTACGGAACTGATGGACAGAAGTAGAGCAGTTGATGTCATCTACCTGGATTTGTGCAAAGCCTTCGGCACTGTCCCACACAACATCCTTGTCTCTAAATTGGAGAGACATCAGTTTGATGGGTGGACCACTCGGTGGATAAAGAACTGGCTGAGTGGCCGCACACAAAGAGTTGTGGTCAATGGCTCGATGTCCAGCTGGAGACCAGTAACGAGTGGTATCCCTCAGGGATGGGTGTTGGGACCGGTCTTGTTCAACATCTTTGTCAGTGACATGGACAGTGGGATTGAGGGTGCCCTCAGCAAGTCTGCCGATGACACCAAGCTGTGTGGTTCAGTTGGTACGCTGGAGGGAAGGAATGCCATCCAGAGGGACCTTGACACGCTTGTGAGATGGGCTGATGCCAACCTTATGAAGTTTAACCATGATGAATGCAAGGTCCGGCACCTGGGTCGGAGCAATCCCAGGCACAGCTACAGATTAGGCAGAGAAGAGATTCAGAGCAGCCCTGCAGAGAAGGACTTGGGGGTGTTGGTCGATGAGAAAATGAACATGAGTCGGAAGTGTGCGCTCGCAGCCCAGAAAGCCAAGCGTGTCCTGGGCTGCATCAAGAGGATCATGACCAGCAGGTCGAAGGAGGTGATCCTGCCTCTCTACTCTGCTCTCGTGAGACCTCACTTGGAGTATTGTGTGCAGTTCTGGTGTCCTCAACAGAAAAAGGACATGGAACTGTTGGAACAAGTCCAGAGGAGGGCTATGAGGATGATCAGGGGACTGGAGCACCTCCCGTATGAAGATAGGCTGAGAAAGTTGGGGCTGTTCAGCCTGGAGAAGAGAAGGCTGAATAGAGACCTCATAGCAGCCTTCCAGTATCTCAAGGGGGCCTACAAGGATGCTGGGGATGGACTATTCATCAGGGACTGTAGTGACAGGACAAGGGGTAACGGGTTCAAACTTAAGTGGGGGAAGTTTAGATTGGATATAAGAAAGTCTTTACTGTGAGGGTGGTGTCATGGTTTAAGCCCCGGCTGTAAATTAGAACCACGCAGTCCACTTCCCCCCCCACCTTTCTTCCCTCCCCTTCTGGAAGGACGGGGAGGGGAATCAAAAGAATGCAGCTCCCATGGGTTGAGACAAGAACAGTTTAATAACTAAGGTATAACACAAATCACTAGTGCTACCACTAATAGTAATAATGATAAAGGAAATAACAAGCAAGAGAATACAACCGCTCACCAACCGGTACCTCACCCCCACCCCGCAGCATTCTAGCCCTTCCGGGAACTCTCAGTTCTACCTCCTGGGCATGACGTGCTGTGGTATGGAATACCTCTTTGGCTAGTTTGGGTCAGGTGTCCTGTCCCTGCTTCCTCCCAGCTTCTCCTCCTCCCTGGCAGAGCATGAGACTCACAAAGTCCTTGGTCAGTCTAAACATCGGTGTTATCAGTTTTGTTCCCAGGCTGAAAGTCAAACACAGTGCTGCAACAGCTACTAAGAAGGAGAAAAACTGACTGCTACTGCTGAACCCAGGACAGGTGGTGAGGCATTGGAATGGGTTGCCCAGGGAGGTTGTGAGTGCTGCATCCTTGGCGATGTTCAAGGCCATGTTGGATGAGGCCTTGGGTGGCATGGTTTAGTGTGAGGTGTCCCTGCCCATAGCAGGGGGGTTGGAACTAGATGATCTTAAGGTCATTTCCAACCCTAACTCTTCTATGATTCTATGATTCTATGATCCAGCACTTACACATTGCAATGTTTATGCAAATCAGGAAGCAAGCAATCTTTCTGATAAACGACTTAACCCTCTTCTATTCCTTGTGTTACCTTAAGTGCAGCACATACATGGCATTTTTTGTACATGTAGATATTAGTATAAGCTGAGATAAATGCCTGCTGGTTGCAAGGAGTAGTGATACAAAACTGGGAAAGTGTAATCAACAATTTGACTCCTGGATTCACAAAGGCAGCTTCAATAGAGCTTTTCACCCTGTCCTGCTTCCAGACTTTTTTTCATGTTTAGCTTTAGGCTTTCTTACCTTTCTCCTGCAACACTCATTCCAATCACTGTCAATCACGGTCATCTGCAATTACATTGCTTACTTCCTTTTTCATGATCGGGCTTTCACAGAGTGCTGCTGTGGTAAAGAAGTGTTCCTCTTGTCCTGACCTGTTGGCTATCTAGAGTGGCAACATGCTAGACGTTTTCTGTCTCTCATATTAGTCTTACTTGATTTTTCTTTACTAAACCTATGGTAAACTGGGAATGAGAAAGAAAAAGTATGCATGGCTATTGTTGCATGTACAGCCAATGATACAATTGAGGAAGACTCCTGCACACACATACAAATGAAAACCACACAGGCATAGTTTTATGTGTATGTATTTACAAGGACAATGGCTTAGCACTGACAAGTCCACCAGTGAACCGTGTCCCTAAATGCCACATTCACATGTCTTTTAAATACCTCCAGGGATGGTGACTCAACAACTTCCCTGGGCACTCTGTTCCAATGCCTGACAACCTTTTCTGTGAAGGCATTTTTCCTCATATCCCATCTAAACCATTTATATTTCTAAATTAAGTCTAAAAAATTAGTGATAATAATGCTAAATGGTTAGACACCACAGCAGCTTTTCCTATATTATGTCATTATACTCTGAAAAACTAACAACTGTTATCCCCAGTATTGCTTTGGAGATGCAGAAATGAAGACCAACGACTTGTCCAAGGCCTGTGAGATGGTAAGTTTCTCATATGGATTTTAGTGTCGAACAGCCTCATTCCAATTTATCATTCTAAGTGTCTCTTGCTAGCCCACATTATTTGACAGATAAAATAATTTATTTGCAAAAAAATGCAATTACTTGAATTACTATGTCAGTCTTTATCTATTCTGATTCACATAGCTGCAAATCACAAAGATGTAGATACACCTTACTTTACCATTATTGCACAAAACTCCTCATTAATATCTCAACTTGCTATTATTTCCTACAGTGATAATGGATATAATGGACACAGCAGCACAGTGTGAGAATCCACAACCAAGCAGTAAAATTTAAATGTCCTGCTAGCAAGACAACAAAGCTTGTCACCACTGTTGAGACAGCTTATATTTACAAGTCTTCTGTTTTTGACACACTATTTTGGAGGAAAACAACTACTCAGAAACACATCCCTATTAAGTAGTATGTTGAAGAACCTAAAGTGGCAACAGTTTTGGGTGCTGGTTTTGACAGGAAGCTAAGCAGACTGAGGGTCATTGAGACAAATGGAACCGAATTGGAGGCGAGGCTATGAAATTGTCCAGTAGGCCTATCCAGTGACTGCACCCAAGATGCTGCAGGAGTATCTACCCCAGCAGTGTTGCTAAATCTTGCAATTTTACTGCCTGTTCCATTATACTTTGAATCTTCTCAAAGACAACTGGAAGTTATAGTACATTAGGATCTCTATTTTCTAAACTTCAGCTACAGGAAAAATATAAAATATGAAACTTATACCAAAATATCCATAAAGGCATGCACAACAGCAGCAAATTCACAAAGATACAGAACATCTTCTTGGCTTAGATACACACTGTCATATTTAAATTTGGTCATATATGTACTGCCACACTTGTGTTTAAACACAAGAATTCGATTTATGAGAACAGCTCTGGAACTGATTCTGTAATCAGAAAAGAAAAAAATACAAGTGAATTCATAATAAAATTAATAATTAGAATACAGGGGTGATTGTGTAACCCTTTGCTGCCTGCCTTGAGCAGCACACAAATATGAAGTTATACTCTTAGGGAAAAAGAATGTCATTTGGAGACATATGGATATAAATATATGGATGTGATTCTGAGTGATTATATGGAATTTCATGCATGCTGGTTATTCACAAGCAAGTCAGAGCAGACAAAGCATCAGAGTTGATGGAAACAGGCCACAAAGACTTTTTAATTTAAGTTTTTATTTTAGTACTTCTATTCAATGACAGTATTGTTACATAAATAAAGGTAAAGATTAATAATCTGATCTTTTATTTCTTTTCCTTTAGTGCTGTGGTAATTTACATAATTTTTAAAATATGATATAAGGTCAATGTTGGTTTTATACTTCAGCCCTAATTATATATCTTCTACGTTAGTATTATAAATTCATTAGACTACTAAGGAATTTGGGATCCCCCTTCTCTTATCCTGATATCACTGTTTCAGATTTGGAACTTTTTCAATGCAGATCTCTGTCTTTGATAATGATCTTTGAAATTTAGCAAGCTAGTGCAATACTAATGAGGTGTTTCTTTTGGCTTTTTAGTACCACAAGCATCCATATAAATTAATGTATTCCAAAAGTTTGACTGGAGCATGTTTTGTGATATCTGTGGCCCTCAGTGAACTCAGGAAAACCAGTTCTCTACATCAACGCATAGTTGACAAAACCACATTACTTACTCTATATTTTGATGAGTCCTTTGGGCCCGTTATGCTTTGTCAGTGACTATATTCGACTCAATTCAAGATCTCAGTATCTTATTGCTAAAAACAGGAGATGGAAAAGTACTTTAATCCCCCCAGCTGCTACTACTTCATTACAGGCTCTACACATACCTCTTTTGGATCAAGGATCATTGACTGGATAAACTTCAGTAGTTGATTACACTTGCTTTCCCTGTTGATGTCATGAAGGTGCATTAAGTAAATACATTAAAGTTCCATATCTCTGTTGAAAGGCAGATGGTTAGTGTGGTCCTGACAAAATAAGACTATTCATATTATTGTAAGGATTAAACCCACCTAATTCAGGAGATCATTACTTGAAGGACAGAGCTGAAGTTGTTCTGCAGACAAAGATAAAAGTCCTGCAACCATAAAGGTAGTCCTACTGAAGTTTGCTCAAACTAGACAGCTGCATGTCTGTTTTGGAATTAACAGGATAGAAATAGGACAACACCAAACCAGATCATGAATGCAGACATTGTTCTGGTTGGTGCTTATAGAATTTATTAAAATTTGATTGTGATGTAGCTCATTTATGCTCTTCATATTTGGGGCAGGGAGGTCATTATTGCTGAGATCCCAGCCCTCTGTCCATGAGTTTTTCACTCAAGAACCCAGTTTCTTCCATACAACGGACCATAAGCTACAGGTACAGCACACAGAAATTGTCTTTCCATAGCTGCCCTTGGCACGTTCAACAGCAGAGGGCCAAGAGCAGTAGCAGTGGTTTGTGGAGAAAGGAATAACAGCTAACAGCTGCAGCCTAAGACGACTTTCCTAGAGCACTCACATAAAAAATACTCCTGCCTGGAGTATTTTTACCTCTCCAAGACTGAACTTGAAGCTACATGCATAGACAACTCAATATCTATGATTAGCCACACTGGGACTGTATATTTTCATCTTTTAATTAAAGTTTTTTTGACTTTACCAAGGCAAGTTCAACACTTTTCAGGAAGACATGAATACTTTGAATACAGAAAAAGGATTATATAAGGTCAAATTCTAAACAATAGTACTTAAAGAAGGCAATGTAATGCTTTTCCGTTGAAACTGACAAGACTTATTCTAAACCAAAGCAAAATTACAAGACAAACCTAAAATAAAATAAAATCTGAAGTTCTTCATTTCTTTTCCATTTCCATTAGTTTCTCATCCATCAATCTGTTAGCAAATGAATTTGGGCATAATTTTAATGAATGATTACTTATATAGGAGTTGTTTGAAACAGGGAAAGTTAACTTGAGGATGGGAAGAACCCTTTAATTTAGACAAAGAGAACAATGAGCACCTAGTAAAAGGTTAGTCAACCCTGTACTTAGCACGAGCAGATTGATTTGGCTTAGATATCAAAACAGGGCTGTGTCGTGGTTTAAACCCAGGCCATAAATCAGAACCACACAGTCCACTTCCCCCCCCACCTTTCTTCCCTCCGCTTCTGGAGGCATGGGGAGGAGAATCAAAAGAATGCAACTCCCACAGGTTGAGATAAGAACAGTTTAATAACTAAGGTATAACACAAATCACTAGTGCTACCACTAATAGTAATAATGATAAAGGAAATAACGAGCAAGAGAATACAACCGCTCACCAACCGGTACCTCACCCCCACCCCACAGTGATCCAGCCCTTCCGGGAACTCTCAGTTCTACCTCCTGGGCATGACGTGCTGTGGTATGGAATACCTCTTTGGCTAGTTTGGGTCAGGTGTCCTGTCCCTGCTTCCTCCCGGCTTCTCCTCCTCCCTGGCAGAGCATGAGACTCACAAAGTCCTTGGTCAGGGTAAACATTCTGACCCACAACTGAAAACATCGGCTTTATCAGTATTATTCCCAGGTTGAAAGTCAAAACACAGCACTGGACCAGTAGAAAAAATGACTGCTACTGCTAAACCAGGACAGGCTGAAAAAGCAAATAGTAAAAATCTTGTTACTAACAAAAAAAAGATACTAAATAAGTGCAAGCTGTGGCCAAGCTTGTAGTGAAAAGTACCAAGGCTGTGGTTCTTCTCACTGTCTATTTAAAGGAGCTCAGTCATTTGAATATGAACACAATTAAACTAGCCTAAAAATAATACAAACACCTGCAATTAAAAGTATATTTTCAGCAAAAACAAAGGTCATACCAAGCATGTAGAGCAGTTGTATTTGGGATTCTGGGCTAAAAATAGACAAAATAGTTTATTGCACAAAAACCCAGATGTATATAAAGTTTCAGTAAGATTTTAAAGTGAATGTAACAATGGTATGTTTCATTGTAGTTTTTCTTATAAAATATAATATGAAATTCTAATATCCAAATATGATCATAGTCTCCATTTTGGTCAGATATAGATAAGGGAGATTCATTGTAAATGGTCAAGACACACTATTGAGATATTCCACATGATAATTCACAAAAAGCAACAATAACTTGGCTAAAGCAGAATGTAGGGCTTTGGAAGCAATATATTAGAACATCGGGTGAGTGTACATTGAAGAAACAATTACAATAGAAACAGAGGCCAGTTTGTGTAGCCTTATAAACATGGATTGTCTTGAATAAAAGAAAGCTGCATTTTACTCAGTGTTAAGAAAGAGTAAGTACTGGCAGCAGTGTTCTGGCTTGCATGACTATTTTAAATAAAAAGAAAAATCTTGCTTGGCCTGCTCAGTGAAAAGGGGATACAGTACAAATAACTGGTATACAAAAACTAAATATATATATATATTATAAAATATAAAAAATATATAAATTTTATCTATAAAATATAAAAAAAATATAAAACATATTCCTACTTAAAAAAATTACAGTGCTCATTATTTTAAGGGACTCAAAGAATTGTGAGTGACATCTGAAATTAATTGAGAAAGACAAATAGAAGAGGGGGGTTGGAACTAGATGATCTCAAGGTCCTTTCCGACCCTAACTATTCTATGATTCTATGATAGTAATGGGGTCAAAGGCTAACGGAGAATAACTGCTTGAAAAGAGCAACACTCCTTAATTACACAGTTCTGAGCCTGGGAAACTCCTGACAATGCCATGACATCTAGACACCTGCACTGACCGGGTAGACAACAAGCAGACTATTGCACAGCAGTGTACCACAAAGCACACCAATGCTTTCATTTCCCCCATCCGCATATTTTGCATACGAAAGGTCAAGATCTCTGGTTTAGGCTCTCACATGCCCTGCAGACCTTAAATATCCTTTCCTTGAGATGGGTCCTGTGAAGTAGGAGTTGCTCTTACCCCTTCCTACCTCCAAGCCAGTGGGACTTCAAGGCTTAAGGGAGCTATTGGTGTAAATGCATTTAGCTTCATACTCAGAGTAACCATTTAGAGACATTTGCTTTTCTTCATTTATTATGCTCTTAAATTAAGAAGCTTGTTGCAATCTGAAATAAAGTATGTCACCGATCTTATAAATTATACTAGATTTTTATGTTTTACCAGTCCCATAAACAAGTTCCATTGCTTTCTGTGTCATCATTTAGATTGTCAATAGTGATTTGCAGGTTTACTTAGGCTTCTGCTACTGGTGTATCTATTTCCCTTTCTTTAGGAATAAAGTGAATTACTTATTTTATTTATTTCAATGTTATCCATAGAAATTAAAAACATTTTTTCAGAGAAAATTAAAGGAATAATACAAGATGATTTTTCTTTGGGTTTTAAACCCTTTATTGTATAATAAATACCATTAAATTCTGTAAAATAAATAACAAGAAAGAGTAGGGTAAAGGTTAGGAGAAGGTACTTGTAATCAAAGGAAGGTCTTCACAGCACAAATCAGTGTAGACTGAAGATGGGACAAGGATTGCAGACAGTAGAATTAAATTTCTCATGCTTATATATCTTATAGGTCATTCATATTGTTCAATTGCATTTATGTCTCTTAAGAACAGTGTGTTCACGTACTCTTTCTTTCTAACAAGTTAAGGTACATGACAATTTATAGACTCAGAAAGCTTATACTCTGTGTTAAAAAGGTGGCTGCTGTGAACATCTCACTGCACTGGAAATGCTTCACTTGAAGCCATGAAAGAAAACTCTTCAGGCTTGAAAGACTAAGTCACAGCTATTGTGCCTGATCTGTCAAGGCAATATTTCAATGGTGCAAAAACTTCCATCTGCATCAGAAATCCATTAGTCAGTGAACTTTAATGGCAGAATGAGCATAATGGGTGGATGAGCTTCTGCACTGCTTTGCCTGTTTACTTCCTATTACATATGTGACGCTTAAAAATATTGACAAAGCATGAATTTGCACTTTAAAGAGCATATCCTTTAAAGTTTTGGCTTAAATCAGCACACAATTCCAATGTTTGATACCTTACTAATAGTAACTGCAATTAAAATAAAATAAATAATAAAAATAATAATAATAAAAAAAACCAAAACCAAAAACCAAACAGATAAAACCTAACCAAAGAAGTGTTCCTTTTCCCCCTCTTCTCACCCTCCCAAGCATGATGATGACTCATACTTCCCTAGAAATCTTCCAGTCTTGACTCTTGATTGCTATGATGAGCAACCTCGATCATCTATGGGACCAGGAAGATTTTTCACTTCAATGCAGTATGAAACCGATCAGTTTGCACTAAAATCTTCTTATCTCCTAGTAGTCCTTCTAAGGATCATAGTTGTAGGATTCCTATTCCACTTCTTGATCTGCATAGGACACAGGAAACATGAAAACGAGTCCTGGAAAGCATCATGGAAGCACAATAGTAGTGTTCTTAGTATATAAAATTAAGATTCCATACCTCTCTGCTAAAATGAGTGTGCATCAGAACTTTTCATTGATAACTGAGTGCTTTGACAGATGATGTAAACATTAAACATCAAATGATGAGTGGATTGGAGGCAGAAGAATGGACAAGTATACCTCCTCTTTGTCCTTCCACTTATGATTTGGATTCTAGAGATTGTCATAAAATAAAGAATAAAGAAAACTGTAGGATTTTAGTTCTGCATACAATGCTTTTCTTTTACTTAACCTCTCCCCCAAACCTAATTGTCTCAATTAGTCCAAAGTGGTTCTATTCCTTAAAATCTTTAAATTAATTGTTTCCTTTGTTTTCATACAAATATAAAATTATATTCAAAATTGCTAAAAGTATATGTCATTCACCATTGCTCTTGAACATATCTATCTTTGTATTGAAAAAAGGCTAATGCCTTTTAGTGATGTTAAATTCCATTAAGATGAGCAAGGATAAATTCGTAGATGAGGTTTTACTCTCCAGTCCCTTCCACCTATGAATTGTAAGGATTTTTACAGATGCAGTGACAAATTTCAGGGCCTACACTTTTGATAAAAACCATGTTAATACACCAAGAGACATTACTCAAAATTTTAGCCACCAGAAAAGCCATGACAAGACTCTCATTGCTTAAAAGCAGCCAAGATTTTGTCCCTCGGTATCTGTTAGTGAAACAGAGAGACAAATTCCACACTTTGGTGGAATTCTGTTGAATCAACCCTGTACCAATATCTGTTTTGTTGCATGGGACATATTTGGCAATCAAGGATAACATACCAAGTCTGAGACTCAAGTCACAAATTTGTGATTTTCGTTACCTACTTTCCTGGTCTGTAATATAAGTATGATTTTATTTATGCAATATATGTGTGTCCCACAGGAGACATATTGCAAGAATTTCCATTGATTTCACTGTTAATTCAGTGCAAACAGAGAATATAGGGCTGAATTACTTGCTAGCAGTTTTAAATAAATGCAACGAAGAAAAAGGACAGGGATAAAAGAGGTAAGTGACATCAACAGGATAAAGGCTCACTGTCGTCGCGCACGGAGGGAACACATGCACAATCAATATGATGGATAAAAGTGATCCGTTTATTGTGCTCAAATAATGGGTATATATAGTGTCAAACTGCCACGTACACACAGCTTCCCGTAGTGATTGGTCGGCATATACAGCATTGGGTATATTCCAGGTGCATTTCGGTGATTTCCCCTGCTCATATACACATCCTCCCCTCAAGGTCTCTGCTCCTAGTTCACAGACAATTTTTAGCTACAAGGTAGGCCAGCTGGTCTTCTATCTCTATTGGTTAACTTCCAGGGTTTTTCCACTGCTGGCAACTGTACACAACTGGTGTTTT
Source organism: Psittacula echo (assembly GCF_963264785.1). Taxonomy (NCBI): domain Eukaryota; kingdom Metazoa; phylum Chordata; class Aves; order Psittaciformes; family Psittacidae; genus Psittacula; species Psittacula echo. Next base: position 26,041,597 of record NC_137736.1, on the reverse strand, counting down.
TTTCTCACTTTCACAGAATCTGTGCTTAATTAAGCTCAGACATGGGAACATGACCTTTGCTTGCTGACCATGTCTCCACAATTCCCCCTTTTTCTTTTTGAGCAAGCCAGACGAACGCTACACTTTTCTTAAGCATTGATATCACACATCGCAACATACAACTTGCTATTAATACGAATAAGACTACCGCACATAGTACAGTTGCACCTTGCATAAGCAAATCTTTAAGCCATCCAGAAATTCCCCATCCTCTAAAGAGTTTTGTCAACCAATCCAATCCATCATCCTTCATTAGTCGTTTGACCCCTTCTCTTAATTGTTGTATACTTTTATAGATTGATTCCGAATGATCTGACAAATTCATACAGCACATCCCTTCAAACTCTGCGCAACCATGTCCTTGTGCCAACAACAAAAAATCTATTGCTGCTCTATTCTGTAAGGTGGCATGACGAATACTATCGACATTAGTCAAAAGTCCGCTTATAGCAAGTGAAGTAGCATTTGTCTGTCTTGCAAGCCAACAACCTAGTTTATTTAATGTTGCTAAAGCTTGAGCTCTAGCTACTTTGGGAGCTAAAAATGAGGCAGCTATTATTTCACCCAGGTTCCAAAAATTTACTTTGTCCTCACAGCTCAAATGAAAAGCATGCTTTGACCTTCAAGAACACAATCCTCTTTTGTATATTATCATAGTGCTATTAGGGATAAACATGCCTAAGATATCTACTGTACATGGGCAATTATATGGGACTTTATATGGGACGGCACCCCCTGACAGGCCCGATCCTGTGGCAACTAAGGCACTGACTCTGTTTCTGGCTACAAACAAAATCCCTTATTGAGTGAGCTTACAGGCTTTTATAGTATTCTGCCTAGCGGTTAGTAGTGGGTTAGTTCCTTTGGTACTTTTCCATCACGAAACAATCTTATTGATCACGCACTTTCTCAGCCAATCACATTACTGTCCACGCACTTTTGCTTGACCAATTATTTCTAAACATAGTTCTTTGCCATCACTACTCATTATATCGAAACTTTCACTTCCCCTTGACTACACATTCTTTATCATGTCTTAAGCATCCTCCTGTTTCCAAATTTACAGTCCTCAGAAATTATCTTGCTGTTCTCTCTTCGGTTCCACCCGATGTTCTTTCTCTGGTTCTTCCCAACTTGTCCCTTTCACTTCTTTCAAGGTTTATGGTTGATAAGAGTCCAAATGTTCAGGCTCTCGTCCAGGTCTACTGGTGCAGCTTCTTGTGCAGCATGTTGAAGACGGCTTTCTTTTTTTTTTTTTTTTTCACCCTCTACACTACCATTGTATTACAATCTTTCTAGTTTTTGTCTTAGCATTTTCTAGTAGCTGCTGCAAATTTGCATGCTCTAACATCTTTTACAAGTAACAAATCCACACAGTACAAGGTATAGTTTCTCATTAGTAACTGGCTAGTAAATACAGGTGGTTTTATACACAAAATCACAGCCTCTAATAATAGCTACGTTACAAGCACACATATTCAAGTTGTTACTTTTCAGTTGCCCCCAAGTGATGTCCTGCAATCATTTAATTTTCTCTTCCTCCATCTCATTCTGCTTGGGGTATTTACTGTCAGCTCCTATAGCTGAGGTATCAGGTTTCTCCACTTGTCTGTCCAGCTTATGGTAAGGGTTAACAAACTTTGCAGGTAGCCACCATGGATCTGTAGGTAGGAGGATACAAACATACCCCTTTCAGCTCCTGAGAAGGAGCTGGGTTAGAGTGATTCAAAGGCATTCTGATGGGAAAGAAATGTGAAGCTACAGCTGCCTGCCTGCTTAGCAGCAGCCATAAATACCTGCCAGCAACAGCACTTTGCATTAACCCTTTCTTGTCCAAAATGTTAATCTGCTACCCATTAAAACTTTTACACAAACCCAACAACAAAAAATACACAGAACACTGTCCGCCCTCAACACACACATACACACATGTATGGGATCCCACAAGCACACTCCATACAACTACAATATTCAAAACACAAAACCTAGACAATCATTATTCCCACTATACGGTCCCTCATACGGAACGTGGCGTAAGGACCCTGTGAAGATAATCAAAAATCAGCTCCAAGCAGCATCATCGCAGTGTGAGGTGGCAGGCTCAACTTTAGTGGGTGTCCCCGCAGAGGCTCTGCCTCCCCACATCGCATGAGCCTTGGGCTTTTACACTGACCAAAATGCACACTCATTCCGATGCAGGTGGCCAGCCTACATGGGAAGAAGTGGTCAGCAATATCCTTAAAAAGTCTCCAAAGGCTAATAGAAACATAGATATACATGGATATATATTTCCCAACTTCTAGTACATGTGGATAACAAAGAGACTATCAAATGAGTTGTATATGGGGTTTCAAGTCCACAGCCTGCCACATTACTCATATAACATATTCAAAAGGCTATAAGGGTACTCTTTTTTTTTTTTTTTCTTTTTGTATTTTAGGGGCCAATTTGTCGTCAGCAGGGAGGATTCCCCCAGGGTAGGCTTTGAGGGTTGTTGTCGCTCGTTGGGGGGAACCCCCCTGTCTCTCGCCCTATCGCACAAAGGGGAGTGTTACCAGGACTCACAACGCTCCACTTCGCGTTTTCCTGTGGCTGCCGTTGTTGCTGTTGCCGCGGCCGCGGTTTCTGGCAGTTGCGCTGCAGCTCCAGCGCTGCCCGCTCGGCCGCACCTCCCGGGGCACCTTCCTCCACAGCTCCCACGCAAAGCTCTGCACCCGCGGCTCCTCCACTCGCAGCGCCTCGGTGTCCCGCAGCCTCTCCAGCAGCTCCTCTCCTGGAGATAACTTTCTCGATAGCACCCCACGTCTCCTTCCATAATCAAAGAGGGCAGTAAGCCCTTTTCCTAGATCCCGCTTCTCTAAGAAGCACTTAAATAAATCAAAGGCCGCTTGTCTTTCCATTTTTCACTACTCTCTCTTTTTTAAGTTTTGGTACCAATGCAGCTCACCAGCAAGCAGGCCAACTCAGCAGGCGGCGGAGGCTCCCTCTTCGTCCTCCAGGCTCAGAGGCTCCTATTCTCTTTCAGGATTGACCTCTGTCTCTTCTCCGGGCTTTACCTTAGGACTACTTAGTAGTCCGATTCTTTTTTTTTCTTTTTATCATAGGCTCCTCTTCTCTTTCAGGATTGGCCTCTTTTTTCTTCTTTCACTGCCCGTTCTCTACCCGGCATCTTTGACCAGCAAAACTGAGCATTTTTTCTTCTTTCAGCCCTCCGGATGCTGCTTCTCCGGTGCTTTCCCGCTCCGTGCGCAATTCTCCCAGCCACTACGGGTACCCGGGTTCCTCTGTTGGTCGCTGTTCGGGCGCCAATATGTCGTCGCGCACGGAGGGAACACATGCACAATCAATATGATGGATAAAAGTGATCCGTTTATTGTGCTCAAATAATGGGTATATATAGTGTCAAACTGCCACGTACACACAGCTTCCCGTAGTGATTGGTTGGCATATACAGCATTGGGTACATTCCAGGTGCATTTCGGTGATTTCCCCTGCTCATATACACATCCTCCTCTCAAGGTCTCTGCTCCTAGTTCACAGACAATTTTTAGCTACAAGGTAGGCCAGCTGGTCTTCTATCTCTATTGGTTAACTTCCAGGGTTTTTCCACTGCTGGTAACTGTACACAACTGGTGTTTTTTCTCACTTTCACAGAATCTGTGCTTAATTAAGCTCAGACATGGGAACACGACCTTTGCTTGCTAACCATGTCTCCACAGCTCACTACAGTAAAACCTTTTATGGTTATTATGCCTACCTCTAGTTCTATTAACAAGAACATTATTTTATTTAACTTAGCAAGTGCTTTACTACAGCCCTAAAGCTTCCTTCTCTTAGAATTTTTATCTTATTTGAAAAATAGTTTTAGAAGCTTTTCTTGTATCTGTATGGAATTTAAAAGATCATTGTGTACATATCACAAATTTAGGTATGCCGTAGCTAGTTGTTTGTAAGAAAAGTGGAAATGGTGAGTGCAGTATTGCAAAAAATCTAACGTAAAACTTGTATGGATTTCAAAAGGAAAGGTAATTTTGGATTATATTAAAGATGCAATTACACCCCATGCATAACCTAGCTGGTGAATTTTCTTTAATCTATTGCCAGTAAACAATGATTGCTACAAACTTTTGTATTTGTATCTACTAGGCTTTGATATAATTTGTACAAATTTTACCCCACACTTTTCTCTCCTGCACACTGACTGGCATTTTATACTTCCTATTTGTAAAATGTAACAGATCATCGATACAACATATCAATTTTTCTTCTTTCCTGATGAGGTGGCTTATCCTTTAGATAACGATGAGTCGCTTTTCCTTTTTTGCAAATTGTTAATGGATTTTTCTCAAGAATAACAAAAAAAAAAAAAAAGAAAGAAAGAAAGAAAAGTTTATATTATATAGGTTTTCATTTTCTTAATGACCATTCATTGGTAAAATAAGCTCTTTTTTTCCACAGAGATGGTTTTATTATATTTTCCATATATATTTCAGTATTTAAAGTAAGATGTCAGTTTTAAATTTGCTTAAAGTGTTATATTATGGTTTCAGCACTACGAAACAGGTAATTAATTTTAGAACTAAAAGAACCACAAAACTTTTAAGCATGCTCTTCATCAGTAATGATTGTTGCTTAACATCTCTTCCACAAGTTACCCTGAAAATGTCTGCTTTAATAGACAGTTGGGGGAAGTGCCTTTACTATGTATTTGTTTTAATTGCCTTGCCTATAAAAATCAGTGAATTTTATTAAGTAAACCATGTCTGTTTTGCATAGACAGATTCATTCAGACTATATAGAAGTGCACCACAAAACAGTAACTGACTGCATTTATTGCCACTTGCAATGCAAATGCAAAAAAAAAAAAGTAAGCTGTGTTCTACCACTGCAGCAATCTAATTCTAACAGACACACATTGTGTGGTGAAATATACGAATGCTGGAAAAGTGTCGAAATTATAGCTACATATGCAGGTCATTTTGTTCAGGAGCTGTCACTAGAAGGACTAGCATTTCATAGGCAACAGAGTGAAGAGACCAAGTACTGATCCATAAAATCAGAGCAAATGAATTGAAATTGATGGACCCCAAAAGGTTCAGTGCTTCTGCCTTAACTCTTTCCAATGACTTTTGGCTTAAGAAGTGCACTGATACCTACTGTAAGTATAGCTGGATTTAAATTTTAATCATTCTATCCATTTCATAGTTCCATGCTGTCAAATTCTGTTAGACAGTAGAGATGATGATAAATCTAAAACATTACTTTCTTGCTTTCAGAGCTACCCTCAAAGTCAGTGGTTACTTACAAGAAGATGACAAGATTGAGGTGTGCAAGGTTATATTTTAGCATGCTTAAAAATGATGAACTTCCCATGGGACACACTTGAAATGAAATCTCCAACGCTCAGATTCATGACTCCCATTCCCTTACCTGAATATCAAACTCTGGTCAGGACAGCGTGAAAAGGTTTATTCAATCAGATTTCTCGAGTCTAATTAACCTTTAATAAAACTGAAGTACATTTTTAAATGGAACATTTATTTCAAGAATATTTATTTACATTTAACTGATAAAATGCCAAAATGAAATTCTTTTAGGAAGAAATTTTTCACTATGAGGGTGGTGAGACTCTGGAGCAGGTTGCCCAGAGAAGTTGTGGATGCCCCATACTTGGAAGTGTTCAGAGCCAGGTTGGATGGGGCTTTGAGCAACGTGGTCTAGTGGAAGGTATCCTTGCCCATGGCATGAGGAGTTCAACTAGAGGATCTTTAAGGTCCTTTCCAACCCAAACCATTCTATGATACTATGGAACAGTGTGATGAATACTTTAGACTAATCAGATAAAACCCCCATATGGTCTTTTAGACTAACCAGGTAAACAAAAGCACATGGTGCACAATTATTTTTTACCCCTTTTTCATTTGAAACAACTAAATGAGATACCGCAAAGATAATTTTCACAAACTCTTATCTGGCCTGTCCTCTGAGACTCAGAGGAGAAATCCAGAAATGCAAATTCAGTGCCTCTATATACATAAATTATCTGACATAAGTGGGATGTTAGATATTAGATGAGTATCTAAAATTTTTCCAAATATCCAATCTAAACCTCCCCTGCTACAACTTGAATCCATTTCCTTTAGTCCTGTCAGTTGGTCCTTGGGAAAAGAGGGGAAAAATTTTCTGCAGTTCAATCAAATAAATGAATAAACAATATATGCCAATTATTTCATTCCTATTGTTTTCTCTTAATATAAAGCTTTTTCTCATCTTTTGAGAATCTGTAAAGTTTTTCAGCATGAATCTTAATTTAAATACTAGAATCTGATACACATTATATAAGCTATTTGTTGCTACTTTGTGCCACCCTTCCACGCCTGTTTGCTTTGCTTTCCAGCCAGTACATGTGATTCCAAGCAACTACTCAGTCTGTGTGGAAACCACAAGTTTATTTATCATAGCCTCAGTTCAAACAAATTTACAATTTGAATAGTTATTATTTACAGTCTGAAAAATGTGACACTAAATGATTAATTTTACAAAATCTATAATAATTACCATGTTGTTAACTAATTGACTCAAAGTGGAAATTACATATTTCAGCTAGTTATACTTTACATTCTTGTTTGTATTACAGTTTAATGCAAGATCACAGGTAAGATACTGAACATACAGCAAATTTGAAAGTGAAGGAAAGATTTTTTTGTTAGCTGTGGAAGATCTTCACACACATTTTTCCCATCCTCAACTGAAACTAGGAATTAAATCTTCAGAGGATCATTGAATCATAGAATAGCCCAAATTGGAAAGGAACCTTGAAGATCATGTTGTACAACTTTTGTAGGAAAAGGATCCTAGATCACAGAATCATAGAATACTTAGGGTTGGAAAGGACCTTAAGATCATCTATTTCCAATTGCCTAGTATAATTTTCTATCAAATCTTGAAAACCTCCAGTGATGGGGACTTTACCATATTCCTGGAGGTGCTTTTCTGGTGAATTATTGATCTTTGTGTAAAAAAATCCCTTTATTATACTGAGATGAACATCTCTGCACTGGGAAATGTCCCAGGTTGCACTGCTCCCAGTGCAACTTGTACCCATTTCCCCTTGTCTCCCCTTGTCTTCTTCGTGTGGTCCCTTGTGAAGAAAAAGCCTCTGACCAGTTTGTAGACATACTTTAACTGTGATGAGTTCTCCCTTGCATCTTCTCTTCTCAAGGGGGAAAAGGCAAAGCTCCTTCAGAGTTTTCTCCAAAAAAGTAAGATGCCCACTTTTTGGTCATCTTCATGGCCTTCCCTTGGAACTTCTCTATTCCAAATTAAATTATTATTGTTAGTTAAACTAAGCTTTCTAAATCTCTAAAGCTTGAGAAATAAAGAATAAGGAAGAAAAATCTATCTGCCTGAGAAAAATAAATCTTTTTTTAATGCAAAATGGGGTACCTTATAAAGAATTTTAATGAGATTGGAAAAAGATTTTTTAGGAAATTTTGGAAATTAGCAAACTAGATCCCTTTCTAAAATGCTCCTTCCTCCAAATTCATCATTTTCAAGTTAAAAAATAGTTTTATAAATTCCTTATAAGATCTGATTTATAATGAAAAAAATATTAAAACAGAACTGCAAATTCATATGAATGACTAGAGAAAGAAAAGTAATATTATTATTCCTTTTTACATTAAAAGTAATAAATGCATTTAAAGATAAATTCATAGTGTAGTGTTCCATGAGAAGCCTAAGAGAAGCATGAGTTGAACCTGCATTATAGCCTGTGACCTTAACTGGAAAAATATGCAGTCTTGAAACTGTATAATTATTAATACAAGTGAAAAGTTAATTGCAACTATACTCTCCTCACTACAGTCATCCTTTTGTTTCTCCATTGAGAAGAAAAAAGCTAGTAGAGTGTCTCTGAGAATGTCATTCACTTTTATGGGCTGTTATTTCCTCTGTGCATTTTAAATCTAATTGTCAAACAGCTCAGAGTCTCTTCTGTTGAGAACTCAGAAGCAGTTTGAATGACGCTATCAAAGGCAGCAGCAGCAGTTTAGCTGCTGAAGGCTATATGGTGCTGCACATTTGTGACTGGAGGATAGACTGAGAAAACAAAGTGTGTATTTCAAATAAATTCAGCTTTGATTTCGCAAGTCATTTCTTCTCCTTTCAGATACAGGAAACTTGATTACACAAGGAGGGTTAATTGCTACACACGGTTTTGCTTTTAGTTGAGTTGGTTTAACAGAGTGCTGTAGATTGCTTTGGGTAGGTTGACCACAATGTTGGGAAAAGGTTATAGCCAGTATCACGGTGTGTGCAAGGAACACAAAACAGAGCACCATGAGCAATACAAAGTGACATGAACAAGTACATATTCCTGTTACTTCCATGATGGCTGACTCGTATTGTGCTTTCTCTAGTGTATATGATGTTCTGTGCACATTTTAGACCACATAACATACCTAACACTAAGGGGAACACTGGATAACATTACTGTACTGTGCACAAACGGCTCAATACAATACATTTCAAAGACTAAGCGTTAAATGGTTAGGTTTCTGAAAGTCAGGATTCAAGCAGCACTCACTGCCTTATGGCTTCTGTTTCATTCTTCTGCATGCATATGTCCTTCTGGCAGGATTACCATCTTGGAGGAAAGGTGACACAGATGTTTCATGTGCCTGGGTGATGCTAGAGTGTATCAACCTGCTTTCAACTGCAACAGTATATTCTTAAGGAAAGAAGAAAAGATATGTCTACTGGAATGCTTCTGAACCAAGCAAATCGCAACAGGAAATCCTGTAGAAGAATTTAGCATTTTCTAATCTGGGAATAACATGCCAGGAGAACACAGAACTGGAAAGGGTTGCACTGAAGCAAATGGAGTCAGAAATTGTACTGCTCAGAGGATGGAGAGAAATATGGGCAACAATATTTCAGGAGATTGTTCATTAATCGCCTTAATTTCTTAAATAATCTGACAGGGTTTTACAAACATTCATCTGTGTATTTTTAAAATAAAATTAAAACATTTAAAGTGTTCTATTTTGCATTTGTCATTCAGGCAATACTTAGTCATCAGAATAAATACTAAAGGATATGCAAAATAATGAACCAGATCCCCCCCCCAAAAAAAATGTGAACAGCAGGGTGATGGGCATGTTTGTTATATTTAAGATTAGTAGACCTATACAGATTTCCTTTGTATTTCATAAGAAAATCAAGTTTATTTTCCCATTTTGTATAGAGGTACCTCTGTTCTAGATTAAGAATCTGCTCTGTAAATCAGCTTTCATTTGTTTCTGAGAGTCTCATAAAAGAACACACACACAAAAAAAAAGCATAAATAAAGTGGATTTGCCAGCCTTCAATATCTGTGCTCTTTCCCTCACTCTGTCTTAAATGTAATTGTGCTGCTATTTAAGTCTCTCAATAAGACGTAAGAGGAAATCATAACAAGTATCACAGTATGCTAGAGATTGGAAGGGACCTCAAGAGATCATCTAGTCCAATCCCCCTGCCAGAGCAGGAACACCTAGATAAGGTTACACAGGAATGTGTCCAGGCGGGTTTTGAATGTCTCCAGAGAAGGAGACTCCACAACCCCCCGGGCAGCCTGTTCCAGTGTTCTGTCACCCTCACTGAGAAGAAGTTTCTTCTCAAGTTTAAGTGGAACCTCTTGTGTTCCAGTTTGTACCCATTACCCCTTGTCCTATCATTGTTTGCCACTGAGAAGAGCCTGGCTCCATCCTCGTGACACTCCCCCTTTATATATTTATATACACTAATAAGGTCACCCCTCAGTCTCCTCTTCTCCAAACTATAGAGACCCAGCTCCCTCAGCCTTTCCTCATAAGGGAGATGCTCCACTCCCTTAATCATCTTTGTCGCCCTGCGCTGGACTCTCTCCAGCAGGTCCCTGTCCTAAAGTAACTTTATTTCCACAACATTTTGGATTCATCAGAGTAAAACCTTGATACACATTATTACAACCATAAACACATTAGGACTGGCATTTACTCAAAGTAACACACAATGTATATAAGTATTAACACAGCAATTAGTGTAGTCATTCCTGCCACTATAACATTGCATTATTTTATTACTATAAATTTCCCAGTCTGGACATATGAAAACTGCCTTATGTGACATATAATTAGAATTACATAAGCTTAAATAATTACATTTTCAATCAAATTGAATTCCTTTGCCAAATTCTCACCCAGTAACTGGCAGTAGAGGGAGTGGTTTACAGCTTTATTTGTTTAGAAGCTAGTTTTTGTTTCTTCATTTTAAAGGAAAGGGTAAGTTTGTAATAGTTCTTATTTATTTCACTACGTCATTGACCAGAGGCTAATACCTTCTGGTATTGCACTGGTTTTCTCAGTATTTTTAAAAATTGTATAGCATATATGTAACATCTTATAACAACAGACACTACATTCTTAGGTCAGCTTACTGATGAAGAGAAATGATTGAAATAGAAATTTCTGCTAAAATAATTACTTATAATTTAAAATGTTGCATTATTTCTTAGAAGACTATATGACCCATTTTCTTTTCCCCACAAGTCTTTGACGTATGAGAGGGGTTGTGGTTTTGGTTTTGTGGGGTTTTAAAACTGTTATTATTATGTTTTATTATCTGGTACAGTGATGTGTGACTTTTGAGCTTTTCTGGCCTGATGGTAATGGCAGTCTGTTTGAATCCAGTTAATGTAACTGTACTATGCAACATAATAGAGAATAATTTTAAAGGGTATCTATGCTGTCACTTGCTTCAAGACATGACCATAAAGGATTATGCTTTCAGAGAAATAGTGTCAAAAAATATTATCTTAGGAAAGGATTTAAAAAAAATTATACAGAAATAGATATAAATTTTGCTATATATGAAAAATATGTTGATTTACTAATTTTTTAAGAGATATGAAATGTGTCTGCAAAGAATAAAGATATTGTAAAGTGGAAAATGGTTTAGAACATATGATTTCTTATTTCTGTTTTTTGCAGAATTAATAATATGATTTTGTTACCTTCCTCCAGACGGTGCAGAGAGGTCACATGCCTGCATGTGCCTTCACCTTCACATTTAGCAGCTGGGATTTCTTAGCTAGCTTAGGCATATGTAGTAGCCAGATTTTTCTGAATAAACATGAATGTATCTGTACAATTTGGCTTAGAACACACTTAATATATGGGGTACAGATATAATGCTTACAAAATGTACTTCGTTGCTGTTTTTGTCAAACAAGCCAAAACAGAAGTTTTCCACATCCTTTCACAGAACCAGCTCAAAATCCCAAAACTCAGACTGCCCATCATCTTGCAGAAGAAGAGTAAGAAATCAGTTTTCTTTGTGACAATATATTGCAATCACCAGCACTGAAGGATAAAGGATGCCCTTTTAATGATGAGATATGATTACTGGCCCAATGTACAGGAAAATTGCATAAATGTGACTTTCCAGGCAGGAAGTTAGGTTTGGACCATATTTTTCTCCTGTCTTGCTAGATTGTTACTGTTGACAGTCTAATGTGAAAAGCGCCAACAGGCTTTGGGGCAAAAGCCTGAACTGTTGACTGCCCATGTTACTTCTCAAGAGAATATGCTAATGTTAGGCTCCTGTGAGAAAGCTGGATACCATACCTGCAACATCATTTTTAATTCCTTTCTTCTTCATTATCCTTTTTATGCCACATTTTATAATGAAAAGCATTTAAAGTTTCATAAGTAACTTTTAAAAGATTATTATTAAAACTCAATGAACCAAGCAACCAAGCAGAGGGGCTGGACTACAGTACCTGAGGACAAGACCTTTAGACAGGAGCACAGCTGAAGGCACAGTTTGCTACTTAGCTGCTTTATATGTTGAAGATAACCCTTTACTCAGTCTCTGGCCGCATAGCGTCCCAGACTATGAATCTAACTTTTTTATGTGTGGCACATGATTGAGATTTCATACTCACCTTAAAAAACCTTTCAGATGGAGTGTGTTAGCTCCTGCCAGCTGAGGTATCAGTTACCTTGGGGTGTTTGCAATCACATATGCTAAAATTGTTATGGAACAGTTTTTGACTGATCAATTTTATATAGTTTAAGTGGTGTAAAAGAACTTGGACAATGGCCTCTGTTGTACAAGGGTAGATGTTTATAGATTAAAGCACAGTTTGTTCTGTGACAAGATTGTATATAAATCATAAGAGAAATACTCTAATCAGATTTATAATGAATTTAATGACTTTTATTAAATTATCTCTGAAATGAATTATCTTTTTTTTTTTTTTTAAGTTACTGCTTGCAGTATATTTTTGTACTGGTTTTAATGTTTTCATTGCTGTTGCATTTCCATCATATTTTTCACATGATGCATTTTTACCTTACCTTCTGGACGAAAGTGTCATTATTAGAACAAACTTGAACCTTTATCTCACAAGGCACAACTTTGTCCTTCTTGTTATTATTAATGATCATTGCTATTTCCAATTAGTAGACATTCAGCAATTGTATTTTTGCAATTCAAATCTCAGTTGAATATTTTATGAATATTAATAGTAATAAGTTACTATCCATTGTCTTCCGGGACTAGACAAATCTAATGTAATAATAATTCTATTAATTTGAAGTAAATTTTTTTCAGCTCTAAAATTCATTTCAATTAAAAAATTTTTATGGACAAGCAGAACACTCTTGTTAAGTACTGGCAAGTAATAATCTGTAAGTCACATTTCTTACAAGTCTGATAACTGTCCTTTGCAGGGACGGGAAAACTTTAGTAGTGTGAAGGGAAAATGAATTAAAGACCATGAAGATACAATATGCCAGAAGATTTAAACTTGCTTATATTTTGAAATAACCTAGCAAGATGACAGTGATAACCAAAATGAACTGCAATTGCTAAGACAAAAATTATAAAGGAATAGTCCATCTATTCAAAAATACAAAATACCTTCTTTCAGCCTTTTATATAAGGTAATTTCCACATGAAGCAACTTTAAAGAAAGGTTTACACTCAGGTCTTCAGTGAAGACCTATCAGCTGTATCTAACATTCTTGTCATCATAGTGTATCAATGTTAGGTGAAACAACAATACATTAGTATTTTCTCCCTTCTATTAAAACATATGTCAGTTTGAAATTAAGAATTTTCTTCCCTTTTGAGCAGTTCATCATCTGAGCTAAATCAGTTCAGTGTATTAGCCACCTATTTGAAACCTCAAAAATAATGAAGGTTTTCAAGGAATCAGAGAATCATTGTAAACAAATGGAGGAGTAGAAATGGAAAATTTCAATAGATCAAAAAGAAAACCAGAAAAAAAGAGATAAAATAAAGAAATACGTAACCTAAGGCCCATAAAACATGTAATATTGGGTTTTTTTGTGCCAGGTACTTAGAGAAAAAGAATAAAGTATGGTGTCTTCAATGAAGAATCTAAACATTAAGAACAATCTGAAGGAAAAGTCATAAACTAGCATTTTACTCTTCAATGCTCTTTTTGAATTAGAAATCAGTAATAATTTCTGACAAAGTAATTTTCTCTCTAAAAAAAACCTCTGAGTAATGAGGCAATAAAGAAACAAGCAAAGTTTCAAAGTGTAAATCAAAAAACAAAAACACCAGATCAAACCAAACAACAAAATAACCAGCCAAACATGGAGGAGAGAATGGTAGAAGACTGACTTCCAAAGACTGATATTTCAAACTAAGTCCCTTTGAACCATGAACCCTTTCCCTCCTTTCTTTATATTTTGACCTAATCTGTGTATGGGGAATCAAGGGAGCTGGGAAATAGAAAAAAGAAATGACAGAGGGAAGAGGGAAAGAACAACATCCTAGAAATACTTTAAAGAAATTGTGATTAAGAAGAGGTTTCCAGAGTTAGGGAAAAAATTAGTTGCGTCTAAAGTCTGATCAATAAGTTTCCTCAGTGGTTTTGTGAAATTAAATGCTTCCTTTAGACTTTTATTATTTAATAGATCCATATATGTATGCTTTCATGAGCTCTTCTTTAACATCATATAGTGATTTTAAAGTGAAAGTTCTGGATGTTTTAACTGCCGCATTCCTTATGTTGAGGTCAGACAGTATATGTATCAACTCTTGTACAATTTATAGAATTCTTTATCTGTGTAGTTTTTTCTGTGAGGCCTCTTGCTTTCAATTACTTTCATTATAGTCTTTTATACATTAATATGAACTCATAATTTACTTCTGTACTCATAAAAGATGCTAGGTCAGCTGCCCAATTGTACCCTTCATCATCTACCTGACTCCTTTTTCCACCTGTTTGATGGTTATATTAACACAATATCTCACAAGGGATTTCTGAAGCTCAAAAATGTGATTGGAAGTGCAACTAAATTGCTCAAAAATGTGATTGGAAGAGCAGCTGAATTTCTCAAAAAGAACTCATCTCACATCAGCGTACGACTCTTTTGTTTTCTGGAGACATCTCCCCCAGACTTGAAGAATTCAAGCAACAGTTACTTTTCTTTAGACATTGCATAGCCCATGTGTGGGTTGTTTCTTTCTTTCGCTTTTTCACAGGAGTAGTCCTGTTAATAGAATAAATGTAGCACATAGTTATGTTTTATAGTCCCTACAGGACTTTTTTTTTTTTAATGATTATTCAACTAAAGAGTTCTCCATGACAAAATGCCACTACTGAACATGCTTGACACAATCAGACTAATTGCTTACTATATTCTAGTAGTCCCCTTTTTTGGGGGGTAAAGGGAACTCACGAACCATGAGTTTTAGAGATCCTTTTATAAAAAGGATTCAAGGTACATAATCTGATCTTTGCATAGATATCTTTATAAGGAAATTTAACACAGTATTTTATTGATGGCACACCTCTTGCTTTTGAAAGTGTTCTGTGAATTGCAACAACATAGAACCATAGAATCATAGAATAGTTAGGGTTGGAAAGGACCTTAAGATCATCTAGTTCCAACTCTCCTGCCATGGGCAGGGACACCTCACACTAAACCATACCACCCAAGGCTTCATCCAACCTGGCCTTGAACACAATACTATGCTGATCATTCAATTTTGCAAAGTAATACAGCTCTGCCTAGTTCTATACAATATGTTCATTTCACTTTTCTTGTTACAATAGGAGACAGAAGAGACTTCTGAATGAAGATTTATGATGCTCTCACTTCTCATATATTGTCTTTATCTGTTTTCACACAATCATAATGTCACTGCCAGTGACAACACCTTTGAATTTTTAAATGAAAAGGTTTACAGCTTGTCAATTTTAAAAGGTATGTCAATTACTAGTTTTGCATAACCCTGTTATTTTGAAAGCTTTACAGCTTGGGAGTTTCCCATCCCGGTTGGTGTTTGGTTGGTTGGTTGTTTTTTTTTTCCTAAACAGGAAGAAATTAATAGCAACACAAAGAACTTCTAACAATGCATGAGATCGTATACCTTGACCATTATATCTGCACAAGCCTCTTACACATGCACAGCTGCTGTCTCTGCATTTTTACAAGAATGGCAAAAAATAAGCCTACCCAATATGGATAGAATACTTATGCGGGAAAAAAAATACAATTGCTAACAATGTTTATGTGCAGGTACTGGGAAAATTATATGCTTTTTGCAAGCTATTTGAAGTAATGACTGCTCACAGTTCAGAACAGTTTTAACTAGATGAAACACCTATTTTAACAGGCATCAGCTTTACCAAAATGGTTTATAAAAAGGTGAATCAAATGTGCTGTGAGTTAGGGTAGGGAAAGAAGGTACTGGTATATGTACATATTGTAGTTTCAATGTTAATATCACTGCAATGGCACAAAGAGGTGATTACCCAGTGGAAGGAGAAAATGCAACAGCAAAAGTCCAGGAACAGGTGAGGCATGTAGAGTGGGTGAAATGGGCGAACAGACATGGTAGCAGAACCCAGGCCTTGGCAGCTACAAGGACTACTCCAGAAAATAGTGTCTTGAAAGTATTTTTATTTTCCCTGCAAACCTTAATGGGAAAGTACCATTTTTTGCTAAATTTTCTGCTTCTTTTTTTTTTTTTTTTCTCCCATATTTTCTTCAGTGGTGTTAAATTAGATATAAACCAGAGCTACACTAGACTGCTTGAAGAAATAATATAGGCAGGCAACCAGTGAGTCTAAGGGTGCTTATAAAGTCCAGGTTTCACCTAAAACAACTGAACTCAGATTTCCATATCCCAAGAAAGGGGATGGCCTAGAGCACTGAACCTGGCACTGTTCCTATTGGGTGCAGGATTGGACTCAGAAACTAAATTTTTCTAATCTGAGTTGGCATGCAACAAAATTAACAATAACCTGGTGTTTAAAAAGGTATTCCTAAGTGTTAGCTCATAGAAGATTGCACCAAATATAACTCCATTTTATATCTTCGCATTATAACAAAGTAAATTTGACATTTTTTTTGTGGTTATTTTCGTATATTGTGCCGAGCTATTTCCTCATAGGTGAAAATCTCTTGACATTTGTGCTGCCAGGTTTTAGTAGCTATTTCTGATAAAAATAGATGGCCCTGTATTACTTTTGTAGATTTTTCTCTGTTTGTCTGATGGTAAGGGGTTAAATGAGATTAACATAGAAGAAGCAAAATGGAACTGAATCTGTTAGATATGTGCAAGAGAATAAGGGAGGAGAACTGCATGCCTCTCTTGAGTCTGGCATGATGTCAGAACTCCTAAACTTTAAAGACACTGGAAGATCAGACCACCCACAAAGCGTCAGTAAAAGCTGTCAGGCACACAAAAAGGCATAGAAAGATAGAAGGAACATGCTGATACTGTGCTGAGATGGCATTTTCTCCAGAAGCAATCAGGGAGGGGAAGTAGTACAGCCAAGGCAAACTCACAAAATCATGCAAGGAAATACTGAAATGAAGAACTGTAGATAAGGAGAAATATAGAGAGAGTATTATTATTTGCTCTCTCTGCTATTTATTCTACATAATATATATTCAATCATTTGTTCTGCAGATTCTGTTTCTATGTCAGTACAAATTTATATCATTAAAGGCTCCTGCAGATAATTCCTCACAAATGGCAGATGCAGTATAGCTGGTTATATTAGGTTTCTGAGAAACAGATTCAGCTATACTATAGAACTGGATCTCAGCCTGAATCAGAAGGGAGAATAGTGGAATTTCAACAGAAAAGTCCAAACTGAAATATTAATACATGTCAACTGAATAAATGTCAGCTGAACCCTATCAGCTTAGCCCTCATTTCTCATTTATATTTTTAAGATTTTAGTAAGATTTATATGAGTTTTCAATGGGAAATCACAGTCTATTCCACCTCAGTGTTTCCTCCAGTGCCAGCAAAATGCCATGTAATTCTCCACCACTTGCCCCAAATATTTGAACATGTAATTAAGCAGCACTCAAGAAATTTCTAGGCCATAATGGATTGAGTGGAAAATTCCTAAGTGTCTATGGGTTGGGTTTTGGTGGTATTTTTTCCTAACAAAACACATCTACCCATATTTTAGGAATGCTGGGGAGTTTCACTTGTGCAGCATTCCGCACAAGTCCAGACTCTGAAAGCAGCTTGGTCTGGAAGGGCCCTCAGGAGGCCTTTAAGTCCAACCTGAAGCATGGACAGCTCTAGCATTAAACCAGGCTGCTCACAGCTTGAAGAGATGAGCTTGCACGACCTCCTGCAGCCAGCTCAAATACTTCACTGCTCTCAAAGTGGAACAACTTTTCCTTATATCCAGTCAGAATGTCACCTATTTCAATTTATGCTCATTTTCTTTTGTCATCCCAGCAGGTATGATTGTAAAGAATCTCTCTGCATCTCCTTGGTACAGACAGGAAGGGAGCTGTCAGACTTCCCAAAGTTCTCTCTTTTCCAGACTTAACAAGTCCCAGGCCCTCAGCCATTCTTCACAGGGCAAGTGCTCCAGCCCCAAGTGTCTTGGTAGCCTTCCATTGAACTTGTCCCATTTTATCAGTGTCTTGTACTGGGGAGCCCAGATGTGAAGCACACAGCGTGCTGAGTAGGCAAGGATAATCCCTTCCCTCCATCTGGCTGTTTACACAGCCCAAGACAGCGCTGTCTGTCTTTGCTGACCCTCGTTCAGCTGCTGTTAGCCTACACTCCCAGGGCCTTTTCAGCAGAGCTGCTTCCTGACTGGTTAGACTCCAGCCTTTCTTGTTAAAAAATTAATATGTTAAAAAATTAATATCATTCCTTTCCAGATAGAAAATTTATCATTTGCCCTTGTTGAATTTAATTCAGTTCACTCCTCCAACCTGTGTCCAAGGGACACTGCATTTTGTAAACATTTATCCTTATGAACCACACTTGCATAATGAAATTTTAATGCATATTAGAAGTAATTTTGCAAAAATATTATTGAAAAAAACCTGAGGTTTATTGAGACTCCTTCAGAGCTTTGTGTTTTATCTGAAATTCAAACTCTGAAATGCTCTATGCAGTTTATGAACATGCACAACTCTCCTTTTTATTTCAATCAGTTCTAAATCACTTTTTCACAATCAAAATTGTATCTTAGAGACTGAGGAACCAGAACTATTTTTCTAAAAATCCTAATCAAGGTGTTATTAAAATTTATAATTTGGAAGAGAAATTGAATCAGTCTATGATTTCTGAGTGTTTGAAAAAACAGTACAGGCTTTGGTTTAAATCAAAGCACACTGATATCAGTGGGTTTGATTCAGGCTCACATAGTGCACAGCTGGCGACAGCAATATTTGAAACAGCCTCTCATCACCCTTAGGGAACACAGAATTGTACAGAAAGCTAGAGGAGTGCCAAATAGCACTGATTCTTAAATCCAATTGCATTATCATTCTTGTCGCTTTTAGACACTATTAACAATGTTTTCATAGATTGGCTTATGCTTTTAATGGTAAACACTTTTGCACAGCTGAAGTGTGAACACATGGCCAAAAGAGGTTTACTCAGCAATGAGGTAACAATGACATTTTATGCTCTTAGATTGAATACTTGTTATCCCCAATTTTTCTGTTTTCCCTTTAAATTCAAAATATCGAAATCAAAATTATTTCAGCCTTCAAATGGGTGTGATGATTATTTTATTTTCTGTCCTTTTTTCATGCCTGATCCCTGAAAAACAGGAATTTTACATGATACTTACAAATTATATATGTATTAGCTGTTTCCTAAACCGAGTTAAAGTTTATCTCATTAAGAGATCCATACCCCTGCACACACAGACAACCTTTAAGCTTGTATTCTGAATTGCTATTAGAGTTCTATTATATCTATGAGAAGGAGCATAAAATCTGAAGGATCTAAATCAGTAAATCCAATGGTCCGATGCGGCAAAAAAGCACATTTTGATTGTACTGAGCATGTATTTATGTCATTGTCTCTCTCAGTCTCTCTTTCCCCTTCTGTCTCCCTTTCTTCCCCTTTTATGTAGGTAAACACACAGAGTTTTCACTAGAAAAGATGACCCTTACACAACAAATATCAGCTACACTGTTTTGGAACCAATCCACTAAACATTTGCTTAACATTTCCAGCATAACTAGCTCCACTGATTTTACTACGATGACTTCTGGCAGTAAAATACACGTGGGAGTATTTTCAAGGCTGTGTAGTACTAAGGCACTTGGGATCTTTCAGCAAAGGAAAACAGAAGCAGGTGAGAATGTGTTCCGGTATCCTCTGCTGCCACTTAAGGGAACTGACATCTTTACAGATACAGTGCTGTTCTTTTAAAAAAAATAAAGATTCTGGGGAGATATATGTGGTAGGAGGAAGGAGAGGAAAGACTTAACTGGCATCTATTATCACAGCACATAACAAAAGGCCAAGAATAAAGCATTGGCCCTATTCTGCTACTCTGCTCAGTTTATAGGTCAGTATTGATTTAACAGAATTACTCCCACCCTATAATAACAGAAAATGAGACTCACTGAGTATTAGATCTCTACCTATAATTTAA
This sequence comes from Psittacula echo, assembly GCF_963264785.1. Lineage (NCBI taxonomy): Eukaryota > Metazoa > Chordata > Aves > Psittaciformes > Psittacidae > Psittacula > Psittacula echo. Next base: position 26,021,607 of record NC_137736.1, on the reverse strand, counting down.
TTATAATTTCATTCTTTGTACAATCCCAGAAATTGTCCTTGGTAAATCACTGTAACAGCATGTCTATCTTTTTTATAATGTAATTGGATCCTAGAAAACTTTTCTGAGCCCAAACTTCATTCAGAACCTTTTAAAAATAGACATTTCGGAAGCTGTTGAAGAAATTTGTGTCCTAACATATTCCTATTTTGTTTTAAATTGATCTATCAATGTTAAAGGAAAAGTGAACATTTTGACCTTACAATATTTATTGCCATTTTCAGGAGTTCTCTTATGTCCAACTACTGACTAGACATTCTATGCAGTTCTTTAAATTTATCTTCTAGATACAATAATGAGGTCGAAAACAAATGATTGTTTGTAGCTCTATGTAGTTATTTTCACTATTTAAATGTAATTCTACCAATGCATCTTGAACACAATTAAATAAAATTACTAGCTAGCAGTAATGTGAGCATGACTTAATAAATGAAATTACTTTGCTGCTCAATAATCTCATTTAACTGAAAATTTTCAAATTATTTCAATAAGGTATTGTACAACACACTTATCCACAGCTCCCAAAGCATTCTTTTATTTTAGTTATTAATTTGAAAACTTAATATGTTTTCAATTACACTGCATTAAAGCAAATTCACCTTGCAACGTTCCAAAGTTTTTATTTTTAAAAACAGGGAGAAAAGAAAGTGTCTTACTAATTCCAAAACAAACCATGCGTGTATTAATTTCTGATAGGATGTCACTATACACAAAGATTTATTACTAGAGCTAGCGGAAAATTTAAAGAAGACAGGAAAATACACCTGGCTGTAACTTCTTTGTTCATATATTCTTATATTCACTTTGAGAAAGTATACTGGAGACTAAGTTTTCAGAAAATAATATTTATGCTAGAATATATTTTAAATTAATATTACAGAATGTGCACGAGAAGTAAATGTTAGATTAATGTATTCAGATTTTATACAGGATAAATGATTCTTTAAGTTAAATTGTTGCAGTACAGGAACTGAAATGTGTCCAATCAAAACTAGACAATATATCTTGATTGTCAAAAGCAGGTACCTGCCAATGGACTGCAAGCCACCTACACTCTAATGGCTTTCTGTAAATTAGACCAGAAATAATTAGGCCAAAAATACACTTGATAAGTCTGAAATTGTCACAAATGAAAAGAGAGTTGGATTTTTCAGCAAACACCAGAAAATTGTATCAATAAATCCCTCATTGCAATAAATTTTTCTCACTCACTGCAGTTGTGAAATCTTCGACTAAACTTGGTGTCCTGAATTTTTCCTTCCACTGAGTTCTCCCATATATTGTAACATTTCTGCGTGCTTAGACTATATTTTTACTCTGGGCAGATACCACTATATATCTTTCCAACTACAAAATGTAACAAGTATCTGACTGATAACAAGCCTTTTATTTTGATTAGGACACTAACCCCAGGTTGACAAACCTGCTTCAGCACAAATCTTGGACTCCTCTCTACCACTCTCACACATTTGTAGAATGCAAGAAACACCGTCAACCAAATATTATCCTTAATCTCATATAAGGAAGAAAGTTTTTATTTCATGGTCTTTTAAAGTCCTATTGGATTTACAAATATACTAGAATGTCTACTTTCTTTATAAATAGGCATCTTTGTGTTTCAAAACATGTTTAATGAATAGTGATTTTATAGCAATTACTACTTTTACTCTAGGCCTACTGGCTTCAGCAAACTCTTCTTATCGTCAGTTCTGCTAAGTGTGAATTTTTAAGCTAATGTAGAGGTAAAATTATAGTAAGGAATGCTAAAGAGATTTTAAATGCTAATCTTCAGACCAACTTCTTTTTCTTACTGAGAAAAGCTTTCATACATCATCATTAAATCTACCAGGTCAGTTTTTGTTGTAAGTTTACAGAAAATATAAAATTGAAATTTTACCAAATCTTAATTTTTACCCAATTACATTATAAATAAAAGCTAAATATTAACTTCTGTTTTGCTATACATATAATGCGTATATATATGCACACATAAATAAATATTTCTACATTTATGTACATATACGCACACACATAAACATATTTGTATGTGTCAGTCTTAAAACTCTGAATTACTGTGCTTCTTCTCTTAACTAGGCTTATGATATACAGAAAACAAACATATGCATTTGTAGAAAATGCTGTTAATATGTTATATAAATTGTAATAGAAATCTCTCTGCTGCGATTTATAAAATTCTGTAATAATAAAAAAATATCTAGATGCCATGGGAAAACCTGAGTTTCCATTTACCTTATTTTTTTTTTTTTCAACTGATATAGTTCTGAAACAATGGCTTTCTGGATAGTAGCTGGCAGTTAAGAGAGCCTTCTCTCCCAGGAAATAGCAGTACTACTAATAACCACATTTTCAAAAACCAGACTGTTGACAGTGAGCTGCAAGAGCAGAAAAAGGTTGCTAGGTAGCTGAACTCACAAGACCTGCATTTTTATTCTTTGGGAGACAATATATTGCAAAGGTTTCAGCCCTGGCAACTTTCCCTGCTAAGAAATTTATTATTCAGTGACTGGAAAACATTAAATCTCTTTAATGAACTAATGGGTCATGTAAAGCACCTTATACTTTAGCAAAATCATTTTTTAATCAAACATTGTATGTTTAATTGGTTAATACTTGAGCTACATTTTGTACATCAAAACCCCATCACTGATATTACCACACAGATGATAGTCATGCTAGCTAAATGGATAGTTTAAATATTTATTACAGTTTTCTGACTGTTTTCTTAATCACAGCACCTTCTGTATTTTCAGCCTATCCTCTTCCCAAGGCCAATAAAGGTTCCATATACATATATTCATATAGAAATAGAAATACATATTTCTGTATTAGAGCACTGCAATTTTATGTACATGTGCACACAGTACAAATAATGGAATTCTTGTTTCTTATCGTCATAGAGATATCTATATAGCACACTGAGTTTGCAAAATAGGCTGAGATACTTTCAAGATTTGAAAAATCATAGACATAAGTATGAATGAGAAATAAGTTCATTTTCTTTGTTAAAACAACACTGCAAAATGATAACCTGTTCATGCATATTATATATGCCCTTCATGCATATTCATTTGCTCTCTTCTGAAACTTTCATGCAGGATAGTATGACAGAAACTCCCTTATTTTATGAAGGACTCTAGTTCATAAGCATTTATATGCCATCATGAAATTATATGTTGAGAGAAGCAGGATCTTAGCAAGTGAGAAAACACTTAGCAGTACACTGACCAAAAAGGCCCTATGTGGTGATCGGCCAGAGTTCTGGCAGTGAAAATAACAGATTTTCAGCAAAATCTGCCTAACATCAGACTGTGAGAATAGTCTAGTTAAAACAAAAACTGTTTTCTTGCGGTGTTTTTGTCGTATTTCGGTGTGGGTTTCGGGGAGGGTTAGTTTTTGTTTTGTTTTGGTTTGGTTTTGTTTTGGTTTTGTTTTTTTTTCAGACTAAGAAGGTAGAACATTTAGCAAAGAGGGTACGAGAACAGAGCACAAAGAAAATGACACTTCCTTCTGTTACGGTCTTTTCAACTCTTGGGCAATCAGCCATAGTTCACTACAAATTATGCTGGTGAGTAATTCACCCCAGTTAGCACCATCCTATGATAATTACCAAAAAGCTTTTAATCAGTTTATTTTTACTACTCTCGGAACACAATTTAAACAGTCACCATTGCATGGTTGTACTTCATGATACTGTATGGTTAAGAAGTCTAGGAACAAGGTAGCTGACATCATCCTTGAACATGGAGAACAGGAGGAAGGCATCCTGCTGGTTAGGTGTGTTCACAGAGCAGGGCAGTGTGTCCCTTGATCATTTCCTCTTGCTTCTAAAATTGTGTATATATGAAGGAAACCACAGGTTTAAATTTATCCTGGTTTTTAACATTATGAGAGACATCTTGAAACATTTACTGAATTGTCATTTTGTTATGGCAGACGAGACATTGAACAAGGAATCATGTAGACCTGATACTAATTTCTAAAATGGGATAATTATATTTACTTTCTTCATGATGAATGTTCTACTCATCTGAGATACTGAGCACCCTCCATCTCCACTGAAGTAAATAAAATGCAGATGTGACCCTCAACATTAATTCATCCCCTTGTGTTTGCTGTAAGCACGATGTATGCTTTTTTCAGCTCTAACTAGACTAGAATAATAATTATAATCATCCTATTATCCATGTGCTATAAATTAAGAAAACCTTTGCAGTGAAGAAGCTCTGCAGATTTCAGCATATAAAGAAGGCAATGAATTGGAAGAGATCAAAGATGCAGAACTCTTCAAACATGTCTGAATTGATAGAAGTTGTGAACTACAGCTGCTAATCCAATGAAACAGATGGTATCAATTGTCAAACCAGGTGCAGGAAACAAGGTTGTTAGCCCTCCTGCAAATCAATTAGATCAGCATGAGAAATCTGTAAATGAACTTCCCACCAAACAAACAAATTGTACCAAAAACTGTTGTGGGTGTTCAGCTGAGTCATGAATGATTGGTCCTTTTGCAAGTAGCAGCTGCCATTAAATCTCTTTATTTCTTTTATGAATAAACCTACCAAAATTTAATTTTCAACTGTTAATGTATCATTGGAAGCTGCCTGATCCAACATCCTTCTTTTTACTTATCAATGCTAATTGGAAATTTCAGAATGCAAGATGTATGTCATCGAGCTAACACTAGTTTATAGAATCATAGAATAGTTAGGGTTGGAAAGGACCTTAAGACCATCTAGTTCCAACCCCCTGACATGGGCAGGGACACCTCACACTAAACCATGCCACCCAAGGCCTCATCCAACACGGCCTTGAACGCTGCTAAGGATGGAGCACTCACAACCTCCTTGGGCAACCCATTCCAGTGCCTCACCACTCTCTCAGTAAAGACTTTCTTCCTTATATCCAATCTAAACTTCCTCTGTTTAAGTTTGAACCCGTTACCCCTTGTCCTGTCACTACAGTCCCTGATGAATAGTCCCTCCCCAGCATCCTTGTAGGCCCCCTTCAGATACTGGAAGGCTGCTATGAGGTCTCCACGCAGCCTTTTCTTCTCCACGCTGAACAGCCCCAACTTTCTCAGCCTGTCTTCATACGGGAGGTGCTCCAGTCCCCTGATCATCCTCGTGGCCCTCCTCTGGACTTGTTCCAACAGTTCCATGTCCTTTTTCTGTTGAGGACACCAGAACTGCACACAATATTCCAAGTGAGGTCTCACGAGAGCAGAGTAGAGGGGCAGGATCACCTCCTTTGACCTGCTGGTCACGCTCCTTTTAATGCAGCCCAGGATATGCTTGGCTTTCTGGGCTGCGAGCGCACACTGCCGGCACATGTTCATTTTCTCAACCAACACCCCCAAGTCCTTCTCCGTAGTTTCTACTAGTTCTGTTCCAGTAGGCCTTATTTAGCACAAGAGACAAATAAGTTTTTATATCACTTAGGAGAAAGCTATTCCCAAAATGTTGTTTCGATAAAGTATAGGATAATATTAGTCAATCAGGTTTTGGCTGATGTTTTCTAATGTTATCTAATGTGTGACTTTTTCTAATGAAATTGATTTGTTGTTTTCCCAAAATTATACACGCAGCAGGTTTCTTAAGAGACAATGGAGACTGGTGGGCTGTTGGAGCTGGTATGAGGTTGTTTGGCAGAGAGATTTGAGATGATTCCAGAGCAGTGGTAAGATGGAAACTCGTGAATTAGGTTTCAGCTATTCCCTATATCATGTTGTTTCCTAATTCTGACAGATAATTTTTAACGGAAATGTAGAAGAATACACTTAAACGTCTTCTTATATGCGCTCTGGAAATGATTTTCTAATTCAATATATAACAGAAATCTTGAAATACCTTAAACACATATTAGCTAAATACACATTTTATACACGTGTATATATAGATATATTTACATTGGCTATATTTAAAATGTTCTTTTAAATTATATTTTCGTTTATCAGCTAAGAGAAGACATAGAAACAGACTCACTGCACTTTGGACTGGAATTAAAGTACATTTAAGTGATTTATAATCAACCTAATTCTCTCTCTATAAGCACTTTTAGAAAAAAGAAAGCAAGCAAGTGAAGGAAAAATGCACCAAGTGGGGTTTCTCTACATTTAAATCCTCATAAAAATGGACTACAACTGGGCTTGAGTGAAAGAGGGTACTCCTGTTAAACTTGAGCTCTACAGCTAAAAGTTAATTGGAAACATTAAAAAGGTGTAGCAATCAGGATAAACATGCACAAATCTGGATGGTTCTGTAGATTAAATTATCCAAAAACAAAACAAACAAACAAACAAAAAACCCCAAAAACAAAACCAAAAAAAACCCCACAGTTCTGTGCACACTGTGCCTCACCTAAAAAATCCATTGCACAGGCTGGAAGACTTTATTCACATTTGTAAAGCCCTGTAGCGACAGGCAAGGGTAGAAACGGCAGGTGACAAGGTGCATTGGAACCTGCAGATCCAACCTTGCCTGAACACTGTTCAGGACATTGGTTGCTCGAGCTTGTTCTAGGAGATGACAGTCCTGTTCGGAATCTTCCTGATTGCCTATGCAGCTTTTCTCCAACCAGCTGTGCCTATTCCACTTGTCCTTAGTCATTATGCTTGTAGTGAGTGTGGGTAATACCCTTCCCAAACCTTCATTCGTGAAGCCAAGCCATCAATCAATCAATATACCTCAGAAGATGTGTTACATAATAATGACCAAGGAAGGGGAAATTACCAGGAAAGCTGAACAATCTAAGACAATTATAACAAATCGGTTCCACCCACAGGAGTTCCATAGCCAGAATCCTGTTTTGTTTTTTAGCAGTCCGTGATTGTCATACATCCCAGAACACAAAAGTCTTTGACCAAATATGCCTGAGCCAACCACTTAGATTTCTTAAAATTTTGTGCTCCTTCAAGCATTGATTAAGGATACAACTCTGAAATGCTCAGCATGCACACTATCTCAAGAAACGAGGAATAGTATGCTGGTTTCAGGGAAATCCTGGATCAGATCCTTCTGATCCTTCTGATCAGATCCTTCTGATCCTTCATCAGAAAAATAACAAAGCAAAAGAGACAAATCACATCAAAGCCAAATAGAGGCAAATATTCCACTGAACATGAGATAGACAAATTTAACCTTTGTATTTTCCATAAGGGTACTTATACAGAAACAATAATAGAGTTACAAGTATCAAAAAAAAAAAAAAAAAAAAAAAGGCATAGTGAAATTTTCAAGGATTTGTTTTACTGGTTGGTTCAGCATAAAATTGATCATAACTGCAGTGTAAATTCAATACAGCAAATAATGTAACTGGATTTTAACATGAAGACCATCTTCAAAGGAATAGTAGCATGAAATTCAATCATACAGTTAACCTTCTGGTTAGGGCCATTTTTAGTTATTATTTAAGGTCTGAGCACACGCACATTTATTTTTCTACTATAATGATATTGAATGTGCATATCTTAGGTTACAAAACCAAAAAAACCTAATAAACATACAAAATTACATTTCTATATAACAATGTTGATTGTACCTCAACATATTTACAGCTTTGTGGCAATTTCAATCAAGTCTCTAAAGGCTTCTTGTGGTTTACAAAAAAATTTTGGTTGCATTTATTTTCTGAATTAGTTATAATTCAAAATAGCTACATGTTGAAGGAAATTAAGTAAAGATTATCTCCTGAGATGTGTGCATGAGTGAAGAAATGTCACTTTTACTACTATATATAATACTCGCAGGGAATGGACTATTAAGGTTCTTTTTCATTAAAGGCATTATTAATCAAAGTGTTTATAGGGAAGAGGGTATTTTTATACTACACCTAACAATGGCTTAATGAAAAAGTACAAGACCAATAATGAAGACAGGAACTCAAAGCCCACTCACTCATTGCTGATGTTACACCAAAAACCGTTTTCTGGGCAAAAGAAAAGATATTACGCATATTAATTTATTACAAAATCTAATTAGTGTTTCAGCAGTCCAAAAGTGCAAATTATCCAATAAAGAAAAACTACAATGATAAACAGAGAATCATAGACTAGTTAGGGTTGGAAAGGACCTTAAATCATCCAGTTCCAACCACCCTGCCATGGGCAGGGACACCTCACACTAAACTATGCCACCCAAGGCCTCATCCAACATGGCCTTGAACACCGCCAAGGATGGAGCATGCACAACCTTCCTGGGCAACCCATTCCAGTGCCTCACCACCCTCTCAGTAAAGACTTTCTTCTTTATATCCAATCTAAACTTCCCCTGTTTAAGTTTGAACCCGTTACCCCTTGTCCTGTCACTACAGTCCTGATGAATAGTCCATCCCCAGCATCCTTGTAGGCCCCGTTCAGATACTGGAAGGCTGCTATGAGGTCTCTATTCAGCCTTCTCTTCTCCAGGCTGAACAGCCCTAACTTTCTTAGCCTATCTTCATACGGGAGGTGCTCCAGTCCCCTGATCATCCTCGTGGCCCTCCTCTGGACTTGTTCCAACAATTCCATGTCCTTTTTCTGTTGAGGACACCAGAACTGTACACAATACTACAAGTGAGGTCTCACAAGAGCAGAGTAGAGGGGCAGGATCACCTCCTTCGACCTGCTGGTTACACTCCTTTTGATGCAGCCCAGGATATGCTTGGCTTTCTGGGCTGCGAGCGCACACTGTCGGCTCATGTTCATTTTCTCATCAACCAACACCCCCAAGTCCTTCTCTGCAGGGCTGCTCTGAATCTCTTCTCTGCCCAACCTCTAGCTGTGCCTGAGATTGCTCCGACCCAGGTGTAGGACCTTGCACTTGGCCTGGTTAAACTTCATAAGCTTGGCATCAGCCCATTTCACAAGCGTGTCAAGGTCCCTCTGGATGGCATCCCTTCCCTCCAGCGTATCAACTGAACCACACAGCTTGGTGTCATCGGCAAACTTGCTGAGGGCGCACTCAATCCCACTGTCCATGTCACCGACAAAGATGTTGAACAAGACCGGTCCCAACAGCCATCCCTGAGGGACACCACTCGTTACTGGTCTCCAGCCGGACATCAAGCCATTGAGCACAACTCTTTGCGTGCAGCCATTCAGCCAGTTCTTTATCCACCGAGTGGTGGGTAAAACAGACATCAAACTGATGTCTCTCCAATTTAGAGACAAGGATGTCATGTGGGATAGTGTCGAACGCTTTGCACAAGTCCAGGTAGATGACGTCAACTGCTCTACTTCTGTCCATCAGTTCCATAGCCTCATCATAGAAGGCCACCAAATTGGTCAGGCAGGATTTCCCCTTAGTGAAGCCATGCTGGCTGTCACCAAGCACCATGCTGGCTGTCACATGTGCCTCAGCATGCCTTCCAGGAGAATCTGCTCCAAGATTTTGCAGGCACATAAGTGAGACTGACTGGTCTGTAATTCCCTGCGTCATCCATTTTTCCTTTCTTAAAAATGGGGGTTGTATTTCCCTTTTTCCAGTCGTCGGGAACTTCACCTGACTGCCATGATTTTTCAAATATGATGGACAGTGGCTTAGCAACTTCATTCGCCAGCTCCTTCAGGACCCACGGATGGATTTCGTCAGGTCCCATGGACTTGTGTACGTTTAGGTTTTTAAGATGGTCTCAAACCAGATCCTCTCCTACAGTGGGCCTAGGGTCTTCATTCTCACAGTCCCTGCGTCCGCCTTCCAAGACTTGGGTGGTGCAGTCAGAGCCTTTGCCAGTGAAGACCGAGGCAAAGAAGTCATTAAGAACCTCAGCCTTCTCCAAATCCAGGGTAGCCAGTTCTCCCGATATCTTCCGGAGAGGGCCTACGTTGTCCCTAGTCTGTCTTTTATTCGCTACATACTTATAGAATCCCTTCCTGCTATCCTTAACATCCCTAGCCAAGTTCAATTCTAACTGGGCCTTAGCTTTCCTTACCTGGCCCCTAGCTTCCCAGACAACACCCCTGGATTCTTCCCCGGCCGCCTGTCCCTGCTTCCACCTTCTATAAGCCTCTTTTTTCCTTTGAATTTTCCTGAGCAGCTCCTTATCCATCCAAGGAGGTCTCCTGGCCCTCCTGCTGCACTTCCTTCTAGTTGGGATGCAACACTCCTGAGCTTGTAGCAGGTGATCCTTGAATACCAACCAAGAGTCTTGGGCCCCCCTGCCCTGTAGGGCTGTATCCCATGGAACCTTACTGAGCAGGTTCCTGAAGAGGCCAAAGTCTGCTCTCTTGAGGTCCAGGGCAGTGAGCTTGCTGCACATTCTTCTCACTGTCTCGACGATCTCGAATTCAACCATCTCGTGGTCACTGCATCCAAGGCTGCCCTGGAGCATCACATTTCCGATCCCTTCCCTGTTGGTGAGCACGAGGTCAAGCATGGCACCTCTCGTTGTCGGCTCCTCTGTTACTTGCAGAAGGAAGTTGTCTTCCACACAATCGAGGAACCTCCTGGATTGCTTGTGCCGGGCTGTACCTTCACTCCAACAGATGTCAGGGTGGTCAAAGTCCCTCATGAGAACAAGGGCCTGCGAGCGTGAATAATATTCTTAAACTTGTTGCGTAATGTTATTGCTTACCCTTTTCTGGGGTAGTTATGGTGGTTATCCAGACCCTGAGTCTTAATGTCAACAGCTTCAGTCTTAAAACCTTTCAGTGGACTTTGGGGTGGGGAATGTCACAGAAAGCCATCAGCATCCCGGGCCATTCACTGAAGAGTGTGATGTTCCTAGCAGGGGTCCCTTCCTCTTGTGATTAACGGCTTGTTTTCCCATCCCCACCTGATCTTTTCTGCCTGATTCCCTTCACCCCTTCCCAGGGAAGGCGCAAAAGCTGTCCCAGAGACCCATGGTCACTTGTTTGTCCCCTAGGCACTGTTTGTCCCCTAGGCACTGCTAGGGGCTGTCAGCCACTTCCCCAGCAACGCTCTCAGAGCTGGAGCTCAGACAGGCTGGGCAATGGGCACTTGGCTGTGGGGTGCCTGGTAAACTCAGTTCAGCCCTGCTGAGGCCAAAGGCAGCCCAGCCATCCTCGGAACCTGCAACAACAAACATGCCTGACATGTTGAGATCCCAGTTCTAAAAGCATTTTCATGGCAGATGTAAGACATGCATTTAACAATTCCACAGGCCTAGGAAAGCCTGCATTTTTAATTCTATAGACTACTTAGATGTATTTTAGGTAGGAAAGTTAAGTGCTCAGTCCTCTACATAGAATATCCATTCCATGCATACAAAACAGTTGAGATATAAAGATACAGTGAATATGTATTGTATTGACAAGAATTTGTATGGGTCCCAAGATAGAAAAGAAACTGTATTCCTTTTAAATTCTCCCAAGACAAAGCTAACACTGAGCAGTTCCTTCTCATGTCAAACTCATAACTGGAGCTGATTACTCAATTCAATAATTCAGTGACTGAATAATTGGAACACACTGATTTATTGATTCATTTTTAAATATGCCCATTATTTGATCATTGTACTGTTTATCTTTAATTAGCTAATAAAACTCTAGCATATTAGTTTAGAAATATGTCTCATTAAGTATTTCCTTGCTTATGCTTTTCTTTTAAAATAATCCATATTTGGCTCATAGAACTGATTTATTTTCTTTAGTTGCAATATGTGCCATGAGCTTTCAGACCACAAGTAACTGTATATAAGCAGCTTCTGAGCAGTTTGCCCTCCTTCTTTTCATAAACAGAGATTGAGGAGAGTATTTCCTTTTAAGTATATTTGCCTTAATATTGAATCCAAAGCAGAGTTGGATTTACCTGGATGGTAAATTAAAAAAAAAATATATAAAGAGGAGGGTGGGGGGACAGGGAAAGAAAGGAAGTGGGGGAAGGAAGAGAGGGAGGGAAGAAAGAAATGCCTCATGCTAGTCAAGTTTCCGTGAAGTTTAAATGCCAGTCAAAGCCAGAGACTAAAGTGCACTTACAACCGTTTAAGAATCCTCACATAGGATAGTGTGGTGCCCCATACTGAATGGAACAGATCTCAACCGTTAAAACACAACCCTGAGAGGAAGAGAAAAATGCCCTTGTATTTTATGTAATAGCCTGACTGTGCAGAATATGGTAAGCTTTAGAACTTCTCCATCTGTTCACTTTCTTCCTATTCCCAAACATCTCCTTGTACTGGATTTGGTTGGGAATTTGCTTCCTAGCAGCCTGTATGCTGCTGTGATTAGGATTTGTGGCTGAAACAGTCACGATAGCACACCAATGTCTTGACTATTTCTGAACAGTGCTTGCACAGCTTTTCCATATCCTGCCAGTTACAACAAATCTTTTGTAGCATAATTGCCCTATAGATGTTTCTCCTAGTTAAGCACAATAAACCTAATCCACTACCAATCTAAATCACTGCCTCTCTAACCAAGTCAGTTCTGCACTGATCCAAACCAGCTGGAATCTCAGCACAGGAATCAAATATTTGAGGAATTCTTTCATTTTATTACATAGCTGTAAATAATTTTCTTGAAAAGTCAGATTTCCATGAAAATCATAATATCAGAAATTAAATTGTCACTACACTTTCCTGTTATAGCAGAGAGTACACTTCTATTTTGAGAGTATTAATCAGAGACACTAGATTATATTCACTAGAGGAGCATCATAGGGGAAAAAAATAGTAAAAAAAGCACCACATATATTTCCATCAAATTACATATTAATTGCAAATATATGATCTGTATGTAGAAGTCAAAGTCAGAATAAACTACTTAAAAAAAGGTATTTCATAGAAAGGTTGTCAACAGGAAAACCACATATTAATTAAAAAGGGAAGTTCAAGATCCTTAAGTCATCTGCTCTTACCCAAATGTTCACTCAAGTACAAATCAAAAGACAAAAAAATGATTGCAATGTTTACAAGAACACTAAAAAGAGAAAAGATTTATTGATGTAGAGTGATAAAACTATTTTGCTGACACTCATTAGAATAATTTAAAGAATATCCCCATGAAAGATTTAATTTAATTAAAAAGTAAATAAACCCAACAAGTTTTCTTTGACTATTAAGGAAAATACATCACCTGTCATAAAGGATCAGTGGTTTAACCACGATCTCTTTCTTTCTAGTTATGACTGTACAAATCCTAAAGCAAAACAATGCATGGCAAAGGAAAAATACATAAATCAAATGAGTGCAACTGAGCAGTAATGTGACCCTCTCTTCACTGTTCTACCGCAATGCAGATTTTTTTATTTTCTTTAATAGTGTCTTTCTGCTGAGTTCCTCATATGAGCTGCTGGAGTATGTATGGAAACAACACTGCTCCGCTGACTCTCTGCGAGTTTACCCTTTCTGTATGCAATAAACTCATATTTGAAAATAATTACTTCTATCCTTCATATTGGTTGAAATCACTGACCTTGGCAATGGATGGAAGTCATAGTTGGTTGGTATAGCCTTTTCTGCTGGCTGGACACAGGAGGGACTTTCATATCACAAAATGCTCAGCTGTTCCCAATGCTGTGGACCCTCAGAGGCTAAAAGCATTGCTAACAACATGAACAGGCAGGTTTATAGCAGCTTCAAATATCTCTATGAGCATCTCTCAAAAACCTCAACTGAATTAGAAGCCAGTTTAGGTACTTCGGATACTTTTGATTCATTCTGTTTCTTTTATTAAAAAATCTAGCTATGAATGTCTAGAGATACTTTTGCCTGAGTGAACACTTATTTAAATCATCCCTGTAAATCTGGTACATATCAGACAAACAACATAAATTTCTTGACAGATTCAATGTACATTTTAAGCTTAAATATTTTTTTTTTTGGTGGGATGTGATAGTGTATTCATTTGCTAAACAGAGTTTTATTTAAAAAACACAAACACACAGAAAGGTTAATAAACAGATTCATTTATTCTATTAAATTCTTAAAGAAACAAGTCACAATGAACGACTGACTTTTTTTTGTATGTTTGAATGGTCTGTACACTAATTTCAAGTTCCTTGAAGAAACTCCTGTTTTAGTTTTAATAGATCAGGATAGGTGAAACTTTCTGCTTTTTAATCTGTAAATTGACTATGAATATCCCTTTGGCTGTAATCATGATCTGATGTTTAAAATTCTCATTTAATCATTGTTAGTAACAAGAGTTATTACAACATTAACTCTCATTCATATTGAAAGTCACAGTAGTCAGTTCTGGGGCTTCAAGATTTGTAAATATATCTAGATGGTCTCCTTCCACTGAAGTTGATAGGTAAATAAGGTTACCATATACTTGACAGTGGAGAGGAAAGTGAAGAACAGGCTGCCTAGAGGTCCCCAAGTGTTAAGAGAGAGAAGCGGATGAGATGGTCTTGTGTGAATCATCAGATTCCAAACTAGGATTGTATTTATAGGTATCCAAGAATCCCAAATTCTTCATGCTTTCAAAAACTAACCAACCTCTGACTCCTGGCCATTAACACTTAGCTTTTAACTTCTCCCACCCTAAACATTGTAATGCTTTCTAAAACAAATTCCTAGCTCTTGACCACAACCCGTCTTATGACCTCGTACTATTTTCAAACCACTTTTCTCTATGCCTCAAATCTCTAATTTAAACCCCATCAGATTTTCTGAATCCTCTCTGGTTGTTGTCATACTCTGCAACCATCCTGCAGGTTGCTCTGCCTGTTTAAGACCCTTCCTTGAACTTCTTTCAAGACACAAATTCCCATTGTTTTTAGGTGAAGTTGAAGCCCAGCTGTAGGTGACACTCACCAAAAATCTTTTCACACTAATCTTATTAATATGAATGAGATTGAATAATTACTGAAGATTTGTGGTTTTTTTCTTCCCCCCCTATGCATTCTTTCTCTACCATTAGACCACCATAAAACATATTTAGAGACACAGATTAAAGTTACATTCATTAGCTTGTCATTTATATGAAGTAATTGTGAACTTTACGTCTGTGGTCATATTTCTGAAGTGTGAAACAGGTCTTTGCCAAATGATCTCCCTGCACTAGAAGCTCTTAAAATCATCTTCATAAATTCCGCTTCTCCAGTGGACCAATTAGTGTTTCTTGCACGGAAAGTGTGTTATGGCTGCAGGGAACTCACCAGGCCGCTAGCTAGGCCCTCCAGGTTATGTTAATTGGACAGGACATGAAAGACTACTGGACAATACATGACAAATTGCTGTGCCTACCAGGCAACAGTGTGAGAAGCCGGCAGAAGTTACAGACAGTGCCAAGAAGGATAGTTGGATTTCATAGGTGGTTACAACAGGGAACTGTGAGCCAGGTAAGGGAACATCTGGGTGGAAGAAGGATCAAGCAGTCTGGTATCATCACCTAAGCACCTACCCACCCATCCATAATAAAGTATACTCGGTCTGTTATTCTCACTGATCCGTACCAGTATCATTGTATCTGCTACATGCAGAAAATACAAAGATAGGTACATAGACCAGAATGTCTTTCAAGAGTATATAATATCTTTGTTCATATTTTCTAGGATTTCTGTGCCAAGCCTCTAATAACTTGGTCTGGGTAGCCTGCATTCCAGCTGCATTCTATATGCCATGTGAAACACAGTACTTTAGGTGTGAATAACTTGTCTGCACACATAACTCCTTGCCATATAAAGATAGTAACCTTTAACTTGTAGCTTGTCAGTATGTTAATGCTAAGAGGGAACTGCATGAATTCAATGTAAATTCAAGAGAACATGTATAGGCAAATACTTCAGAAATGCCCTGCACCTCTAATGCTTATTGAGAAAGTCAAGAAAGCTTCGTAAGAATAAGCTATTAATTCTGACGTCCTAGCTAAATTTCAGCTCAAGTAATTACACTCTGCTTCGTTGTCCTTTGCATTTTCAATTAGACTCAGCATTCTTCTGCTTTTGTCCTAAGCAATTTTACAGTGTGGCTGTGCTCTATTAACTGCAGCATACTACACCACAAATGTACTGCAGAACTGGCCAAAGCAATTTCTTTCTATATAGCTTGTAATGTAAAACATTTTGAGTCATTCCAGGAAGAATAGCTCTCTATAAACATATGGACGCTTAGCATGAAATCAATGTAGCAAGCAAAGCTTGGCCAGCCTCTCTGGTCCTGATCCAGCAAAGCAATTCAACACATGCAGGCTTCTTTTGGCTTCATCTCCCATGCATAAGTATTTTGGTAGATTTGTGTTCAAATTAGAAAATTCTGTCTGATCTGTGATCAGAAATGCTGGTGCAGGTTCTGTACATTCTTTGACCCTAATCCCTCATTTGGGGCAGATTTCCACAATCTCTCCTCTCTCGGTTCAAGCCATGAGGCTTGCTGCAGCAGCTACACAGCTTTTCAGGGAAAAAGTAAAAGCACATTGCTGTATGTTCTCAAGGGAAAAAGGGTATCATTAACTCTCACCTCACTATTGCCTTTAAGGAGAAATAAAAATATACCTCATTGCTGACACAAAAAATATCATAGTAATCTTCGGTTGTTAATAAACTTGTCTTTGCTATACAGGATGTTTTGAGACCTGTATAGCTGATATTCACATCCCTTTTTCATAGGTAATTTTATTAAATTAGGTTCAGGCTGATTAGTGGAACTTTTACATTACACTTGCCCTCCTTCTGTGTCATTTTTTAAAAGTACCATGAATAATGATATCTTACTACAAAAAAATCTAGCCCTATCACTTCTAGTGTAATGCTTGGACTTCTGTATTGCTTTTACAATGTATACTAGGTTAGCAATACAGACACAGATCCCTACTATTGTGTTTATTGACTTTAACTAACAACTTACAAGATATATGAAAATAAGTCTATTTTTTAGGGAACTGGTAAGCCAAAAAATTGTACACCCAATAGGGATTTGTTCTCAAGGAACAGAAATTCTCTTTTTATAAAGGGTGTGAAGATATTCTTCTCTAATGGCATTTGAAAGAAATAGTATGGGTACAAAAGACTCTCTACAGAGAAAAATACTTCACTTCTAGAACAAAGAATCCTAGGAAACCTCTTTGAAATTACTTTATAAATATTAAAATCTTAATTATCTTAATGAAAAAGAAAAATCTCATTTTGATTACAAAAGCTTTAAGGCTAGATATAAAAAAAATCAAAAGGTGTAATTATTCTTTAAATACAATACTATAAGGTGTCCTTATGTAATGGTCATTTTAAGGCATATGACATCAAAGGCAACTATCTGATGATGAAAAATCATAACTGACAAATATTTGTACAAAAATGTCTTTTTAGAGAAAAGCACAGATTGGTAACATGCAAACATTTAACAGGTTTGCACTGATTTTGCTTCATTGTTTGCTAGGCAACTGCTTCATTTAGCAGCTCCAGTACTGATTGTACAGATTCTGGAAAACATTACAATCAACCTACTTCTGTATTGAGGAGATGGGACATAGAAACCACACAATAGCAGACATGGTGCTAATTGGAGCCAAATGGTTTGATTAGTCCTTGAGGCAGACCTTAGATATGAACAAACAATTGAATTAGGAGTTAGAATGGGCAGTTTCTTGTAAAGGACAATAGTACTATTCTTGAGAGAAGTACTAGCTCCTGAGAAAAGGTGCTGAGTCACTGTTTCATAAAGAACACATGGATGTATTAAAAGAAAGTATTTAGTAATTTTGAAGTTTTGCACTTTCTTTCCTACTAAAAGATATTGTGACAAGCTTCTGGTCTCATAATGTAAAGGGTAGAAACTAAAAATCACTCCAAATACGGAGACCACATCAGTAGTCTATTAGAAGGCACTGGATATTGTTAGTATATATATTATCTATTTCTACTGTCTATAATATTCTTAAGCACTTCCATACGATTTTGACAGGTAAGCTTATGCAGCTGTATGTAGGAGAAAGTATACCTATCATGTAATCACATTTTATTTGTACTTTTCTTTTTGAATCAACTTGCAACAGTCCTTCATGGTGTTCTAAGAAAAGTATTTGTGAGGAAAACAGAAAAAGCTGCTTCTGAAATGCACAGAATACACTCATTTCAACAATGAATAAAGTCACTACAAACCCCGAAGACACGTACAAAATCTTCAGTGAGAAAGGGAAATTCATCTCAGTGTACATGCTGACATGTCACATGGACCTACAGGCAGCGCTGAGCCCTGTTCTAAAATGCAGCTAACCCTTGTGCTGTAGAAATGGAAGCTAGAAAACAAGCAGCTTTAGCTTAACCTCCCTTGGGTCAGAGAGACATTAGCAGCTAATTCTTTATCTTGGATGTACTGTGATTGCAATCTTACAGTGATTTTAAAGTGAAATAAATGCCTTATGGTTGTGATTATAAAATACTTCTTGCAAAGTCAGAAAGAATTATTATACGTGGTGTTGTCCAGGCTCTCCTCTCACATCTCTAAGAGCTAGACTTCATTGTATTAAGAAATTTTCCAACTGCATGTCCTTTTAAAAAGCAAAATGCAGTAAGAATGCCAAAAATTTCAAATCCTAGAGATTTCACTCCCTTAAGTGCCAAGCAAAAAAAGTTTAGATTTCCAACTTAGTAAACAATGTAAATTAGTTTAAAAAAGAGACAATCCATTCTACTCTACATATTACTAAGCAAAAAATTATGTTTTCCATATGCAGTACTCAAAAAAAAAGATGTACTAAGTATTTTTTATATATATATATCACAATTAAGACTTTTAACTCTATTTCAGTGACATAAAGTGCTCCTAATGTTATCTTACAGCAACCTATGAAGATCTCCTATATCCTTGTTAGCAATGCTGTAGCCAGTCATGTGTCAGTGTATTTTGGTTCATTTATCATTTGATCTAAGCCCAGGAGAACAAAAAACCTCAGGGTGATAATGAAAACAAAGGTAAAAATAATAAGATTTTTATCAGTTTGCCTTATTTGAGTTTGAAGACTTGTTTTCATGTTCTCAAAATAAACATCCCTTCCTGAAGGCAATAATTAGGTTTATCATTCTGTTACCACTATGAGGTTTTTAGTATAAAAAAAAAGCATATAAACTTGGATGTCACGGAATGGACTCCGTCAGAGATCAATGTGATCAGACAAAGCCATTTATTATAGAAAACTAACTCTTTATAAACTGTTGCTTAAAGTTGTTTACACTAACTTGGCCCATTGTGGTTGGATACATATTTTTGAGGCCCTTAACAACTAACATATAATTGGTTAAGCACAGGTGTGAGAACCTGACCTTCAAAGTTTTCCAACAGTCCTCAATTTAGCAACTCAGTAAATTCCAGCTCCTTCTTATCTTGCTGGGATTCTTACTCCCAGTGCCTCACTCCCATCCTCCTTCATCTTTTGTTGTCCCTTGGTTCATGTCGAACTCCACGTAGGCACTTGCTGATCTGGGTACATGGCTGTTCTTTGCCAGAAAGTCATCCACACTTGGATGTAACAAACTGGTAAAAACAGAATGGAAATTTAGATGGGGGAAGGGTGTTATGTGGTTGAGTTTTCTTTAATTCATCCCAGAAAAAAAATTGAAGTGGCTCAAAATAAAAACATATTTCAAGGAATCATACCTGACCTATAAATATTCAGCCTCTTTAAACAAGCTAATGGTCTGTCCCATGAATTTTAACTATATTCTGATAAACTGAAAAACATTTTTTTCTACATAGGAAGCATGCTTTCCAGTTTATCTTCATTTTCAATACTGCAGCTGACCACTTCAGAGCAGTGCATCAATCACCATTCCTGCTTCAGAGCAATGATCTGTCTGACAAACCTGATGGCAAGCAGGCAAGCAGACAAGCAGTATTTACACTGTGATCACTGAAGTGCTAGGAGACTACAGTACACAGTGAGAAGCAACTGTGTTTTGAGTGTAATCCTGGTGGTAGAATATATTTAATGAAAATGTATGATTTAAATTATACAGAGTGTGAACTGCTATGTTTCTAAATAAACAAGAAAAAAATGGACAAATCCTCTTTGTTAACTGGAAAATATCTGCAAATTATCCTGTTTATTATCATTCAAATGCACTTAATTGTACTTTTGAAATACATTAGAAATGTGCAATGTAGAAGTAATCCAGTAGTGCACTTCAGGACACACTGCATTCCAGAACAACAAAAGCCTGGGGGAGGATTTCCTCTTTTCTTTTTTTAATATTTTTTTTTTTTAAACCTCTCTTTGTGGTAATATTCTCAAAG
This sequence comes from Psittacula echo, assembly GCF_963264785.1. Lineage (NCBI taxonomy): Eukaryota > Metazoa > Chordata > Aves > Psittaciformes > Psittacidae > Psittacula > Psittacula echo. The sequence continues at coordinate 26,001,441 of NC_137736.1, read as the reverse complement.
AAATTAAGAGAGATTTTTAACCTCTGAACTTCACAAACATAGAAATTTTTCACAGGGAAGCACAGCTGATCAAGTGGCAGCCAAGAAAATAGTAGTCCTGGCCTTGAACACTTCCAGGGATGGGGCATCCACAGCTTCTCTGAGCAACCTGTTCTAGTGTCTCACCACCCGCATAGTAAAGAATTTCTTCCTTATATCTGATCTAGAATAACCTTTCTTCAGTTTAAAGCCATTCCCCCTTGTCCTATCCCTAAATGCTCTTGTAAGAAGTCCCTCTCCATCTTTCCTGTAGGCCCCCTTTCGGTACTGGAAGCTGCTATAAGGTCTCCCCGAAGCCTTCTCTTCTCCTTAAGCTCTCAATCTATTCTCTGTCCAGCCTGTATCTGTGCTTAGGATTGCTCTAACCTAGGTGCAGGACCTTGCACTTGGCCTTACTGAACTTCATGAGGTTTACATGGACGATTATATCCTACACAAAACAACTAAAATTATTCTGCAAAATGAATCAGCTGAATTAAGTTTCTAGCAAGTTTAATTTCCTTTTAGCACAGGATTATATAAAGTATTAGGAATGTAAATTTGGAAAGAAACAAACAAATACTAAAGCCAGACACTTTCAAAATTATTTCAGTCTTCTTTGATCTTGGTATTCCTAGCCCTGCTGATCAGAAATATATGTCAAACTTCATTTTGCCAAAGAGACTGATAATCTGTTTCTATACTAAAACCTAATACCTACAATTGATTGTATTGTCACTATAAACCATTGCCATCCAGACCATTCCTCATATCCAGTGGCATATTTCAAGTGTTTCTTTTGCAATAAAAGGCACCTTAAAACAGCTATGAGCAATAACGTTTCTCAGTGCCTACAAAGAAAAAAATCTCTCCAATGTCTGATTTTAAAAAAATCTGAAAAACAAAAAAGGGTGAAAAAATATGTTAAATACTGGAATTCATAAGGGATCTTATTACACAAACTTATTTACACAAGGCATCTGCACTCAATCACAGACACAGTTTAAACTGTAACCTTTTCTTTAATCCTACATGAAACTTATTGTAATAATTTGGGAGTTAAGATTATTAGACACCAAATCTAATTATTTTAAGATCATCAAGAAGACTGAAGAAGCTTACATAGTCAGTAGAAAGATGATATTTTCAAGAGAAAGATAGTGGCACCATGTGACAAAGAGGTTGAGGGAGAATGGAGTGGAAAAGAAGTTAGAGCATCCATATCAGATATTTATGCAGATAGTGTGGATATTCATTAGTCTACTCATTAGTAAGATGTCTAAACAGAGAAGTGAGGTAAGTACCAAATGGAGATTATGAACATAGATGATAGAATTACCACATAACACCTATATTTCCAAAGTTTTCCTCTATTGAAAGGGATTTTAAAGACCCATTTGAAAACCAGTTTGCAGGTCTATGCACTTTCATGCACATGAGCACTACAAAAGTAGAACAGAGATATTGCAGATAGTGGGAAGCTACTATGAGGTCTTCATTGAGCCTTCTCTCTCCAGGCTGAACAAGCCCAACTCTCTCAGCCTGTCTTCACAGGAGAAGTGTTCCAGCCCTTTAATCATTTCTGTGGCCCTCCTCTCTATTTGCTCAAATAGGTCCATGTCCTTCTTACGTTGGAGGCCTCAGAGCTGAATGCAGCACTGAAGGTGTGGTCTCATGGGAGCAGAGTAGAGGTGCAGAATCACCTCCCTCAGTGTTCTGGTCTCATTTCTTTTAATGTAGCCCAGCATACAGATGGCTTTCTGGGCTGCAAGCACTGTTTGCTGGGTCATGTTGATCTTCTCATCAACCAAAAAACCCAAGTCCTTCTCCTCAGGGCTGCTCTCAATCCATTCTCTGCCCAGTCTGTATTTGTGCCTGGGATTGCCCTGACCCAGATGCAGGACCTTGCAAGCAGCCTTGTTGAACTTCATGAGGTTCACATTGGCAAAAGAGACAAAAATTTTTCATTCATTTAACTAATACCAGTTGTATTTGACGTGTTATACCAACCTTCCCTCAGTTATGCCCACAAAATCCTATTATGACTGGTGTTTGTTGGAGTTAGCAGGATCACACAAAAGCATCCAGTGAACAAGTTCATAAAAATGATAATTTGTTCTCAATTTATGAACCAAGAAAGGTATACTCATTGAGTATACAAGCTGACTGATACTGATTCAATGAGCCTCTTTCAACATTTATGTTCCTATGACTGCATAGTACAACCTTGACTGAAGAAAATGTATGTTTCAGTTCTTGATACTTTAAAAGCTATCACCAGAAGCAAGCTGGAAGGTTTTTATAAAACCTTATTTATTCATCCAGAATACATTGTTTGTTATCTTAATGGTATCTCTGAAGCACTGTGAATCACTACCTATCCCTATTAAATCTACTTTCATATTTCTTCCCTCTCCTGTTCTTTCAAATCCATTTGGAGAAGTTGATGAGGCTGAATAAAGACTATAATAACAGGATTTAATGGGTATAGTATCTGTAGGTCGACAAGGTTATAAGTGTTGCGTAAGTAGTAGCAAAGGCAAAGGAAAGAAGTATGTTCTTGAACAAATCAAAACCTTGCAAAAAGCTATTGTTAGTTAATATGCTAAGGAAATTATTCACTTTCATTGTGAGTGAAATTCTCTGTTCATGAAAAAATCATTAGATTGTTATTTCTATAAGCTTGTTCCTTTCCTTGAATTTTTCATTAAATGTCTTGCTTAGATAGTTAAATGTTTATAAAAGCACAGATTAACTAAAAGCAGCAATGCAACTAATCCCCCTTGGTTACAGAGGATTTTATGATTCAGAATCCTTCTGTGAATCAGGGATTTTACAGATATTGCGAGTAATCCTTTCTATAATTTGTAATTTGATTGTTCCGCTGTTGCCTGACCAAATAGTTTAAACAAGGGCTAAATGAACCTTCCATGGGAGAATATACTGCATTGGTCAAAGTTATTTCACAGATACTGTTAAGTGTAAGCAGTATTGCCAACTTGATGCATGAAATTAAGTTCATTTTAGTATATGGACTTGAGAATCTTATGTTTTAAGGGATTGAGTGATCATCATTTTCCCTGAGAAATAAATTTCAGCTGAATGTGTGTATTTTTTTTTTGTTATTCTGTCATGTGAAAATATCAATAGCATTTAGCATCCATCCAGTCCAAGAATGAAGTGCATTTTGTCAGGTTGTTTTACCAATAGTGCTACTAAAACAATAAATCGCACAATTACGAATATTCCAATTTTCATATATAGCCATTCTTCTTCTTTTGCTCAGCCTTTTCTTCCTCCTTTTGCCTAGCTCACATTTATCTTCCTTTCTTCCTCTAAAGCCTTGAACCATTGCTGTTCTTGAGCCAGACTGTTCTTTCTTCTCCCTGCTACAAGTGTTTCATCTGCTTTTATCTCCCTTGCAGGCCCTCAGTGATTGTTGCATCCTCTGTTACACCTCCTGGCTCTTCCCAGGCCTATTCCATTCCCTCACCATTTTCTTTCCTCTTTCAGCTCACATTCTTCTGCTCCTAACTTCTGACACATTCAAGTTCTTGGTTAAGTTTTGCCTCTACATGTCTCAAAATAATAATAATTTTAAAAATGCATATATAGGGTCAATATTCACTTAACTCAAAAGTTTTTACTATTCAGCATTAGCTGTACAAGTAGAGTTCAACAAAACACCATTAAATGTATTGGACTATTAACCCACATTAGCAATGGGAGCATGTAAAGTCACCCACCCACACAAGGACTAAAATGAAACAATATTCATTAGAATACAATCAGAAGCAAGAGTTATTTCCTAATAATAGATGGATTTTGGAGAAAAGAGATTAAGTGAAGGGAAAAAATTATGTTTGATGTGAGCAGTAATAATAAAGGATCAAACTAAACATGTGAATCATAACCTTCTAATAAAACATTCACTTCATTTTGAGTATGTACTTTGCAAACATATAATATCCTACTTGGCATTGCTTTTGGTTGATTAATTCTCTCCAGGTGTAAGTCAGGCACTTTCACTTACACGCTTCAATACACATATTCATTACTCAAGTCATAACATACTTTTTTTTCTCATCTTTTTAAGTACCAGGAGCTGGACTAAATATATGGGTAATAGAGAGGTAAAATATCCTCCCAATCTGTTTATTACGGTAACTAGAGATAATGGAGTAGCAGTGCATAATAATAAGGACCAAATCTTTCACTGGACTAGTGATTTCATGAGCAAAATTGGCTGCTGGCTGATGATGTGGTCCCATATTTAATAGTGATTCCCTCACCTGTGGCAAAGACAAAACTTGCTATACAAAAATATAAAGAGGATTTCTAATGCGTTAAGAAACAGGTAAAACTATTACAGACCTCCACTGTTTCCCTATGTGTTTGAATTTCTCTGCAGAAGTGATTATTTTTCCCTTTGTGTCTTTGTTCCCCAAAGGCTCTGGATGAAACACTACAAGCCTCCTGTCTTCCAGGCAGCTAAAAGTATTCCACATACAATCCAATAAACTTACGAAGGTTGTCACATTTGCTAGGCTTCTGAGCACTCTGTATGCTGAGGTTAAACTAACTCCCTTGTGCAGTATTTACGACTGTTTCATTATAAATAGGAAGACTTCATAATAAACTTCATAACAAACTTCACCAAGCCACACCATTTCAAATAATTCTGCAGTTTGGAATGGAAAAAAAGTTTGAGCTACTCATGGTGTATTTTGATCTTACATAAAACAGTATCTCTAGTTCGTACATGTAGCTGCTCTGTATTAAGAGTCCAAGAATCGTATAAAGATAGCAAAATTCACTAAATTTCACAATAGAAGAAAATAAATCCATAAAAATGTCTACACAAGGCCCTACAAATTGTGTAGGTAATTAGAGAACTTTTAAGCAAAAAAACTAGATTCCAAAGAGTTCAGATGTAACTCAGTAAAGGCTGTCAACGTACAGGGTAATTTTACAGTTTGCAATTTAAACGCTGGAGATCTCACTACTGTCACGTCTAAGTTCATTAAATTATTTTTAGATCAAGTCATAATTCCTCTTGAAAAGTATTCTCCTTGAAATTTAGGTGCCTAATTCCCCTATGCACGTTTTAAAATTCCAGCCCAAGTGGTTTATAATCAAAAGATCATCAGTGTGTAAGTACGTGCTGCTTCGCTTGCCCATTTGTTTTTCTGATGTTGCTTCACATAATGTGGAAACATATAAACACTTAATTAAACCTCTTTTTTTTTAAATTGAGTATATTGTCACTAATGAGAGTATTGAATGATTTCCGTAGCAATGTTAGTTAGCTGATTAGGAAAAAACAGTCAATTTTTTGTGAATTAGTGTTAGAAAGAAGGTTGTCTAAAAGCCTTGCAACTGACACATAGAATAAAGTAGAGGTAGGATAACTAACTAAGCACTGAATTACAGGAGTAGATACAAACCCAAATGGTTATATATTCTTTTTTATTACCTCACACCCTTCTCTTACAATAGTCCCTCAGTCATTTGCAAAACTTAGCCAAATGAGTGCTTGTTTTTTATATAAACGTATGATTTCAAAATCTGGAAAGCTGGCAAACTAGTAGCAAATACACTTATGCAAATTACTCAAGGGCAGGCAAGGGTATAGAAAAATATAAAAAGAGAGGCAACACTCTACACTTTCAGTTTATGAAATTGAAGAATTTTGGAGCTCTTCAGATGAGTTTGCCCTCTTCATTCTCCTGTGAAATAAATTTACATTTTAGGGAACTCCAGAAATATGCAATTCTTGCAGTATTGACTGTCTTCAGCATTCAGCCCATCTTCCCTTCCTGCAAAACCTGTACAACTGCTATTGACAGTGAAGGGAATCTTCTGAGGAGAGCATCTTGACAGGCCTTTCTTCTTTACAGTTGGCAAACCAATGAAAAAATTGCAGTAAGCATAGATTTACAATGGCAGAAAAATCCAAGCTGCTCAACAGCTTAGCTTGCTACTAAAGTTAATGAAGCAACTGTTGAAGGAATGAAGAATGCCATGAAAGCGGTCATTTCTGTGTGAGTTAGCTAACTAAGACCACACTTCTTTCATGAAATACAGGGAATATCCTTGACTGAAAGCATAGCTATCACAGTGTTTGATTTGAAAATTTGGGAAATTCTGTCATATACTTGACATTTACGAAATGATTATATGCATGTGCCTAAGTTTAACATCAAGAGCATAGATGAGTGTTTCAACATTGTAGCACTGAAGAGAAATCTATTCACCATTTATTTCTTTTTTATATTGCTTAAAATAAAAGGATAGGATTGGTATTGGAAATAAACCTCTCAAGGAAATATTTATTTTTGTTGAAACCAAGGACACAAACTTTGGTTCAGATTTCTAGGCAAAACTGAAGGATTTTTATTTTTTTTTAATATTAATCTCGGTCAAAGGATTTTCATATATTTTCTTTTGATGTGGGATCTAAGCCCGGGCACATGCAGGAGCCTAATGAATCCCCATGCTCTAAAGATACTGAGCTAACATGTTTGCCTTTAAAGACCTCCACACTTTAAACCACAGTACATTTTTTTTTGTTCCCTCAAAGTTACCAGGATTAAAATAACTTTTAGATCAATATGAGACACACATCACCTCTGAAAAAATCTGGTCTATCATACCCAAACAGCTCAGGGAGATTAGAATCCAGCAAACTGACAAATGAGAAGATAAATGCTATAACTCTGAACACCACCACCCCCCCCACCACCACCACCCCCCCCCACACACCCTGCTTCTTCCCTTAGGTCTTATTCCTGAGCGTGACATCATATGTTATATCCCTTCGATCAGTTGGGTTCAGCTGTCTCAGCTGTGTCCCCTCCCAAATTCTTGTGCATTCCCTGCTTAGGGGCAGTCTGAGAAGCAGACAACCCTTGGCACTGCATAATGAATAGCTAAAAGTTTGGTGTTTTATCAACATTATTTTCATAAAAAATCCAGAACATAGCACCATGCAAGCTGCCATAAAGAAATTTAACTCTATACCAGCCAAAGCCAATACAATAAGAATTATATACTTAAACTTTGTCAACAGTACACAGAAGCGGTTCACTTTTTCAAAAATACTAAGGCTATTTTTATTAAAAGAAATAAATTAACCATTGGTGATTTAAACTATAAAAGCTATCATTTTTAAAACAAAGACTAAAAGTCCTGTTTTTAATAATATTAGCAATATTTTCTTCTCTTTCCTATCCATTCTATCTTTTCCATCCATTATTATTGTCAATATATTTCACAATCAGATTATTTCTTTCAAAAGCATAAGTGTGCAAATTGCAATGAGGGCAGATTTATTTTTTTTCCAGCAAATGACAATATTTGAAATATTTGAGGCAGTGAAAAAACATCTCAAAAATTATGTAGGATTCATCCTTTTAGGTCTTTATCCTTAATATAAGTCTTAGTTGAGATAAGACTGATCTTTAAACTATTTAAAAATTATATTTTTATGTTATACTTTTCTGTAGGAACAAGGAAATCATGCTTATAAAAGTAATAACTACTAGTCTAAGAAAGACAAAAGTCTGATTGACAGAAAGTACAAACGTCAAAGGAAGAAACCCTGCTAGGTTTCAAAGATACCTGAATCAAGTAGTCTGCTTTGCAGACTAATAAACCAGCCATTGAACTCCTCAGAAACCTGAAGTTACTAACAAAGCTGAAATGCCACAAACTGACTTGACAGCAAGGCAAAAAATGTACTTTTTTAACACTATCTAATTTTCATTCTTAATTTTTGAAAAGTTAACCACAAAAAGCTATGAATATACCATATGAATTTTGAAAGAGGTTGTTTTAATAATTGTTCAGCAGTATATAATGTGTCTTGAGACAAAGAAAGCTTGATATATTCTTAATCAGCTGCTATGAACACCGAGAGCATCAGAAACATAGAAAAGCAAGGATTTTCAATAAGAAAATAAAGCAGTTTATATTCACATATCGGCGATAGTCTATATATAACGTAAACTTTATCTGCATATGCCTAATAAAAGTATTTTTTTGTCAAAGGCTCCTAAACTATTACACAATGCTGCTGTCAATCTGAAATATCAAACCAGATTATGAATGTTAAACAAATCTATCACTATGACTCTGAAATGAAGCCTGTATCACTCAAGTGTACTCTGTCATTCATGTGACAGTGTATGTACTACTTCAATAACATGACAATAGTACTTGAACACCAAGCTTATTTTACATGGTTTTATATTTGAATATTTTTTTCATTCAACTCATGAGCTTTTCAATCTTTAAGGCTTTATATAAAAACTAATGATCAGAGTTGGTCATATGATGATAAGTAATATTAGTATATATAAGATACATATTATGCAGCAGTTTAGTAACTGCACCAAATATAGATCTATGCTGTCATAAAAGGAACAGAAAAATTCTGGGAAAATTACAAGGCATTCCCCCAAGCCAGTGTCCTGGTTTTCTCTTTCTTGTCACCTTGTAAAATATAGTGTCTGTCTTTAAACTTAGGCAGAAAGAAAATTACAAGTCAGGATAAAGGATGTCATTTATAGCCCTGCTTGACAACTGATGGGTTCCGTCTATGTTTAACTTAATCCCTTCTGCTTCTGAATAGACCAATATGGGGATCCTAGAAAAAATAGAGTTGTCAAAGTGGAACTTTACACATCTTTAGGGAAGTAACATTAAACTACTACCTCTTATTTAAAGCACCATTAAAACCACACAATGGTATCTGTTTTCACTGATTTGAATGTTACCAGCCTTCACTCTTTGTCAGCAGCTAACAGACATCCAGCAGTGTTTGCAGTTGCTTTAAATATACATTTGTTTTTTTGAAATCGCTGTTGAAAACATTCTTGCCGGAGCACAACTGAGCCCTGTTTGATCTGTTCCCTGGCTGTCTTTTGTGCAGAAAAGAGAGCTGGCAGATGTCTACCAGTGCTGGGGTCTCACTGTGACTTAATGCAGGATATATTAGCCAGATTTCTGCATCTAGACTCCTAAAATTAAATTAGCTTTCCTAGTCTGCATGCTGCCAATGGAGATCATGTCAAGAATATCAAACAAACATTTGTTTTGTTTGTTATCCATTATCAAAACCAAATTTAAGGTGACTGATTTCAAATAATATGTGACCACTATAGTTCTTTCTGACCTTCCTTATCCTTGCACAGTTCTTCTACAACTCCAAGAAGTTAACTTATAGAAGTTAAATATTTTAACAAGTTTAGTAAGGACAGACTTAACAGTCTTTCAAGTCTGGATAACCTTTTCAAAACCTGCAACTGGTCCTTTTATTTTTTTTTTAATATCATATGCATTTTAACAGAATAAAATGCGTATCGTACAAAGAACACCCTTTCCTCACACAATACAGCATATCTATATCTGTTACAGTACTGTATTTACATTCTCACCAAGTCACATTATTTTTGCCATTTTGAAATAATAAAACTAATTTAAATAGTTATTATTGACAAAGATAATTCTTTGGTTTTTGTTAGATCTGTCTTATCTCCCCCTCAGCAGTTCAGTTAGGCTTCTTCACTATATCCCTCAACAAAAGCAAACTAATAATTTACAGCTTCTATAGTATCTCATTACAGTTGCTGCTTTATTTTGCTTTACAGTTTTCTCCTCTTTGCCAGAGGTTTTTCCCAAGGGACCCCCTTCCTCTTCTGTGGGATTCAGTTCTATGTGCTGAGTTTAAACATATCTCTAAAGACCTAGAAGCATTGTTGAAGGCTCATGGAGGGGTTAGGTAATGCGTCAGTGCATAATATATAAATATATGAAATATTTCTTTCAATTAGGGGCAATTGAGAGGTGTAACAAGGACTGCTTCATATGAAAATTACAAAAGATGTCTTTTATTAGGAACAAAGTTTAGCTCTCCCATGTCGAAGTATACAGAATTCAATATTTTAAAATAATATCATCCATTACAAACATTATGCCAAAAAAACATTAGTCGGTGATAATAATATAGATGAAGGAGATTAAAAATATTTCCTTGTACAGCATTTCCCATTGTCGTGGTTTAAGCCCAGGCCGTAAATCAGAACCACGAAGTCCACTCCCCCCCCCCCCCACCTTTCTTCCCTCCGCTTCTGGAGGGACGGGGAGGAGAATCAAAAGAATGCAACTCCCACAGGTTGAGATAAGAACAGTTTAATAACTAAGGTATAACACAAATCACTACTGCTACCACTAATAGTAATAATGATAAAGGAAATAATAAGGAAAAGAATACAACCGCTCACCGACTGATACCTCACCCCCACCCGGCAGTGATCCAGCCCTTCCGGGAACTCTCAGTTCTACCTCCTGGGCATGATGTGCTGTGGTATGGAATACCTCTTTGGCTAGTTTGGGTCAGGCGTCCTGTCCCCGCTTCCTCCCGGCCCCTCCTCCTCCCTGGCAGAGCATGAGACTCACAAAGTCCTTGGTCAGTCTAAACATCAGTGTTATCAGCTTTGTTCCCAGGCCAAAAGTCAAAAACACAGTGCTGCAACAGCTACTAAGCAGGAGAAAAACTGACTGCCACTGCTGAACCCAGGACAGTATCCACCCCTTATTCCATACCATTCACGTCATGCTCAGATCCCACATTTTCAATATACCATCACTTTCATCTCAGTGCACTCTTATCTTAGTGCACGGACCAATCCCTATAAAGCTGCTGAGTCCATTCGGTCCATGATGGTGGGCTCCATCTCTTGTGACAGTCTTTCAGAGCAGGAGAGGCCCATTGCAAAGTCCACCCCTCGATCATGAGTCCATCTCTATGTTGCATCTCTGCCCTGATGGCCTGAAGTGCCATCGGCCCATCAGGCTCAAAATAATTCACCCTCCCCTGCAGCAGTCTCTGCAACTTGTTGTCGGGGACTCCACACAGCTGCCTTCCATCTCCGACGCTTCCAAAGCACTGGAGGGGCCCAGTGGATTAGATACTCGCCCATACTGTCCCACACACCGTGACACTCATGACTGTCCAGCCTTGGGGAAAACCTCTCGGTCCCCCTGTATTGTCTAAACCCAGACAAGACCCAAACCTGACTCTGCTTAACTCTCGGGATCAGACAAAATGGCCGTGGATAAAACACACTTTGTGTGTGTGCCAACATGGTGATCCCCATCATAACCAGCAGGCAGGTCCCAAGGGCACCCAAAGGCCATTCAAAACCTTCAGAACTCTCAAATGATGCTGGTGTACTTGTCACTGGGGCTGGTGTAGCTGCTGTGCTTGCCGGCTTTCTCACCACCAGCTTCTGTTTTTCTGAGTCCAGATCTCCCTCCTCTGCCTTGCTGGGAAATGCTGCGGGGTCTCCTGCATCCTCCTGCGGCTCAGGCTCACGGGGCTCGGCAGACGGCTGCTGGGGGATGCTCTCGGCCGCCGCGGGGCTGGGCTCGGCTGTGGGGCTCGGCTCCTCCACCACCTCCTTCCCCTCCTCGGCAGCCGCCTCCTTCCCGGCCTCCGGCCCCGCTCTCGCCACCGCTTGGGCCCCGGGGCCGCTCTCCCGGGCCGCTTCGGCCGCCGCCGGCTCCCGGGGCCGCTCCCCCTCGGCTCCCCGCAGCCTCACGAAGACGGAGGCAAGGACGAGGGCCAGGACAGTGAAGAGCAGCGGGGACGGCCAGGTACAAGTCCACGGCCACGTCCATCCCGCCCTGCTGCCGGTGCCCGCCCGTATTACAAGCCATTACCATAAAGTACAATGAAACAAGAACCTTAGCCCAAGGCCCACACTTGATAAACACTAACACAGCAAATACCGGCTCTATGTAAGCTACAGCATACTGAAACTGTGACATCAAGAGAAACAACTTTGAGAGCCAATAAATCAGCATTGTGCCTTGGTCAGATCTGTTGTTATCTCAACCCTTCAAGCCCCACGTTGGGCACCAAAAAAGAACTGTCGTGGTTTAAGCCCAGGCCGTAAATCAGAACCACGAAGTCCACTCCCCCCCCCCCCTTCTTCCCTCCGCTTCTGGAGGGACGGGGAGGAGAATCAAAAGAATGCAACTCCCACAGGTTGAGATAAGAACAGTTTAATAACTAAGGTATAACACAAATCACTACTGCTACCACTAATAGTAATAATGACAAAGGAAATAACAAGGGAAGAGAATACAACCTCTCACCAACCAGTACCTCACCCCCACCCGGCAGTGATCCAGCCCTTCCGGGAACTCTCAGTTCTACCTCCTGGGCATGACGTGCTGTGGTATGGAATACCTCTTTGGCTAGTTTGGGTCAGGTGTCCTGTCCCTGCTTCCTCCCGGCCCCTCCTCCTCCCTGGCAGAGCATGAGACTCAGAAAGTCCTTGGTCAGTCTAAACATCAGTGTTATCAGCTTTGTTCGCAGGCCAAAAGTCAAAAACACAGTGCTGCAACAGCTACTAAGCAGGAGAAAAACTGACTGCCACCGCTGAACCCAGGACACCCACATAATTAGTTATGTGTTTTGGATGGGATCTACACTGCAGAGTTTCATCTATTAATCTATTCATCTATTAATGAACTAGATTTTAAAGCTGTTTTTCAATCAATCCTTTTTTTAGTTATTGAAATTCATACCTAAATTGCAAGCAAATGAGAAATCCCAGTGAATTTCGTCACATTCTAAAGGTGCTTCGGATTAAATATCTGTATAAACACATTACTCACTTAGGGCCCAACAGTGAAATATAAAGAATGACTTCAAAGGTTTTCAGATACCTCCACTTGATTCAGAGCAATCATAAAGGGCTACCAAGGTCCCACCTGAACAAGCATATCCCCAAAGCAGTGATAGATACTGTGAATTCCTTTAGAATTACATTTGTTGAAGATATGGCTATTATCATTTACACAGTTCATTTATAAAAGATCACAATTTAGTCCAGTGCTGAATCTGGTACAACAGCAACAGTCCTAATGCTAGCACAACCTTTCTATCTTATCACAGCAACTGTGGTGGCTTTCTGTGGTTAGCCTTCATGCCTCACCCAGAGCCCTCAGGTATTGTTCAGAGTTTATTTACACCATCTTATAAACAACTGCCATTGAATCAAATGCTCAAGACACTTTTTTTTGACCACAAGTATTTCCAGGCATACCTACCAAGGGGAGAGACAAATGACAGTGCAAATTAAATAGTCCAGCGATGATAGAGAACAGTAAGACAGAGTCATTGGTGGTCACAGAGGCAGGGCAACACGAGTGTTTATCTTGAATTCAAGATGAAGTCAATTTTAATTTCAGCTTCAGAAATATGAGATCTATACTGGTAGTTTTCCTTAGCACTGGCTTGAGCAGATAAATTGAGAGTAAACTGAGAGTATAAATTTAGGTTTCCTTCTTGATTTATATAATTAGGGGGCATGAATTCACGTAGAAGTTAGGTATTATTCATGACTATTAATTAATTTATTTATTAATTGAGGACATTCTAGCAGCCCTCACACCAGAGGCTGGACCTACATGACCTGTTTTTATGTCAAGTCAGAATAAAATGGCTAACCAATTTTTTCATCTCTATTTACTGTGGTGTGCATAACTGACCTATATACGTACTATGTGAGGATCGTGAGGCACCGGAACACGTTGTCCAAAGAAATGGTAAATGCTCCATCCCTGGCAGTGTTCAAGGCCAGGTTAGACAGAGCCTTGGGCAACATGCTCTAGGGTGAGGCATCCTTGCCAATGGCAGGGGAGTTGGAACTAGATGACCTTAAGGTCCTTTCCAACCCTAACTATTCTATGATTCCATGTATGTCTTATTTATGATATGCATATTTCTATGTATATAGCCTTTATATACTGACAAAACAGCTTAGTAATGATTGTATTTCAACTGATTATTTAAGAGGAATTCCAATATGTGAATGACAAAAGTATAAAATTGAAAGAATAGGAAAAGTTATGAAATTGCCTTCTCTGAGAAGCCATATTGAAAATGCAGATGTATATATATTTTACACCACATACCTCTGTAGAGTTCAATATCTTACTGAAAGAGAAGAGAAAAAAATTATGATTCTTTCACTGCTATCCTATTCCGTTTATTTAAGACTAGTGCTGCTTTGAATAATTCTGCAGGACTCACCAATGTCCCAAAGGAACAGTACGAGATAGATACAATACTAAAAGCTTTCTTAAACTGGAACATGTGGCATCAGTTTTGCTGCAGCTATTTTTAAAGGGCTGAAGGACATTCCCTGTAAGAAACTGAATCCTATTCTCATCCTTTCCTCATCAATTTTGCTTCTGTTTCTTAGCCTGTAAAATGTTCATTAACGTCTTCACATGCATATATCCCAAGCTAGCTATTATTTAATTACACTGCACACTACTTTATGCATGCTATATGTAAATCAGGATAGACAATTCACTTTCTTGCAGGCTGATTCAACCTATCAGAAAACTGTGTAAATGAAACCACTCTGAGATCCAATTTGTCAGAGCTGGATTGCTTCTAGCTACCTGAGCAAACCTAATTCATATATCTTTATAGTAAACACAGTCTTCTGTAGACACATTTAAATATATACAGCTACACTTGTGAAAAATTCAAGTGATTTTCAGTCATTACAGGTAAAAATAATGGGGTGTTGAAGGCTGATGATAAAACCCAGCTTTTACTAATCACAAATTTGAACATTCACCTTCTACTGAAATAAAAATTCAGAGTATAAATGTAATTATATTTATCTTAGAAGTAAAGGCGGTTGTTCTTTAAATAATTTTATTTAGCTTTCCTTTATTGATAAGATGTTATCTCTAATAACATCTTGATATTGTTCAACATTGCAAAGTACAAACCTTGAGCAGAAACATTAATGTAATAACAAAACATGAGTGTGTAGACATAGACCATAACAATACATCAAGACAAACTGGTGTTTTCAAAGCAGTATATTATTAGAAATGCTTATATCAAAATAATTCTGTCAGAAGAAATAGATTTCAGCTAGTTTTCATTTATATAAAAAAATTAATTTCTAAAAAGATAAACTGTAACATTAGTCATCCCCGAAGTGACTTCTTTGGTGCTATGTAACTACTAACCCTTCCTGCAACAGAAGTTACAAAAATATTTGCAACGATGTTCTGTTTACATAGATGTTTCAAAAAGAAAGAGAAGAACCTTTCATGACTGAAAATTTATTTGTTCTTATAGTTTCTATTCATAAGTAAATTCCACAAGACCATAGTTTCTAGAAAACAGAGGTATGACCTAAGAGCGGAGAGCTAGTAAAAGCCAGAGACTGACTGTAAGACAAATAGACAGTTCCTCCATTATTTTCATTCAATCTGGTTCTATATAAACAGAAAAATCATGAGGGCTAAGGGAAACTAACAGAGCTTCTGTTGTTCAAATAAACTGCAAATGCAAATGCAAACTGAAGTAAGGCTATAAAAAAATAAAAAGGAGCATATGGGACTGAAACAGCATGTCTCCTCAATGACAACTGACCACGTGCTTTCTGCAGATGTATTGACTGAGTTTGTTTTGAATATGGAATATTAACAGAAGGTTCTGCGTGTCATCAGATGGCTTAATATCACTTTTCTTCATCCTCAATGTTGTTTTTATTGTTAACTCATTTTTTAAAACATCAAATTTCTTTTAACTTATCAAAGTTCTTTCTTTCCTCCTCCCTCTTTTCCCCAGGAAGGTCTTGCACACTGACTGATTTATGTCAAGACAGTGGATTGTATTTTTATTCTAAATGTTGGATTTACAAGTTCTGTGTACTTATAGATACTTTCATCTCTCTATGCTAAATGGGATTTTTTTATACATCAAAGCTTGGACAGTTTTCTTTGGGGAAAAAAAAAAAAAAAAAGAAAGGAAAAAAAAACACCCCACAAATTCTCATTCTTCTGCATATATACAAGAAAGCTTGATGTTAAATTTCTTGGAAATGTATGGTCAAGCATGACCTTATTTTAAAATGTAAATCTCAGTTGTACATGTTTTTGAAGCAAATAAAGTCTAGTGCATGTCTTTTTTATCTATTCTATTTGGTTCTGCCCTAAGTTTTTCTGTCATATTAACTGAATTTTTAATAATCTCCTAAATTGTTTATATGCTGGAATCTTAAAAGCATTAAACTGTTGACTTACAGGCATGAAATGGTAGCTAACAAGCTGTCTTTTAGATGCAGCTATCTGTTCCTATATGCCTAAGATTTCTCTTTCAATACCTGTGAAAAAATCAGTTTGGTCAGCCAAAACCCGGGGACATTCCTAATACCAAAGATATATGTCCAAAGATGTGTCTCAAAACCATTTTGTAATCTAATAAAATTAGCAAATTAAGTCATATATTCTCCCTATTGGTACCTGCAATTTTTAACAAAGAACAGAACCTAAAACTAGAAAATAAACAGGTTTAGAAAGTAAAGTGGCTTTATGTAATCTTCAAGGTAAATTAATGCTCCTACTAATTCACTAAAACGTGCATTTATACAGAGAATGAACTATATTTTCAAAGATTTAAAGTATTTCTTTATAAATAAATTAAAACAGGTATTTTATGAAAGCATTTAAAATGTCAGAAAATCGATTCAGATTCTTCACTGCAATTGTGACTACAGGAAGGATATGTGTGATTGACTCCGGTTCTGATGTTGTTAAATACAGAAACATATACTCGTGGCAGACTTAAAGAAGGCAGAGTATCCCTGTGGATTTGCATCAGCAGGATGAATCAGAGAGACTTCATTAGTATTAATACACTGTGTGGTCATACAGCTGGAAAAAACAGTCATCCGCATTTTCTCATGCCATAAGCCTCATCAGATGCCAGAGTTATAGTAAATTTATGAAGAATAGAAGTGTTTGGCTGCCTACCAGAGATACTGGGATATTTAATTATGTGATATGCTCAGTTAGTTCAGCGGTCACTATGGAAAAAAAATACCTACCACACAGAAAATCTGTGCTCATTTAATTGTTCCTGATTTGGATATACCTTCTCAGCCCAATCTCTTCCTCCTTAAAACTCTTTGTAGTCTCTCCAGAGACTGCCTAATATGAACAAAAGAGAATCAGTTATGATAAAATATTTTTAAATAGAATATGATTCTTACTGAGAAATAATGTGTTCAGCAAGAGGTTTCCCTGAAGTTCTCAGGACTGTTCATTTACTCTTTTAAGAGAAGTGCTATCTTCATTACCCTAATCCAAACTCTGTGGGGTTCAGCTTCCTCTCCAGACCATATGATCCCTGAGCTCGCTCAGGTTTTTGAGGTGTGTCCACAGCACATGCTTATGGCATGACCTAGGGTTTTCTATATAAGCCACTGGACACCAGGCACTGTATGTTATGGAATCTCAAATGACAACTGGTGGTCGAATTATGTTAGTTAAATCCTTACGACCTGGTTAAGGATCAAGCTTATAAGCAGAAATAAGGTGGTTCTTTTCCACAGAGGTGTTCTTGCCTTTTCTTAATGCTCTCACCTAATAACCTAAAGTATCACCTCATTTTGCCTTACAAATCTGTTTTAAATCAAACATTTCCTTAAATGGCAGGCAGTTTGGAGCTAGATGATTATCGTGGTTTAAGCCCAGGCTGTAAATTAGAACCACACAGTCTACTTCCCCCAGCCAACTTTCTTCCCTCTGGTCCTAGAGGGACGGGGAGGAGAATCAAAAGAATGCAACTCCCACGGGTTGAGATAAGAACAGTTTAATAACTAAGGTATAACACAAATCACTACTGCTACCAAAAATAATGATAAAAGATATAACAAGCGAAGAGAATGCAACCGCTCACCGACTAATACCTTGACCCCACCCCGCAGCGTTCTAGGCCTCCTGGGAACCCTCAGTTCTACTACCTCCTGGGCATAACATGCTGTGGTATGGAATACCTCTTTGGCTAGTTTGGGTCAGGTGTCCTGTCTCTGCTTCCTCCTGGCTTCCCCTCCTCGCTGGCAGAGCATGAGACTCACAAAGTCCTTGGTCAGAGTAAACATTGGTTTTATCAGCTCTGTTTCCAGGCCGAAAGTCAAAAACACAGAGCTGCACCAGCTACTAAGAAGGAGAAAGAATGACTGCTACTGTTAAACCAGGACAATGATCTTTAAGGTCCCTTCCAACACAAACCAATCTGTGATCCTATGATCTTGTCCTATGACTAAAAATAATAACTGCAATATATGTAATGATTCCTGAGTAACAGCTAGGGTAGTTATTTTTCTGGTGTCTCTTAAGAATCATGACTGTAATACCAACCATTTGCCATATTTTAAAGAATTTCTTGTGGTTTTAGGACTTTAGAAAAGATTGGTAAAATATTGGGGTATAATCTAGTCATAAAGTGTGACCTACTGATAATAATTTAAAATCAAACCCAATAAAGTTATACATCCCTTCTCTGGCTACGTTATCCAGTGAAATAAAACTGTAGTGAAATACACATCATGTGCTGTGTTTTCCAAATTTGTTAGAATAGAGTAAGCCTGTCTCTGGTAATTACAGACAGAGCCAATGCCTTTAAGAGACTAACAAGGGAGTTGTTGAGTATTTGCTTAAGTGCCAATTAATTACCACTGAAGTTAGATTTTGTACTCTAATGACCTAGTTAAAGAAACATTAATTACAACCAACTAACCTCTTTTGGCATTGTCACATGAGGCTAAAAGCTACAGACCTCCTATAGAAACAAAATTAATATGCTTCTACAGTCACACATATGTCTGAAGAGTCAACAGTTAACATTTCTTTTGGGACTCTCGAGAAAGAATAAACATTTCCAAATAGGAAAGCATATAGTTCACATGTACCAACAAGAGGATAAAAGATTCCACTGTAATAATAAATGTAGGGTGATGAAGCTTTTAAAAATGTTCCAGCAAAAGATAAGCTCCTTTAGAACATGAAAAGGAAGGGGTAGGAAAAGGTACCAAGGGAGCAGTGGGCACCATTCAGCTTCCAGTCTCAGGGAACTGAAAGATATTTGAGCGAATGAAAAAGCTGAAAAATTTAAATAGAAAATGGCTGGTGACAAGTTCAGACCTTTAGGTTTCTGCTGTTTTGACAGTGAAGTAAGTGGACATGCATTTGCTATAAAGGAAGCATTCAGCACACCATCAAGGACAGAAGTGATCACTGAGAATTTTCTGAAGTGCTACATCTAGGACCTACAGTGTGTGGTCTACCACTGATGTAGGTTATTAAACCTTTCCCAGGTTAGATGATTTTTATGTAAAAATGAATATCTTGTATTCACACATTGTGTGCGTTTTTCCAGAAAACAAAGTTTTCTTCCCATCACCATAAGGGAAGAAAAAAATTCCAAATATTTTAAGCTCAACTCTGACACAAGGAAGACAAGCCTTTTAAATGATACTTTATTTAGATCCATATCTACAACCTACCAGCTAATTTTCTTAGTTTCTATAATTATAGTATCAGAATCCTAAAGACATAGAAACAAAGCCACCTAGTATTCCTTGGGGAACAGGTGGAACAATTTACACATTTAAAATTAAGCTCACGTTGATTTGCTGCAATTAAGTAAAATTGCTATTTATGTTAATAGTTTCAATCGTGTCCATTAAAGCGATATCAACTAACACAGTTATCTTGTCTGTCGCATTTATTTTTTAATTATCAATTGAATGTCTTGCATGTTTGAAATTTGCAAAATGAGAAGTATAAGAGAGAGAAACTGAGATAGTCAGGGCAAGTATGGTTAGTCAGTTTGTTCATTATTAGAATTTATAATATAATAGCATCCAGAAACAATCAATCAAAATAAAAATGAAACCCAAAAATAATTAAAATATAGATACTGAAAGAGAAAATAAGGTATCAGCTTAAAAGTTCTCACTTTGGTGAGGACTGTATGAGTCGATGGGGCTGAGGCAAATATAACCAAATGAAACATGCAGGCTTCATTATTATTACTCTTATGGCTGTGATTGTGTTAGAATGTTCATAAAAATATTGGGTGCCTGGAGTTTAGTAAACATCAGTTCCACCAAACACTTTTTTTATTATTTAAATAAGAAAATATAGAAGCAATTATTTTTTATAGTATTTTGAGTTTTCGTTGTATTAAAGATTATTTTACAGCAGTCATGTAAGCTTGGGGTTTTCTCTTGTTTTTCAGCTTCTAAACCTTAATCCCATCACTGGTTGGTAGGGTATAGAGCATGAGGCAGCTATGACAAGGATTAGGAAACTTTTGTCACTAAGTACACCTACAGATTGATTCTATGGAGTTCTTTCTGTTGGTTTTTTGGTTTCCAGCTCCATCAAGATACTTATCTTGTGCCAACTAAGATTTCTAAATTACTTTGTGAAAATAAGTTATTAAAGTTGTTTTATATGCAAACAATCATACACTTAAGAAAGGAAAAGTTATTCAAGATTACAGTTCACTATCACAATTAGATTTTAACACCGAAAATAATCTATGAGAGGAGATGTCAGAAAATCATATTTTTTCATATCTCTCATACAGGGGGCTGGGAGGGAGGGAAGGAAAGTTAAAATCCCATGGTATTTGAAGAAATACAATTTCTGCACTTTTAAGGATGTAGAATTAAAAATTAAGTCCATCACAACAAGCATTAAGACTGCTGTCTTCTTTAAAGATAGGGAAAACTCAAAATTTTTTTTCCATGAGGCATTTACAGCTGTTAAACTTGAAAGTAAAATTCTGTTAGTAATTTTAGTGAACTACTGACATGTATTTATAATCCAACATAATTTACTGCTTCTAATAACAGAAAATCTTGCATTCATGTTTTATTATGTGATTTCACCAGTGAATTTTGACAAATTTCTTGATCAATACTTGAACAGTTCAAAACTAAGGAAACGTTAAGTATTCTGCTGTTTTTATTATCTGCACCTACAGCTCCAGGAAATTTTAATTGTATTTATCATAGGCTGAATGGAAATAGATTTTTCAACATGAATCTTTGCAAAGTGAACAGAGATTAGAAGTTTACCAATCACATAAAATATGTATTTAGGCAACCATACAGGCATAATGAAAGAGAAAAAAAATCTGAATTAATTCAACATACTTACTTAGCGTGTTTCTTTTATTAATTTTAGTTAATATTAAAATTCTATTTAAGTAAGTTCATTAGGAAAAAGTGATATTATTCCCACAGAGCAACTGGGTAGTTTATCCTTGATATTAACGGGAAAGAGATTGGTTTAATGTTGAATAACGTAGAATTGCAAGTGGGTTGTACTTTGATTATAAACTTCCTATAAAATTAAAACATCTGGTTTAAAATTTACAATTTCATATGCCCTAGTTACTCAGAAATGTGCCTAACTTTACATGTGAGATCAATGAGATAAACTATGTATTTAATTGTACTCTGTATTGGTGCCCTTCTCCAAGGGCACCAAAAGACTTGACAGATTCTTATCCTTATAAAAGATTTGAAGTAGAAGGAGAAAGGAAAGTAAACAGAGAAATAGTATCATCACCCACCCCAGCGATCCAGCGACATCTTCTCGATCAGGGAGTGGACGGTCTCTCAGCTGTGGCCCTTTCAGTTGTCTTCAATGACCATCCTGGGTGAAGGAATGAACCACAAAACTGCAGGATGGTGCCTTTTTATAGGGTCTGGCTCTCCAGGAACCTCACACAGGTCAGACTCACTTGCAGGGATCTGGTGAACTACAAACCCAGCTCATGTTGTGCACTGGCAGGCGCCGCGGTGTCTGTGCCACTGTCTCCAGGCAGTTCATTGCCCAGGCAGTTAATCTTCACGGCCTCAACACAGGGAAGCATCCCCCAACTTGATGGAGCAGGATCCTTGCTCTGTCCCAGCCCCAGCCCACCCCCACCTTCCCCACCCGCCCCACCCCCCCCCCCACCCCGCCATCTGCCCAAGTGATAACGAGCTGTCAGGTCCCTTGTCTTTTGAATTCATAGAATCATAGAATCATAGAATAGTTAGGTTCAGAAAGGACCTTAAGATCATCTAGTTCAAACTCCCCTGCCATGGGCAGGGACACCTCACACTAAACCATGTCACCCAAGGCCTCATCCAACCTGGCCTTAAACACCGCCAAGGATGGAGCATTCACAACTTCCCTGGGCAAACCATTCCAGTGCCTCACCACCCTCTCAGTAAAGAATTTCTTTCTTATATCCAATCTAAACTTCCCTTGTTTAAGTTTGAACCTGTTACCCCTTGTCCTGTCACTACAGTCCTGATGAATAGTCCATCCCCAGCATCCTTGTAGGCCCCCTTCAGATACTGGAAGGCTGCTATGAGGTCTCTTTAGAGGCAAAGACAAAACGGGTCATAATCTGTGGATTTGCATCATAGGAAATGCATCACTGATTTCTACAATACAAATTCAAAACTTTCATAAGTTTCTAATGTCACTATGCCAAGAGAAATGAATCTTCAAAAATGAAAACAGCAGCAAATACTGCCTTTACTATTTTTTAAACTGATTTGAAAAGAAGATTCTAAACATGAACAAAGCATCACTCTAGAATGCAACCTAAATTCATCAAGATACAATCTAGTATTATCATCTCTGCATAGCCGGTTGCATATGAGAAAGGTCAGCCATTTGCCCGTCTGAAAACGATAGCTAAACCAAAGACAGTGTTCAGCTTGCGTGTTCATTAGCCAGTAAGTATTTTAACTTTACTATCATCCAAATTCTTTTAAGTAGTTTGAAATGTATCTATGCAAAAGTAAAAGCGTTTCCTCCTCTTGATTGAATGCAAACATGTAGGAGAGCATTATTGGCCAACATGATTTCCAAGGATATGGAAAAATCACATTATTGTAAGTGGAAAGCAGTAGGATAATCAGACAGTATATCAACTTCAGAAAAAAATAGGGAGTAATATCTAAATAAGATGAAACAATAAGCAGGAAAAATGAAAACAGACCTTCAGTCTGCACAGCAGAGCATATGAAGTGCTTGTATCTACAATTGCACAAGTTCACAATGAGCCAATCATTTCTTGCTAAAAGGAAAGTACTTCTTTATTGCAATGGAGCTAAGCATCCCGGAACATCACACTGGGGAAAGATTTGAAGGGGAAAAAACACTGTTAGGTGTCTTTAGACCTCATTTTATCTAGAGTGCAATCTCATTTTAAGCAATTGTCAACCACAATAGTACATTAAGAGAGATTTTATTTGCACAAGTCACTTCCATTACATTTTTATTATTACTGGGGCTATATTATTATTATTATAACTTAAATTTGCACCTTGTTATTAATCAAAACCAGTTCTATTACATAATTCAAACATTTTTACCTGAACAAAAATATGTTTCTTCTTTCTGACTTTTCTGAGTGAAGGTCCATTTAAAATAACATTCAAAAAATAAGTAATATTTAAAAGCTAAAGCAGGCTTAAAGCTATGATTGTTATGTATGCCTCTGCCCTGGCACTGTCTTATATGAAAAGATCAGGTCACAGGTATGTGAGACTCTGCAAAATCAATACTGTATGGTGAAATTTGGAGCTAAAACCATTAAATGTATGTTTTAAAATGTCACATTTTGATTCAAGTGATCTTTTTAAAGTCTTAATTAGTCTGAACTTCTTCAAAGGAGACAAATATAGGTGGGAAGACACATCATGTAAAGACCATTTAATATAGAACCTAGTTAAATTCTAGGAAAAAAAGTAATTCATTGGCACATTGCTTGCACCAGTCTACAAGAAGGTTCTATTTCTGCACCATAAGAAAGAAAGGGCCCAAGCAGAAAAAAAAGAAAAAAAAATCTTGCCATTAAAAAAAGTGGTGTAGAAAAGAAAGTAAAAAAAAAAAAAAAAAAGGCATTTCAGGTAAAAGTTTGGGAAAGTTCTGAACATAAATAAAAGAATTCTTTTTCAGGCTGATTTTTCATTCTCTGCCTACTGCTTCTTGAAGAATGTAAGAGAGAAGTAAAGTAAAAAATTAAAGCATGTTTTCCTTTAAGACAAAATTTCTGCTTGTCAGAGAGCCATTTTGATTATAGTTGCCATCAATAACAATAGCAATTATGTATACTTATTAAACATTTAAAATATCATATGAAATGCCCAACAGCTTGGAATAAATATTAAAACTCTTTTTAGAGCAACATAAAACATCACAAAATTTTCCCTTTTGATATATTAGCATAAGTTTGCATAAGAATCCGTAGAGAAAATGTCACCCATTACACAAATTAAAATGCCAGTCTTCAAATATTAAGGTACACCATGAGAGGGATATTCTTTGTGGACTGCATTTTCAGACAGTTAAATGGCACTGAGAGACTGCAAATGTGAATTAGTAAATATGCTCCAAGGCATGGTGTATAGTATTATAGACAGTATTTGTTAATTAGAAAATAAACATGTATTTTCCTTAAGCTTCATTTTATAGGAAGATAAGATTTGTTATTTAGTCTTTGTATATCATTTATGGTTGCTTGCTGTACCCAGTTGTAAAAGCTTAGTTCCTAGACTTCCAAATATAAACTACAGTGTCTCCTAAGCTACCTATGCATTCTGCTTCTGTATGGTTACACAGAATTAACTTTTCTTTAGGTACATGGTTCAGGTATTATTTTATAGCTCAGACTGACATTATGTACTTTTACATTGTGTTGTTGTAGCAGATTTTAAATAATATTTGGGAAGTGCTCACTGATTACATTGATATTTTTATATTTAAATATTTTGTTATCTCAATTTATAGTATATTTTAAATATAAAATATCTGTACAAGATGATAGCTTAGAAGTCCTCCATGGACTTGTAAGAGACAACAGACAGTGCCACAGAGAGCTGCAGCACACCTGACAGAGGCATTTTGAAAACAAGGTAGAATGAAAGCAACTTATAGCATTTTAACTTTCAAAATTAAAAACATCATTAATAATATAGTTCTTGGGAATGTACTACAATGGATTCACCTAGGCATGCATAATGCATTCTTTTAAAACTAAAGGATACTAATCACAATGAAATAGAGAGACTGAAGGAAGCAAACAGCAATAAAAATCTGTGCAAAATTTAAAAATGTCAAGCATTTTGGTATTATCTTGGGGAAAAAGAGTGTCAGTAGAGACACTGAAAAGGAGCATACAAACACAAAATTTGAAGTTCTACTAACTCATGTGGATGAGAGAAAAAAAAAGGTAGGTCTTTCCTATAGCTCAGAAACAATATAATTCAACCAGTCATGTCCTATTTATGCAAGTGTACTGTCTCTGTACTACATCAACAGAATTAGGTTATGAAAAGATAGTGAATTTTTAAATAAATTTTCTTTAAAAAAAATAAATCCCTTTTCCCACTGAGTTGTACACAGTCAGAACTGGGCCACTGATTTGTTTATCCATAAAGCCTGAGAGCCTGATATCCTTTGAAGTGCTGAGCAGTCTCCCTCTCCTTTAACTCAAAATGAGAGGGTAAGGAGAGTGTTGTATGCCCACTCCTGGCTGTTTCAGGTCTTTGATAAAATACTCACACCTCTTCAGGTGTCTCAAAGTATCAAATGTGATTTCAAACAGGCTGTCAGCCTAAGTTCACATATTTTATGAACCTAAGGAGATTATTTTTCTTAAATAAGTAATAAATCTGAAAGCGCTGTAACCTTAGGATTTTGTAAAGCCACTTCTTCTAAAGCATAAAGTTATGATTAGCTAGTAAAGCTGCTTTTAGGAAAATGGATAAAGTAGGTCTAGGGTGAAGGGCTGGGTCTCTTTCCCCCCTTTAAAGAGATTCTTTTGTTCGATGTCAAAGTTGCTGTTTGGTTTAGACAATGGAAATAAAGGTTG
The DNA here is from genome assembly GCF_963264785.1 of Psittacula echo. Classification (NCBI taxonomy): domain Eukaryota; kingdom Metazoa; phylum Chordata; class Aves; order Psittaciformes; family Psittacidae; genus Psittacula; species Psittacula echo. The sequence continues at coordinate 25,975,637 of NC_137736.1, read as the reverse complement.
ATATTAAGGCAGAATTTTGTATAACTGTTTTGATGAGCCACATATTGTTTATAAATTCTACCTGAAAGATAACAGCATTGTCAACAAACTCTCAATATATTTTTCTTCTCCACATTGTGCACTCTGAAGTTTAAAAAATCAGCATTTCTGCAAATGTTAAAGATCAGCAAGAAAGAATGGGTAGGAGGGGAAAGATTTTTATAGCTTAACTGCTGTAGAAGATTCAACTCTTAAGTAAGGATTTGAGTTGTCAAGAAGAAATTCCAGACCATTAGTCTCAGGTTCTCCAAAATGTACAGTGTTAAATTTCAAAAAAAAAGAATACGTGATTTATTTTTAAAGGTTACATGTGTCAAAATAGCTCTTACTGTAACTGAGAAATGCATAAGAAAGCAGTGAAAGCATAAGGAAACTGTGGTAGCAGCAACAGAAAGACAAGTCTGTAATAGCTACCACCAGGCTGTAAGGAAATGAGAAAAGGGACATCATGCTGTATACATGCAGACTGGCAAAAGAAAGGAGGTGTCACAGGAGACCGAGGTGTTGATAATTTCATCTCTGATTCTGGGTTCAGTATCTCATTTATCTTTGTATCATTTTTTTGTTCATTAATGTCTTGACAGTATGCTGCAGAATGAGAAAATAGGAAGGCACCTGGGCACGCAGTACTACACCTTCCCTGTGCGCATGAAGCCGCATGCAGCACTTTCAGTGAGCTGGCAGCGGGGGAATGGCTTTGTGGCTGTTCAAAATCAGCATAGGGCAGGCTTTCAGATACTTGTCACCACAGTGCATGCTAAGATCTTGCTCAGCTCCATTCTCTCTTAGACAGCCTTCAAGATCACAAGTGCAGAGAAAGCACAGGATGGGGAATGCAGAGTTGCATCCAGCAAAGCTCCCAGGCACATCCCCTAATGCGCACTTTCAGCCCCTCACTGCCAGTGGTGTCATGCACAGGAGAGGACACGAAGGAGACTTTCAGCTGCTGAGCAGTAGTTTGTCACCTGATTTCTGTCAACTCTTACCTTTTAGGGTGCTGCTTCATCATTTTTTGATTGCTTTAATAATTTCCATGGGCTATGAGCTAATCTTTACATAAAAGCTACCTACTTAATGCCACTTATGAAACTATATAGAAATAATTCAAAAAATCCCAAACAAAACCAAAAAAACCACTGAAGTAGTGAAAAGCTACAAAACATTGATCTCCATAACAACAAAAATTTATGTAATGGACAGTAAAATATCAAGAATAAGCTATTCCAATATTATTAAAAAAAATTACATAGAAACATAATTGACTGTGAAATACTTAATACTGAGTTATTTTAATGCTATTTTCAGACAGAGATCTTTCCGAGGAAGATAAATATGTATTTTAACCATGTAATCGTCTTTACCTTTAGTGGGGTACTTGCTGTTTGAGACAGGTAGAGTTAAAAAAGTGTTTTTGCCATATAACTAAAAAATTACTATTCTAGCCACTAGACTAGAGTGCCTTAATTCTAATTGTTTATTTGGTGTATTTCTGATTCATTCCTTCTTTCTTATTTATAAAGTATCACCATTTATTTTATATCCAGCTTTCCATCCCAACTCACAGGCACTTTCATCAGCTTCTAGGACACTTAGCTTTTCACAGAGTTAAAATCCTGTAACGGAATCAAACAAAAAATGCAACACTGGTGAAACACATGGGTTCAAAAGTCACTATGACATGTATAACACCAATGCTGTTTGGTGTCTACATGCTAATCTCCCAATTAACTTCTTTTATATAGTTACAAACCCACTGTGATTCAAGGACTTTGCTTTGTAGATGATATTGGGAGTGAGATCCCCAAAATTTAACTCAGTTTTAAAAAAAAATCAACTAAATTTTCCTGAAGTGATGTGTTCTTTGTTTCTGTCTCTCTGTATATGTAGGGATATATGCAATTATATGCATATATTTGTGTGTGTGTTCCTGTGTTTATGCATATGACAAATATATTCACTGATCTTTAAAATTACTCAAATGCATCTAATGACCATTTATTAGCAACAGATCTAAGAATCTCATTTTCCATACAACAACTATTTTTCCAGTAATTTTCCTACAAGAAACAAAGGGCACAGTTATTAATTAGTTAATTAAACAAAACAAAACAAAAAAAAACACAACAAAAAAACCCACCAGTAGAGCACATAAAGAATATCTAAGAACTCCACTTAAGAACTTTTACATTGAAAAATCAAGGAGGTCACCTGTCGTGAATCAATTCTCATGGAAACAGTTGACAAGCCAGACGTTTGATTGTAGTACATAAACTACAAGAACATGACAGCTTAAGTGTAGTTTTAACATATAATATTTATTTTAAATATCATATTTAATTTCCTAGTAAGTACATTTAATTGTCAAGCTTCAGCTGAATGCTTTCAGCAATTTCTCTTCCTGATAAATATTGCATATGTTTTTTGAAAGCAACTTCAAAGGAAAGGAAACATAAATTTTGGACTTTCAAGACATTTTTTTCTGGAGTAATCAGTTTTATACACTTATTTGGTCAAGATATTTTCCCAGGCCAGTTACACAATAACAAACAATCTGTATCTTAGGATCATCGTAAGCACCATTCCATGGCTGACCCTTTTAGCTCCCATTATGAATTTAACATATCTTAATATACTGCCTGCAAAACCCAGCTCAGGCCAGCCACAGCCCAGCCACCCTCTCAGACCAGCCTGGAGAGTATCAGCACAAGTCTGGAACACAGGGTTTTTAATTAATCGCTGAGTAATTTTTTTAAAAGCTCTAAAGAGTGATAGGATTTGGTGAATAATTGTTTGGCATTCACCTTATCAACTACCTTCATAATTCTATAGATCTGAGATGTAGCCCCTCTTAGACTTCTCCTCTCCAAATCATGACCCTTCAGTCTCACTTTGTAAAGCTAATCTAACCCTTTGATCATGCTAATTGCTGTTTCTTATGCTTTCCTGTACCTTCACTCTACTTCTGCTATAGCTTCTATGAAGCACTGAGACCAGAACTGCAAGCAGTTCTTAAGGTGTGGATTTTCAGTGCATAAAACCACAGAGCTCGATTCAGAGAAAACTTCACAAAAGCTGGTTTTGCTTTTGAGTTTGGTACAGTTTGGGTTTTGTCTTTTTACAGGATGAGAGCAAACAAACAATACTGAAGCTAATCCAGTTTGGAACAATCCAAATATAGCACAAATTGGTGGGAAAAAAGGCTCTAAATTATGGAGCCCTAAGTCCTATTTCAAAAGTAGCTCCAAAGCAAGCATTAAGCTGATATGGCTATATATCTATCTCAAGGTATGTTGATTCCCAGCACAGTGAAATGACCCCATTAACACCACGGTGACACATGGAGAGATGGACAATATTGACAACTGTAACCATACCCACATTTTCCCAAACTGACAGATGGAGCATCTGGGCTCCCGGGGAAGTGGTTAAACTGTTTCCAAATTCAACTGGCATTTTCACACATATCTGAATGATTGTCTTGTACAAACCCACATCCTCTTAGGAAAGCACTAGATTAATCACCACTCAAATGCACTTTTAATTCACAGAAGTGGTGTACCTGCTCAACAAAGATGATTGAGGGAGTGGAACATCTCCCTTACGAGGAGAGGCTGAGGGAGCTGGGTCTCTTTAGCTTGGAGAAGAGGAGACTGAGGGGTGACCTCATCAGTGTTTACAAATATGTAAAGGGTGAGTGTCAGAATGATGGAGCTAGGCTTTTCTCAGTGATGTCCAATGATAGGACAAGGGGTAATGGGTGTAAACTGGAGCATAAGAAGTTCCAGGTGAACATCAGGAAAAACTGCTTTACTGTGAGAGTGACAGAGCACTGGAACAGGTTGCCCAGGGGGGTTGTGGAGTCTCCTGCTTTGGAGATATTCAAGGCCCGGCTGGACAAGTTCCTGTGTGATGTACTCTAGGTTACCCTGCTCTTGCAGGGGGGTTGGACTAGATAATCTTTTGAGGTCCCTTCCAACCCTTGGGATTCTGTGATTCTGTGATAATTGCACCTTTAAGGAAGAAAAGAATATTGGTCACACCAAACATCCAAAATACAACCAAGCAGCAAAGTTCTCTGCCATAGAAAGGCATTTCTCAGGCAGTGATGCGAGCTCCATACATGCAATCATATTGCAGTTAATGCATAATCCATTTGTGTTGAGGTGTCAGAGAAAAGCAGGATATGCAGACAATGAAACTTCATTTTTAGGTATGATGTGTTAAACTGGGAGGCTCTTTAGTTCCAGCTTGCATCTCTTTCTCATCAAACTCTCTGCTCTCTTTTACTCTAGTCTTCTCTGATTTTTTTTAGTGCTGTCTTTACAGAGTTTGCTTAGGAACCCAAAGAGAAACATCCCATACAGGGTTTTGTAAAGGGATGCAGTGAACCAGTAAATCTTGCCCCAGTTCCACATATATTAAGCTTGCTAGCTGGCTAACACGATTTTCTAGATCCACCCCTCTATCCCTCATCTTCAGGCTTAATTCTGTCTGTACAAGTGACATTAACAAGATCAGAAATCATAGCAATGGAGTTTATTTTCACATCAGTTCATTGTCTTCTTTCTTTGCATTCTCCTTTTAGATAGCTTTATAAGCAGCTCATTGTCTTTTATGTGAGTCTGAATTTAAATGCTTGCTTCAGAAATGTCTATTTCAATAGGCTGGAAAGTTTTCAGTGAGAGCTCTGAATGCATAGTACAACAAAATAAAAGAAACATTTCCAATAACTCTAAGGGTTATATATTCTTGCTTTCCTGGGTGCAAGAATTCAACACAAAACACCTGTTGCAAGACACCATACTGAATGCCTACAATATTCTTGGTACATTTTATTACTAGACTCTTGGAGTAACCCTTCAGCATCTTCGTATTGACATCAGCACAGACTTAATTAGTTTCAAGGCTGCCTGTCATACCATCAGTTGATGGTTGACAACAAAGATGGATATTCATATCTTTCTAACATTTCAGTAATCCAGTCGGCCAACAGATTACATTTTGCCTTTGACAACATTTCATGTGAAATGTCTTTAGAGTATCTATTGTATACAGTTATTGAAAAAGCTGCCTGCTTTTGCTTTCTGTGTTATGCAGTCATAATACTGTGCTGGTTTTAAATAATCATTAAGATATAACTGGACATTCTGCAAATTATGGAAAATAAATCTACCTGGTGTCATGGTGCTGTGTCTACGTGTGCTACTGTGTCTATGGTCCTGTGGTATGGAATACCCCTTTGGCTAGTTTGGATTCGATGTCCTCTTTCTGCTTCCTCCCAGCTTCTTGTGCCCCTCCTCACTGGCAGAGCATGAGATGAGATACTGAAAAGTCCCTGATCAGAGTAAGCATTACTTAGCAACAACTTAAACACTGGTATGTTATCAGCATTACTCTCAAACTAAAGTCAAAACCACAGCACTGCACCATCTACTAAGGAAAAAAATAACTGTTAGAGCTGAACACAGGATACCTGAAAAAATGTAAATCTATGAGAGAGAAATATTCATAAAGAGGTTTGCTCTAACATGCTTTCTTACATATTATTTTTCCTAACTATTTACTATACCTGTTAGAAAAAGAAGCGCATAGAGAGCCTGAAAGCTAGTGTGGGAGGAAAAGCTTGGAAACTTATTGAAGTGTATAATAAATTAAATTCTTTCTTCACAATGGTTAGTTCTTGGATTCGTCTCCACCAGGCCTTTGAAAAAGGACATTATTTTTTTTTTAAAAAAAAGGTCCCAGAGGGACCTTGACACGCTTGTGAGGTGGGCTGATGCCAACCTTATGAAGTTTAACCATGCCAAGTGCAAGGTCCTACACCTGGGTCGGAGCAATCTCAGGCACAGCTACAGGTTGGGCAGAGAAGAGATTCAGAGCAGCCCTGCAGAGAAGGACTTGGGGGTGTTGATCAATGAGAAAATGAACATGAGCCGGCAGTGTGCGCTCGCAGCCCAGAAAGCCAAGCGTATCCTGGGCTGCATCAAAAGGAGGATCATGACCAGCAGGTCGAAAGAAGTGATCCTGCCCCTCTACTCCTTTCTTGTGAGACCTCACTTGAAGTTTTGGGTACTCTTCTGGTGTCCACAACATAAAAGGGCCATGGAACTGTTGGAACAAGTCCAGAGGAGGGCCACGAGGATTATCAAGGGAATGCAACACCTCCCATATGAAGATAGGCTGAGAAAGTTGGGGCTGTTCAGCCTGGAGAAGAGAAGGCTGCATGGAGACCTCATAGCAGCCTTCCAGAATCTGAAGGGGGCCTACAAGGATGCTGGGGATGAACTTTTCATCAGGACTGTAGTGACAGAACAAGGGGTAATGGGTTCAAACTTAAACAGGGGAAGTTTAGATTTGATGTAAGGAAGAAATTCTTTACTGAGAGGGTGGTGAGGCACTGGAATGGGTTGCCCAGGGAGGCTGGGAATGCTCCATCCCTGATGGTGTTCAGGTCCAGGTTGTACAGAGCCTTGGGTGACATGTTTTAGTGGTTTAGTGTGAGGTGTCCCTGCCCATGGCAGGGGAATTGGAACTAGATGATCTTAAGGTCCTTTCCAATAGTTAATTCCTAACTATTCTATTCTAGTCTATTCCATTCTATTCTATGTTATACTATGCTATTCTAACTGGAAATTATCTTTGACAGAGCACTTAATTGTACAACACAGATCTATTCATTTGACTTTATTATTCAAATGGTCAGAGATTCATATGGTTAGTCCACACTCTACTAGACACTAAACACCAAAAAGAAATCTACAAAATGGAACAAAAATTTCTCTGAAAGTGTTAGATTCTTAATTGTAAGATAAGGTGTATCTGATAGATCCACAACTGCAATGAAGGATACAGAGTGAAGGAGAGGGCAAAACAATAATCTTCCATCACTTCCATGGATATGACCTTTTGTTTCTTCTCCTGGTCTGCTAGTGCATTGGCTACTGACACCAATCATGACATAAGGTTTGACACAACACCCTTCTGAGAGTTTGCCAAGAAGCTTCTGCAACGTGAGATGTCCATTTGTCAGCCTTTACCCCTCCACTCCTCATCAAGTATTTATTTTTCACAGTAGCAATGACAGATGTAGAGAGGGAAAATATACGGGGAATGTCATGTAGCTGTCACTAACACTGGGTATCATGTCATGCTTGAAAGAAATATGTTATGCTACATTATGAGTAAACTGCGTAGCCAGGGTTTTGAGTGGTTGTAAGCTTGCTCTTTTAGTAAAAAACATAATCCTGTTACAAAAACCCTAATATGTGAAATAGGATGGTGTACAAAACTTCCTGATTTATGTTGGTATTCCAGATATGGGTCAAATGAGGAGTATTAACTGAAATGGTATACAAAATGATGATACACTCTTTCTCATAATGCATAAAATATTAGGGTAGGAAATGTACACCTAAATCATTAAATTCGTTACTCCATATTTTTTAAAATACCTGATGTTTATCTACAGTCAAAATGCACTAGACTAAATTAATTGAAGAAAAAATCCATCAAAGGCTCAGTGCTGCACAGGTTTAGGATACCCAGGAGATCACTAAAGAAAAAAAGAAATGAAGATAGTGTCTGAGGAGTGGGCTTAGTTCAGAATATTGCCTCCAATTTCCTACAAACCAAGAACTACGAAAGTAATGACATATTGTTCAAGAGTTTCAAGTGATTAAGCTAGCATCACAGATATGTTTACCATTAATACTATTACTAGCATATCAAATGATATATTGTAGCCACACATTTCCACTTTATTAAGGTTTGCATATTTTTTTTTTCAGTAAAGGGATCAATAATTATAATCTTCATTCACAATAAAGAAAACAAGTACTTTAAATTTGGTTGTGTATCATTTTGTGTTGCTGCAAAAACGGTATATAACAAAGAACAATGTTAAAATATTTTGTCAAACTTTTCCACAGTTAACATTAGTTCTGATAAAAATAATACTAAAATTGTAGCTGTAGTTTTGCTTTCTCCAGTATCTTGCTGCCCCCTAAAAGCAAGGGAATGGATGGGAGCCAGCTACTAGTGATTGCCTGGGCATCCAAGGGCTATAGACACTCTGAAATACTTCCATAGGAGTTGTATGTTGAGAATTTCATCAGGAACTGCATTTACAAGTTGGAGAGCTGCATGAAGTTTGGAAATAGTCATTTGCCTGTATCCAATATAGATACTAGTTAAAGCCTGAAGCTTTGTAAGTTACATAGATCATGGCTTCTCAATATGTTGCTGCTATTAGGGTTAACAAGACAAAAGAATCTTGTTCTTTCTTATATTAGAATAATATTAGAGGATTTCAATAATCTAATTTGTTATATTATTAGAATAAAGGAGGAAAACATTCTGAATTTTTTTTTAGATGCAACATGGTTACATTATAGAGAAAGCTATAAGAAGACTACTGTCCTGGGTTCAGCAGTAGCAGTCATTCTTTCTCCTTAGTAGCTGGTGCAGTGCTGTGGTTTTGACTTTCGGCCTGGGAACAGCAATGATAACACCGATGTTTTAAGTTGCTGCTCAGTAATGTTTAGTCTGACCAAGGACTTTCTGAATCTCATGCTCTGCCAGGGAGGAGGGGAAGCCAAGAGGAAGCAGAGACAGGACACCCGACCCAAACTAACCAAAGAGGTATTCCATACCATAGCACATCATGCCCACTATATAAACTGGGGGCAGTTACCTGGAAGGGTTAGATCACTGCTTGGTCGGGCTGGGTATTGGTAGGCAGGAGGTGAGCGGTTGTATTCTCTTCCGTTGTTATTTCCCTTATCATTATTATTATTGGTGGCAGCAGTAGTGATTTGTGTTATACCTTAGTTACTGGACTGTTCTTATCTCAACGCGTGGGAGTTACATTCTTTTGATTCTCCTCCCCATCCCTCCAGGAGGGGGGGGGGAGGAAGTGGGGGGAGTGAGTGAGCGACTGCGTGGTTCTGAGTTACTGACTGGACTTAAACCATGACAACTACGTATAAAAGCATCGGTCAGATTTTCAGCCCCTCCCACAGAGGTTGCCAGAAAATCACCGTCTAACTTCACTTCTTTCTGCACGGCAGTTTTAAGTTAAAACCTTCCTAATGCCTCTATGGAAGTTACAACAAGGGCCAATCTCAGAGAATTACTCATGGCATTTAGGAAGAGTTTGCATAAAAGGTATCCATCAAAAGGAAGATATTTTCACTTCTCTTGAGATTCTGAAGTAGTTGATAAGGACACTGTAACATCACCCAGCATCCAAGACTTGTTAATTGTATTAAACCCATTTTAATTTGCAAAGAGAGACTCTATCTCACAGTTTGCCCTGATGGTACTTCAGGCTTTGAATTTAATTTTAGCCACAGGTAAATGAAAAAGAAAGTAGAATAATAAAACAACATTAATTCTCAACTCTACATAAAACCGTCATTAGCTATCTGCACATACAATCTGATTTCAGTCCAGTTCGTCAATACCTATTTACATTATTCTTTGTAAGAAAGATACTGAAGCTAGCCATTGAAGTGGAAAAAAGTGTATGCTTGTTTGTAAGACTAAGGCCTGTGACTAAGTATTTACTAAAAATGAAAAAAGTTTCATTATAAAACCATACCTCAGATGTTAGTAGCTCTGTCACAAATGCTATAATCCTTTGCATTTACTGTATTCCCTTTTCTCTGTATTTAAGTGCTTTTGCCTTGCATTACTGTAAATTACAAAGATGGCTAATTTTACACTTCACCTTTTCCTACTCCTTCACCTGACAGACTAAAACCCATAAGAATATGATCTTTTTCTGTGGATCTGAAACTATGCACAAAAGTCACACACAAAGACAGAAGCAAGTGCCAGTATTCTGCTGGTATTCTCCATACTGCCTTACATAGAAAGCTTGATTGAATTTGCTTTGCTGTACAGTTATACTTATTATGGGTATACATTTCATTTACATATTTGAAATTATGCTTTTTTTTTTGTTTATAGTTCTTTAGAGAAACTTGCCACAGAAATGAGCCATTTTCAAAGTGTTCTAAGTAGACTACCTTCTTTCCCAATAATCATTTATATAGTTCATTTCCTAAGGAAGATTTCTGAGACAATAATGGCAATCATGATTTACTTTCAAGACAGCATACACAAATACTTTATATCTGACATATACAATATTCTAGGTGCTACCAAGGCATTTTCAACAACATTAACACTTCACTATTACTTGTCCTGGATTGCTTTCGTTCAATACTATTCTGTTTAGTCATTATAGAAAGCTAATTTGAAAGTAAGCACATAACTGTGACAGGTATGCTGACGTATCGATTCTTCATAAAACAGTAACTCTACAGCAACTGCATTGTCATTACATTGTTTTAATGCTTGCAAAATACTATTGTCTAAAAGTCTTCCTGTTTGAAATATTGACTTCTCAGAAAAAGATCTACAGCAGAAGTTCCTTCATTTATAATTTTCACCTAATAATTAGTTAGAAAAAAGTTCACATTTATTTTTGCATGCTTACAGCTAATCTCTTCTGAATCCAGAATCCAGAATAACTAATGAACATTTTTAAATAGGTATGTTTCCCCCTAACTTAATGAACACTAGGAATGATTGTGTGTAAATAAAAGGGTTTTTTTTAATATTCCTGGATTTGATACTTTCTGTTCAAAATGTGTATAAAATACTGACTCAAAACTCAGCTGTAAGGGAAAAATGGTAAAGCAGCAGATCTACACAAATGCATTAAATCCAGTAATGAGTGGTGTCCCTCAGGGATCAGTGTTGGGACCGGTCTTGTTCAACATCTTTGTCAGTGACATGGACAGTGGGATTGAGTGCGCCCTCAGCAAGTTTGCCGATGACACCAAGCTATGTGGTTCGGTTGATACGCCGGAGGGAAGGAATGCCATCCAGAGGGACCTTGACACGCTTGTGAGGTGGGCTGATGCCAACCTTATGAAGTTTAACCATGCCAAGTGCAAGGTCCTACACCTGTGTTGGAGCAATCCCAGGCACAGCTAGAGGTTGGGCAGAGAAGAGATTCAGAGCAGCCCTGCAGAGAAGGACTTGGGGGTGTTGATCAATGAGAAAATGAACATGAGCCGGCAGTGTGCGCTTGCAGCCCAGAAAGCCAAGCGTATCCTGGGCTGCATCAGGAGGATCATGACCAGCAGGTCGAAGGAGGTGATCCTTTCCCTCTACTCCTTTCTTGTGAGACCTCACTTGGAGGTTTGTGTACTGTTCTGGTGTCCTCAACATAAAAGGGCCATGGAACTGTTGGAACAAGTCCAGAGGAGGGCCACGAGGATGATCAGGGGAAGTGGAGCACCTCCCATATGAAGACAGGCTGAGAAAGTTGGGGCTGTTCAGCCTGGAGAAGAGAAGGCTGCGTGGAAACCTCATAGCTGCCTTCCGGTATCTGAAGGGGGACTATAAGGATGCTGGAGATGCACTATTTGTCAGGGGCTGTAGTGGCAGGACAAGGGGTAACGGATTCAAACTTAAACAGGGGAAGTTTAGATTGGATATAAGGAAGAAATTCTTTACTGTGGGGGTGGTGAGGCACTGGAATGGGTTGCCCAGGGAAGCTGTGAGTGCTCCATCCTTGGCGGTGTTCAAGGCCAGGTTGGATGAGTCCCTGCCCATGTCGGGGGGGTTGGAACTAGATGCTCTTAAGGTCCTTTCCAACCCTAACTATTCTATGATTCTATGATTCTAATTTGCTATGCATCTGTGATTATACATACTTGCATATAGAAGTGGCTTTATCTACTTATCTTTTTATAATCTTTATTAGCCTGATCTTCTGACAGTAAAGCTTGTGAACTTTCGCTCTTTGTGTGAGCGAAAGGCTGAAGACTGGTACATTATGGTAGAGTCAGCTTAGCCCCTTCAACCTACGTTACTCTCCTTCATATAAATAAAAACATCAGAAAAGCTACATGGACAGCAGCTCGCCACTGACACTGCTGATTACGTGGCTTTAAGGACAACTTTTGTTTTATGAGTGACCTAACATACATACATGCATTATATTTTAAGAATTCAGGGGGGCGAGGAGGGAGGAAAGGAGGGAGAAATCCCAGAACTCCTATTATGCCAATAAAAGAAAGGCTTTTGAAAAAATCTTTGTGAGGTGCCTTGCATTTTGTCTGTTTGCTCAGTACTCCTTCACATCTTTAAAACTGAATGCCACTGCAACTTCTCTGGCACAGGTGGCCTTAATGCTATTTTGCTCTCTGAGCAAAACTCAGAGACAGCTTCCCTGGTGCTCATACTTTCTTCTGGGCAGATGAGAGTTTGCAAACATAATTTGAGAAAGTCTTGTCCCTCTTACTGTCATAGAATGTGTTTTTAATGGTTTAACAAGATTTTGCTATAAAATATCTTCTATTCCTAACACTAGCTCTCCAAATCTTACCACAACTTTTATGAGCATTTTCAATTGAAAGACAATGTTGAAATCTACATGGCTGCAGCCATAGCTTTTTAAACGTGCAAGTACTGAAATTCCCCCTGATACACAGATTTTCATTTTCGTTAATGCCTGCGATTCTACTTCAAAAAGAGATGGACACAGCTGTGCAGCTGGAGCAGAACTGAAGCTAGAGAGCTATTCTGGAGAGTATTCCTGGATCCACATTCTGGATGTTACTTCACATTTGCTCAATTGGAGAATGATTATATGCCAATTTGGCACATGCTTCTTCCTCTTCTCTTATAGCTTGAGTATTTTGGCCACCCCAGTGGATTCACAGAGCCAAGATATCATTCACTCTCCACCTTTGCTGGTAACATTGATCCCTTCAAATGGTATATTTATGTCTACTGTTCTTTATCGTTGTTTTGAATAATAAACACCAGCACACCTTTATGCATACACATACTGAAAGAATATCAAAAAGCACTTTTAAAAGCCCTTTTTTCTTTTCTTTTTTTTTATGAAAATAAAATATTTCATTACGAGTGCCTACCTTTTCTTCTCCTGAAAGAAACCAAAGCAAAATAAAAAGAAAGAAGAATGATCATATACTGTGTCACAGGCAAATTTTAGTTGGTCGTAAGATAGCAGACCACAGCATTATGATTGACATAGCCTAGTAATGGTGCATTTTCTGGCACTTATGGTTTTCAAATCTAATTTTAACCTTTTAATAATTTTGTTGGTAATATTTAATAAGCTCTTTAAATAAATATCATTTCGCATAATCAGGAAGAAAATGAAAACGACAGATGCCTGTTAGGTGTTAGGAATGGAAACTAATTTTTTTCCAAGATATTGCAATTCTTATTGATAAATTTCATCAAAATCTGTACTAACAACAGAACTAAAGATGCAATGTACCAGCAAACTAGTCACATATTTGACAAAATGTACTTAGTGAGTACCTGAGAAGCTAATTAGCATGGTATTCAACTTTAGTTATTTTTGTTTCACACCTCTTTGAATAATTTTTCTTCATCCTAAACGTTCTATAGCCTCAGTTTCAGACTTCACTGTGCATTTATTTAAACTTTAGGTCAAAATAAGTTCATCACTGACTACAACCTAAAGTTAAAACCGTATGCAGTAGACAGACCCCAGTTTCAACTTATGATCATAGAAAGCTGTATGTTACTGAATCTAGGATTTAAATCAGAAATTTTTCCGTGGTTTATATTCTGATAGAACTATGCCTTATACCTTGTATTTATATTGAAAAAAGGGTTGAAGCATATACACCGAATAGCAGAAATTCAAGCAAGCTAAAAAGATAAATGAAATTTTCCTACAAACCTGCCTACAAATTTCTACTATAATGAAGTATTTTTCTGCTTAAATAACAAATGCATACTATTTGGCTGAAAAGCCAGTGCTAGCTCTGGTTATGAATGAATGAAAGATAGAATATATGTAGAACTGTAGTCTGTAATTCTTCTTCCTTACCCATTAAAAACTCTAAGGGATAGAAGACCCTAGGCCCACTGTGGGAGAGGATCTGGTTTGAGACCATCTTAAAAACCTAAACGTACACAAGTCCATGGGACCTGACGACATCCATCCGTGGGTCCTGAAGGAGCTGGCGAATGAAGTTGCTAAGCCACTGGCTACCGTATTTGAAAAATCATGGCAGTCAGATGAAGTTCCCGATGACTGGAAAAAGGGAAATATAACCCCCATTTTCAAGAAGGGGGAAATGGATTACCCGGGGAATTACAGACCAGTCAGTCTCACCTCTGTGCCTGGCAAAATCTTGAAGCAGATTCTTCTGGAAGGCATGCTAAGGCACACGAAAAACAAGGAGGTGGTTGGTGACAGCCAGCATGGCTTCACTAAGGGGAAATCCTGCCTGACCAATTTGGTGGCCTTCTAGGATGGGGCTACGAAACTGATGGACAGGGACAGAGCAGTTGATGTCATCTACCTGGACTTGTGCAAAGCATTTGACACTGTCCCACATGACATCCTTGTCTCTAAATTGGAGAGACATGAATTTGATGGGTGGACCACTTGGTGGATAAAGAACTGGCTGGATGGCTGCACGCAAAGAGTTGTGGTCAATGGCTCGATGTCCGGCTGGAGACCGGTAATCAGTGGTGCCCCTCAGGGATCGGTGTTAGGACCGGTCTTATTCAACATCTTTGTCGGTGACATGGACAGTGGGATTGAGTGCGCCCTCAGCAAGTTTGTGGATGACACTGTCCTGATTTAGCAGTAGCAGTCATTTTTTTTCTCCTTCTTAGTAGCTGGTGCAGCGCTGTACTTGCCGGCTCTCTCACCACCAGCTTCCCTTTTTCTGGGTCCAGATCTTCCTCCTCTGCCTTGCTGGGAAATGCTGCCTGGTCTGCTGCATCCTCCTGGGGCTCAGACTCATGGAGCTTGGCGGGCGGCTGCCGGGGAGTGCTCTCGGCTGCCGCGGGGTTGGGCTCGGCCGCGGGGCTCGGCTCCTCCGCCACCTCCTCCCACTGCTCGGCAGCCACCTCCTTCCCGGCCTCCGGCCCCGCTCTCGCCACCGCTTGGGCCCCGGGGCCGCTCTCCTGGACTGCTTCAGCCGCTGCCGGCTCCCGGGGCCGCTCCCCTTTGGCTCCCCGCAGCCTCACGAAGACTGAGGCGAGGACAAGGGCCAGAACGGTGAAGAGCAGCGGGACAGCCAGGTACAAGTCCACGGCCACGTCCATCCCGCCCTGCTGCCGGTGCCCATCCGTATTACAAGTCATTACCATAAAGTACAGTGAAACAAGAACCTTAGCTCACGGCCCACACTTGATAAACACTAACACAGCAAATACAGGCTCTAAGTAAGCTACAGCATACTGAAACTGTGACATCAAGAGAAACAACTTTGAGAGCCAATAAATCAGCATTGTGCCTCGGTCAGTTCTGTCGTTATCTCAACCCTTCGAGCCCCACGTCGGGCGCCAAAAATTGCTGTCGTGGTTTAAGCCCAGGCCATAAATCAGAACCATGAAGTCTACTCCACCCCACACACCTTTCTTCCTTCCACTCCTGGAGGGACGGGGAGGAGAATCACAAGAATGCAACTCCCATGGATTGAGATAAGAACAGTTTAATAACTAAGGTATAACACAAATCACTACTGCTACCACGAATAATAATAATGATAAAGGAAATAACAAGGGAAGAGATTACAACAACTCATCGACTGGTACCTCGCCCCCACCCCGCAGCGTTGTAGCCCTCCTGGGAACCCTCAGTTCTACCTCCTGGGCATGACGTGCTATGGTATGGAATACCTCTTTGGCTAGCTTTGGTCAGGTGTCCTGTCTCTGCTTCCTCCCGGCTTCCGCTCCTCGCTGGCAGAGCATGAGACTCACAAAGTCCTTGGTCAGGGTAAACATTCTAACCAGCATAACATCGGCTTTATCAGTATTATTCCCAGGCTGAAAGTCAAAACCACAGCGCTGCACCAGCTACTAAGAAGGAGAAAAAGATGACTGCTACTGCTAAACCAGGACAGACACCAAGCTATGTGGTTCAGTTGATACGCCAGAGGGAAGGGATGCCATCCAGAGGGACCTCGACACGCTTGTGAGGTGGGCTGATGCCAACCTTATGAAGTTTAACCATGCCAAGTGCAAGGTCCTACACCTGGGTCGGAGCTAGAGGTTGGGCAGAGAAGAGATTCAGAGCAGCCCTGCAGAGAAGGACTTGGGGGTGTTGGTCAATGAAAAAATGAACATGAGCCGACAGTGTGCGCTTGCAGCCCAGAAAGCCAAGCGTATCCTGGGCTGCATCAGGAGGAGCATGACCAGCAGGTCGAAGAAGGTGATCCTGCCCCTCTACTCTGCTCTCGTGAGACCTCACTTGGAGTATTGTGTGCAGTTCTGCTGTCCTCAACATAAAAAGGACATGGAACTGTTGGAACAAGTCCAGAGGAGGGCCATGAGGATGATCAGGGGAGTGCAACACCTCCCGTATGAAGACAGGCTGAGAAAGTTGGGGCTGTTCAGCCTGGAGAAGAGAAGGCTGCATGGAGACCTCATAGCAGCCTTCCAGAATCTGAAGGGGGCCTACAAGGATGCTGGGGATGGACTATTCATCAGGGACTGTAGTGACAGGACAAGGGGTAATGGGTTCAAACTTAAGTGGGGGAAGTTTAGATTGGATCTAAGGAAGAAATTCTTTACTGTTAGGGTGGTGAGGCACTGGAATGGGTTGCCCATGGAGATTGTGAATGCTGCATCCTTGCCGGTGTTCAAGGCCAGGTTGGATGATGCCTTGGGTG
This sequence comes from Psittacula echo, assembly GCF_963264785.1. Lineage (NCBI taxonomy): Eukaryota > Metazoa > Chordata > Aves > Psittaciformes > Psittacidae > Psittacula > Psittacula echo. Next base: position 25,958,886 of record NC_137736.1, on the reverse strand, counting down.
GCATGGTTTAGTGTGGGGTGTCCCTGCCCATGGCAGGGGGGTTGGAACTAGATGGTCTTAAGGTCCTTTCCAACCCTAACTATTCTATGATTCTCTGATTCTATGACTTCGTGATGGAGTAACTAACAGCTTTCCAAATATTTTCCTTCTCATATCTGTCATATGTGATACCTTTGTTACTTGCCTATGACATACAGTTCCACACTAAAACATTTACTGTATATTATTACTCTTTGTTGTTAACTCCTATACTACTGGAAAACATAAAAGAGTGACAAGAAAGCAAAAAGTAGACTGCCTATTTGTAAGCAGAACAAACAATATTTTCAGAATGAAGATCCTGCCAAATGTCATGCTTGTTCAGTGCAGCCTTTGAAGGATCTGGCCCATTAAATTTTGAAAAATGATGCTCAGTATAGGTTTGATAACTGAATTACCTAAGTTCAGAAATTGCCTGTCACTTCAAAACACTTCCTTGTCTGAAGAAAATAAATACTCTGCAAAACAGTTCTTTGTTGGTAACATTCAGGGAGACAGCTCTGTATCGGGAACATATTTGGAAGAACAACTTTGCATACATAAAGATTAGAATCAGTTTTATAATAATAATTTTACAAAAAGCTAAAAAAATATCCATAGCAAAATGGCAGTGGCAAGGGGCAGTACTTGCACACTGTGACTTTGGTTAAGTTTAGACTGGGCATCAGAAAATCTCTTTTACCAGCAGAGGGACAGTGGAACTGTTTATGTAAAAGGGTATGAGGAACCTCTGTCCCTGGAGGCTTTCAAGGCTCACTAGACAAAGCTACTGCTGACCTATTGCTAGTGAGGCAATAAACCTGGTTTGAACAGGAGGTTTGGATAGATGACCTCCACAAGTAGCATTCAACCAACTTTTCTATGTCTACTGTTACTAAAACTATGATAATTTTAGGTGTATCTTCCATAGCTGCATCCTACTTAGGTTATAGTCAGTGATTTGTTTATAGTCAGTGATTTTTATAGTTAGTGTGAATAAATGACTCTTCTTTTAGCTGTTTACTTTAAGAAGGGATGAATTGTGTTCTAGACTATTTTGACTGTAAATAAATCTTAGTCAGAGAACTTGAGATAAAGATGTCCAATTTCAGTAAAATTAACCTCACCTTCTCTGATCCTAAAAACGATGACGGACTGTTGATTTAATTAGGAGTTGATGGTGTGTTTATGAAACTTATTCTGTGATTCTTTCAGATAGATAAATTTCATAAGTGATTTGGAAGGGAATGGGGCTTCAACAACATAGCAGCTGTTCTTAATGAATTTCACTCTAATACTGCTTTAATGTTAACAGGAATAGCAACACTACGTAACAATAATGCACAGCTCAAGAAAATGAAAATCAGAGCCTTATTGTTCTTGTTTAGCAGTTGTATTTCTTACAAATTTTTGAGAAATTCCAGCCTAAGTGATAAACTAAGAAATACCTCTTTAGCTCATTCATCATTGGCTTTGTCTTTAGTATCCATATCTATATGCATAGTATCTTAACTTATATGTATACCTTGATTTTTGCATATTCAAATACTCAAAACTAAACTGCTAGATATTGAAAAATAAGAAATCAAAGTCTAGACCCAAACCTGATAATCTAGATTCTATTCCATGTTCAAAGCTGCAGAAAACTTACTTGGTCCTCAACAAAGACAGTAAAACAACATTAATGACTGTAATTTTTCAGCAAGTAGAATATTAAAGGCACTCAGGAAAGAAAGTTATAATAAAATACCCACTTGAACTAAAATAGAATTACATGTTGTTTTTCCTTGAGGACTGAAAATTGATTCTAAAAAAATGACAAATGTATGTTTTTCTTCCTAGAGGATGTTGTCAAATCTTCTTGACCAAATGATTTCTGAAGGCCAGATGAAATAAGAAAGAAGAGCATAGGTACTTCAATGCTCCTCATGGATTTCAGCATAGGTTTAGAATTATTTTTCACTGCTTGAATTTGTAAGATTTTTTTTTTTACCAGCTTACTGTTAACTCATTTAATTTAACTTTGCTCTAAGGTACTTATTTTAGATTATGTTGATTTAAATTGATGTGGTTTATGGTTTGATTTTTAAAAGTCTGCAGCTTCTGCAGAAGCTTTAAAATCATGTTCATGACAATGTGCTGCAAGTTAGGCATGTGCATGTGTTACCAGCTCATACTTCAGAGACGGATTTTCCAGAATACGCACACACAGTTATGGAACCAAAAGAAACAATTTTGGGTAGAGGTGGTCACCAGTAAGCATAGTAGGTCATTTACACATGCAAACGAAGGGCTCTCAGATGAAAAAATAAGATTGAAAAATAAAGAAAAATTAGAGGCATTTGGATACTGAGTATGATATGAGAATAAATGTCATCTTACTATAGGAACTTAGGTAAAGATGATGAATTTGAAGTCAGTGGAACTCTGCTGATGAAGGGGACAGATTCTGAACCAATACAGTTTCATTGTTCCTTTCAAAACTTAGATTATTACTATTATAATTACTATTAGGAATTGACTCTTGTATTACTCATGTCCATGGCTCCAAACCATGACTTAGTCATCTGTCAATATGATCACATTAAATTGAGATGCATAGTAATATTTTTTAATTTTATATTTTCTTCAAGTAAACTTGTTTCCCACAATGCACTTAGCTGATGAAGTGGTGCCGGATTATTTAATCAGTAGTAACTTTAGGCACTGCTGTACCTTCTGAATATTGCTAATATTTAAATTATTTTGCTTGGAATGCCATTCCTCTGAAATGCACTGCTTCTGTTTCTCTCTGTTCACCTTCCCTTGTCCTCCTTTGTATAAATAACAGCTAAATAATTACAGAAACTACATTCATTTATTTGTGAAAAATAATATCTCTATTGTCTTCTCATCCGGATTTGAGGCAGACTGAGTTAATGAGACATGCACTTGAATCTTGTTTTTCTCCTGTGTATCTAAATGGTAACTATTATAGATCTGTTTACTTCCTTTCTTTTAAGCAGTGGCTCACCTTTAACATATCTTTCAAATTACACCACTTGTTTTTAGAAGCCTCTTTGTTGCTGTTCATTTGGAAGCCTCATTTATTTTTAAAGCCTTATTTTGACAGGTTTTTTTTGCTTTTAAAAGAGTCAGCTGTATGAGAAATTGATCCAACTAACATTCCTTCTTGCATGCACTGAAATGTTTCTGTGACTGGCAGGTTACATTATATAGCTGTATTTTTTTACTTGCTTTATGTTTCCTTCAGCTACTTAAAGCCATTCCTTCTCCAGTTTATACTAACAAGTGCTTTGGTTTTTGTAGTACTCACTTTGATGTAAGAGAACTTGTTTCAAGTTCTTGTTTTAACTGATCAGGTCAGACACTTAAAACTATCACTTCACACATGGCAGATAAATTCATTGGATAATAAAACAGTCTGGGATGGAGCATACTTTCTCCTTCATTTCCCATTTTGTACCAAAAGTGTATTAACAGAAGAATAAGATAATAAAAATATATAATAAATGCAAAGAGAGTTTGTATAGAGTCCTGAAAAAATCGCTTAGAATATCTGTACATTTTATAGCTGTAGTGGGTGTTCACAAGATGTCTTTCACAAATACTAGAATGCAGGATTTTTAGATTTCTTTGTCACTTAGTAATGTTCAATTTGACTACTCCTTGAAAGCTGTGCACCTTAGGGAAAAATCTGAGCTTTCTAAATAACTATATAGTCCTGATTATCCAAGATTTTGGTACAACAAATTATGATTATAAAAATATTTTGAGATGAAAAAAGAATCCTGCAAACCCATGAAGAGTCGGTCAGAAAACAGTGTTGCTGGCTGAAACTTTACCTTCTTTAAGTTAAAAATTCTTAAGATTCTCTTGTTTATCTATTATCTTTCAGCTTTGTGCCTATTCACAGTTCCTGATTTCTGAAACTAAAGGATTGAAGGCAGGACTGAAGGCAGGACTGAAGCCCAGCTTGTTTTCACAAATACAACCATCTAAAATTTCCTTTCTTATAAGGAAATTTAATCCCCTATTCCACTACAAAGCTAAACTCCTATACATATGCCTATATAGATTTTAAGTCACATTACTCATGTGAACAATTTTTAAATTATAGAGATTTCTGTTAAGATCATGGCCCAGACATAAATTATTCAAAAACCTATCAAGAGCGTTAGCTACTAGGGAGCTCTTTAAACAGTTTTTGTAATTTCCTCTGAGCCATTAAAATTTAGCACTCTGCTTTGAAGAAATCTGTTAATTCTCACAAGTCTCAAAAGGCTTAGGTGGACAACCTGTGCTCTAAACAGAGCTTATTGACAATTAGTAAATTTAGAGGAACATTGCAACACATAAACAAAAGGAAAAAAATGTTGTTCTTCTATTCCTCTTATTTTACATGGAACCTGTATAACTAATGTTATTCAGACTACCCAGGGTCACTAAAAACAAGAGGGTGTGAGGGGGTGCAAAAAATCCACAGTCAGCTCTTCCACTGACAATTAGTTTACCATTTGTTTTCTGGGAAATTAATTTTCTCCTACAAATTGCAGCTCAATAACTACCTTGGCACTCTAAGATTTCTTCTTTGGCCTGCTATTACATGTTCTTAACTCTGCTCCTTATGTTCTCTGTTTGGGAGTTCTGGCAGATGTCACAAGCTCACAGCCAAATGGATCAGAGTTTCATAAATATGGAAAGCAAATACTTCTTGCAAGCACAGATGTGTGGCTTTCATACACTGACATATTTTTACATCTCTTTTTGTCATTTGGAAATCTTACTCTGCTTATCTTCTGAGGCATACAGAAACTGGCAGCTGATTTGGGAATCCTCGCTTGTGCTGTAGGCACAAGAGCTTTCAGGAGACCATTAGGGGATGAAGTGCCAAAATCTGTTTCACTACTCAACTAACATATTTCAAAGATGAAATTTTAAAACATGAAATTATCAAGAAGTAATTGTTTTAACACAGAACTAGAGACAAGTTTCAAGCTAGGCAAGTATATTCAATTTCTTTGCTTCATTACTAACAGATTCCTAAAACATATGAAATCAGCTTTCTGCTTTGACATCCCTTTAGGACTCAGCTCCCACCTTTGGGCAGCCCCCATCCCTCCTGTACCCCGCCAGTGTAAGTCTAGTGACATACGGTGGCTGTCATTTGTATTTGTTGATTACAAAGTAGGCACAAAATATTTTGTAGTACAATCAAATGTATTTTACTGTACAGAATAGTATTTCTTCACCTATTATAATAAAAATACCTAAAAATTACATAAATATTCTATTTTGTAATCATAAACATTTTGACATAATGAAATACAAACACAATACTCTATTTTTTAGAGCTTACATTATTTCTTTTGTAATTCTTAGTGTGTTCCTGTTAAATTAATTGAAAAAAATATGAAATTATTTCTGTAGGCAAATTTATACCTCTAAATGTCTGGGGATTGCTACTAAACTTAACTAAACACAATATAGTTTAATGCACACAGCAGGTGCCTCAAATTACTAAGTAGACTTCATCTTTGTCATTTGAACAGAGCCCATTACTGTGAAGAGCAGTGATTTGGTGATGTAACAAGCACAATCAAGAGCTTAGGAAAAGCAGTGAAATCGAATGATGTGTATTCTGCAGTTATAGCAACCAAGGACTATGTGGATACTCTACAGTTGCAATACAATGTGGTTATGGTGGAAAGACTCACAAATAGTTTTATTTATTGTCATTTGCAGATGAAGGAGTACAAGCCAAGCTTTTCATCAAGCATCTGCAACGATAGCCTTTTGAAAACATGCAACGTTAAATGTGCTTTATTTAAACAGATCCACTATATGGGTTTTCAGTGTAAAATGTTACTTATGGAACTGACCAAATGTCCCCTGTATTCCATTTTAACAGGCTTCACCAGCTTAAGAACATGCTTTTTTCATACTGCTTCTACAAATAATTTTATTTTCTCTTTTAATTTGCAATTTCTGTGCTCACTATTCTTCTCCAAAGGGGCTTGTAGCTCTACTATATTTCTTCTGCTGGGAACTTCCATACATGCCACTTCTGATTTTAAGCTCAAAAACAATATAAAATAATACAACCATAACTATACTGGTCCTAGTGGCTGCCTTCTCCTATACTTAGCAAATAATAGATGCCATAATTTATCTCTGAATAAATTAGTTTTATATTTTGAATCCTGGCATTTACACTTAAAAAAGTGATGGATCATTTGGAGAGCTGGGAAAAATGGAAAAGCTCCTGAGTGATCTAATTCACATTAGGCACTGAACTATTTCTGCAATATCTCAGATTTAGGGAAGCACAAAGACACTGAAATGATTCTTCATCTTCACTGCTCAGGCAGTATCTTTGAGAAGGACAGCTAAAAGTCTCACTCAAGAGCATAGATCTTTTCAGAACAGAATAGACAGTTCTATGAATAAAAAGTGTTTGTGATAGAGATGGACTCAAAGCCTAAAGCATGAGAAGAACGTTTGATCTGTACTTTTCATAACACACAAAAAAAGGGTTGAAATTCTAATCCACTGAAATCAATAGCAAAAATCTCAGGTTTTTACCTGAAAGGCCTGCAAAGAGGGAAGAATGTTGTGTTTAGTTTTGGCTTTTGGTTGTTTGGGTTTTTTAATTTCCGGGTGTGTGTGTGTGTGTGTGTGTGTGTGTGCACTGTAAAAATACAGACAGCAACTATCCAGTGACAATTTTCATGTAAATTCTTGCTGCAGGGCTACCATTTGAATCTAAGACAACAGCAGTTTGTTAAGTCTGCAATTGAATTGGAGGTGTGTACCCTCACACCTTCTAAAGTGTGAAAGTACTCAGACCCATCTGCATCCTTCGTGCTTCGCCCACTTTTTCATGTGTTAATCGCAAGCAGTTTGAGGTAAAACTGCGGTTCTGACTAATTTCTGACATCTCTACTCCAATAGATTTTCTCTACTCTCACTTCATCTTCAGGCTCTTTTAGGGTCTATGTCTTCAGCTCCAAAAGTTTTAGCTTTATCTGCATGGAGGAAGCTGCAGATGTGATGAATATCTCACTCATTTTCTGTTCCAGGACCAAGAAAGATGCAGAAAGCAGTTCTGGAAATCTTTTGCTTTCACTAGCTCCTGCAGCTCCATAGTGGCTGGTATATGATGCTGTCACAGCTGCACAAAGAATATGGCAGCTTCCAGGACACCAGGCCTGGAGAGCTGTCAATCAGGTAAGGCAAAAAGCTGGTTAGATTTTTCAGACCAACCATATAACTGAAAATGACAACACAAATGCAGAACACGAATGACAAGGTGCTGGGAACAGAACACCTGTGGAAAAAACATACTTGGTCAAAAAAATTTATCTCAGTTATGAAGCCAATGTAGACTATGAAGCCTTTTTCTCTAGTCTCCTTTTCTATTCCTAGTACACAAATTGCAGAATAAAGTCAGGAGAGTTATCAGCATGCTGTTATTTTGTACCCCATTTTCTGAAAATACACTACTTAAATTAAAATATTATAAGCAGAAAAATAATGGAACTTCCTTGTGTTAGAGAAGGGTGAAATTTTATGTTTGTCATAATCATGTAAGAGTGATAGAAGTGATTATATTTGAAAAGTTTGCAGTTTGCAAAGAAAGCCTTTGTACATATGTTAAAATTTTGTAACTTCGCTGTTCTGTATTTTAGACACTATTCCAGTAGGCTATTGTGTTTAGAAATCATAAATCATTAAGAAAACAATTGTACATTTATCTTTAGTTACTTTATAACTAAGCATTATGTTAGAAACCTAATCAAGGAACGATTTGTACGATGACTGAAAATATCCAAGAATAAAGTTAGAACAGAAAACTTTGTTTGAAACCTGGCTGGAACTATCGTTCTGGCCAGTTGCACTTAAGAAACTAGTTAACAATAGTTCCACAGTTTGGACCAAGATTAAGTCATCAGAGTGCAGGTGCAAGTGTGAAGATCATTATAATACAAAGCGGGAATAGATCATAAATCTGTATAGGCGTATTGCATCAGCCGATTTGTAGTGTATAAATTGCGAACGCGATGTGACGGGGTTAGAACCAGATTTGGGTGAGTACCCCTGGTTCTCGGCGCCTTAATAAAGCACCTCATATAACCATTCCGGTGGTTATGTGTTTGTTCTGACGCTAACACCTGGAAAAGAGACGAGGAAGGCACTGTGAAAAAGCAGCTCCTTCATCCTGTGAGGTGCATAAGCACACACGAAGGGGAATGTAATGGGAACTGGTACTCTCTATAAACAGCATTGCTCCTTTTCTGTTTCAGAAGAACTTCCTCCAACTCTGCAACATGCACAGAGATCATTTTCACCACTTTATCATTTGTCCTTATTGCTTACCTTCATACTTAGTTTTCCATATTTGATGTTTTGTCTGCTTAATACCTTCTTTGAATAACATAATAGTCTGATATCTTTCTTTTTAGACTTATCTTTATCTGCTTGACTGAACTTTGTCATCTACTTACTGGCCATTAGAAGATTTATATTCTGTGAACAGAAATGACAAACAATTTTAAATTGCAGTGTTATTCATTGCATCTTGAGAAGTGAAAATTAAAACTTTAGCATAAAAAACAACTTGACAATGGAATAAACAAACTATACTTTTGCCATTTTTGCTGTAATTATTAAAATTAATTCACTTAGTCTTTTAATTGGATTAATTCAGGATCATTTTTTTTCTTTTATGGAGAACAAAGGACATTTTTTGTGGGGTTATTTACCAATGCAATACACCATAAACACACACATACTAAAAAAGACAAATGGCATTGAACTAACATTGTGTACCGCTTTATTAGTAAACTACATCTGTGTTAGATACATTTGAAAGTTATGTTGTTAATACTTATATATCATAATTTCTGCAATAAGTAATTGAGAAGTTAAAATAAAAATGTTCCAAGTTTACAAAAAACAAAGCTAAGTAAACTTTCTTTTTTTGTGAAGTCATTAAGCTGTTCCAATTAGTTTCCCTGTGTATGATATATGTTTTTTCTGTTCTAGATTTTCTTCATATTAACCAAAACTGCAGAAAAAAAAAGAGCAGAACTCAGCTTCAGCACTTTGTTGTCACACCCTGAAGCCTGAATCTAAGGCTAAATCAGACAATGCTTCCATTTTAATTTTCAGAAATAATACAAGGTCTATTTTAATTTGTGAGAAGCCAATTTGGCAGAGGGGGTGGGGGTGGCAGTCTGCAGTGTACATCTTCACAGGATATCTTTTACAGAAAAAGGATGAAGTTGTCATTTTTGGAATTTTATTGTTAAATCCTGAGACTTTAATTGCACAATTATATAAAATGCAAGTAGCGAAAGGACTGCTGAAGAAGTCACTCAGTGGCTGAGTCAAATCCATTTCACTATAAGTAAACTGGCAAAATAGGTTACTAGACAACTGGTTTTATGTGCAGATTAAAAATGAGAGACAGAAGGGCATATCTGCATGAAGAGTAGATGTGTCCTATACTATATCAGTGATGTTGCTCTCTTGCTCATCCAAGTTTCTTCTGTCTTGTTCTTGGAATGGAGGGGAATGGAAGGATGGGAAATAACTCCATACCTAGCTGGCAATAGTGTCCCTCTGTCCTTGCCATCCCCTCAGTCATCCACCTGCCTCCTCCCTTCACTTCCTTGGATCAGTGGAGGATGCCTGGGGTCTTGGAGGCTTTGAACTACTCTCAGTAGCCTTTTTTCTCCCTAGTTAGGGACAATGTGAGATAAATCAAGGAGTTTTGCATCAATCAATAGTTACTTGTGATTGTGGACACCTCGTCTCAGATCTCTGTGTCTCAACCAACAAAGGAAAAATCCTATTGTTTTTCACATATATAGGCTAATATGTGATCCTCATTTGAGTATTAGAGTGCAAACATTCACCTTGGTGAAACACTGACATTCACAGCAATTTCTTTTAGTTTACCTCTGCACAGGTAAAAAATTTATAATAGTGTTCATGATAATTAACCTACTCTTCCTTGAACACTGCCATTGGTCTTTGGGGAAAAATGTTCTTAAAAGTTGAAATCCTAAGACTTCCATTCTGGTTTTCATTGTCTTTCAATTAACCATTATTTCAGTCTCTAAATATTTTATTTGGAAAAATGAAAATTAAAAAAAGCCCTATAACTTGTTTTTAAAGTTACTTGCAGATCAAAAAATGTGATCAGAGATGGCTATTTAGCTATGAGGTTACCTCCAGGCTATCAATATGAAAGAACATTTTTCAGTGATTTTAGTTCAAATTTATCTCTCTTGAATTAGTCAGCCAAAAGGCAGTCAGATGGTTCCTCAAATTATCCAGTTGCCCTTCAGTTGCAAAGACACACCCCAGACAAATCATTTCCCCTTTGTGTTCCACAGGCAGCACTTTGGATGGTAGACACTCATCCTGAATGATCCAGCTCCCTTTTATCTTGACCTGGGCAGCTGAATAGCCTGGAGCTTCCAAGATGTTTGCATGTGAGGCCCACAGGATGCTCTTTTCCTCCCCATGTATGGTTCTGCACAACACTTTCCACATTTATTCCAACTATTACAGCTCCCTTTTGCAAGGAGAATTGCTTGATTGTTTTCTAAAATAAAGAATAGAAAATAATTGGTCATTTAAGTGGAGACAGCAAGGAATAGCTATTTTCCAGACTTAGAAAAATCATGTTCCTAAACACTTCTTTCCCAATTACTCCTTTCACTCCTGACTCTGCAACAGGAGGTAACAGTTTCACATTTAAATAGTAGTATTATACTATTAAATGGTAATTTTATGTGTTTGCTAGATGAAAAGTTTAATGAAGGGATAGTTCTTGAGAAAAAGCAAAGCTATGGGGAAATTAAAAGATCAGCAGGACCCTGCAGCTTCATGCATTTCGAGGCCGCAGCCACATGCTGCTCTCCAGACTCCCCAGATCCACCTTTTTTATGTGAGACAGAAAAGAGCACAAGTCCTGGGAATTCTCTCATCAGTGTGGCAGTAAATGTCATGAATGTTCCACTTCTCACAGATATGAAGAAGATATGATTCATGTTTTGGAACCTTACAACTGCTTTAAATCACCCAGCCAAATTCAGCTATGGTAATAGACAGCTTCTTATCCATGAGAAAGAGTATATCCCATGACCATCAATATCCCATGACCAGGGACAGCAAGTTGAAGATCAAATTCGAAAAACTGTATTCCAGAAATACAGAGTAAAAACACTCAAATATGTACTTATCCAGAACTTCATTAGATAGAATAACATATTCTTTCCTAACTTCTGGGAAAGCCAACTTTCCCTTATCTCTTCTACCAATAACACCTGCCTAACAGTACAGCATATACGAGACCTCTGGGAATCCCAACCAGAAAAGGCCAAGTGCAGCTACTGGTTTACTCCACTTTGGGATGGATAAACGACAGTTCTGCAGTACTGATGAATGTTTTGTCTCCTGATGCTTGCTTACATGACCTCACCAGAGCTGGGTATGTTTCCAATGAGGTGTAAAACAAACTGAGTTTCCAGCCCTTCTGTCCAGACTTATTCATCTTTCTGTATCGTCACCTACATGTTTTGCCTAAAATAGGTATCTATACAAATTTATTAGAAGATAACTCTTCCAGTTATTTTTCACATAATGTTTGAAAATTTACCTAAACCTTCACATCAGTTCTTCAAACCATTGGTGGGAGATTTACATTTTGAAGCAAGCTTTTTAAAAAAATTCACTCATTCTCTCCTTTAGATAACTTTGAGGGGTTTCTACCACTCCCTAACTTTCAATCTGAATCCACATGATCTGAGAGATTTGTCAGGCAGTAGAAGAAGTAGAAAACCTTTGGAAATTCAGAAGGTTTCTGTATGTCTATGAAGAGATTGACATATGGGATGGTTCTTCCAGTGGTTCAAATGGATGCATATTTTAATGCAAGTTCTGTAGGCATGCTAGGGTCAGTTGGGGCAGAATGATATGAAGTTTTTCAAAGTTTTATCAAAAATTTTGGGTGAACTGAAAGAAAACAAGAACCTTGCAAGAGAGAAACACAGAGCTGAAAAATAAGTGAATAAATTGTGTCTAACTTTTCAAAATCTGCTCAGACTGTAAGACAAATATTAGTGACCTTAAGAATGGACTTGGCTACTGGGGAAATACTTTGTGGAAACTGCCTAGTTACAAAACCCAGACTTGTTCTGATGTGAAACAATTGTATTTCATAGTGAATATTTTACACAGGCACTTCTTATAACTGTGGACATTATCTGACTGCTGCCAGCTTGCTCACTGCAAGCAATATGGATTCTTCGTTAATATTAATGTAAAACAGTGTTCAGTGTTTTCAAAAGGATTTTTTGGAATTGCAAAGACCTCTTTTAAGTCTCACTGTATACCCACAAATATTAGGAAAATAAAGGAAACTATGTTCAGGAGGAGGTTAATGAGCAGCCATAAGTGTAGTGAATATTTAATTTTGTTTCCTTTGAACATTGCTCACAGTTTAGAATGAAGCTTCAGGAGCCTTGAGCTATGAAAATTTGTATATCTCTGAAGATAGTGAAAGCAGACTAAAAAAAAAAAAATCCTGTTTTCCTAAAGTTGTACATAAATTACCTTACAAGCCTTATTTCCATATTTCTTTACACATGATTCACCATGAGTAGGTAAGGCCCATGATAAGCCTGTTTCTGGAAGTTTTGGTTTTGAGGTAAGGAGGCATACTTGATGCTCTTGAAAAGAGAGGATGCAAAAAAAAGAAAGATATGCCTAAACACATCTCAGAAATTAACAAAAATAAAATAAAATCAAGGATTACAGCAAAGCACATGCTATTTAACCAGATATTTTAAAGTCTGTGGCATGCCAACTCATTGCTTACTAGCTTTAGCATGCCTCTTCATAACCACATAGCATAATCATGATAACCAGGAACATACATCATCACTTCATCTGTATTATCATATCCGCTTCACTATTGTTGTTCTAGACATCCAGATATCATATCCAGAAACCACTTTTGAGGGCAGAACCAACAGTGACAAAGGACACTTGCTGTCTGAAAAAGACAGGTATTGATTTTTTTCATATGTCATTGGCCACAGAAATATGAGTTGGTCCACTGTCTCATATGTCTTTTTATTGCGATCAAATGGTGCAATAAGAATGTCAACCTCCTGAAGGATGAAAGAGAATTAAGGCATTATTGTTCTCCACCAACTAAAGGATTTGGACTTACAGTGAAACTTAAATGAGCCCTATTTCCAGTTAATGTCTACACCATATATCTGGAGATGATTAAGTAGGGAAATAATGGCATTGCAAATCATAAATAAAAAATAATATATAGCCTTCTTATGAAGAGATTGGTGAAAGTGACAAATGGACAGAAAAGTATATCCATTAGAATCACAAATCTTGTATCACAAGTCACACCATTGTGGCCAAAAATGTGGGGTTTTTTATAGCCCTAAATTCTGAACAGCAAAATATCACCATGACATGGAATGACCTGGGAGGTTATATAAAGATTAGATAAAAATTCAGGCTAAAGTGAATAAATATAAATAAAAATGTATTGTTCTCTTTCACAGCTGAAGATAATAAAACATCACTTTATTTATGAGAAAATTTATGAGAATTTATTATTTATGAGCATTTTATTATTTATATTTATGAGCATTTATGGGAAAAAAACACAATTAGGCACTGTAGTATCAAACATCTGGGAGCACCAAGAAGGATTACTGTAGCATTATAATCTATATTTTATGGAAGTTTGGTATTAATTCTTATTTTCTATTTATTAATGACTTTAAAACTGCATAACCAATGTACCTATGTTTCTGCCACAGGAAAAAGAAATTCAGAATTGACATAACTCTTCCCAGTAATGGGCTCAGAATGGAGCATATGTTAATTAGCATATGCTTATAGGACATGAGTCCAGCTACCTCAATCTTGCAGGCATTTTCTCTGTGAGGAACTATTCTTTAGGAGATGGCTGGAAGATGAATTTGCAAAACCACTCTGTCAAGTAGATTTTTAAAAACCTGTTATTAAACCATTATATTTTTAAGCGTACTTTTTCAGGGATTTTTTTTCTGCGTGCATATGAAGCAGTATTTGCAGAAAGCCAAATGTTTCAAGACAAGCTGCTTTCCAGTTTTATGGTACATTGCTCCTCTCCGGATTTTCTGCCCACAGTGTTTGCTATTAAAAAGCTCAATCTCTAGTGGAAAATTTAGAAAGAGAATGGCCATTAAAATTTTGCTGCCTGCTCTATCTAGTAGAGTAATTTAATTGCATTAAGTAACTATTTAACAGATGCACTAGAATTATGAATCTCCGGTAGGCCCTCTGAATATCAATGCACTTTTTAACGTTATATTGTTTACCATACACCCATAAGTAAATGGATCATATATATACTTGAACACAGATTTTGCCATTTAATACTAAATAAGATTACTACAAGATATGGACATTTTCAACTTTTTAGAATATTAACAATTCTTTCTTTAGGTCACTTTTTTTTTTTTTTTACCACTAGACAGTCCATTGTTTTCTTTTACAGGAATTACTTAATTAGGGATTACTTTCAAAAAAATGTTCAATAAATCCTTTTTTGCTTATAGAACTGAAATAAAGAGATACACTTGTTGTGTGACAATATTTACACATTTCTTATGTGCATAATATGCAGTATAAACTAAAGAATTTGTCCACAAAATGCACAGCTAGTCTAATACTTCCTCAGTTTTAATTCAGTGCATGCTGCATATCTTAGCTGACTTAATTTGACACTGATATAAATTATTATTATAGCATGGGGGTCTATAATTTGTTTGCTATAGAAGACCAATTCCAGTAATAAAGGTATAGCTGATTTCTGTTCTGAACACCAAGTGCCTGAATCCCACCTTTGGCAATGCAAGAGCTGATCTAAGTACCCATAGGATATCTTCTACATAAAGGAGACAGCAATGCACTCTGGTTAGTGGATGCTAATATCACTATCATGGTCAAAACACTACTTTACAACAATAGTTCTCAAAATATGTAGCCTGTTGATAGTTATGATCTAATCTAAGTAGTACTAGAATCAATATAATGAACCTTTGGAAAATTAAAAACATTCAAATGTGGAAAATATATGGAGAAAAACCTCCTTGATACAAATATTCAGTTGAAGTCAATATGTCTACATCAATTTTTACCATTGAAGGATTGAGCTTCTGTTACCATCAAGGTACTAAAGCTTAACCAGTACTCAGCAGGTCCCTGCCTTTCACCCACTGATATCTTTATTCAGATTGCATCATCGTATGAATGGAGCTGTGAAAAGATTGACACATAATTATAAGTGATGACTTTAGCCTTCTGACAGTCTCCTAGAAAGCCAAGCAAAATAATGAAGGCCAGTACAAATTTTTCATTTTCAAAACAAAGCCATTGTTTAACAAAGCAAAGTTTGCATACATCACAGCAGTGGAGAGAAGTGATTCTCAAAGGCTGAACTCTGCTGGGAAACATTTTTCCATGGCAAGTATTTCCTAGGTGATCTACAGTGTAGTTTCAAAGCAGAACAAAACAAAAATGCTGAAGGTCTAATTATATTTCCAGAGCAAACTTCTTGAAGAAGGGGCAGAAAGGAGGGGGAGTAAACTTGGAGTCTCAAACAAAATTATAGGTAGACATTAAAAAATCAGAAGCAGGAGCCTCAGTAACAGTACTAAACTATACTCTCACCTCCAGTATAAGATTTGAAAGCAGGAGGAAGAGGGGCTGTTATCACTATCTCCAGCTACTGACGGTGCAGTCATGGCCTAAAATATTCAGATCTCATTGAATTACTTAGCTCTTAGTCACTTCCTATCATGAAACATCTGTTTTTCATTATTTTGTCTCATGATTTAGAAGCAAACAGTTGGTAGGTGATTTATCTAGAGCAATTTGGATCTGGCTGACTAAATCTTAAAATCACTCCTTTTGAAATTATACATGTTTATTCTGAGACCATCCCTGTTGTGACTCACTAATATATAGTCATCTGTTCTTCAGAAAGTCTGAGTGATATATAAAAACCCACTTTTGCAGAAGGTAGACAAGTCAGTTTCTTTAAGATTTTAAATTAAAAGTGTAATTTTCTTGTTCTCTAAGCCCCAAACTTTGAATAGCACAGTGGATGTACCAGTAGGCATCAGTTGCTCTCATCAGCATGTAATCATCTTCTCCTGCAATCTTTTGCAGCCTCTCCGCATCTCTTCCTCATCCTTGGGCTGCCCGGGCTGCCCTGGTCATCAACTTAATGTTTCCCTGGAAGAGAGAAGCACCTAAAGCCTGGGGGCAAGAAATTTCTCTGGAGTTTAGTGGGGAGTTGAGGTGGAGGGCCTGAGGGCTGCCACCACCACTGCCACCCAGGCATCATATTCCCAATACAGCCATGCTAAGTATGACATCCCCAAATCATGGGCCAATCCTTACCATTGCACTGCCTCCATGCTGAGCTCCTGCAGCCTCTGCCTCAACTACACAGTCTCCTTCAGCAACAGTCCCAGCTGCATGCTGTGACTTTGCCAGAACCTTTCAGAACGGAAACACCATCACCCACAATACGATTGTATAAACTAGCTCTCAGGGAGCATCCAGCACCTGGGTTCATTTCCCCTTTCATCTCCCTCACAGGGACTTAATATTTTTCGTAAAAAATAAGAATCGATGGGAGAGAGTTTGCAGCAGTATTTCACAGAAAACCAGTTACAGGGTGAGGGTGAGTGGGGGTTGGGGAGGGGGTCAGGACAGCCAGAGACTGCTAGTACTCATAGGACCCTGACACGAACATTCGTATAAAATAACCCTTAATAATTCAAATCTAACACCTTATAGTAGGATTGTGCGTGCATATTTTTCTATACCAAAACCTGCACTGCATAGCAACTACAAAGACTGCATGTTTCATTGTCTAATGAGAGTTTTCCTCTATAGACTCTTGCCACAAGAGATAGAAAACAAGATTATTTATATGCAAAAAAGTACTTTGGTTGCTATTTATATCCACTCTGCATGTGTTCTTTCACCTATTAGTTGACTTCTGCTGGAAGCATAGTTTTCATGTCTAGTCGGAAAATGATCAACTTTTCTTCTTCCTTGTTTGTACATTGTCTACAGAGCTATGCTTTGATAGCAAAGGCCTTGATATATACACGGTTATTTCTTTTTTTTTTTTTTTAAAGAAACATCACAGAAAGCATAAAAGATGAGTGCTCAAAACTACTGTGTGATGCATGAATGAAAGATAAAACCCCCACTGTACACTAAACTGAGAACTGGAGTCTTTGAAGCTGCACACTGAAGCACTGGAATATGTCTTAAAGTTTATACTAAAATACCAACTATATCAAATTATTCTACAGTTAAATCATCTTCAAGTTAACTTCAGGTACTAAAATCTCAAAAAATGTATTTTCCAATTTATGCATTAAGCCAAATGTATTTACTTGAATAAAAGCAGCAAGAAAAAACAAGAGACTTAAGCTCTCTCACCACTCTCATTCACAGAATTCATATTTTATCCACTAAGCTGAATGGACTCAAGGTGCAGTGCCACCATCGGATCACACCAACAACCACAGGGGCTGCCATGGAGACAGCAACTGCCCTTCCTGTTTCTTCATCTTCCTTTATAGCAGCAACAGCTTTTGTGCAGCCATTCAGTGAACTGAGCTGGCATGAAGATGCATGAAGACTGTTCCTCAGAAACAACTAATCAATAACTCAAACAACCAACTTCATGGCCACAGAAGGACTTGTGGGAACTAGGAAAGTAGGACTATGGAATAAGCAGCAATGAGGAACTGGGGGTAAAGGGAGAGACATTTCCTTTCAGTTGATATCTACCCTTGTCTCAGATCCACAGTCTCATATTGACAAGAGGGAATGCCAGGGAACGAGTTGTTGTGGTGAGGAAAAATCTAAACTATATATAAATGTCAGGGAGCATCTCCAGTGATTTGGACCAAAAGAAGGACTAGATGCCCAAATTATGGAAATCAATACAGTTCTTTTCAAAGAAGTGCTTCATACTAACTGGAAGTTCAGGTTAAATTTTCACTGTTCAGATGCACCAGCCTAAACCAGACAAAGGATACATTTAGGAACTGGTTATTAATAAATTGGAATAAATCATTGTTTATCAGACAGCTGCATAATTTATCTTAATATCAGTGTAGCTAAATCTCTTTGCTGTAATGATTGGTTTGTCTGTTAAAGTAAGAATTTGGAACAAGGATGTTTTTATAACCTGGAGACGTAGAAAGGTACACATATTTTTGCATTTGAAATATTTTTAAATTAGCAACTGTGATGTGAAAAATAAAAATGCATTAGAACATATTAAAAGAGCCTCTGTCTTCTGCATGCAAGCTTTGTAAGAAATCTCTTTTGAATACTGAGTTTATCCCAACTATGCATAATATTGCTGGTTTTGAACTTGGGATATGGAGAAAGTTAAATAAGTTATCAAATTCTGTTATTTTCCACATTACTCCTGTAACTCAAGAGTATGTTATTCTCAAAAGAATTTATCCAAATAGAAAATTCTATAATCAGAGAAAACAGCCTCCTGAGACTATGATATGAATTAATAATGTCCTTGTTTTATCAAATGCCTGTGAGAGGGTCTGATTTTATATAACACTTCTTAAGGCTGCTTTAAATAAGTAAACAGAGAAGATTAATATACAAGATAAAATAAAAATATTAATTAAATACATAATGTGAAACAGTATTTATGAACTTTCCTAAACTTAAGTCAACAATGATTATGGGTGTCTAACATAAATTATGCACGCAACATCACACAGTCAATCTGAAACTGTAATACGTAACAGTGCATCTCTAGAAATAACTTAAAAGATCCTCTCTGTGTGAATAAACATCGTACATCAGTGTGCCTTTTGGCTAAAAGCCAGAAGTCATAGGTTGGAAGAATAATTCAATTTCATTGTCTAGGAACTGGTGCTATTTAGTCAGCTTTTGCTGATCAGGTGAAAGAGAAAACCCAACAGAATATGACAGTTATAGTCAGTGAAAATGAATATAAATTGAAACTCAGCTAAGTGTTTGGGGATTAAACTAAAGTACAACAATGGGGTAGAAGAACCTGGAGTACACTAATCAGCACACAAAATCTTTTGTCGCTTTTGGGGGTTATTGTGTGGTTGCTTTTTTGTGTGTGTGTGTCTGTGTTTGTTTGGGGGTTGTATTTGTTGCTGCTGCTTTGGGATTTTGTATGAGTTTTTTTGGTTGGTTGGGTTGGGTTAGGTTGGGTTGGGTTTTTTTGTTGCGTTCACACTTATCATTAAGGAAAGAGGAGACTATCTTGAATTAAATTTTAGAAAAATCCCTCAAAGTGAATATTTTTGTCAGAATCATCAAAAGATGTACAACTGAACACCACAAGGTATTGCAGAAGACAGAGTCCAGTAGTGATAAGAAAAGACTGCAACAATGAGAACAGGATATCCTTTTTTCTTTTTCTATGGTGCAAGGAATATCAGATTCTCAAAGGCTGATCTTATAATGATCCCACAGTTTCACTATTCCGCAGACAATCCCTAAATAATTAGATAGGGTTTGATAGTCTGTGTACTGACTTTCCATTACGACAATGGAATTTGAATTTGTTGTTAAAAGGAAGATTCAGTTAAGTGCTATGCAGAAATAGCTTTAAATATGTACTTACAAGTTTGCCATGGACAATGCCCATACAATGAGTTATAAGCAAGAAAAAGCCTGAGTATTGTCTCTGAGTCATATAGAACAATTTCTATTTTTAACCATAATAACATTTACAGGATGGCTTTTGCACCTTTCGGCATGAAGGTTAATTGTCTTTCTGGACAGGGAATATATATGTGAAATTCATTCAACATTTAACACCAAACATTGTACGAGGAAGAATAGAAAACAGAAAACTTTGTAGACAGGTGCACAAATGTTGCAAAACAATCATAGCAGGTCGAAGGCAAAAATATAGCATGCAAAGGTGCTCTCAGGCTATAACTCAAAGACGCTGAAAGCCTGTCTGCTGTCCAGTTTTATTAGCCCTTCTGACAGCAGCAATAAGGGCTACCAAAGACATAATATTTACGGAAAAACATGAATGGATACAAGCATAATCCTGACACCAAAGCTGTATAAAGATGAATAGTCATTAAGGGGACAAAGACGTATGTACAGTGAATAAAATTAAAAGAAGTTTATGAAAAATTAAGCATATATTAAACACAACATCAAAGTCTGACAAACTGATGAGAATAAAAAATAATGAAGAATATAAAAAAATATTTAGAACATATAGAAATCCTAAAAGGAAAAATATTTAAAATGATAATGTACCCACAACTGTAGTACATCTGCACAATGTGATGTGTAGAGAAGATTCACCATTCTTTTTGTTAACATGAGGCAAAGAAATAGAAAAAGCTTAGCATGTAAAAGACAGATACTGAAACAGAAAAAATACTGCAGTTTGAAACAGCTGTGACCATGAGAGTTATTATGATTCTTTTAAAGACATTCTTGGAAGCCAAAGTTGTGCCCCATGAAACATCAGCCCAGCATGTGCTTCACCCTCTGCATCACCTATCAGCAGTGCTGAAAGAAAATGGACTCCAAAAGACGTCACAGAAGGCAAAGAGCAAACCAAGATAAGACCTTTATGAATGCAGTTTTTATATCTCATCACTAAGTGTCACTTCTATAGTGAGTGCAGTATGCACTTTCTGAGATTGTACAGAGGAAACCATTATCTTTCTCACCACATTTTCATAATTGTCTTTAATTAGGCCATTTTATGTCATGATATACTTGTCTTTTCATGTCTGTCACTTATCACAGATCACGGAAGTTAGATAATATGCTTTATCCCTTTTTTTTCACTTGATAGCTTTTTAAATAAGAAGACACATGAGGTCAAGAACGATATTGAATAGTGCCATACAGCTTTGCAATCTTTAACATGTTAGATTAGAAAGGTATATTTCATACCAGCAAGCAGATAAAAATTGGCTTGTTCAGTGACTACAGGGAGTCTATTTAGGACCTAACTTTATTTAAAAAGCTTTTTCTCTTAAAGAGAATGTAAAAACCAAGAAATAAAAAATGCTATTTATGAGAAATTCTCAAATATAGCTTCAATATATGCTAAATCAAACATCATCTTTGCTTTCAGACATCTGAGATATTAGAGCTGGTTATTTCAATAGTTGCAAAACTGATTTTATAATTCTTTTTGAGATCACATTTTCTTTGTGTAGGAACTTTTGAAGTCAACTACTTATCTCATTCACACTATTTTTATATGTTTTTT
Source organism: Psittacula echo (assembly GCF_963264785.1). Lineage (NCBI taxonomy): Eukaryota > Metazoa > Chordata > Aves > Psittaciformes > Psittacidae > Psittacula > Psittacula echo. The sequence goes on along the minus strand of NC_137736.1, from coordinate 25,937,480 downwards.
ACAGAAGAAAGAACTGAAGCTTCAGCAAGAATGCTTTTCCTATACATACATCTTTTTAGCTCAGAAAACAATATGATTTTGTTGGTTGTAAAAACCATGAATTATATTTATCACAACTCTTGGTCCCTGGGCCCTCTTCATATTTCTAATGCATAGTTAACTTACTTAAATAAAACTTGTTGCATGGTGCAACGAAAAAGTGCAGAGGTTTGTAAGTGGTGAAAACCACTATAAATCCTGCTCTTTAAAACAGCAGAGAGGCCAATGTGCAAGATAGAAAACACAGTATTTATGAGTCAGCTTTTTACTGAAATGCAAACACTCTGGCAGTTCAGGTATGAACATAAATGAAGTCTACACCCAGCATGTCCTGAGTGTTCTTCCTGCATACACTGTCCCAAACTAATTTTTTCCAGATATATGTTTAATTGCACAAAGATTTTTTTTAACTTATATGTAAAATAATAAGCATGCATTAAATTAATATCTAATTAGAGAACACAGTTCTGTTACTTGTAACATTCAGATTTTTATTTTAACACATGAAAAGATCATTTATTTTCACTTTTTTTGTTTCTTTTCAACACTTAGAACATCGATAGCTCAGAAATGATGACAAATGAGGTAAGAGCAAACCCGCACTTATGTGAGTGTTGTAAACTTTGCTAGTTTTCAGTAGAGCTCATTAGATTGCCAATTAACATAAAGCAATGGGTAAAGAGTGTTCAGAGGTTACTTGTTTTCCAAGATGTTGGCTAAAACATTATCAGTTCCTAGAATGACTAAAAAGCTGGGTTTGATAGCAGTCCAAAGTGCATAAAATAGGAAGACGGCAGAACTGTGGAACCTAAATTCAAAATTTAAACTCTCAAATTCCCCATTTATCTGTCATCTAAGCCTAAAGTAATCAAATTCAATAGGCCACTGGTATATATTCCCCAGGCACCTGAGCTTCTGTTCAAGTTTACCCCACTCTGAGCAGCAACCTTCTTATCAATGGCCTTTAGAAAATAGTTACAAGGAGTACAATCTAGAAGGCTCATTTTTTGTCACCTCTCTTAGGCTCAAAATCTTGTTATTGTCAAAAGGAAGCCAACAACATGTTGGTGGCCTAAATGAAATCTTAATACTCTAATGAAAATGCAAGTTACTGTAAGTCCAATTACAATAACAGTAACATTAAGATGCCACATTAATACAGGAATGCCTCATTAATAACAACTTTAAAATTGTTATACAAAAAATCTTAGGAACACTTTCCTCTGATGTTGTGACCACCTCCTGACACCCCTCTGAGTGCAGGTGGTACTGCAGGAATCTCAATGTATTGTTACACTCAGCATGTTTATGTCAGCTCAGGGCTACAGTAACACCTCTGATTTCAGATTAGATATCACTGAAAGTTGGTGTGACATGAACTCCTATATAACTGCAACACTTTACACAAGCACTGCAGATGCTAAGTCAGTGAGTACTTTTAGAATTCCTCCTGTTTTCAAGGATAGAGAACAAGCAGTAATATTTTCAATAATAAGTCACTCAAACAACATATGGTTGTGGTTTATTGTAATTGTGGCTTTGACCTCACTCCCTCCAAGACGGAATGGTCATACAGCTTTTCTGTTATCTCAGGAGTGAACCTTCTCACACCAACATGATAGATTTGTGTGTTTGCAGCCCAGAAAGCCAACTGTATGCTGGGCTGCATCAAAAGAAGCCATTATCTGTGTAAAGCACAAGCCAGGAGAGAAGAAATAGATGTTGTATCTGAAAATTAACCTTAATGTATGCAGAAATATTTATGCAAAATCAAACAACTTTATAAATATCTTTTGTTACCCAAAACAGCAGGGCTGCCCTATTCACAGCTCCCTAAACATAGTAAGAACAATTCAATATCCTAGAAGGCTTAAAATGTCATCACCTTCCAAGATACAATTTGTCCAATAATTTCCAATTTCCAATAACAATTTGTCTCTTGGGTATTGTTTTCACGTGTATTACTGTGTTTCTAGGAAGTCTTCCAATGTATGTCTGGACTTTTTCATTTTTTCAGAAAGGTCTTAATAATACATTTTATGATTAGACCATTATTTCTAGTAAATGACTACAAATTCAGCATTAAAAAAATGTCTTTAGCCTCTCAATACTTTGCTAGCTGCACATTGATCTTATGCAGTGTGATACAATGATTAACTGACTTATCATCCCATGTAATTTCATAGAGGTGCTTGATTTATCAGTAATAGAGGTTTTTATCAGCATGATATCAGGTACTATGTTCAATAAATCTATTCAAAACTGAAAGGCAAATTCTTGCATACTGAACAGTCACTTAACATATAAGTGTATATGAGAAGGATCAAATGAGGGTTTGGAGAATTGCATCTTTTTTGTTTTATGCACACGGAAATTATCTTGTGGGGACAGCACAGGATGCTTCCTTTTTCCCAAATTTGCCTTTTATAGATTACTGAAAGAACACACAAGCAAGCCCATGTAGGTGACAGAACCACTACTACTTCGAAGAGAAATATCTCACACCTACAACAGTATCCAAAAGGGGCTACTGATCTGTTCATTCTAGCTAGAAAGTTGGAAGCAACTTCACAGGTGGTTTATATGCAGAACACCTGTGATTTGTAGCTAAACATGGACTGTTTCTAGACCATGGTCCCACCAAAGGGAAATATTTCACAGTGACCTCAGGTTAGAGGATTAAACCTATTACTGTTTCTAGCATACTGAATCACTGAACTTGTTAAAGCTACGAAGGTTGTTTGGAAACAAAGTAAGCAGAAGTTCTCTATCAAGGTAAACACTGCTTGCTTTTCTACATGGAAAGTTGTTGTGGAATGGACTCAGTCGGAGATCAATGTGATCAGACAAAGCCATTTAGTATAGAAAACTAACTCTTTATATACTATTTCTTAAAGTTGTTTGCGCTAACTTGGCACATTGTGATTGGATACATATCTGTGAGGCCCTTAACAACTAACATGTAATTGGTTAAGCACAGGTGTGAGAACCTGACCTTCAAAGTTTTCCAACAGTCCTCAATTTAGCAACTCAGTAAATTCCAGCTTCTTCTTATCTTGCTGGGATTCTTACTCCCAGTGCCTCGTTCCCATCCTCCTTCATCTTTTGTTGTTCCTTGGTTCATGTCGAACTCCACGTAGGCACTTGCTGATCTGGGTACATGGCCGTTCTTTGCCAGAAAGTCATCCACAGACAGTTATGGTCCTGTTAATCTATTAACCTTGTGGTGGTGTTACTGCTTTTAAGTGTTGTGTGTCTCCTGTGTGAGTTACTGCAGGGCCCCAAAAGTCTAACTCCAAAATGTGAGACTACAGTTACTACAACTGTGGTACTACAGGCAATTTCCTGCAGAGCCCGGCTCCTTGTCCCACCTGTGCAGCCCTTGGAGGGGACAAACAGAGGTGTATGCAGGCCCTATGGCAGAGAGGTGGGGTCATGCTTCTCCTTCTCATATTAGTTCATATTATCTGTGAGAGAGGAAGCATTATGGAATGAGCACAGAAGGACAAGACTTGACCTGTAGCTATGTTAACAGCATGAGAAATTACAAGGCATTACAGAGAGCAAAGAGGAGTGCAGCAGCTGGCCAGCCTTGGCTGGTGTCTGCACCAAGACAGTAACACAAGTGATGCAAAAATGGTAAACATTAGAGATAGCAAAGTAGGGTGGTAGCTTCACAGAGTTGCTGACCCAAAGAAGTAATTGCCAGGGTAGCCATGCTACACATACTAAATAAAAGTGTAAGATTAAAATAAACAAGGGGTGAGGTGTTTATCTCAGAAGGGAAGAGTGTGTTAGAGGGCAAGAACTTGGGAAAATAAAAAGAGGAAAGGGAACTCAAAGGGTAGCAACCATGTGATTTGTTCTGTCCATGAGCTGTTAGGCAACCTGATGCCTAATTAGCGTTATGGAATAGGAAAATTAACCCTTTTGTGACTGTAGATATATCTGATGTACACTCCCAGAGTTGTTAGCAAGGGCACACCTTAGGGGCTACACTCCCTAACCACATTTCCTACTAATGATAGCTAACAGTGAAGAGAAAGGCATTTTCAAATACACAAAAAAATTAACTGGAGAGATAAGGAAATAAAATGCAAATGTGAAGAAAAGGGAAGGTGGAGGTGTGGAAGACGTGGGGTTTAAGATCTATACACTTCAAAGAGTATTGATCTAGCCATAATCCTCCCTGATAACCATAGAAACTTGAAGGAAGTAAGTTAAGCAAGTTTAAGTTAACAAATAAATAACAAAGATTAATTCTTAACAAGATTTCAATATTTCCCACTCTTCACTGATACTTCTGAAATACCAGGAAGATTCAAAAATCACTATAGAGATTAATATAGAATTGTATAATCAATAATCCTATGCCCATAATTGTCATCAACCATCCTTAAACTTCTCAAATGTAATGCTAGGTCCTGGAATGACAACTTTTTCTGAAGAATCAGTGTCATAACACAGCCCCTTTTTAAGCTAAAATGTAATTTTCTCTCTTTCACTGTATATTAATTCTTTATCTGGGCAGATTGTAAGGGTAGTCCATATTAACAGCTAAGTGACAAAGAAGGAAACATATCTTTGACTTGCTCATTTGCAGGCTAATCTATGGCATAAAAAAAAAAAAAGAATATATATAGAGAGAGATGAAAGTGGGGGAACACAAAGACATCAAGGAAGCACACTTTTGCTAAGGTATTCCACAAAATAAATATTTTTAATTTTGTCCATTAAAATCCTTATGACATGTTAGATGGAAGTCTGCTATCCTAGTTTCTCTAAAAATCAGCTAATTAACTTTCCTTTCACAGGGGATATATGTTCACAATGCTTTAGGGAAACAGTTCTAGCTAAGAAAATTACATCCTTCAATGCAGTGCAGCCTACCCAGAGCAGCATCAGATTAAAACCTATGTGTAAAAGGCAATGCAGAAATTTCCAAAGACAATTGTTAAAGGAAAAGAAGGACTGAATCATTCACACTGTCAGTTTATATTGTTACCTGAGGTGTTATGTATGACTCAATTTTTAAAAAATATAATAAACTGAATGCCTCAAGCAAAATATCCAACTTCGAAAGGGGGACCAAAAAAACTGAGGAAAAATGACAAGATTGCTGGAGAAGTCTTTGTGAGGGATCTAAGGAAATGTCTCACTGCAGGAAGAGTTAAGGATCAGGGGAGAAGATGGAAGACAAAGTCAGGCTGCCTGGTAAGACAAGGTTAAATCCACTGGCAACAGCGAGTATATCAAAAGACAAAAGTTAAATTAAATGGCAGAGTGAGTTAATGAAATGGCAGCAATGAATAAGAAACAGGCTAAAACCCAAAAGGCAGCAATGGAAAAGTTAATCAAATAGCAAGAGTGAGGTGAAAAGTGACAGAGTTAATTAATGGCAGCACAACTCAGACAGATAGTCAAATGGCAGAGAAAGATTAAAAACTGGCAATGCTTATCAGCAGCAGGTGACATGTGGACTGTGTGGAGAGTCCAGAAGGTGACTTTTGTACAAATGCTACACTATCCTTTTGTAGGAGGCTAGGAAGGCTCTTCCTTGGAGCCCAGCTACAGCTCTATGCCTGCTGGGGCTGTACACAGGAGCTCTGCTGTGGAGACTTTGTGCTTATTTCGTCACGAAACAGGAGGGATGAGAGGATGAACTCACTCTTCTGGGACCGTTTTAGAAGGGACTGTGCCCCAGAGTGGCTTCTTCCATATTTTGGCTGTAGCTGACAGTGTTCATAAAATACCCAGACAACACTTTAAGGGAGGAAAAATAGCACCAAATAGCATTTCTGCTTTGGAAACAAGTTCTTTGTAAAACAATCATATATTCCTAAATTCTGCCCCCCATTTTTTGATCTGTTTACCAATGTATAGCCTTCCCATCCAACCTATGAGAATTTAATTTCTGTGAGAGCCATTGGTGAAAAATTTTGAAGGCCTTTTGAAAGGCCAAGTACACTAAAGCTACTGTACCATTCCTATTAGCATGGTTATGCTTCTGACTACAGTAAAAACCATCAAGGGACTTGTGAGCAATGACTTACTCTGCAAAATGCATATTTGTTGTTCCTATCCTGTTGAATTATTTATATTTCCATTCATTGTTTTTTATAGCTTCCACCAACTTGCTTGAAAACATGAAAATTGCAAAAGCAAAGCCAACAGAGCTACAGTACGCTAACAGTGGGTTGCAGTCAAGCAGAATATTATTACTCATCTTACGTTCTTTAACCTTTGACCAAAAAGTGAGACAAAACATAGAATGATTTTTTGAAGAATAAAACTCAAAGTAATATATCAGCAAAATGCAGTAACTCTCATCCTGTGTGGCTAAATATGAGCTTCCTATACATCAAGAATTTCAGAGCCAAAGATACAGAAGTGAATATAGGAAAAAAAGGTCTATGTTTTCTGCCTAGTGAAGTTCAATGGTGAATAGCTTGTTCCTCTGTTAATGAAAACTAGCAGCTCCTTCTTTGGAGACACAAGCCTACCAAAACCAAAACCAAAACCAAAAATAGATACAGTGTACAGCTAAACATAAAAGCCAGCATCTTTAGTAAAATGAGCCATTAAGACTAGCATTTCCATCGCAGATTGTGCACTTCAGTATTTCCTATCCAGGGGTGTGAACCTCGTTTATAAAACCATCACTTTGATATATTCACTACAGTGACCTTGTATTTACCCAAGAAGCACATACTCATCTACCACAAAGAAGCTTAATAAAATCTGGTCTAATTATAATGAACATTGATGCAAACTATCCTCAACCAAGACGACAAGTTTGAGAAATGAGCAATGAGAGGAGACTGGAGTGGATGAGGTTGGGGTCTGATCAGCTTCAGAAGAGCTGATATATAAAGACACTTTATATAAAGACACCTATCACCTCTACACCAGAAATGATTTGGAAAACAGTAACAAAGCTTATGAGATCATAAAGAGAATAAAGACAAAACATTTTAGAAGGGGCATGATAGTCACCTATCATATTTGCCTTTTCCAGGATTCAGGATATTATTTAACCACTGGTGCATTGACAGGAATCTTTACATTAAATCTTGTTTCAAGATTAAGATATGACAGACAGTGTTTGAAAGTTCATACAATTATATTTGTATGACAGCACAGCTTAAGCTCCCCATCCTTAAATTTAAAATATATCTAAAAAATCTTAAATTGTTACAGTGTGTGCCTGCTGTAAAAGAAAGTAAAAATAATTTGCATGTAATTATGACTAGCATATCCTAGAGCTATCATGAAGACAACAACGTATCTCTTAATTTTCCTAAAACGTCTGTAACTTTAAAAAGGAACCCATAAATTATAAGATATTAAGATGTAGAAAGAGTGAGGTTTTTTTTAACGAGTGATTTCATCTATATTTTTTAGTTAAAAAAGAAAAAAAGACAGAAGTGCCTTTCTTAAGCATTTGTTTACATGTAAGAAAAAATGTGGCATTTTGATTAAGTAAAATATCTGTAAAAATATCAGTATAATGAACGTATGTATTATTTTCTTAAAAACAACATGTGTCTGCTGCAATACTAATTAGTGCTCATTGAACAAGAAGTAAAATCCCTTAGACATTCCTGACAACTGTGTTCAAACAATTATGCTCATAAAAATAAGACTTACACCTTCAATATGTGATTATGTAATTTCTAGGTTTGTGCCAATGAAAATGATCTTGAAACTAATTTTTCAACATTCAGAAGCTTCAAGCACTTACTGCACCTGGTTGCAGATTCTCCACTGGAGCAAACTGTTATAGCTATTCAAGTACATGAGAACAATTTATACAGTTAAGGATTATAGCTACCCAAGTACATGAGAATAATTTATACAGTTAAGGACATGTTCTTAAAGGTAAATAGTGGAAAATACTAAGACAGTTTTGGAGATATAACTTTTCCATGACCTTTCACCATATTTGCATTAAGACAACACTTCAAATGTAGGGATGCTTCTCTTCAAAATAACTGCCATGTACAAAAGCTGCATGTAAATAAAAAAAACATTTAATGTTTGGTAGAAACCTGATATCCCCCCACCTCTAGTGAAAACTAGAAATGAAAAGAAGCTGTCCTGAGTAAACTTAACCCTTGCATATCATCCAGAGCCTGTCTTCTATTTTCTGCAGGAAATTTAGATCGAATTGTATATTACATCTGAACGCCTGGCATTATTTACCCAATGTGTCTGCCAGAGGGATGGATGTGTGCAGTGCATGGGTACAAGTTCAAAACTGGAAATATATTCCTGGTTAATTTTGATGGCTCAAAAGGAACAATAAGTCAGCAGATGGAAATATATAAAGTTTAGCCAAGACCTGCTATTTAAATGAACCAGTTTTAATGCAATGAAAGTGTTGAGAAATGATCACAGGTGCCACTCCGTATACAGACTTGAGAGCAGCAAGTAAGACAGTAAAACAGTCATAGGGAGTTATATAGTCTGATGATGGTAACCTCATCCAGCTGGAAAGTCACAAGGAAAAAGACTCACAGCACAAGGCTGAAGAAAAAGCGGATGAGCATTTTACATTAATTGTATTTTCTCAATCCCAAATTCACTATTTTTAGTGTACCAATAAGGTCTCACCTTTTCTATGCTCATTTACTATAAAACTTATTGTATATGCTGATGTTTGCGAATATAAAGTGTTCAAAGCTCCACAAAAAGGTTATTTTAGTTCTTCTTGTTTTATACTGCTCCAGGTAATAAATATACTATTGCATTTATAATATGACATGTGATAGCAGCAGGATGATCTTTTTTAAAAAAAGTTATATTCAGTACTCTTTTATGCCCCATATGTCTCTAAACAATAAACAATAAACACTTTGCTCAAGCTCAAAGACTGATTGGCTTTAAGGGAAAATAATGAGATGTGCCAGCTCATGTTCCTAAAAGTCAAAATAAGATTTTATGCAGGCATCCCTTTATTTTGAAATCTAATACACTAGCTACACTAAGAAGAATATAGTCAGCCACAGACTTGTATCAAAAGATGAAGGCTCTCTGAACTGTTAATTAGTGCCTGTAAGTTGTAGTATTCATTTTTATTACAGCAAAGTCTTTTTAGATACGGTTTTCATTAGTCTTGATTGTTTCAGCTCTTTTGGAGGGCAGCCATTATGTTTTGTGTATTCTTTCCTTCAACACATCACCTTGAAAATGTGTCGCTTTTTGTTATTTCTCACACAAACTCATGAAGTTAATAGTAAACGGAAATTTGTTTTCAGTGTGATGATGGCATTCAAGCTTGCCACATAATATATCCACAAGCTTTACATTGTAATACACAGATTTTCATCTTGTCATTAACTTCAACAACTGGGTTCTATTTATGCTAATGTGAGCTGGGCATAACCCTTAAATGGTTATTTTTACTTGTTATTGGTTATTTTTTACTTGTCTGTGAAATTGAAATTATAACCACTTATTTCACATGCTTACTTGGAGAATGGAAAAATAAAAACTTATCAGCAGATCTGAAGTGTTATGAATTTTCAATCTATTTTTCCTATATATTTTCATATGCAAGTGTAGCAGGTCCAAAGATAATAGGAACACATAATAAACCACTCTTTTTTCCTCATTTTACTTCTTCTAAAATTCTTCAGAGAAGAAAACAAAAAAATCAAAACCCCATATGCAGCACTTAGTAAATTGAAAGAAAATACTGCTTGGTGTGAGTTAATAAAAATATGGAATCTCTTCTAATAATACATTACATTACCTACATAAGCTGAAATCCAAATGGTAAATTTGTACTTTAGAAGAATGATATTCAGTTCTTAACACTATTTTTCTTCTAATATATGTGGCTACTTATCTTTTTCCTCCTTCAGAACAAATCTAAAGCCTCTTAAATACAAATCATCAAAAAGCAAACACTAAGAGAGAATGTGTCTAGGAAAGGCTGATGGCCGAAAGTTTACAGCATGACAAAGAAACATAGGATTTCTAGGATGTGTTAATTCTAGTTAGTCACAGAAAAATTATGTTGGGGAAGTAGTTACAGGGTACTTTAGTCAAAGAAACCTCCATATTTGATACCATTAGCTGGCAGGTTGTGGCTTATGTCGCTTTATCTCTCTCTGTTGTTCTACTGCAGATAAATTATCATTGCAGCAGAGCCATGTACCCTTAACACTAGTTACAGTCTGTCTTTTTCAGTTCAATGAATATGTAGTTATACATAATACATGAATAGAATCATAGCAGAGAAAAACACAGAGACATGCATAATAAGAAAATACTCAAGCATGTTAAAGTTGGCCAAAGTACTACTGTATATGCCTACACTCTTTTTGATCATGCTAGAAAAGAGCACAGCTAACAGAGGCAGCCTGCAGCCTTTTCTAGACTTCCCAGGAACATCTTCTGGGATTTTCAGAGGACTATGGGAACTCTTGAAGACAATCAAGGTGACTGCCTCTGTTGGGAGAGCTGTGACAGGAGGCTGTTACTGCTGGGGAGCTCCAGCAGCAGATGGGACTGCTGAGACAATCATGGGGATGACCTACAGGGCATGGTCTCCAGAACCACTTGGAGCAGCAGCTCCTTCCACTACCTTAGCTACCCAGCATGCCAGAGATGATGGTTCAGCTGAGCTCCTGAGAGAGGATGCAGGTCTCCAGGTTTAGAACTGCAGGAAGTATTATGGGGATATAACTGAGTGAATCCGGTAAAGGGCCACTAAGACAATTGAGAGGTTGGCACATCTGATACATGGGGGGAGGCTGCAACATTTAGGACTATTCAGCCTGAAACATAATAGTCCTCGAGAGGAATTTTTTCAGTGTGAGTGTGGTTGAACAGTAGAACAGGTTGCCCAGAGACATTGTGGAGTCTCCAAAAATGGACACAGTCCATCCACAGTAACCAGCTTTGGGAAAGTTGGTTACTTAAGATGTCAAGTGAGCAAAGAGTTCAAGCCAGTGAAGGCAACAAGGAATGCTTAAAAATACAAAAGAGGTTGTTACTACCATTTTAAGTCATGAATCCACACCTGACACCATTTTAATGTAGCCTAATACACCACTTACTATATTATATAGATAACTCCATTACCACATTTTGAAAACTCTAACCAAGGCGGTTTTAATATTAATCAGATAACACAGATCACAGTATAACTTTTTAAGGAGTTAATCTACTGTTAGGGTAGTATATCGAATAACCCTTTCATTCATCAAAGTCTGTGATTCAGCCCTGCTTGGCCTGTAGATTTCTACACTGTGCTTTCATATCTCCTCAGAAGTATACCCTCACCCACGCCGTCATGCAATACTGCACCAAATCTTTAGCCCTTCTCTCTGCTATCTGCCTTGACTGTTCATTTGTTACAGAAAATACACCTTCTCTCCTCTCATATGTTGACATCATCTACCTGGACTTGTGAAAAGCGTTTGACACTGTCCCACATGACATCCTTGTCTCTAAATTGGAGAGACATCAATTTGATGGGTGGACCACTAGGTGGATAAAGAACTGCCTGGATGGCCGCACACAAAGAGTTGTCGTCAATGGCTCGATGTCCAGCTGGAGACCGGTAACGAGTGGTGTCCCTCAGGGATCGGTGTTGGGACCAGTCTTGTTCAACATCTTTGTCAGTGACATGGACAGTGGGATTGAGTGCGCCCTCAGCAAGTTTGCCAATGACACCAAGCTGTGTGGTTCGGTTGATACGCCGGAGGGAAGGGATGCCATCCAGAGGGACCTCGACACGCTTGTGAGATGGGCTGATGTCAACCTTATGAAGTTTAACCATGACAAGTGCAAGGTCCTACACCTGGGTCGGAGCAATCCCAGGCACAGCTAGAGGTTGGGCAAAGAAGAGATTCAGAGCAGCCCTGCAGAGAAGGACTTGGGGGTGTTGTTTGATGAAAAAATGAACATGAGCCGACAGTGTGCACTCGCAGCCCAGAAAGCCAAGCGTATCCTGGGCTGCATCAGGAGGAGCATGACCAGCAGGTCGAAGGAGGTGATCCTGCCCCTCTACTCTGCTCTCGTGAGACCTCACTTGGAATATTGTGTGCAGTTCTGGTGTCCTCAACAGAAAAAGGACATGGAACTGTTGGAACAAGTCCAGAGGAGGGTCATGAGGATGATCAGGGGAGTGGAGCACCTCCCGTATGAAGATAGGCTGAGAAAGTTGGGGCTGTTCAGCCTGGAGAAGAGAAGGCTGCGTGGACACCTCATAGCAGCCTTCCAGAATCTGAAGGGGGCCTACAAGGAAGCTGGGGAGGGACTCTTCATCAGGGACTCTAGTGACAGGACAAGGGGTAACAGGTTCAAACTGAAACAGGGGAAGTTTAGATTGGATATAAGGAAGAAATTCTTTACTGAGAGGGTGGTGAGGCACTGGAATGGGTTGCCCAGGGAGGTTGTGAATGCTCCATCCTTGGCGGTGTTCAAGGCCAGTTTGGATGAGGCCTTGGGTGGCATGGTTTAGTGTGAGGTGTCCCTGCCCGTGGCAGGGGAATTGGAACTAGATGATCTTAAGGTCCTTTCCAACCCTAACTATTCTATGATTCTACGATTCTATGATTAATCCAGCTTCACAAATTCTTTACGTCTTTCTAAACCATCTCCCTTATTATTACATTTTCATTACTTTTTATTATTGTCTTTTGCTTTTTTGTTAATTTTTATCTTCCTTGTTTGTCCACCACTTATTCGTTTACATCCAGATTAAAAGCAATTTTAACTCTGAGTTGGCTATTTTCATTGAAACTTTCCTTTTAGCCTGTTCTAATGTATTTAATTTTTTTCCACTCAGCCTGATTTTCCTCCATGGCAGTATCCTGTTTACCTAAGACCAATGGGCAGTTAAATATCACAATATGTAGTGTGGGTATAGCAGAGAAATAAACTATTGTGTATTTTGATCATGTAAGTGCTGAAATGCCTAAGCTTTCATAAGCTTATCCAGTAACAACTGACACAATCTGGACTTTAAAATCTACTTTAATAACACACAAGGGATTTATATTAGTAGCTCTGCTTGAGCTTAAGTGGAAATGTGATATATTTTTATCCTTTTCAAAAAATGTTACTTTTTATATAGAATTTAGATCCATATTATCAAAATGAATGCTTGAAATTAAAAATAAATTGGGGGAATAATAATAGGGAAAATGCACAGTTATAAAATATTACATGCATTCTTAAACTTTACTATTAGTAAAAATTTTTGTAAATCAAAATGAAAATAGATTTCCACAGGTAGGTACATTAACATTTATCATTACTGATGGAAATCAGTAAGATCATTTGATAGATGGTGGAAAAACTGAACTTGAGTCTAAACAAAATTGGCAAACCTTGCCCTTGAAAGGGGAAAAAATATGAAATTGCCTATTATTTTGATTGTGCAGTGAAGACAGCCTTCATATGTATGGAGGAAATCTTACTCTTGATTCTGAAGATTTACCAAAAGACTCACTAGAATGTTGTTAGTGTGGTTAGTAGAAGATTATTTACTGTAAGGAGGCCTTCAGTCATCATTTACTGCTTCTCTACCTAGAATAGTGACAGTCCCTATTCTATTAAACCATTTCTCCTTATATTTTATAGTACTGGCTTCCACCGGCAGGTATTAAGATCAGTTCCTGAAGTTTGGGTGGCAAAATATAATCTACAGTCATCAAAAATATATTGAAAACTTTAGGAAGAACTTCAAGTTTAGAATAGAATCACAGAATCATAGAATAGTTAGGGTTGGAAAGGACCTTAAGATCATCTAGTTCCAATTCCCCTGCTACGGGCAGGGACACCCCACACTAAACCATGCCACCCAAGGCCTCATCCAAACTGGCCTTGAACACCGCCAAGGATGGAGTATTCACAACCTCCCTGGGCAACCCATTCCAGTGCCTCACCACCCTCTCAGTAAAGAATTTCTTCCTTATATCCAATCTAAACTTCCCCTGTTTCAGTTTGAACCCATTACCCCTTGTCCTGTCACTAGAGTCCCTGATGAAGAGTCCCTCCCCAGCTTCCTTGTAGGCCCCCTTCAGATTCTGGAAGGCTGCTATGAGGTTTCCACGCAGCCTTTTCTTCTCCAGGCTGAACAGCCCCACCTTTCTCAGCCTGTCTTCATACGGGAGGTGCTCCACTCCCCTGATCATCCTCGTGGCCCTCCTCTGGACTTGTCCCAACAGCTCCATGTCCTTTTTCTGTTGAGGACACCAGAACTGCACACAATACTCCAAGTGAGGTCTCACGAGAGCAGAGTAGAGGGGCAGGATCACCTCCTTCGACCTGCTGGTCACACTCCTTTTGATGCAGCCCAGGATGTGTCTGTCTCAGATACTAGTAATGTCACCACAAAAATCAATCTTAATTAATGTCATGCTACTTTGCTCACTATATTCCCAAATGTTTTTGTTCATTCCTATGCACGCTAATTTACCCAAGCTCTTGACAGCAGATTGTGTGTGATTAAGAGGGCAGCACCGAGACAGTCATAACAATGTTTGCACATTTTTGTTAATATTTTGTTGAATACATCATCATGCTTATCTTTACCATTTCCCCTTATCTTTTCCACACTGTGTTCCATTCATTATTTTTTACCATTTGTATCACACTCTGATTGTTATTCTGCCTTTGACATTTTTATTATATGGAATTAGATAACTATCATACTGTTTCAGACATGTCCATTATTACCTTCTGAAATCCTTGTATCACGATTGCACCAGCAATGTAATCAAGTAGCATGTCAACATGTTGGCCCTAATGCATTATTCATCATTTGTCAAGCTATGATCCATCATAATGGCCTACTGGGAACTTTCAAACAACCTCATTTGATCAGCTTAATCAACTTGCTGATGTTGATTAATGTTGCTGTGCTAGTGAAAAGCATGCAATTGCAAAGTATATCAAGTTTTACTCCAAATTATCTGTTATTATACATTTGCATATCGACTAATATATGTACACAGGTATATGTATGCAAGTATATGCATAGCAACAGCAGGAATCAAATAGGACTTTTGAAAATCTAACAATACTGATTTGGGAGGAAAAAAGGAAACATACATGTATGTCCTAATTTCACATCAATCTCCCTTTGCCTAGTGTGTCAAAATCCCTTTCTGAAGTGTTACTAAGACACATTCTGACATATTTTGACTTTTACTATATGGTGTACCACCATAAAGTACATGCATAACATTAACACAGCTGGTGTAGGCAAGATGAAGATTCAGTGGTGATAGTGTACAAGAAACAGCATATTGACATTACTATATTGCTGGTATTAATAAAAAACATTAAGAAGACAATTGCTTGAAGTATTTCTGTAACAATCTGATATCAGCAATATGCAATTACCAGTTGTATGATTTCTTTCTATATAATCTGAGATCATAAAGAGCACTTTAAAAGAAGAATCTGGCATATCCTTCTTGATTTATTTTTACCTCCTACTGCCCTTCTAGGGTTAATACTTTACAAAGAGTTCAATCTTTTATTTCCACTATTTGGTGTGATATGTTTAGAACGTACAGAATTATGTAGCCTGCAGTAAAGACATGCATTTGATACAAGAGAGCTTATTAGGATATTTAGAATCCAGATTTACACACCACTGATGCTTTAAACTTGCTAAGCATTTATTTTGAATGATTCGGTCTTCACTGGCAAAGGCTATGACTGCACCACCCAAGTCTTGGAAGGCAGACGCAGGGACTGTAAGAATGAAGACCCCAGGCCTACTGTAGGAAAGGATCCGGTTCGAGACCACCTTAAATACCTAAACGTACACAAGTCCATGGGACCTGACGACATCCATCTGCGGGTCCTGAAGGAGCTGGCGAATGAAGTTGCTAAGCCACTGTCCATCATATTTGAAAAATCATGGCAGTCAGGTGAAGCTCCCGATGACTGGAAAAAGGGAAATATAACCCCTATTTTTAAGAAAGGAAAAATGGATGAGCCAGAGAATTACAGACCAGTCAGTCTTACCTCTGTGCCTGCAAAATCTTGGAGCAGATTCTCCTGGAAGGCATGCTAAGGCACACGAAAAACAAGGAGGTGGTTGGTGACAGCCAGCATGGCTTCACTAAGGGGAAATCCTGCCTGACCAATTTGGTGGCCTTCTATGATGGGGCTATGAAACTGATGGACAGGGGCAGGGCAATTGACGTCAACTACCTGGATTTGTGCACAGCATTTGACACTGTCCCACATGACATTCTTGTACCTAAATTAGACAGACATGAATTTGATGGGTGGACCACTTGGTGGATAAAGAACTGGCTGGATGGCTGCACGCAAAGAGTTGTGGTCAATGGCTCGATGTCCAGCTGAAAACCAGTAACGAGTGGTGTCCCTCAGGGATCGGTGTTGGGACCGGTCTTGTTCAACATCTTTGTTGGTGACATGGACAGTGGGATTGAGTGCGCCCTCAGCAAGTTTGCCGATGACACCAAGCTGTGTGGTTTGGTTGATGCTCTGGAGGGAAGAAATGCCATCCACAGGGACCTTGACACGCTTGTGAGATGGGCTGATGCCAACCTTATGAAGTTTAACCATGCCAAGTGCAAGGTCCTGCACCTGGGTCGGAGCAATCCCAGGCACGGCTGCGGGTTGGGCAAAGAAGAGTTTCAGAGCAGCCCTGCAGAGAAAGACTTGGGGGTGTTGCTCGATGAGAAAATGAGCATGAGCTGACAGTGTGAGCTCGCAGCCCAGAAAGCCAAGCGTATCCTGGGCTGCATCAAGAGGAGCATGACCAGCAGGTTGAAGGAGGTGATCCTGCCCCTCTACTCTGCTCTCGTGAGACCTCACTTGGAGTATTGTGTGCAGTTCTGCTGTCCTCAACATAAAAAGGATATGGAGCTGTTGGGACAAGTCCAGAGGAGGGCCACGTGGATGATCAGGGGAGTGGAGCACCTCCCGTATGAAGATAGGCTGAGAAAGTTGGGGCTGTTCAGCCTGGAGAAGAAAAGGCTGCGTGGAAACCTCATAGCAGCCTTCCAGTATCTGAAGGGGGGCTATAGGGATGCTGGGGAGGGACTCTTCATCAGGGACTCTAGTGACAGGACAAGGGGTAATGGGTTCAAACTTAAACAGGTGAAGTTTAGATTGGATATAAGGAGGAAGTTCTTTACTGGTGGTGAGGCACTGGAATGGGTTGCCCAGGGAGGTTGTGAATACTCCATCCTTGGCGGTGTTCAAGTCCAGTTTGGACAGAGCCTTGGGTAGCATGGTTTAGTGTGGGGTGTCCCTGCCCGTAGCAGGGGAGTTGGAACTAGATGATCTTAAGGTCATTTCCAACTCAAACTATTCTATGATTCTATGTTCATCCTGATCTGCTCAAAGTCAGGATAAAAGGAATTAATTAACAAATCATGTTTTAAAGGGAAATGAAAATGACCTCTGTGAGATACAGCAACAGAAATAAACTTCTATTTTCCTAACTTAATGCTACTACTATATATAGTGCTACTTCAGTAAAAGCAGGATAAATGGGTACTTTTCTGTATTTAGTATTGCAAGAAACAGGACTTTTCATTAGTATGAAAATATTAAAATAGCTATCTCCTTGAAATAACACCTACTGCAGTTTTCAGAATGAGTTGAGCAGAATGTTCCCAGAAAACCAAAACCTTCTTTCATGACATCCTCTCCATCATCCCTGTGTGTGTCTGTATGATTGAACATGATAGTTATCTTACATATAAATTGTTCTAGACACACACTTGGTGGTGTCGGCAATATGCAGCAAAGAAAGACGACTAGCAAATGTCTTCGGAGAACTGAAAGGTTATTGTTCTAAACTGTGAATAACGCAAGGTCCTTATCATTAAGAGAGAACAAATAAAGAGTAAAATAGTTACATCTTGCAAACCAGATGTCTACAAAGCTAATTACCATTGGTTTGGGGTTTTTTTTTTCACAGAAGATAAGAGCCAGAGAAAATTTCTTCTTTGAACTGAAGTAAAGAACTCAAAATGCTGGAATAATCCTCTGGATCTTTGTATGCATAATCTGAGGAGGGCCTACAGCCAGGGTTTATGCTACTCTTGAAAAGTACACCTGGTGGTAGATTTTTGGTGACTTGAAGAACTAGATGGTTCTCGGCTACAATACTTTATGATCAATTATTATCCATTTTGATCCAAAAGTGCTATCAAAAGCATTTATTAAGACCTGAACTGTGTGAAGAGATAAGAGAAAAAAATAGGAAAATTAAAAGCTCAGTAAAGACATCTTGAACCATATTTGAAATAGAACTAAGGATATGTTCTACAAATGTACAGTAGAAAAGTGCTCAGATGAGCAGGTACCAATTAGTGAAGAAAAGCAGCAATTGTGTCTGATCTTTGCCCAAGAATTCTTCTTGCCCTTGCATTCCCTTTTATGCCTATGCACGAGTTTTCACTAATTGTTCAATCAATTGCTACTGCTTATTAACAACTCTTTACCTACTGGTATAACAAAATATTAGACCAAGATGTGGGCTCATTTTTTTATGACATAAATGTACATGGGTAGAAAATGGCAAGCACTTAAAGCAATCTCATAATAGGCACAATCTAAGGTTACATCACTTCCTCTTTCTTCTTTCAAAATGTACAGTGGAAGGGTTTGAATTACAGTTATCTAAATGATCTTAATTCTATGATTTTACAGCTTCAAAGTGTGTGTTCTCCATACTTAGTCTATAAAACTTATGTAAACATATACATATATAGACATGTATATACACTTGTGCACATTTATGTGTAGCAATTCACATCAGAATGTTTCAGAATATATTCAAACATACTAATTGGCCTCTAATCATTCCCTCTGCTTCACATTTGAAATAATTGGAGATTTCATGTTCTGATCACTGTGAGGTGCTAATGACTTTTTCAAAAGAACAGTTGTAACCAGCTGAGTTAATCATATGGTACACTCTGGTTTTATAAAATTAGGGTAAAATGCTAAAGAAACCTATACATTTAATACCATATTTCCCCCAAAGCTTGAGGAATCAGAGAAAATAGAATATTCAGATGAGAACAGGAAAAAGATAGGAGAGCAGAAATGTAACTACACATTCACAAAGAGCATTATGGTTTTATTGCATGGCTCCATGTATCAATCTCTGAAAAAAAAAAAAAAAAGAAAAAAATTTGTTCTATGCATGCTGGGTTAACAATTACATGTTATTTTTTACTGTAAACATTTTACACCTTTGTCTAATCTTTTCTAGTAATTAATATTGTTCATCATGTTGATTCTAAAGTGAGATTTTAAACTCCTTGGGAATAGATCACAAACTTGATTTTTCTGTATTAGGCATCTAACAATCTTCTATCCAGTATAAACTAGTGTATAAAATGTAGTTTTCTAATAATTTTATTCCACAGAACAAACACTTGTTAATTCATCACATATTGAACCAAATTAATTTCAAAATTTAGCATCAACCTCCCCAAAAAACCTTTCATACAGATTTATAATAGCTGAATGCAATTTTATGTAAATGATTTTATCTGGTTTTAAGCTTAATAAAGTTTCAAAAAGCTTCAGGATATTTGAGTGACATTGACTCCTAATGAATATGAATAGAGGTAACTAACATCATTATATTTTTAGACTACCTGTCATAATTGCTGGAAAGCCAATGAATTATGTAGCGTATTCAAGAGTCCAAGTTGTCCATGCAGGTGTAGGTTGAGCTTGATTCACTACCTCCTAATTTCTTCCTACCTTTCCATAAATTTCTTCTTATTTTAGCCTTCTCAGACTCTTGCTAAGCCCTTATGTTTGATAGCTTGTGAAATTTTCAAAAACATATTCTCTTTCCAAATTTCATATTTTGCATCAAAGCTTTATTCTGCATAATTTCTCCTCTGTTGTACTGACTAACAAGCTCTCCTTACTTTTTCTAATCAGCGTTATTATCCTAGAGCTAATGTTTTATTTTTATTATGAACCTTTTGAACTAGAAAGAAACTCATTCTTTTAAGTGTTATGGTGAATTGCACTAGCAGTAATATAAAACACACTGACAGTCTATGGCATAAGTAGCAGAAGGCATGTAGGAAGAAGCAATAAGGTGCCCTGAAGTCACTAAGAGTTCATTTTTGCCAGCCTAGCTGTCATCACACAGAACTATTCCTTTTGCAATAGAAAAATAAGAAACTATTCTCCCTACAGCCATACACACAGAACTGTTATCTTAATGGCATGCTACAAACATCAGCATCTGAGAAGCACATATACAGCAGTAACAAAACTTAGTAACTGGAGGCAATATTTCATGTATTTATTTAGTTTCATGATGCAGTATTTTAAAACACTCCCGAATTTTTCAAAATCACATGTCACTACATCATTCAAGTGAGAGATTTTCAAAATGGTACCTAAATCAGTACAAATTTAGGAAGTATCTATTCAAACTTAAACAAACAAACAAACAAACAAACAAACAAATAGAATCATAGAATCATAGAATAGTTAGAGTTGGAAAGGACCTTAAGATCATCTAGTTCCAACTCCCCTGCCATGGGCAGGGACACCCCACACTAAACCATGCCACCCAAGGCCTCATCCAAACCGGCCTTGAACACCGCCAAGTTTGGAGCATTCACAGCTTCCCTGGGCAACCCATTCCAGTGCCTCACCACCCTCTCAGTAAAGAATTTCTTCTTTATATCCAACCTAAACTTCCCCTGTTTAAGTTTGAACCCATTACCACTTGTCCTATCACTGGAGTTCCTAATGAATAGTCCATCCCCAGCATCCTTGTAGGCCCCCCTCAGATACTGGAAAGCTGCTATGAGGTCTCCACACAGCCTTTTCTTCTCCAGGCTGAACAGCCCCAACTTTCTCAGCCTGTCTTCATACGGGAGGTGCTCCACTCCCCTGATCATCCTCGTGGCCCTCCTCTGGACTTGTTCCAATAATAATTCCGAAATAAATGGAATAATCCAAATAATTCCAAATAAATGGAATAATCTCATTATGTTCTATTTCCTACCTATCTGAATGTGCAGTAAAACATAAAGAGTAAATATTAGTTCACCAGTTTCTACTTTTACAGCATTCAACATTCAAGTTACTATCATTATTCATTCAATAGCAACATAGAATGTGCAATGATTAAAAATAAGTACACAAATGAAATCTTGCATATCTCATCTGGTATACTTTTACCTTTTACTAGTTTATAAATAGCTGTCAATGTGACAAGTAAAGGATAGGAGAAATTTTTACAAAGATATAATACTTAATATTAGCCCAGGCTGAAAAAACCCTTCTTCATCTTTGCAATTAGATCAATAATAAATCTTCCCCATAAATCCTACACAATTATTTTGATACACATTTACACAAAATTAAAACATTAGTATCTAGCAGCACTTTTGACAAGGAAAATACATAACACGTATTTTATATAAGACTAATATAAATCACTGGTATTTGCTTATTAACTGTTGTCTGTGTGTGTTGTCTGCATTACTGAGTTTTGGTTATATGCATATAGTGATTGTGGGCACACAGTAAGGAAAAGTGTAAAAAGCCAATGCCTCTCAGTGCTCCAATATTGAAAAAAAAAAAAAAAAAGTCCAACCGAGACCACATAAAAAAGCAATCATTAAGTGTTTTTTAATGGGGAAATTCATACTGCAGCTTTTTCAGAAGAACATGCATTTAAACAATGCACAAGATGAAATGATCCCAAAACCTTTATTTCCTAATAAGCAGGAAAGCCTGCATAAGAGACCTCTCTCCAATCGCTTCAAATCTCCTTTGTACTGGGGAGGTCAGCACTGGATTCAGCACTCCAGATGTCTCTCACCAGTTGTCAGCAGATTGGAAGAGTCATCTTCCTTGATCTGCTGGCAGCATTCCTCCCAAGACAGCCCAGAATACTCTTTGTATCAGATAATGTTGATCATTATCTAGAAAAGATTAGTCATCAACAACTGGATAGCATTATGCATTTATAAATAAAGGCTGACATACTGGAAAGAAATACTGGAAACTAATACACAGCTTAGCAAAATGACTTTATGTCCTTTTCTAACTAAACAAAATGAATATTGAACAATATTGAATGAATATTGGAGGTTGTGAGGATTTTGACACCTCAGCTCAGTGAATTAAGATATTTTTGAGATAGAGGATAAACACATATACTTTTTTCCAAATGTGAGAAAATCACTTAAGAAGCTGTGAAATTGTTACAGATTTAAGAAACTGATCTAAAATTTGAATCATATTGGTTTACCTCCTCAGAAACACCTATTCACAAGGAAGATATCAGCACATCACGATAACTGTGTGTATTCCAAACTACTATTCCTGGATTCCTAAATATCAGTTCACAAATAATGCAGCCTTCCATTATCTGCTTATCTCATAAATTACTGTATTGGTCTTTTTAACTTAGTTTCCATAAACATACAAACATAGCTACAGTACTAAGACTACTGTCAAGACAGACTTAAAATGAAGACTTATCCACAAGTCACAGAAGTCAGTAAAGCTCTCACTGCTTTAGTGACTTGCCTTTGTTGCCTGTCCTCAGTGTGATTCTTTCCACTCTTGTGCATTGGCTTCCCAATTATTATGGCACGTTTTGTCCAAAGACTATAGAAATTAAGAGTAGGTTCTGTGTCATAAAGTAGACAATTGAGAACTCCGAGCTAGTGTCAAAGTACTAATGACAATAAATACAGCAGAGTCGTATCAGTGTGGAGCTAATTATCTCTGCTGGGGCACCCAGCTAATTAGCATAACTGTCAGGCCATGCTGCTGCAGTTGCATAGCTTTGAAAATTAAGATACTGTGCCAATCTAGAACTGTACCAATGTGGGAGGACCACAGAACATCATGCTGAGCTACAATAGCATGCCTTGCAGTTCCTTAATGGTCCAGAAATACTTTGAGAAAATCAGAAGATGCTTTACTGCCGAAATTATTACTACTTATTATTACTTATTTTTGAATTTAAGAGGGAGTTTTCCACAGTTTATTCTTGCACTGCTGCTGTTCCAAGTTTCCTGTTTCAAGCAGCTCAGATTACATGCTTTTTACCAAAAGGTCTGGGCTTCTCTTTTTGATGCAGCATGCCCTGACTATTTAAGCTTTAGAAACCAGCTTTTCCATGTTTTTAAAAATAAATTTCCTTCATGTCCACTTATCCATATGTCTGAGCTTAAAAACACTGGGCTGAAATTTCACTAGAAAAAATTTGCTTGAAATTTGGAAAAAAAATGCTCTGTAGATTTTAGCTCTATTTGTCTGTGCTAAGGTTCTATTTTATGAAGCCAAATAAGTGGCTGGGCAATGGCAGTTGGAATCAAAGCAAATTGTGTGCCCTTCAGACCTTTGAGATTAATGTTTTCACAATGAATTCACTGCCACAAAATATATACAAAAATATGCCAGGCATATATCCCCATGCACAAAATGAAACTCTAAATACCATTAAGCGCCGGATTAGTAGTCCTGTCCTTGAAACAGAAACAAGCATGACAAATGTGAGGACTATAATTATTATAAGAAGTCAGATATTCAACGTTTCTTTGGCTTTTTTTTTCACTGCAAGTATACAGTTTGGCCAGTTGTCTTCCCTGTTTGTGTTAATTACTGTCATTCTGTTCCTTTGTTGCAATTTTTAAGTAATCCATATGTTTGAATTGAATCTCTTCTCATATGTTCTTTCCTATCAGCTGACACATGCAGAACAGGAAAGATAATCATGCAAGGAGTTTAACTTATCTGTAAGCAAAATACTTGGTTTGAGTTGCCACTTTCATTTTTATCTCATCCATGACTTCAAGAATCTATTATGACAACACCACAGACGCTTAAAATTGGTATGGTTTCACAGAGAGCTTGTCTTACAATGCAATATGCACCAGGTTTATTATTTGGTGTGATTTCTTACTTTATGAATGTAACTCTACATGAGATGAACATATTGGTCAATATATAGACAGGTAGAGCCAAATACTGGTTTTAATGTGTGTAGAAAACCTGCTGTATTTTCTATCATTTCAGACAAATCCTGACAATTTCAAACAGACAACAAAGTAAAATGTAGTTCTTCTATTATGTTCCAAAAGGCAAGCAGGCAGTCTCTAAACAGTTTATGCATGCAAAATTGTCTATAAAGTGTCAGTAAACCTGCCATGAAGCAGTTAAACTGGTGTCCTAGGAGCAGAAAATGCTCAGTTTGAGCAGTCATTGAATCCTATACAGATTAAGCCTTACAGTTCAATATGCCTGCTACTAATTTTCTTGTTGTAAAAGTTATGTATATGACTAATTTCATCACATTTTTAATTTGTACAGCCAGGTAAACAAACATAATTCAATTTAACATAAAGTCTGCTTCAATCCTCTTCTATGAATGAGTCTTTTTACAGAAAACATTGCATTTCTAAAGTCCAGAATGCATTGCCAACTGAGGATTCAAAATGTGGTAGGAAGTTACATAGGTGGAATATAACCACTCCAAATTTTTTTGTTTAAAAAAACCCATTAACCATCATTTCATCTCCAAAATCTCTTACGACATAAATAAATGTCTGACAACCAATCTACCTGGGTTATGAAATCTCTGTACTCCCATAATTCCATGCTAAATCTCATCAGTACAATATAGTTGTTTACCAACTTTAACTGAGCAAACATTCTAAATTTCCCTTCTGTGGGTTGTGTCTGCTAGTTGCAGACATAGTTTTAAAGAAAAAAAAGATATGTGCAAAACTTCACACATACCTACCCCACCAACCACAAGGGAAATTAATTCACCTTCAGAAAACACTAATTTTGTTTCAGTCTGCCTTGTTTCAGTCTGCCTACCTGAGATTGTTGTATGAATTGACAGACAGACCCGGCTGAGAATTGCAATATACCACTAGGAAGCTTATTTGCAGACAGCAGACATTTTATCAATCTGACAGTGCTATTGAATTCAAAACCACAAACAATTTTAGTCTGTAACAAACTGAACATTGTGCAGAACTAAAATAGTTGTGGTTGAAAAGCATATGCACTTTTTACCACTTGCAGTAATAAAATGAAGCAGTACATGTACATCGTGGATGATCATGTCATATAAAGAAGAGTTTATCAGCATCTTGACTACCAGGTACTAGTCCAAGAGGAAAGGTTTAGTCCATATGCTGAATAAATTACTCCTTGTGGCTGCAAGTACACTCTCTCATTGCATCCTCTGCAATGCCTCAGAGGCAAAATTCCTACCACTCTATACCATGCTAGATACAGACACTGTACCCATAGTGAAAGCATACACAGATGTCCAGACACTTTCCAATGAATTTCCTGGCTGTCAGACCCCAAAGGTTACTGTGGCCTGCTTGTCACACGCCTGCTTTTTCACACCACAACTCACAGCCCCGTCATTTTCTGCATGGTGAGGTTTTTTGGAAACAGCACATTGTAGGCAGGACATGCAGACCACACATGCACTGTTACGTCCTGGGTGTCATGTCCGCCAGGCACCTGATGGGGGCTGATCCTCCACAGCAGGGGAAACCTCTGCAAGACACTCTTAAGTGCTGCCCATGGCACACATGGGCTGCCATTCATAAATGGCCATTTTGAACCCCTTATACCTATGTGATCTCTAAGCAACCACAGATTAGCTGCTTGTCTTCTCCTGCCATATTAAAGTGGAGATAGAGAGGCCCCACATCTGCCCCAGCCCAGTATTTCTGGAATAGCCTCTGGGCTTTGCATGGTGCTGCCAGGCTCAGGCAACCCTGTATGCACATGTGGGAACCTGGACAAAATGCCAATCCAGGAGAACATGTATGTGAGGACAGCAAGGAAATCCCCAGAGGGAATCCCCAGAATGACCAGGTAAACCAGAAGACCCATCTGATAGATATGTAAATCAGAAACCATTTTCAGGAAAGCTTGGATGGATATCATGCCAGGGTGGCTATGGAAGACAACAGCCCAAGCCACTAGAGAGGCCTCAGAAGGCTTGATTCCAGGGATTTAACCTGTTTTTCAAAGCTTTAAACTTTTATCAGAAGACTTTCATCATCATTCTAGTGGTTCTGAAACAACTTTCTCAATAAACTTAATGGTCTGAACATAAATTATTTCAACACTTTCTTTTATCCTATTATGAAATTTATTTTTTTCTCCAGCTGTTACAAACAGAATGTGAGATTGATGATACAAACTTCTCAATTTGTTAAACTGCATATACGTTTAACATTGACAGAAACATGCTCTGTAATGAAATCATATAGAAAATAAGTTTTGTCTTACTAGGGTGAACTTAGTAAAAACTTCTATCTAATTCTTGCATGGGTTTTCTTCAATGATCCTGACTTTCTCATAACAGGGGCTTTAGGAACTCAATTTCATATTAACTATGTGGTGCTGATCAGTTTGCCGTAGTAGAGAGACAGCTGCTGCTCCCAACCATAAATTCTGTACAGCAGAACCTAGACAAAGATTTGTACTTTGATGTCAGCTACCATCTCCATTATAACCGGTAAAGTTCAGATTAGCCGTAGAGATAGCCCTTAATAAATACACAGTAGTACAGTCACTGAAAATGTGATGACAATGCCTTAAAAGAGTGCATCTGTCATAGCAATGACATGTGCATCGTCTGCTTCTTTTCAAAGTTTTTTTTCAGTTTGTCTTGGATAAAAGTGGATCATGTGAAGTGTATAATAGAGAAAATGGGAAGGTACATCATAAAGCTCACCAGAATCCAGTATAGCAAGAAAAATAGCATATGAAGAGTGCATTAAGGTAGAACTTAAAGACTAAAATGATTGCACAGAAGGAAGTGAACCGTAATCTTCATCTATAATTGCAGGCCAGGAAAGTGGAAAGTTTATGAAAATCTAACGCTGAAATACACCAGAAGTTTGTGAGACTTTGGAAAAGAAAACTTATGACTCATAAAAGGTAGATGCCAGTTTTTACCAATAGGTACCAAACTGTACAGTATACAAGAAAATAAAAGTCCAGGAATCTTCTTGGACTTTGAAAGATTGTGAGAACAGCCTTCATATTGATATGAATGGGGAAGGGCTTCAAAAATGGCATGTGTTGTTGACACCCACAGCAGCACTTATCTACCTGCAAATTCTCAGGACAACCAGATCTGTAATAAAAAGAGTGATTAAATCCTGGCAATTCACTGAGGTGGGACAAGATGGAGATATCAACCAGTGTCATCATCTGACTGGTACCAAGACGACACATCCAAAATCAACACACTCCTAAGAAGAAACCAGGAAGTATGGGGAGGAGCTCAACACCTGGTGCCCCATCATCCTCCATGTTACTGCAGCAGCCTGGACAGACTACCCAGATAAAGGTGTCTTCACACCCGAGTACTTGGTAGACTACTTATATACATTGGGGTGTTGTTGGGTCTGAGTGTGAAATCACTTGTGCTTTAAATTAATCTTTCTTTCCTGCAAGGTATTGCATTGACCTACTGCAACATTATCTTTCATGGGGCAATTGGGCAGTCATGTTTATAAGACATTCTGAAAGATACATAGACTGCAATAAGCTGTATATATGTATGCATGTATCTGAGATGTATACTGTAATAAGCAATTCACATTTATACATGCAATTATAACTTGTGAGATGAAATGATCCATCTGTCAAACTGGAGGGCCATCTCTAGTGCTAAATTATGAAAGAAAACCAGAATTCTAGGACTGTTTTGATCCTATCCTGACAGGCAGTTCTAAAATAGTCCAGACGAGTTGTAACTGCTCCAGCACAGAAAAGAATACATCATCATGTTCTTTCAGTACTACATCGCAGACAACTAAATTTATATGTCTAAATGTTGGAAAAGCAATTAAAATGCATAAATATATCTATGTGGAGCTATTCTAGATGTCCTAGAATAACTGAGATACTTGTTTAGAGCTGCCACATGTGACAGAGTATCTATGGGAGTTCAATACCTCTTGGGATGGCAGGATACCTTAGGATATCTAAAATGCTGCCAGACACCTAATTTTAAGCAGCTGAATTATTCTGTATGGAGAGCATTCAGCTATGAACAGGTAAACAGCTGGTGTCATCTGGGAGTTTGTGGGGTTTTTAAGACATCCAAACAGAACAGACCAATACAGCACAGCACCGGTGTGCAGGCTGTGCTGTTCCTGGGTGGGAATCCTCAAGATACCTGAAGTGATACTGGAGAGACTCTTTTCAGATGCTGTTCTGTGCGTCTGCATACGTGCTAAGTGTCTGTAGACAGAGTCAATGCAGTTCTGGGAATCACAACTGGAATTAGTTAATTTTTTTCAGTTTGAGATGTCCTTGCATATCGTGATACCTGACTGATACAAAAGACTGATACATTTTTCTAGCTCCTATGTCTTAGCTGCTAGTTTCTTGTATATTCCTAGGACACTAGGCAATAAGACAGCTAACATGGTCACAGTCAATTACATAAAGCACTTGCATGCTCCCTGATGCTTAGACATCTACATTTATTTTCCTGTACCCTCAGGCTGAACTCTGCCTGAGCAGGATAAGGACAATGTTGATCCAAGAGAAGTGGCAGATGCCACCCACTCCTAACCCTCTGGAGGATGTGGTGGCCATGTCACAGTGGGCAGCAGATCAGTGGTGGCCATGTCATAGTATGCCTGTGCCATGGCCAGCACAGGGGCCATGAAATGGTGTTTGCCTCCAGGTGAGAGATGCCCCCACACAGACAGGAGCAACTACTGGTGCTGTGGCTTTTTGTCCATCCCAGTGTATTTGAGCAGGCATCAAGAGCCATAGATGTGTTTCCCAAGGAAACACTGTGGGCTGGGCCCCACATCAGCTGCTGCCTGGTTTGTGGCCTGGTCCCAGATATGTGGCTTGGCACCATCTGGACAGGCAGCACGTTGTACAACACTGAGGGTTGGGGAATGAAAAGGTGTCATACTGCCAGCACAAGGTCCAGCCCAAGGCAGCAATTACCCCATTTCAGCACCCCTTGCTGCATGAAGGCTTTTCAGGGATGTGACTGTTGTCTGCCCAGTTCTGCACCCATGTTCTTCTGCCCAGGAGGTAGCAGAATCTATCGTGGCCAGACACGCTACCTTTTAATATGTACCAATGCTATCTACTACTGGCTAATCAGTAAGACTGAATACACAAGAGCACAAGTAGAGGTACATAAAGCACAACAAACATTTCCTGTCATGCTGTGGACCCAGACCCATCCTTCCACTAATTCAATGTTTCTATGCCTTCATTGTACAAAGAAGCCAAAAAAAAAAAAAAAAAAATTAACGATGCTGTGACTTAATCAGAAACACAGCCTCTGGACTACTGCTTCATTTGCAGTCTCTACCAGAGGTTGTATAGGTTGCATATAGATGCATAGCTTGTGGGAGCAGTATGCCTCTTGACCTGTGGGATAGCCATTGTTCACAGCATCTCCTCTTCTTTCACTATTTCTCCTCCCTTGCCCAATGCCAAAGGGAAAAATCAGCATTTTCCACATATGTGTGCGTCTGTGTGCACATGTATGTGGCAGTGGATGCACACTGGCAAGCTTTCATGATTCTGAGCCTACCAGGACCTTGCTGTTACACAGTGTTTGGCACTGCTCTCCAAAAGACGCTGGTGGCAGTCTTGTTAGAAAAGCCTTCAGACATCTTCAGCCTCACGATTGTCATGAACAGCTAGGGTCAGCTGCTTGCTCTGTCAAGAACAGGTTGTCAATCCCACAGAAGCTTTGGAGAACCCAAGAGCCAAAGCTCATGTTCTGCTGACAACCCACCTCATTTGTGGAGACTTCTGAATATTTTGAGGTACATAGAAGCACATCTTCAGACGAGTCAGGTGCAGGCACATGTTGGATATCAGAAAGCAATCAGCTCCCAGAGGTCAAGAGGTATTCTGCTCCCACAACCTATGTACCTGGTAGGAAGTGCAAATGAAGGAGCAGTAAGGCAATATATAGTCAAGGCCAGGATAAAGAACCTAGGCATTCTGTCCATGGAAAATTATCTGGAAAATTCTGCATCAAAGCACACAACTGTGTTAACAAAATCTGAATTTAGGCTGTGTTTGAGAGACATTAAGAATTAATAGAGAATGTATATAGGTCTAATGTAAAAACTGCTATTCTATGGGTCTTGAGAATGTCTGTCACACAGGAAGATTTTTTGGCTTCCCATGGTGAAGACAATATAAAACAAAGTATTTTGCTGAAGTAGTGTTTTCTATTATAAAACTGATTTGATTAATATTTTGCAGCAATATTTTTCATCAATTATACTGAAAGATATATCTTTTTTAAAAAATATACTTATTTATTTAAAATGTCTTAAATTAGTGTCCATAATTTAAGAGGTGGGTAGTGAGATGGCTAGTGGAGACAAGACTTCAGACATTACCAGTGTCAACATGCTCCTATTTGAGTCTTGTTAGTTGATCTCAGGGTAACAGGTAGAGGTAAAGCTAAATTATTCAGCAAAGCATGGCCTCCTGTGAACTGGAACAGGGTGGTTAAAAAAGAAACATAGCAAGTAATGTTTTTACAGTTCATATTGATAAAATCCTATTTAGATGAAGAAGAGAGAGATTATGAAAAGCGGCCTCTGCCAAGTTTAGGACACCAGATGCCACACTGGAAAATTGCCTGGCTGTTAGGTGGAATTTGTAGACTACTAAGAGAAAAGCCATTGTATCAAGTCAATGAGGACAGAATTACAAAGAAAATAATCTGTAGATACTTTATTGAATTATGATATACATTAAGAGTGTGGAAATTGGATTTCCCTAAACCTGCTGTACTTTAATTTGTAACTATAACATTCTTCCATTGTACTTGCTGAAAAATATTGCTGCAAACTGTCAAAACAGATTTATGATAGAAAATACTTGTTCAGAAAAACACTTTTTGGTGGATTTGCAGAGCAAATATATTCCACACGAGAAGATTTCTGCAAAATGAAAAGGTATTTCAGAAAAAATGCAATATGCATTCTAAGAAAGTATTTACAATTGCTTTTTTTCAGTACTGTTTAACAATTTCTTTTGGCATATTAGTAATGGCACATAATCTGACAGGCTACAGGGTGAAAGACTATATTATAAGCAAATGAACAAAATAATGTATTATCTAAAATATTGCATAAAAGAATAATTCTGGTCACGTGTCCAGGGATAGTCAAAGGGAAATTTTGACACTGGCTCCTTACTTAATAGCATGGAGAGTGCCTTTCAGGAAATCATTATGGACAGAGGAGGGAGATGTTCAGCTGCCTAGATCTTTGTTTACTTTTGTCTCTTCCAGGGAGAAAAATAGGAACTTTTAGTATTTTGAGATTTTTACTTCCATCTGTTGGAGACAAGTTATGCTAAAAGAGGAATAATAGTTCATATTTGTTCTGTTTTCCAGATAGCAGTTTTTTTCAAAATGGATTTCCTTACATGACTCCTAATATCAAATAAGTCCATTTATTCAAAAGCTGAATATTTTAAAAAGTTTTAGAATTTTTGTATTTTTTGTAGCACAGAAAACATATCAGAGAACTAATTTTACTTTATATTGTGCACAGTGGCATAACTGAAAATGGGAGAGACACGTGTTTGCTTACTATGCATCCCTCACAATTTGGGAAGTAAATCTGCTAAGTGGTCTCAACTGCAGTTTCAGATAGTAAACCACTCACATTCCTAATGCTAAGTAGACTCCATGTAACAACCAAGAAAAAGTAAAATAGAAGCATGATATAGGAATTCAAAATTTGGATCAGTGGACTTGTTTGAATTTTTACGGTGCAGCACTTGTGTCTCTATAAAGGACTATTTAGGATATTTTTCCTGGTACATGTCTAAATCAAACTGCATATATACTTAAAAAAAATATCTTTAACCTTCAAAAGACAGCATTTTGTTGGAGCTTTGGCTTAATGGGGAATCAGTTGTTAATTAAAAGGAACCAAAAATTGTTCAATTCCCATATAAAGAAAAGATTATAACAGCAATTTTTATAGAAAACATGAGCATGAAACTTTCTGAAATTCTTACAGCCAGTGAAATATGTAACTTACAACCTGTTGCTAGAAAGTGTCATTCATCTTCAGAAATCCAATAGAATATATAAACATAACAATCAAAAGGTCCACAACTCTGATAACAGCTATGGAGTGATTGAGTTATTTCATATATACAAAACCTTTGATCTTCCAAATTGCAACTAAAGATGTAAACAGCTTTAAAAACCACCTCATACCTACTAAACATATTCCTGTGGTTCAACACCATACTTAGAAAGGGACAACAGCTAAGTAGTAACAGCAGTTTGGTAGGGTGACTTATCCAGCTACAGAAAAATTCCTATTTGCCTTATTCTCGTAGTAATACTACATTAACAAACACAGAAATGAAAGAATATTTCTCTTATAGAATAGGTAAAGGGGGACAGAATGTAACTTCTGATGAATAAGCAAAGTACTCAAGTTGGTGGAGGAACCAAGACCATTTTCCACACAGGTATTTAAAGAGGAAAAAAAAATTCTAATAAATATTTGTTTAGCAAGATTGCAGCATGAGAAAGCTCTCTCTCACTTAGCTACATTGAGTCAAATATGATTATTACACAGAAAAGTGTACAAACTAGCACACTGTACAGCTACAAGCTCAACATGGTTTGCTTGTTTCTCATCAATCTTGAAATGCACTCACTGGGTGACACAGCTTTTCCTGTGGAAAGCTTTTCCTGTTCTTCTTAAGTTATAGAAAAAGCATAGAAAAGACACTAGGATTTTTATCTTCATCCTCACTGAGATTAATTAATATAGGCCCTACTAGATATTTACATTATTATTGGTGAATGATTTTTGTGTTGAAATGCATTTGGTTTATTTGTTTCACCTACTCATCTTTACAAGTAGGTTGTGATTACTGTATATGAATCAATCTATTCCTTTTGAATATGCACTTCCAACGCACTAAGTGAATGCAATGAACAGCATTTTGGGGGGGACATTCTTTCATAATGGGTTGTAAAAGGTAAGTTTTGAAATTGGCTTTCTTGCAGTTATTTTTTGCCATCCAGCTTTCTGTCTCTCTCCACTTTCCATGTACAAATTCCTTTGGTGGTAAAGTAAAATTTATTTTGTCATCCTCCTGGTGCTTGCCAGCACAAGTGGGCCTTGGCCTTCCTTGTCACATCCCTGCATACCCTGACAATGTTCCTATAGTCCTCCCACTTGGCCTGTCCCTTTTTCCACCTCCTGAAAATTTCTTGATTGAGTTTAAGATTGCTAGGGCCTCTCTGCTCATCCATGCAGGTCTCCTGACCCTTTTGCCTAATTTCTTCATCATGTGGATGCACTGGTCTTAGGCTTGGAGGAAGTGATGCTTAAATAATGACCTGATCTCTTGGATTTCATTGCCTTCTAGAGCCTTATCCAGAGAATTCCTCTAAGTAGGTCTTTGAAGAGGCTAAAGTTAAGCTCTCCAGAAGTTCAGGGTTTTAGTCCTGCTTACAGTTTTGCCTCCCCCACACAGCACTGAGCTCCACCATCACATGATTGCTACAGCCAAGGCTGCCCCCAACTTTTATGTCATCAATCAGTCCTCTCTAGTTTGTAAGTACAAGGTCTAGCAACACAACTTTCCTCATTGGCTCCTTTACCACTTGTAATAAGAAGTTGTCTTCAGTGATCTACAGGCATATCCTGGACTGTCTGTGCTGGGCCATATTACCTCTCCAACAAATATCTGGCTGGTTGAAGTCCCACCAGGAGAGCCAGTGCCTTTGACCATGAGGCTATTTTCACCTGCCCATAGAAGACCTCATCAACTTCCTCCTCCACTAGATGACCATTGCACTAGAGAAATGTGCAATAAGTGTACACATTTATATCTAGATTTGGCCTTAATGTAACAGGACCTCAGTATATTCTTCAGTGTCTCTGCTAAAGATACTACCGGAGAATAGAAATTGGCTATGAAACTATTTTTTTTAAGCCTGTTTTCTCTTTCTGTGCTTTCTGAACTATTTCACTGAGTTCCATGGTACTTATTTGCTTGTAGTCTCACTGAAGTTATTCAAACAATAAGTTCCATCTTTACATTATATGTTTAAAGAAAAATGAACTTTCAAGGTATTCAATTATGCTGCAAGTGTTCAGAGCTATAAGGGAAGTGAGAACAATTCATAATTATTTAAAAAAAAATATTTCAAAATGTCAAACTCTTTTCTTGCTAGCACATATTGGAATGTATTCTTACTATTTCAAGGTGTACTTGGTTCTGCTGTAACAGTTATTTTTTTCTTCCTAGTAGTTGGTGAAGTTCTACTGACTTTAATCTGGGAACAATGCTGATAACATACCAGTGTTTTAGTTGTTGCTAATGCTTACTCTGATCAAGGACTTTCCAGTCTCTCACACTCTGCCAGTGAGGAGGGACACGGGAAGTCATGAGGAAGCAGAGACAGGACACCTGACCCAAACTAACCAAAGGGGTAATCCATGCCACAGCATGTCATGCCCAGTATATCAACCAGGGGGAGTCACCCAGAAGGCCTAGATCACTGTTCAGGTCAGGCTGGGTGTCGGTAGGTAGGTGGTGAGCAATTGTACTGTGCATCACTTGTGTTGGTTATTTCCCCTTTCCTTTTTTTGTTTTATATACTCTTTCCTTGTTATTTCCCTTATTATTATTATTGGTGGTTGCAGTAGTTTTTTTGTATTATACTTTAGTTACCGGACTGTTCTTATTTCAACTCGTGGGATTTACATTCTTTTGATTCTACTCCCTCTCGTGCTCGGAAGGAGGAGGAGGGGAAGGAAGGGGAGAGTGAGCGAGCAGCTGTGTGGTTCTGAGTTACCGGCTGGGCTTAAACCATGACACAAGGGCACCAGGTGAGTAAGGAAAATTATTAAAAAAAAAAACCAAAACCAAAAATCCCTGTTACATCCAGAATAAAAATGTTGCCATGAGGAGACATAAATTGGATTATTTATTAATGAAATTAGTTCTGTATTTTAAGGTAAAAAAGATTCCTTCTCAGGGAGCTGAGCATAACGTAATTGTATCAACACATGAGAATCTGCTCTTCTTCCAACAGGGTTCCTATTCCACCATCACAAAGGAATTGTTCTTTTAAGAAGTTCAGTCACAGCTTTTCCACTTCTGTCTCAGAAGTATTTTTTTTTCATACTTGCCAGAGAAATAGCTGCCTCTCAAATCTCACATTAGAATAGCCAAAAGAGCACAGCTACACTCTGAAACCTGACATGAAAGTTAGTAAAAGTCTTGAGTGGTTTCTTGATTTCTAATTAAACCAGGCAGGTCTCTGAATCCTACAGAATTTCAAACAGTAAGTCAGAACACATTGTCTTGACAGCCAGAATGTCCAAACCTGAAAGGACTGAAATCCAAGAAGTCTTGCAGGAAATATGGTTAAAGTTTTATATTTGGAATAAATCTTTATAAGCAGTGAGGTTCACTGGTTTTGGGTTTTGCCATATACTCTGCAACAGTTCTGTTTTGCCTTTGATATTCAAACAATTCTGTTGCCATATGCATGGTTGTGTAAAGCTTGTTGATATGCTGATGACATTTATCAACAGCTCAACTATTTTCTATGTTTGAATGGAACTAAATTTTATTGGCTTGCAAATGATTGGCGGAACATCCCTCCTTCAGATCAAACACTGTGCAAGAATTATATCTTACTGTAAAATATGCCAATTAAAACATAATGCACAATTATAGTACATATAATTTTAACTGCTGTATTTCATTACACAATATTTGCAAAACAATTTGAATTATTTGGCTGATCTTTTAATCACTAGCTTCAAATCTTTAGAATTAGACAAGTTTAGGCAACAAGGGAAGTGATGTAACAGAAAGATTCATATTTAGAATACTAGCACTGCATTTTTTGCATTAATTCTGATAAAAGAATACTTGAATGCCACAAGTAAAATGTGCTGATATTTGACTTACATGTGGAAAATATCAAATATACCTTTCTTTCCTTTTCAGCAATCTGCTCTTAGGTATAGCATTAATGAAGGTGCCTTATTATATTGACAGATAAAAAAGCATGACATTTTCTTTCTCAGAGCTTAATGGCATATGTTTGCCAGAAAAAATATTAGTGGTATGACAAAACCCTATGATGGTAACAGTCCATCATTCTTCAGTTCAGAGTTCCTCACTTATTTCATAACTGACATTATGTTTAACATATCAGTGTATTAACAGGGTTTCTTCTCAAAGTGAAAATGGATTTACATAATTCTTTATGATTTTTACCTCAAAGGGAAATTTGAGATTATATGCATACTTAAGACAGTTATTTATGAGTGACTATTTCAGAACATTTAAATAAAAGTGAGTGCCACAAGATTGGTATTAACGTAAATGTTTCATCAAAACACACAAAATCTTGATTTATATCCCACCCACACAGCACTTTATGCTTATGTTTCATATTTATGACTATTATTTCTTACTAAAACAGCTTCTGAGGACTGGGGCCACAAGACCTGAATTCTGATGTAACTCTGTGGTTGTTTACTTTGTGCATTAGGCAAATGAAGCTGTCTGGCTGCTGGTGTGTACAGTTTTATTTAACTTAAATTAAAGGCAGAGATTAGAGCTTGTTTCCACAATCAGACTGATTTGTAATTAAATATAAAACTGTTATGTATATGGTATTTATGATACTATGTAGGAAAAAAATAACAAAGACTCCTTATAACAAGACAACATCTATGGGATATGCTTTGGGTAGGTCTGATAGGAAACGATAAGGATACAATGGAATTATTCTTTGATTTAAATTATCTCAGGAATAAATTAGTAGCATATTAAATATATATATAATAAAATGCAAATAAATAAATAAATTGTATTTTACCTTGTCTCACTGAAGCATCTTGCAAATGATTTTTTAATTGGTTCCATTCATGTAGTACGCAGTTTCTTTCCTAGCTATAGTGCAGCAAACTATAAGCAGTCTCAAACACAAGTTTCTTATTAAGACCATGCTGTAATCCAGAAATGTGCAATACATATTGTAAGACTGTAAACACTACTTCACTTCCTCCATTCTAAATATATAATCACGACCTCCCTTACAATATTATTCAAAATACAAAGAATTACTCCAATTAAGTAAATAACATTTTTGGCCATAAATCAACACTCTGCTATAATATTTACAAACAAGTATGTATTAATTACTCTAGCCACAAGTCTATAGTAATGTGAATTTTAAACATCAAGACAAATCATACCTCTGTAGCAGTCCAAGTGAAAGAAAAAACTAGTTCCTTATCACAGCAACCTCTGAAATACAAGAAATATAAACCTATAGAAAAACCGTTACAGTTTCACTGCTGGGAATATAAGTTGCTGATGTTTTCTGAAGATGTTTCTTTGTATCATATTCCTTTGCACCAGTCTTCATCAACTTCTGTGACAAAAAAAAACAACCCTGAAACATGAGTGAAATGATATTAATATTTTTTGACATTCTTCTTTTCTTTTTCAAGATGGGTGTTTGCAGGTTACATGCATTCAAAACTGGGAATATAAAACTGCCAATTGTTTCCCAGATTCAAAATAAAACATAATAGTACCTAAGTTCAGAAAAAGATATAAAAACCAGAGAACAAGAAAAAATAAAATATGTGCAAAATAAAGAGCAGGTATGAACTGCCACTATGAAAAGTCAACATAGCATAAAAATTCCCATCAAACAAGGATCTGCTCCCAAAAAATACCCAGCAGTTTGTAGAGAAGAGTGTAAAAATAATGTCTGCTTGAGGAATTTATGAATAAATCTAAGTATTATGCTTTCTCTAAAGACACATGTAGAATCTTAGCACAAGCAATTTCTGTGCCTGTGGACAGCACACAAATGTTAGATATTGTCTACCAACTACAATTCATTAGCTCTCTTCCATATGGATCAAGATCTGTGCTATATATATTTAACTATGTTTTCTGTCTGAAGCCCAGGAAAGAGAAATTTAATGAAATTGCAGGAATTGAAGGAATTGCATTTGCAATTCAAAGCAATAAACATGGCCGCTAGAGTTGCTGAATGCACTTATCGATCAGATGAAGTATGAAGAGTGAAAGAAGAAAACAATTCATTGTCACTCCATCATCATCATCATGGCTTGACTTTGTAAACGAAGATTTGGGAAGGGCTTTACCCACGCTTGCTACAAGCACGCTGATGACTAAAAAGACCAATGTGGGATAGGCAAATCTGGTTGCAAAAAGCACAGTGAAAGGTCTCCTTGGGTGGTATAGGCGGGGCACGATTCTTTCTATGTTGTCTTTTCTCCTTGAGACTAATTCTGCGTGTGCTCTCAAAGGAGACAACGGCGTTATGTTCGGTGTGTCTCCAAGTCTCCCGATTGGAGGCCAAGGTGGACCACTGGTAGTAATCAATATGGCCAAGGCTGAGGTATTGTTTCAGGGAGTCCTTATATCTCTTCTTTGGGGCACTTCTCTTGCGGTAACCAGCGGCGAGTTCACCGTAAAACACAATCTTAGGGAGGCGGTGATCCTTCATCCTAGAGATGTGCCCTGCCCAGTGCAGCTGTGATTGCAGTAATAAGGCCTCGATACTGGTGACCCCTGCCTGTTCAAGGACGGTAACATTTGACACATAGTCAGTCCAATGGATGTTTAGAATTGTACGAGGCAGCGCTGATGGAAGCTTTCGAGGAGTCGCAGGTGATGGCGGTAGATAACCCATGATTCAGACCCATATAAAAGAGTAGACAGTACAATTCACTAACACACAGTTAACAGGTTAAACAGCTTAAACAGATGTGCTGAATTCAGTGAGAGTTGAGAGGTCATAGAATCATAGAATAGTTAGGGTTGGAAAGGACCTTAAGATTATCTAGTTGCAACCCCCCTGCCATGGGCAGGGACACCCCACACTAAACCATATCACCGAAGGCCCCATCCAACCTGGACGTGAACACCACCAGGGATGGAGCATTCACAGCTTCCCTGGGCAACCCACTCCAGTGCCTCACCACCCCCACAGTAAAGAATTTCTTCCTTATATCCAGTCTAAACTTCCCCTGTTTAAGTTTGAACCCATTACCCCTTGTCCTGCCACTACAGTCCCTGACGAATAGTGCATCCCCAGCATCCTTGTAGGCCCCCTTCAGATACCAGAAGGCAGCTATGAGATTTCCAAGCAGCCTTTTCTTCTCCAGGCTGAACAGCCCCAACTTTCTCAGCCTGTCTTCAGTTCCTCTTTGACTTCCTTGAAATCATGCCCTGTTTGATAGTACTGCAGGTACTACAGGGAGCTACAGGGACAGGATTGCTGTTCTGAAGTTAAAAGCGCACAAAGTTTCACAAACCTCTCCCTCCCCTTTAACTTTTAATGTAGTGGGGAGCAAAAAGAAAGAGCAAGAGATATTATGTGAGTTGCAGACACTTCTGTAATTCCAATACTGACACTCTATAATTTGGACAAGGCTTAACATCTCAGTACTTCTTTTGTAATAGCCTTTGGATGTATCTCCTCTTAGAGAACAATGTAATAAAAAATATCCATTACAAAGGCAGTGAACCACTTATGTTAAGACAGTAGCTCAAATATGCCTTCTACAGAAATATTTATATGAATGAACTATAAACTATATGGGTTTTTTGCATGTTTGTTTGTTTTTCCTCCTACTTCTCTACTTGCTTTTCTTTTTTGGTGCTGCAATGTATAAATGAGGGAAAAAGACAAAAATGCAAAAAATTCAACAAAGCAAAGGTACTGAGGATATGATTAGCATTTTCCCCCCCATATTTCCTCTTCATTAGCCTGGGGACATGCCACTTAGTATGCAAGCTGATGAAAAAGTGTTATAAGGTCCTCTACTTTCTATTTAGTAACCTAATTTAGCTACATATAGGCATATATTTTGTAACCTTTTGCCCATTTGTTGTACAATGAAATACAAGAAGAAAGAACACTTTTCATTATCTCATTAGTATACTACGCACCATTTGTATCTAGTCTACCTAGCATACACAGGGTATAACCCCAAAATAATGGGAAAGCCTAAATGTCAATTAAATGTTGGTTGAATTACAGCGTTTATCTAGTAATTTTTGTAATTTTAATATCCAACATGTGAATACGATAGTTTATTACTCTTCTGTACAGAAATATAGGTTTTGATTAATGACTTACAAAGGAAAGCAACTAGGTACAACATCAAAAACATCTAAAAGCTTCATTCATATGACAATCCAAACAAAACCATATTGGTTGCACCTTCATAAGAGTGTGCCTTTAAAAGCAGCAGGATTTGTGGGTTCAGTCTTTGAATACTCAAATTTCCTGAGATTTTGATCTAGCCAATTTGTATTTAGAAATAGGGGAAAGAAGTGCTTTCAAGATCATCTTGTCAAGGAGTATGGTGGGATGAGGCTGAGCCCAGGAGGGAAGTCAGGGTGGCCCAGGTGCAGGCAGGGCCCTGTCCTCCCTATCTTGAGCATGGCAGGCAAAGCCAGAGATGGCAGCAGGGTCTGCCAGCAGCGCTGGATGCCTTGAGGGGATGGGCTGGGGCTGGGGGTTTGCCAGGAGATGGGTCTAGGACCAGAGACAAGGCACTGGTGTGGGTCCACATGCTACCGGGACCAAGTCCAGGCACTGGCTGCTGATCAGGCTGAAGTAGACATGGATTTCCTGTGCTCTCGGTGGAGCAGGTGGAGGCACTGAGGACAGAGCTGCCTTGTGCTCCCAGGGTCCTACCACATGTACTGCCATTAGACAGAGAAATTAATCTCTTAAACAATCTGTGTGACAGGTCTTGAGCAAGGACTGATTGGGGACAGAGGCTGGGCAGCAGCACAGGCTACAACTACACTCATTACTTTTGTGAAAGAAAAGTCAGAAGATGTAACAGATTTACATCAAAACAAAAGCTATTTTTATTTAGAATACAAGAATTTCAGAAAAACCTTAATATCAAATTAGGCCAGGAAGAGTCCTTGACTTGGTTAACCATTTGCAGTTGCAGTGGATTGACCAGGACTAGGTGCCAGGTCCCCATCAAAGCTGCTTTATCACTCCCCTCCTCAGCTGGACACATTGGAAAGAAAATAAAATTAAAGCCTTGTGGGTAGAGATAAGGACAGTGAAAGATCATTCACCAATTACTGTCATGTGCAAAGCGGACTCGACTTGAGGAAATTAGTTTAATTTATACCCAATGAAATCAGAGTACTGTATTAAGAAATACAATCAAATTTTAAAACACTTTCCCCCCACCCGTCCCTTCTTCCTGGGCTCAACTTTACTCCCAATTTTCCCTACATCTTTCCTGAGAGAGGAGCAGAGGGATGGGGAATGAGAGTTGTGGCCAGTTCATCACATATTGTCTGCTCATGGGGAGAACTCCTCACACTCTTCCCCTGTTCTAGCATGGGACCTCCCATGGGAGACAGTCCTCCATGAAGTTTGCCAACATGAGTTCTTCCACAGACTATAGTTCTTCATGAACTCCTCTACTCCAGTGTGAATCTCTTCCATGGAGTGCAGTCCTTCAGGAGCAGACTTCTCTAGCATGGGTCCCGCATAGGGTCACAAGTCCTGCCAGCAAACCTGGTGCAGCGTGGGCTCCTCTCTCCATGGGGCCACTTCCCATGGGGTCACAACCTCCTTTGGACATCCCCCTGCTCCAGCGAGTGGTTGTTCATGGGCTACAGGTGAACATCTGCTTCACTGTGGACCTCTGTGTGCTGCAAGGGGACAGCCTGCCTCAACATGATCTGGACCACAGGCTGCAGGGGAATCTCTGCTCCAGGGCCTGGAGCACATCCTACCCTATTGTGTAGCAGCTTTTTCTCCCTTCTTAACTATGTTGTCCCAGAGGCATTACCACTATCACTGATGGGCTCAGACTTGACCAGTAGCAAGTCCATCTTGGAACCAGCTGGCATTGGCTCTGTCAGATACGTGGGAAATTTCTAGTAGCTTCTTTCAGAAGCCTCCCTGCTACCAAAACCTTGCTATGCAAATCCAATACAGTAATAGATGGAAAAAAAGAAAAAATAAATACCTGCATCATCATGATAAATCTTGCAGCCTCAGGTAGACAATCAAACTTTTTCATGTAAATACTAGACACCCCATGATCAATGATGCAAAAGGGAAAACGCTGCCCAGGCACTAAAAAACAGAGAATAAAAGGTGAGAAACAACCCTGCTGACACCAAAGTGAGAGGAGAAGGAAGGGTAGGAGGTTCTTCAAGTGCTCCAGTACAGGTGGTGCTCCAGGCATCCCAGCAGAGACTCCTTTGCAGACCCTGGAGAAGACCATGCTGCAGTAAGTAGATATGCCCTTGAAGGAAGCTGCAGCCCATGGAGAGCGCACACTGGAGCAGGTTTATCTTGAAGGGCTGCAGTCTGTGGCAAGGACCCACACTGGAGTGGGGGAAGAGTGTGGAGCTGCAGAGAGGAGCTGTCATGGACTGACTGCAACACCCCCATTGCCCATCCCCCTGTGCTGCTTGGTGATGAGGAGGAAGACAAGTTGGGAAGGAGTGAAGTTGAGTATGGGAAGAAACTGCTCTTAATGTTCTCTTTGTTTCTCACCATCCTATTCTATTTTTAATCAGCAATAAATTAGATTACCTTTCCCCAAATTGAGGCAGTTTTGCTAGTAGTGATAACTGATCAGTGGTCTTGCTATCTTCATCTCAACTCACATCCCTTTCCATCGTATTTTCTAACCACCATCATTCTTGTAAGGGAGGGGTAGTGAGAGAGCAACTGGTGGACATCTGGGAGCTGGCCAAGATCCACACACCTCAATGTTAGATGTGAATTTAGAGGAAATAATCATGACTTTCATAATTATCCTAATCCCACCTGAGGTATAACTCAAACAGGAGGTACTTTTACCAATGATTTTCTTACTACCTAAAGGACAGCCCAGCTGATCCTTGATATATTCTTTCTGATGCTCTCGGTATACCAGCATTAGCATTCCCTAGCCATGGGACTGATCAGCTTGAAAACTAATCTCACAAAGACAGAGCAGGTTCCTGGCCTGCTCTTCAGTTCACAGTTACTGGCCCTCTTCAGTATGCAGATTCGTGACTACTTGTGTGTGACTCAGTTTATCTAGAGCAAAATCCTTAAATATTCAAAACACAATTAAATTCACAACATTGTACACAGACTGTACAGGCTGTTATGGAGAGCAGAAAAATTACCTTCTGTGTAAAAGCTGTTTGATACATAGGTTTTGGATATGCATCACATCTTTTAAGAACCTTTACAGAGATAAATAAAATGTTAATTACTTTAGCTATGCAATAGAAAGAGGTTATATACTGTACACAAAAATAATTTTATAGGAAAACCATCACTTCTGCTAAATGCAATACTGCTATGCTAACATGTACAGTTGCAACCAAAGGCAACTCCACTACCATTAACTTGAATTTGCTGCTTTTGGAAAGACAGACTGAGCAAAAGTAGATATCTGCAAAGTTAATAAGTTTTGTTTTATGTAAAACTCAGACT
The DNA here is from genome assembly GCF_963264785.1 of Psittacula echo. NCBI lineage: Eukaryota > Metazoa > Chordata > Aves > Psittaciformes > Psittacidae > Psittacula > Psittacula echo. The sequence goes on along the minus strand of NC_137736.1, from coordinate 25,893,874 downwards.
GAGTTCCACATACAGATCTTCTCTGTGTTCATTTTTTTACTAACACTGAACACTAACAAAAATTTCAGAGGAAATAGGATGAAATCTGAGATAAATTAGATGATATCACAGGAAATTGTAAAAGTTCCATAATACTGCTGGAGAGGTTCAGAAGGAGACATTGCTTATTATTCTAAAGCTCGAAAGCACTTGAAATTTATTGTAGCTAAAATAGGGAATGAGGCTTAAAACACAGTATCTGATAATAAATAGCTGAAATGTATTTCCCGCCGTTATATCTTGATATAAATAGTGTATTTTAATTTTATTAGTTAGTCTGTTAAGCCTGGAGCTGCATTGTACAGGTACATTTAAATAATTACCTTTTGAGGCAAATCCTGAGTCTGAATGTAATTTCTGTAATGCCACCAATTTCTAGGACAGGAGACTTTTACAGAGAAATCTGCACCATGTTGGGAAAAGGTTTCATTTTTATACAGCATAAAATTAAGCACCTAGAAACAAGGGGTACATGCCATGCTTTGAGATAGGTAAGAATCTTGAAAACACCCTTGGTCTAAAGACAATCTAATAGTTGTGGTCCATAATCATTTCACCATGAACTTACACATTATGCTTTTGCAAGAGTACTGCCATGATTCTTCATTTTGTGGATAGAAAAGGTAGGAAGAGTTTTGTCCAGGCAGGTATGAATATGGTTGATAAAATACATCTATTTCTGAAGTTTCATAGACAGTATTGGAAAGAGATGAGATAAATAGGTTTTTTAAAAGGCTGTAGATAATGTTTTACAGTAAGGACCTTTAAAAACCCCCAACTATTTAGGTTATCAAAAAGGAAACTGATAAGTGATTAAAGTACGTGCATATATATCTACAAGTAAAACCAGTTAAGTACGAGGGGACACTTCCCTCTACTGAAGAAGGAAAAACACCATAGAACCCAATGGAATTCAATATAGCAAAAAATCAAGATTGAAAAAAAGGCCAGTGTTTAACACCAATGAAGCAATTCAGGTTCCTGTACATATGACATGAGTGAGGAAAAGATCTTGAAAACGTATTTTAAATTATTAGAAAAACCGAAGGTTCAAAGTTCTCTAAACTTATTCATATCTAAAAGTACAGAATATACATAATGCATGATGGAATAGTACAAAAGGTTTTACCTGCACCCAGTAGGCATGACCTCTAGTTTACTTCTATATGAATATATAATGAAAACTTCCTAAATTCAGAATAATAAAGACTTTCCACTAGGCCAGCTATGTAAACCCATGGGCAAGAGCTCTCTTTTTTAGTTCCCACTGGTAATGAAACACTTTACATGTAAAACAACATATTACGAAATACCCTCTTATCTTTCTCTTCTCTTTTTCCCTTATAGCTGCAGATAGAGACCCAGAAACCGTCACTTTACTGCTTCCACCCTCATGTTTTTCACTCAGTATAAATTGTTCAAGAAACTTATCAGCTCATATACTATCCCAGTGAACGCTCAAATTTATGGAAAAGTATAGACCTTTTCCTCGCACTGTAAGAAGATAAAATCAATATAATTTACTTTCACGAATCTGTTTCTTATTAGTTTCCACATGTATCTGGTTTTAATACTCTAAGGACAACTTTAAAGAAAACCACATCAGTGTTGCAGAATGCATCATCATCATCAAAATTTCAGTCTTAGGTGAGATATGACAGAAATAGTCCTTGTCCCATCTCCAAATTCTGGCAGGGCTTCCTCAGGGCTTCCTCAGAGCTTCCTGGCTGTTTATCTTATGCTTGCTGTGCTGATCCAATTCTCAATTTTCTGACTAGTAATGCTGTTAAAAACCACATGCGTGTGATATCAATGGCAATAAGAAACTGTTAAATGAAACGTGCATAAATACTAACAGAAGTTACTTGCTTGCAGGACAGCTACTTGCTTCCAGGCTCAATTTCTGATAGCTCAGTGATTTTAGGAGTTGCAGCAGACTATAAACAGCCCCTCTGATCCCTTGATTGTTTTCTTATTTGTTGGCTTGCTGTACCACGCAGAAATCTCTCTTCTCTAATATCCCACCCCTCTGCCTGTCATCAGCCATTCTCCTGTGCAATCTGGAAGTTATTTTTCCGTGATGAGTTCAGTTCCACCCAGGCAAGAATGACAACTCTTCCATTCATAGGATTCTCCTATGTTTAGCATGCTATTAATCACTGAGGATCTGTTGCAGCAAGGAATCTTTCAGCCTCAAGGAGTAACCTTGAGAGGTGTCCCTACTCAAGGGGAGATCCTGGCTTACAGCCTGCTGCTATGCAGGAGAGGTCAGTGGGCCCTTTACTATCCATTATTTTAGAAAGTAAGAAGTTTACATGCCTATAAGATGTCTGGGTCATAGTTTCAGATAGCCCGTGGATACCATGTTGCTGTCCATTCCCCAAAGTCCAGAGTAAGCTGGATGCAGCCATCACAACACCTGATGGAGGTTATGGTTTAAGCTGGAGAAGGGGGGAGCACACCACCCCAGGTCATTTCCAGCTTACTAAAGACAAAGTCTTATGGCAATAGAAATAGGTTGTAATAATACAGATCACCAGTATAAATAGTAAATTCACTTTATTAGCAAAGGTTCTTAATATTTGCTTAGATATTTGATTAGTATTTGATTGGATTCAGTAACATGTGTCAATATCTTGGTGAGAAAAGAAACCATATTTCCCTAAAACCAAATGTGGAATTTTCCAAGGATCATGGTCTAACCTTAAAAGAACTTGCAATATATGTATATAAAAAATCATGATCTATAATGAAGTGAGAAAGGTCATATTTTACTGCTAATTATTTGGCAGACATGTTGGTTTGGTTAGTCATGAGACTGGCCAACAGGGAGTACCAAGTAACATAATGTGCTTTTTTGTGTTTTCTTTCTATTGCTCAATAAAACATTAGTTGAATTATTTAGCTGCATAATTGGTGTTAGCTAAAGGGTATGTATCGAAGGAGATTTTTTGATTTACTCATCTGTAAATGTCAGGCTATTAATAATTTTACCTATAACTTCATGTATTGGAAATCACCTGTTATGAATTCAATATATGGAAATGAAAGGTCAGCACACTGTGTGCATATGCACAGATATGCAGGCATGTGTGCTCAAATGGAGTATTCTCTGAATATTAGACAGAGTTCTTTTATTATCTCATATTTTAAAATAAGAAATTATATTGCTCATGTTGAAGACAAGAGAATAGAATTTCAAGACCTCAAGATCTCCATTAAAGAAAACTGTACCTCTACAATCATTTTTGGCATGCTCAAACATTTTTTAAGCTTCTCTGGGAAACTAAAATATAATAGTGTTAAATTACCTATAAATTGCAAGGCTATAATTTTGTGTGTTCATATGTTTTATTCCTCTCTAGCTCTGACAGCGTAATCTCCTGATAATATTTTAATAGATAGATTTCCAAGACATTTCTTTGTAAAAAGTGAAAATCTACATTGTAATTCAGATACATTGTATTTTAAACCTTTGGAACCCTTAATTAGCTATGTATTTTTCCTGACTATCTCATTCTACTTTTGTTTGAATTTTCATTATTTCAGAAAAAAAACCCCAAACTAGGTACAAATATACTTTTCGTATTACACTAGTTGTGCAAGACAACCTCTTAATGTTCAAATACAGCACGTCAAACAACCTAGAAGTAGCTGTAAAGAAAGCACAGATCTGAAAATGAAGTTGTGGAGATGTCCTACAATTTTTATCTATTCCTTCACGATTTTATTTACATTTATTTCATTTACTCAGTTATTTACATCTGCAGAGAACCCAGGCACTGTTGACATCCTGGGCCTTTCCTGTTTAAATACCAGAGGGGTTTTTAATAAGTTTCAGCCTTCTTTACTACAGCCTTAAGTTATTATATGCTAACATGAATGATCATGTGGTATTTAAGGAGAATAGCAGGCTCACTGGATCTTTATAAATTTTATTTTCTGTTTATATTTTACTTTCATGCCATCACTACCCAGGTGCAGTACCTGATTTTAACACCACTTCTATTCTTTCCCATTGCTCTGTAAAACATGTTTCTGTGGTCACAAATGATCGTGAATTTGTGACTTGGGAGAAAAAGGATAATAGAGAGACATCAAGGGCTCACTGCAAACACAGGCAATGTTTATGTTTAACACAACCTTTAAATGAGTTGCTATATTTCCTAAGGGCTGAATCCAGCAGATACAGTCTGCTAAAGAATATACAGCTACAGAAGTGGTTATGCTTTAAAGCCTATTTCCTTGCATTTATCCTTGGACTTATTATCCTTGTGTTCTGTATTAAGTTTGGGAAATCTGGAGTATTTGTCAGGCATACTCAACTTCCTGGGAAAACAATCTTTCAACAAAAACATGCTCCAAATAAACTTTATGGAATTTACTTGTTCTCTTGAAGATATTTGAAGAAATTTATATACCTAAATGACATTCGGAAATGTAAACTTTACCCAAGTTTACTCCCCTATCTAGTACCTTATCTATATACTTATTTAGGGTTCTTGCCTTGATTACTTTATAATTCTTGCCATATTTTTTTGTCAGGGTGAAAATGATGGTTCTGTAGTATAATTTCACAGCATATTTTCTTAACTATGTTTATCTTGCACATACTTAAATCACCTAACAAACTGAATTACAATGTTATATGTTATAACCACCTGCTTTCTTGCCCCTTTGCAGTTTGTTTGCATTTGAATGTCACAGTAAACTGGTTCTGGAAAGATAAATAAGCATTACCTTTAGAAGTAAAAATTTTCAGCACTATTCAGGAAATTATGGTTGCAATACTATTATAGATTTGTCATGAAAGATTATGCTTCTTTGTTTTTCAGTCTCGCCCCATTCTGAAGGTTCCTACAACAGCTAGTACAGGAGTAGTTGAATATAATAAACTTTATAACTTAATATACTTCTTTATTTCCTTATGTAGCAGCTCTCCTAGTTGTTTAGAGAGGACAAGGCAACCTGTATGTGCTCCTGTTCTCGACTGATCCTGCTCTTTTCTTTTTCCTCGGTTATCTGAAAATGGATTTAGTACATTTTTCTCTCCAACTTTTCACCCAAATCCAATAGTTATTGTCCCAGGAGTAAAGATGGGAAAAAAGAGCGAAAGACTCCAATATTTTTTTTAGGGATCAAGATATTCTAGTAAGGATTCTAAATGTAATGTTTAGCATCTTCTTAAGTACTGGGAAGTGATTATGGAAACAAGGACTCTTGATACCTTTACAGCAGTAACGGACTGGCAGTGTTCTGTAGAATTAAGTAGAAAATACAGAAATAAAGAGCCAAATAGAAAGAACTAATAGTGATTGTAAGAGAAAACATATAATTTATTTGGCATGTGAAAGAAAAAAAAAAAAAAACCACCCTAGCAGAAGAAAATGCAAATGGAGTGTTGACTGGCTATGTAGGTATTAAATAAGGGTACATCAATTCTGAGGTCAGTGACTGCAGTTAGTATAAAACTGACTTAGATATATTGCAAAGCCTACTTTAAATATCAGTGCTAATTTGGCTGTGGCAACAAGGAATGCAGCACAGGCTGCAAAACCCAGCCAAACTGCAGGTTACATGAATCTCTGCTCTGCTTTCAAGAGCAGAATCCTACTAGCATGTAAGACTGGCTATTACAGATCAAGCTGGGTATCTATGCAGTTGCTTTTATGCCTACTCTACAGATGTATCTAACTGAGATTTATATTTTTCAGATGAGGGTGATGGTAGATACAGAGGCTGTCAAGGTTGTGGAAGGCAAGTCTAGAGATATGGTCACGCATAAGACAGAGCAATTATCACGGCAAAGCAGAGGCTGCTCTGCTTTTTCAAACAGCACATAAAAGAAGATGCAACCTTACAATCTGATGAAATAAACTGTGCATGTAATCAGAATGATTTCATTTCCACTAGTCTTTTTAAACCTTTTTCATTGTCCTTTTGTGACTGGGTATGAAGTATTTACTTCATGATAATTAATGCAGGTTTTTAGTTTTCTCCCTCTTTATTCAGTGAAGAAGTTTGCATTGTTTACTCAAATGCCCAGTGCTGACTAGGTAGGAGTAGGGACCTCATGGAGAAAAATGAGGCTGTTTTCTACTTGCAGCACTACTGCTCAGTCTTCCTACAGACTTAAGGCTCAGTGTAATAGAAACTGTTTATCTTCCATAGATGGTTTACTTTTTTGCCTACAATCATTTAATTAAATACTTTAATATTTCAGTAGAAGTTAGAAGATGATCCAGGAGACTATAAAGACACTAAGGTACTTAAGCCAAAGCACTGTACTTCCAACTGTATATTCATGATGTAAAATACCTAATTCTGAGTCATGAGAAAGGTTTGTAAGCATTGAAGCTTGATATAAAACACCCATTGGAATGATAAGTACTGAAGACAAGTTGACAAAGATAGCACTATATCTGCCCAGATATGATAGTAAGGTGAAATAAACAAATAGAAGTATCAAAAGCAAAGCTAAGCAACTTAACAATACCCATGGGATTGGAAAGAACTGTTCTTCTGTGTTATCTATGGCTGACAAAAATAATAAAGGATTGTAATTAATAGGAATTATCTTAGTTAAACAATGTGGAACATCTCCATCAGTAGAAGTATGTGCTGGTGTTAAGGTGTTAAGGTGTTAAGCCGCTTTGTTTCTCTATTTTTTTCCAATTCATTAGCTATTCTTCAGCAACTTTTCAGCAGTCATCCGTGTTAATATCCATTGTTTCAATTTTCTCAGGTTGTTATTCTTCAGAGAATTTTCCTGTAAAACAAAGTAAAAGGAACCTACTAAGGCCATTGAATTAGTGTATATTTTATAATTTTTCCAAAGTTTTAACTGTCATTTATAAAATCATGCCTCCATTTACACAAAATTACATTAATTCGTTGCCATAGTCTGAACCGTTTATGTGATTATCTCCACATTATTTTTCAAAATATTCAGAGATTATTTATTTTTTTACATTTTAGGACATGTCCAAAGAAGAATTTGTAGAGAGTTCAGCTTTCGGTTATTTCATTTGGGTCTCTGTTCACTCTATATCCAACACAATTTAATGTTTTCATGTGATATTCTGTGGTTTTCTAGAGATGCTGAGTATATTTCTTTAAGTGAAGGCTATGCTGTTTGGTCACAGTTTCTAGCACTTGGGACATATTTGCAAAAGAACCAGTCATTTTCTCACATTGGTCTCCTACACCTGCTACCTCAGGAATGCTTACAGCATGTTAAGGAGTTAATTAATCTGGAAAATTATGTGCATCTCTAAATCCTTAGGGAAGGGCAGACTACATCTGCAATCCAAAGCTTTTGGACATGCTTCCCATCTGAATGTTGTTTGCTTCCCTAAAACGTACCAGAATACTGACTCAGAATTGGACAGGTGTAGTCAAGACCTCACTTATCTGAGCAATACCATTGGGTATGCTTTACACTGTAATGAATGGCTGACCAAACTAATTGCCATCTGTAGCAAAATGTCTAGGTTTGTGAACGAGGAAAGCAGTAAATGTCATTTACCTCGATTTTTGCAGTAAGAATTTAGACACCATATCCCGGAATGCTCTTTTATCCTAGCTGGGATGGTGTGATCTGGATGGATGAGCAACTAGAGGAGCTGGGATGACTGACTGGTTTCAGAGTAGTTGTTAATGGGCAATACTCTACCCAGGGAAGACTCATAAGTGCAGTACCACAAGGATCTGTCCGGTGATTTGTTCTAGTTAACATCTTAATGTAATGGAGCACACTGTAACCAAACTTGCAAATGTTGCCAAATTGAAAGGTACATTTGATATGATTGAAGGCAGGGATGATATCCAGAGGCATCTAGACAGCTGTAGAAAAAGGATGACAAGAACCTGATGAAATTCAATAGTATATGCATATTTCTGCCCCTGGAAAGGAGCACCCCTGGCAGCTGTACAACCTGGGGACTGACTGGCTGGGAAACAGCTTTGTAGAAAAGGCTCCAAGTGTCTGGGTCAGTTGCACATTCAGCATGCATCAGCAGCCTGTCCTGACAGCAAAGATGACTAGCAGCATCCCGGGCTGTTATTAACATGAACACAACTGGCAGATCGTGGCAAGTGGTTATCCCTCTTTAATTGGCACTGGTTCAACTACATCTAGATACTGTGTCCAGTTTTGGATTCTCAGGAAAAGAAAGATATTGATGAAGTACAACGAGGTTCAGGTAGGACCACCAAGTCATTTTGGGGCTGGAGCTCTTGCCCTGTTAGGAGAGGCTGAGAGTGGTGGTGTTTTTTCAGCTTGGAGAAGGAACAACTGCAGAAAAGACTTAGTGACTGCCTGTCGTGGTTTATATAATATAACTATACCTTTGTTTATATATATATATAAATATATATAAAAATATATATATTAATATATATTTTAATATATAATAATATATAATAATATATATTTTAATATATAATTTATTGTATATTATATATATAAATATATATACCTTTATTTATATAATATAATTATACCTTTGAGTAGGTCGTTGAGAACGTGGAACCAATGATTCACAGAGGTAGAGAAAACAGGCATATGCTGAACCAAGAGAGGTTCAGGCTGGATATAAGGAGGAACTTTTTTGCCCGAGGGTAAAAAGCCCAGAGAATCTGTAATGGCTCTATCTTTGACGGCTTTCAAGACCCAACTAAACAAAGTCCTAGTCTGATCCCACACCTGATCTTGTTTGGAGCAGGATGTTGGAGTAGAGACTTTCAGACATGTCTTTGTGGCTTAATTATTCAGGGCTTATGACATTTTTTCCACCCAAGGGTAGCATTTTATTAAAAAAAAAAAAAAAACCTGAAAAAGTTCTATACTGAAGGTGTTTTTGGTCTCTTCCTTGTGATGGTGTTAATTTGAGAATGTCAATAGCTTTTGGGGAGTTGTTTGGGGTTTTTTTAAGTTGGTGGTATGCCATGTTCTTAAAAAAAAAAAAGAAAGAAAACCCGTAATTTTTTCCTGGCTATATGCCAATTAGGGAGTTTTGTACTAATATCTATTGTAAACTTACATAAAATAACAATGCAAATTATAAACAATGCTGCCACAATACATCTGTCAGCAACTGTAGTAAGAATGTTTGCATAATGCATTAATTACAGAAATTCTTCTCATAATTAATTTAGCCTCTTCATCTGAGTATGATATGGGCAGAACTGATGAAATGCAAACAGACATGCTCTGAGAAAAGACACAAAGCAGTAAAGTTTCATATGCAAGGACAGGATTTCAGCGCTTTTATCAGCACACAGCTGAGGCTGAAATACAGAGGTCTACATCATGTATCTGGCTTGCCATCACAGAAAACTCTGCTCTAGTTGTAGTGAAAGACAGCATCCACTGGCAGGGGAGAGAAGACAGTGCACTCTTCCTTATGAATTGTGAATGGGAATGGTGTAAGGACTCAGAAACCAGTTTCCCTGGAATATGGTATTATATGTCCTCACATCATCATCTGTTAAAATGCTACCCTGTACTCTCTTGAGACCAGCCTCTTTCAAGACTGCTGGACTTTCACTAAGTCAGAGAAGAAACTTACCACTGAGACTTTTCCAGCTGCTTCAGACTAGTCTGAAATGAGAAAACTCATTTCAATTAACTCCTGACTCCTAATGCTGATTTTTATTTCTTTTCATAATTTCTTTCATGTTGCATACAGGAACAGGAGGCCATCTGCAAAGACAGACCCTTCTTCCCCCACACTCTCTCGGAGGGATGGGGAGGAGAATAAATAAAATGTAAATCCCGTGGGTTGATATAAGAACAATACAATAACTAAAGCATAATAAAAGACTACTACTGTTACCATCTATAATAATGATGATAAAGGAAATAACAAGGGAAGAGAATATAAAACAAAAAAGGAAAGGGGGAAAAAACACAAGTGATGCTCAATACAATTGCTCACCACCCACCAACTGATACCCAGCCCAACCCAAGCAGCTATCTGGGCCTTCTTGGTGACTCTCTCCAGTTTCTATACACATGATGTTCTGTGGTATGGAATACCCCTTTGGCTACTTTTGGTCAGGTATCCTGCCTCTGCTCCCTCCTGGCTTCCTGTGCCCCTCCTCACTGGAGGAGCATGAGAGACTGAAAAGTCCTTGATCAGAGGAAGCATTACTTAGCAACAACTAAAACCATTGGTGTTATCAGCATTGTTCTCAGGTTAAAGTCGAAAACACAGCACTGCACCAGCTACTAAGAAGGAGAAAAATGACTGCTACAGCTGAACCCAGGACAGCTAGTAGTCTTCAAAGAAAGAGAGAGAGGGGGAAGGAGAGAGGGGGAGATGAAAGGAGACAAAAAGAGAGGAAGGAAAGAAGGGAGAAAAGAAGGAAAAGAGGTAGGCAGGTAGGAAATTTTTTGCTGTTTTTAAGGTTTGGTGGGGGTTCTGTTTTGGTTTTGATTTTATGTGTGGGGAGGGTTTTGCGGGGTTTCTTGTTTGGTTTGGTGGTTTGTATTTTTGTTTTGTTGAGGGCTTTTTAAATAATGTTTTTGTTTCAGACTGTTCCTAAATCTTTTAGCTTTCCAAAGCAAGCTAGCAAATACTTATTCTCTTATTTAATTCTATCACTGAATTGGTAGTCATAGTATATGAATTTCTTTTTATTTGAAGCTCTTGATATCTAAAACAGCCCTTCAACGATTATTCACTTCTTAGGTTCTCAATCTCAATTGAAATCTCTGTGGAAAACAGTACCTTTTCAAACCTCTCTCAAATTTGCCCTATTGTTAGATGCTCACTTTAATTCTTTAATTATATTTTTAATTTTTAATTTTAATTTATCTGTAATTATAATTTAATTTTCAAACCATTCCATGTAAGCTGCTATGAAAGATCAAAATCAAAACAGTATTATATTAGAAAAAATTTACAATAATAAAAAATGAAAGAGGATTTTCTCTAAAATTTAAGGGCATAAGTATTTTATACTTTTTTTAGAGCAGTTTTCTCCTCAGTTAATGCTTACAGTTGCATTTCAAAAGTTCACATGTTTAGACATATCTGAACATAAGAGGCTTACTACTACTACTAATAATAATATATGCATATTAAACAGCCGTTAACAGAAACTGAGATGTATTATTCCATTTGTGGACAAACCACGTTTCTTATTTATTTTCAGAAGCATGCTTTTCATGTAGTTTTAAGAATCTCCTCTTCCATTTCTCCTTGTAATGTTTTTTACATAGTTCCTACCAACAAAGGACATTTTTTTGGACAGTATCCCTCAGCATATTCACGATTCATCAACAATTAAAATGCCAGAAAGTACACACATTTTAAAACATTTTATTTCTTCTTTCCTAGTCAGTTGCAGTCACTCATAAGCTCTCAATTGTGAAGAAATTTCTTTATGTATTCAAAGATAACCCACTTTTAGATATCAGATGAACATTGATATAATCTCTTTGATGAAAATCAGTCTTTAAATACAAATTAGACAATTGTTTTTTGCATTATAAAACCAGATACTTTTCAGTTATCTTTTTTAAGTTATGCTACTCTCTGGAAACAGAAAATAGAATTTTTTTTCAAATTTAGTTTGATGTGATTGCTTTTATGATTTTACTGTTTCATTTTAAGAGACTGTTCCACTGAGTCTTATAGTGTAGACTCCTCCACAACCTCAAGGAGAGGATCTCTGTAAAGGCTTTTAAATTTTTGAAGTATTATATATAGGAAGCTACTGCAGACTAGAAATATTCTGCATACAGAGAAAAAAAGCTGTAGTCACCTTGTATAGCCTCAATACTTCCTGCAAAGAAAATTAAATTCCCAGTAAGAACTGTCTTTCCTGCAAGATCAATGAAGTTTCTTTGCAAATATTTGTTTTCTGGGTTCATATTAGGCAGAGAGGATATCAGTCCTAAGAGACTAGGAAAAAAAAAACAACCCGTAGTTGAATCACACATACTTATAAATTTTCACTGTTTCTGTCATTAACAGCAATCTTGTTCTCCTGGCTTCAAAACTCGTAATAGCAACAATTACTTGCATTTAAGTGCATTTCATACTATAAGAGGTTTCCAAAATACGTAGCTGTGATATTTCTGCTAGATTGTATAAAAAATGGGTGATCAACCATTTGTTTGGAAGAATCAAAAATGAAGTTTACAATGACGCTCTACACTTTCATAAGTAATTATGTGCTTTTAATTTCCACAGTACTGTAGTGATCATTGCTGTAATGTCTCAGCTGACAGTTTAATTTCTTTTCAAAGTTTTAAGAAATTATATTATCTTGTTTCCATGCTTCTGCACTTATAACTGCAAATTTAAATGCAAGGAAAGCAATCTAGCTTCTCTAGCAATGACTGAATATCATTGTATGAAATTTCAGTAGAACGCAAAAATATTTTTTAAAGTATTTCTTATCATCCCAGTTAGGCAAAGGAAAAAAGCACAAAACCTTTTGCCCTTAGACACAGCTCTAAATTGTTTGTGTGAAAATAGCACCGACCACAAATCAACTATTTGACACTGAACAGGGCTCTCCTAAATGGCACCTAAAGGGATGTTGCCCTCAGGCTTATATATTTAGTCAAATAAATTCCTGAGAGGTCTACTAGAGCATTCTTGTAGAAATGCCAGTAGCTGGTAATACAGCAACCTTGACCTCCCAAGTATTTCCTTCAAAATTAAGGAATAATGTCCAAACATCAGTGGAAGAGTCACATCATCACCACTTCTCTTATGTGATGTTGTTAAGCACTGTCAGAGTTGTGCCTTTGGAGAAACATAATTTTGAGAACAAATTTATTTCAACCTTGACTATATACAGCACTGCTTCACTGAATGAAACCAATGAAAACTTTGGTTTGGGAAGAAACACCGGAGTCCTTGGAGCCGAAATGGGAAGGGAGTGTGTGTGTGTGTGTGTGTGTGTGTGTGTAAGCACTCCAACTCCTGCCTCCAGCTGAGTCAATTGTAAGGTTTTTCAGAGGTTTTTCAGGATCCACTGCTCCTCCAGAAAGCAGCAGTTGCTTTATCAAAATCTAACTGCATATGTTTTGCCCCAAACCACAAAATTACTTATTGGCAGAACCAGGAATAATCTCCAGTTTCTGATTTACTATACCTAGCTTATTCCACTGTGGTTCCCCATTACTCCATGAAAACACCATATAGGACAATAATTTTGGCAACAAGCTATATTTCATTTTATTGGCTTTCTGTACTTTCAATTATATGTTCATGGGGGATCTAGTATTTTCTGTGCTTTCTGACATATTCCTGAATGTGGAATTACTCAAAGAATTATGCGTCAAAGAAATAACAAAATGTAGTACTTCTATATTCCTTTCAAAACTTGTATATTCTTTTCACAACTTGTATATTCCTTTCACAACAGATCAGTTCTCTGATAAAGATTCTCAGTAGCAAGAAGGGACCAGATAAGACACTGTCATGGTTTAAACCCAGCTAGCATCTAAGCACTACCAAGCCGCTCACTCCCTCTCCTCACAGTGTTATAGAGGAGAGAATCAGAAGGGTAAAGGTGAGAAAACTAATGGGTTGAAATAAAGACAGTTTTATAGGTAAAGCAAAAGCTGTGCACACAAGCAAAGCAAAACAAGGAATTCAGTCACCACTTCCCATGGCTGGGCAGGTGCTCAGCAATCTCCAGGAAAGCAGGACTCCATCACATGTAATGGTTATTTGGGAAGACAAACACCATCACTCTGAATGTTCCCCCCTTCTTCCTTTTCCCCAATCTTTATGTGCTGAGCATAATGCCATATGGTATGGAATATCCTTTTGGTTGAACAGTTGAGTTCAGCTGCCCCGGCTATGTCCCCTCCCAACAACTTGTGCATCCCCAGCCGTTTGCTGGTGGGGAAGGATGAGAAGCAGAAAAGGCCTTGGCTGTGTGTAAGTGCTGCTCAGCAATACCTAAAACATCCTTGTGTTGTCGTAGAGTCATAGAATCATAGAATAGTTAGGGTTGGAAAGGACCTTAAGATCATCTAGTTCCAACCCCCCTGCCATGGGCAGGGACACCTCACACTAAACCATGCCACCCAAGGCCTCATCCAAACTGGCCTTGAACACCGCCAAGGATGGAGCACTCATAGCCTCCCTGGGCAACCCATTCCAGTGCCTCACCACCCTCTCAGTAAAGAATTTCTTCCTTATATCCAATCTAAACTTCCCCTGTTTAAGTTTGAACCCGTTACCCCTTGTCCTGTCACTACAGTCCCTGATGAAGAGTCCATCCCCAGCATCCTTGTAGGCCCCCTTCAGATACTGGAAGGCTGCTATGAGGTCTCCATGCAGCCTTCTCTTCTCCAGGCTGAACAGCCCCAACTTTCTCAGCCTGTCTTCATACGGGAGGTGCTGCAGCCCCCTGATCATCCTCGTGGCCCTCCTCTGGACTTGTTCCAACAGCTCCATATCCTTTTTCTGTTGAGGACACCAGAACTGCACACAATACTCCAAGTGAGGTCTCACGAGAGCAGAGTAGAGGGGCAGGATCACCTCCTTCGACCTGCTTGCTGGTTATGCTTCTCTTGATGCAGCCCAGGATATGGTTGGCTTTCTGGGCTGCGAGCGCACACTTCCGACTCATATTCATTTTCTCATCGACCAACACCCCCAAGTCCTTCTCTGCAGGGCTGCTCTGAATCTCTTCTTTGCCTAACCTGTAGCCGTGCCTGGGATTGCTCTGACCCAGGTGTAGGACCTTGCACTTGGCATGGTTAAACTTCATAAGGTTGGCATCAGCCCACCTCACAAGCGTGTAGAGGTCCCTCTGGATGGCATCCCTTCCCTCCAGAGTATCAACCGAACCACACAGCTTGGTGTCATTTGCAAACTTGCTGAGGGCGCACTCAATCCCACTGTCCATGTCACCAACAAAGATGTTGAACAAGACTGGTCCCAACCACGATCCCTGAGGGACACCACTTGTTACTGGTCTCCAGCCAAACATCGAGCCATTGACCATAACTCTTTGCGTGCGGCCATCCAGCCAGTTCATAATCCACCTAGTGGGCCACCCATCAAATTGATGTCTCTCCAATTTAGAGACAAGGATGTCAACACCGTTTTCAGCACAATTCCAAACCAAGACGCATACTGGATACTGTGGAGAATATTAACTCTACCTTAGCCAAAATGAGCACAACCATATATTTGTCAAGGAATAAAGATTTGCCAGAGTGTGGAGATTACTAAGAACATTACTAAAGACGTGACTTGCAAAATATTGATTTTGTTCAGTTCACTCCACAGATCCTATGACCTCCTCTCATGTATCTGTAAAAGAAGTTGGATTCTTCTGGAGTGCATTTTATAAAAAAGGGAGGAATACCTGGACTTGCTATTACAAAATGCCTATTACACAGTATTACTACATAATAGTACACTTTTACATAATGTATCCATGTGTAGTTTGAGCAGTGAAAGTGCATTTCAGTCTTTCATAAACTAAGCAGGTGTATTATTTTGTTGTTCTTGTTTAACATTAAATTGCTACTAGCAAAGGAGAAGATTTAGTACCAGACTCTGTTGCTTTGAGAAGTGTGGACAAAAAGAGGAAGTGTTCAAAAACGTATAGATGAGGCCCTTAGTGACACAGTTTAGTGGTGGTCTTGGCAGTCTTGGGGTAATGGTTGGACTTGATGGATTTTTCCAACCTAGTTGATTCTATGGTTCTATGATTCTATGAAAATAACCACACATTTTGCTAAACACAGAGTAAGCAAACAGATAACTCTTTTGGATTAATAAAGTATTAAAATTACAAAATTTAAATGTAAGTCAAAAAGTTAAAAAATAAAGGAACTTAATTGATTTTAAATCTAAGTCATTCTGCTTTTAGGTTAATTCAGCGTTTACATCCTAAAGTATTATTTTGTCATGCTATTATTTATGGGTTTATAATTACATTTTCCTTGCATTGCTTTGCTTCTTAGGAAGTCTGCCTACTCTTGCACATAGGGAAGCAAGGAAATTAACCTTGTAAAGTGAAGAAGGAATAGCGATGATTCAAACATTCTAAATGCACAATGTAAAAAACAGAATCTCTTTCATAGTCTTAGAGTCTTTCCCAGTTACCATTATGAGGTAGATATATTATTTAATTTATTTTCTTTTACAATAGTCATTAAATAAAGTGTAATATGATTCAGAATAATGGGTGGAGCCTTCAGTATGTTGCAGTTTTGTTTTCTCATGCCTTTTTTACAAATACAGAATGTGTAATTGATGCATATAAATAAAATCAGAGGTTGAATAGCAAAACAAAGTCAACATTTAAGGAAGAAGTTATTCGCTTTTATTATGAGTTCTGTGTTGCTTGGTAGTTTTTGTTTTGGTTTAGTTTTTCATTCCAGTTACATATTGCTAGAGTTTTTTATACTCCTTACACTTAAAATATGGAAAATAAACATTTTTTTTGTAGTTATGAAGACAAAGATATCTTGTACTGTCAAGACTTCAGCTTCAATGAAAATAATTTTTTCTATTATAGAGGTAGAAATGAAATAAGTGTCTGTGAAATTGTATGCACTTACTTATCTAAATTGCCTCCTCTGAACACAGTTAAAAAATTTGTCGTGGTTTAAGCCCAGGCCATAAATCAGAACCACGAAGTCCACTTCCCCCCCCCCCCCCACCTTTCTTCCCTCTGCTTCTGAAGGGACGGGGAGGAGAATCAAAAGAATGCAGCTCCTACGGGTTGAGATAAGAACAGTTTAATAACTAAGGTATAACACAAATCACTACTGCTACCGCCAATAGTAATAATGACAAAGGAAATAACAAGCAAGAGAATACAACCGCTCACCAACCGGTACCTCACCCCCACCCTGCCATGATCCAGCCCTTCCGGGAACTCTCCGTTCTACCTCCTGGGCATGACGTGCTATGGTATGGAATACCTCTTTGGCTAGTTTGGGTCAGGTGTCCTGTCCCTGCTTCCTCCCGGCTTCTCCTCCTCCCTGGCAGAGCATGAGACTCACAAAGTCCTTGGTCAGGGTAAACATTCTGACCAGCAACTGAAAACATCGGCTTTATCAATATTTTCCCAGGCCGAAAGTCAAAACCACAGTGCTGCACCAGCTACTAAGAAGAAGAAAAACTGACTGCTGCTGCTGAACCCAGGACAGTATCCACCCCTTATCCATACCATTCACGTCATGCTCAGATCCCACATTTTCAATATACAATCACTTTCATCTCAGTGCACTCTTATCTTAGTGCACGGACCAATCCCTATAAAGCTGCTGAGTCCCTTCGGTCCATGATGGTGGGTTCCATCTCTCGTAATAGTCTTTCAGGGCAGGAGAGGCTCATTGCAAAGTCCACCCCTCGATCATGAGTCCATCTCTATGTTGCATCTCTGCCCTGATGGATGGGCCCATCAGGCTTAAAATAATTCAGCCTCCCCTGCAGCAGTCTCTGCAACTTGTCGTTGGGGACTCCACACAGCTGCCTTCCATCTCCGACGCTTCCAAAGCACTGGAGGGGCCCAGTGGATTAGATACTCGCCCATATTGTCCCACACACCGTGACACTCATGACTGTCCAGCCTTGGGGAAAACCTCTCGGTCCCCCTGTATTGTCTAAACCCAGACAAGACCCAAACCTGACTCTGCTTAACTCTCGGGATCAGACAAAATGGTCGTGGGTAGAACACACTCTGTGTGTGTGCCAACATGGTGATCCCCATCACAATCAGCAGGCAGGTCCCAAGGGTACCCAAAGGCCATTCAAAACCTTCAGAACTCTCAAATGCTGCTGCTGTACTTGTCACTGGGGCTGGTGTAGCTGCTGTACTTGAAGGCTTTCTCACCACCAGCTTCTCTTTTTCCGAGTCCAGATCTTCCTCCTCTGCCTTGCTGGAAAGTGCTGCGGGGTCTCCTGCATCCTCCTGGGGCTCAGGCTCACGGGGCTCGGCAGGCTGCTGCTGGGGAATGCTCTCGGCTGCCGCGGGGCTGGGCTCGGCCGTGGGGCTCGGCTCCTCCACCGCCTCCTCCCGCTGCTCGGCAGCTGCCTCCTTCCCCTCCTCGGCAGCCGCCTCCTTCCCGGCCTCCGGCCCCGCTCCCGCCGCCGCTTGGTCCCCGGGGCCGCTCTCCCGGGCCGCTTCGGCCGCCGCCGGCTCCCGGGGCCGCTCCCCCTCGGCTCCCCGCAGCCTCACAAAGACGGACGCGAGGACGAGGGCCAGGACAGTGAAGAGCAGCGGGGACGGCCAGGTACAAGTCCACGGCCACGTCCATCCCGCCCTGCTGCCGGAGCCCGCCCGTATTACAAGCCATTACCATAAAGTACAATGAAACAAGAACCTTAGCCCAAGGCCCACACTTGATAAACACTAACACAGCAAATACCGGCTCCAAGCAAGCTACGACATACAGAAACTGTGGTATCAAAAAGAACAACTTTGAGAGCCCATAAATCAGCATTGTGCCTCAATCAGATCTGTTGTTATCTCAACCCTTCCTGCCCCACGTTGGGCGCCAAAAAGAACTGTCGTGGTTTAAGCCCAGGCCATAAATCAGAACCACGAAGTCCACTTCCCCCCCCCCCACACCTTTCTTCCCTCCGCTTCTGGAGGGATGGGGAGGAGAATCAAAAGAATGCAGCTCCTACGGGTTGAGATAAGAACAGTTTAATAACTAAGGTATAACACAAATCACTACTGCTACCACTAATAGTAATAATGATAAAGGAAATAACAAGCAAGAGAATGCAACCGCTCACCAACCGGTACCTCACCCCCACCCTGCCATGATCCAGCCCTTCCGGGAACTCTCAGTTTTACCTCCTGGGCATGACGTGCTGTGGTATGGAATACCTCTTTGGCTAGTTTGGGTCAGGTGTCCTGTCCCTGCTTCCTCCCGGCTTCTCCTCCTCCCTGGCAGAGCATGAGACTCACAAAGTCCTTGGTCAGGATAAACATTCTGACCAGCAACTGAAAACATCGGCTTTATCAATATTTTCCCAGGCCGAAAGTCAAAACCACAGCGCTGGACCAGCTACTAAGAAGAAGAAAAACTGACTGCTGCTGCTGAACCCAGGACAAATTATAGATTATATTTTCTGCATTCAGAATATAATTTCCTATAGGCCACCTTGCGTAACTCTGTTTCCTCACGCTTAAGAACTCTCTTCTTTTTTCAGCTCCTTGAAGTAGAATCTTCATTGGTTTTGCATTAATTACCAAACTACCAGAAGGCTCAACGGATGATTTGAGATGTAAACACTGTGATCTGAAATTCTGAATCATGTTACTCCCATTACAGCCTAGATTCTGATATCTTTTCTCACATTGAATAACATGTTACCTCACACATGATCCTAATATATTAAAATCAGTCATCCATTAGTCAAGATAGCACAGGCTACTTGCAGAAAAAGTACTTTTTGTACTTGTAACAACAAAAACTTTTTCTTGGATCTGCAAGTCTGTCTTGATATCTCATCTGTACAGCCATGCTTTCTCTTCCAGTGGGCTTTGGCTGCAAAGAATTGAGATATCTTTCGTTTCTTCAAGAAACACGTAACTCTTCTGAAAGAAATAATTCTCAGCATAAATAAGGCTTTCCAGTGCTTGCAATATCTTTTCATTTTTAACTAAGTCAAGTGCTTCTCTCAACAACAAAATTTAAAAGACACATCAGAAAATCTGATTTTTGTCCTCTGTTACTTTTCTTTCTTGTATTCACAAGCTTATTTTATATACTTGGTCACAGGAGCACTACCTGAAAGTCATGTAACATTTTTTTTATTGTGGAGATTTACATTTATGCACCCAATTGTGAAACTACTTCTCATTCATTAAAATTGCCTTCTGAACTTTGTCTAAAGTTAAGGAAGTCTGTTGAATTAGAGGTGCTTCTTTTTGTATACAGTCACTATGAATAAATTTTATATATATAAAATTTATATCACCCTGAAAGTTTGCTAGTCAAATGGCTTCTGTTCAGGATTGATTCAGCTCACTGACCTGAAAAAGGACTCTCTTACAGCAGTTCACATGAAATCTGAATAACCTAATTTAACACATAAGCTCCAACTGGATCTTATAGACATTTTTTCTGATAAAAATGAGAAGTTTAGGAATTTTTAATATTTTTCAGCTTATCAGGTGGGAATTACAAAATTTGCACATCTAAAACATGCAATGAAGACACTGTCCAGATCCAGGGATATATTTTTACATAATGTGGCCATGTCAGTTGATTGCCCTTAGCATATTGCATGCAGGAGCAGATTCAGAAGGGAAAATCCAAAAGAAGATGAATTCAAATTTATTTTTTTTAAGCTGTAAATTGAATGTTGACAATGTACGTGTACTGCACCATAAAATATCACATGTAAACTATGAAACTATTTTGGGACTTAATAAATAGTAATAAAGTCAGAAATACAAACCAGTAAAAAGCCACAATAGAAGATACTAGAGGGAAAGAAAGAAGAAATTATTTTGACAAGAAAAATAAAGCTATGAGAAGTGGTCTGGACCTGTCATTACGAGTTGAGAAAACATCAATCACAGTAGTTTAAACTAATTATTCTAATAATCTAGGCACTTTCTGAAGTGCCTTCAGTCTGTGTAAACAAACATGGAAAAATGAGACCAAACCATACCAAGTCTTGGAAGTTGCAAGACACTGTAATTGATTTCTTATTGTTGTTGTTTTCCTAATTTAGTCATATAAACTACACAAAATACAAGAGCTAATGTTTGTCAATTCTTAATAAAGCTGTTTCAAACCTGAGCTGCTATGAAAAGCTCTATTTTAGGCATAGGGGAAGGAAATTTGAAACAATCAGCTCATTGCACCACAACTCAATTCTAAACACTTCACAATATCAAGTAGCAACATGGAAACCAGACGCCTGTTTAGCTCTTGAGGTTAGGAGCTTGCATTTCTACATCCCATGTGCTTTGATAGCTTATCAGTATTGCCTCTGAGTGTTCCAGGTGGGTTTGCTCTACAAAGGACACTTACCCATAATTTTCTAATTGGCTAATGACTTCTCTGTTAAACATCTTTCAGGTATAACATATCAAGAAAGAACGATGCTTGAAGAACATTAAACTGACAGAATGGACTACTGAGAAACTTCACATTACTATTTGCTACATGCCACTCAGCCCATGCACATACAGAAGACCCAGAGCCATTCTAATTAGAGGAGCATCATGCTGCTATAGATTTTTGATTAAATGTTAAGTACAATTCTGCCCATTCTCTGTCCAGTCACAAACCACAAACAGCTCTGCAAATCAGAAGACAAAAGTGTCACATTCTTTTTTTGCTTGAGCAGGCTGCTGCATACTGAAAGGCATCCCATAATGCCCAGGCACCAGACACAGAGATCCTCACAGGTGGCTGAAACTGATGAATGACTTCTCCTTCCATAATAATATTTCCTTAGAAGGTTTATGATGCTGAATTATTATACCGGCTTAAACTTCCATTCAACAAACCTTACATACAGCAAACACCTTAACTTGCTAGGATAGGAATCTCTCCTACATTAAAAAGACTGTGTATGTATTCCTAATCCCAGGAGTAACTATCCTATATTTGGTGTCCTGTTTTAGGTTGCATGAACAGGGACAAAGTCAATTCAGATTTAGGTATCTTGAGACACCAGCCAGAAAACATTCATGAAGAATCTGGCCTGTCGGAGTGCATCCCTGGCCACCTCCCTCTGGTCGTATGAACAGGAGCTACTGCCATTGCTAAAGCTCTGACAAAATAAGCTGGAGGCTTTCTAGTAAAACTGCCCAGAGTACTGAGCTTCCTAGTGCAGAAGATGTCTGTCGTGGTTTAAGCCCAGCCGGCAACCCAGAACTATGCAGCTGCTCACTCCCTCCCCCCATTTCCTCCCCCCTCTCCCGGAGGGATGGGGAGAAGAATCAAAAGAATGTAACTCCTGTGGGTTGAGATAAGAACAGTCCAGTAACTAAGGTATAACACAAACCACTACTGCTACCACCAATAATAACAATGATAAGGGAAATAACAAGGGAAGAAAATACAACCGCTCACCACCCTCCAACTGATACCCAGCCCGACCCGAGCAGTGATCTATCCCTTCCGGGTAACTGCCCCCAGTTCATATAGTGGGCATGACGTGCTGTGGTATGGAATACCTTTTTGGCTAGTTTGGGTCAGGTGTCCTGTCCCTGCTTCCTCCTGGCTTCCCCTCCTCCCTGGCAGAGCATGAGACTCGCAAAGTCCTTGGTCAGACTAAACATTACTGAGCAACAACTAAAAACATCGGTGTTATCAGTGTTGTTCTCAGGCTAAAAGTCAAAACCACAGCACTGCACCAGCTACTAAGAAGGAGAAAAACGACTGCTTCTGCTGAACCCAGGACAATGTCAGAGATATTAAGTCATGTTCCTGTGGCTTAACAGAGAATCAGCTTCTCTCCTTGCAGTCAGTGCACAATGTGACTAAATGAAAACTCTCAGTTTGCCTGAGTGAGATGTGGTCCCTTGCTGGTGCAAGTACACAGCATGTCAAAATCTCTCAATTTGCATAGCAATTAGTAGACAAGGACAAGTTGTAAAACCAAAGATGGACAAATCTGATATGAAAACAAATTTCATGCTGAGGGTTCTCAGGTGTTTTTGCAGTAGTGTCAAATGAGAAATATGATTTGAGAAGAATCAGAATCTAATTAAACACTGTTATCCTGCAACTTTATTCTGGCAAAAAAAGGATTTTGACTGCAGCAGCTGCTGCCGAGTAAGCCTAAGCAAGACCAGTATTTTTGAGATGCACTTGTCCTTTATACTTTGAAGAGAAACCTGCTAAACCCGCACATTTGCCTTTTAATAATACTTCTTAGGCTTGTCACACTGCTCAGGTTGAGCAGAGCACACCACTCAGGAGAATTACACAGTGCTGAGCTTAACAATCCTGACTGTGAGATCATCGCACGCTGAGGAGTTAGTGATTCACAGTGTGGTTAAACTGAGCAGGCCTAAGCCCGTGCTGCACTGCACTGAACAGACAGAACAGTCTGGCCTTCAGGTTACATTGCGGTGTGCATATCCCTTCAGCACAGGATAAACTTTGCTGTTTGAATGTAACAAAGGAGATCGCAGGCAGTTCCAATCCGTACTAGCAGGTGAACTACTTTCCTGTCCTTCAAGAGCTGCAGCAACGAGTTCCCATGGGAACACTCTTTTGTTGAATCATAGGAATTAGGAATATTGGTGGTTTGTTTGTAAGAAAATCCCATATGAGCTCATCAGAACGACCAGAGAGGCCCTTCTAGGGGTGGGGTCTACACAGCATGCTGTGTGCTGACTAAAGGCTACTTCAGTGTTGCACAGCTCAGGGATCCCAGCATCTGAAGGGACGCAGGATTATCTTCACTATTTTTTGCTACATCTAATAAAAAACATTTAAAGTTGTCCTTCAAAGAAGGAGTGCTTGTCTTACTGGGTTCATAATAAACCAAGACACCCAAACTGGGTGTTTAAATTCTGTTTTCATTCCTCTCCTCTGATCTTGAGGCACATTTGATCTGAGCAAAATGTTTGCTTTTCTTTCTTTGCTAGCAGAGAAAACGATATTAGGACTGAGATGGCTAGCAAAGAAACTTGTTTTTTAAAGAGACATGTATTACCACACTAACAATGCCAGCTAAACTGCTAATTAAAATGCATGAATGGTGTGATACCCTGGGACTTTGTAAAAAGCAAGATTGTTCACATCACATGTGACTGTCATAGCAAACCATGCTTTTAACTAGAGAAGTGTTACTGCTAATCAGAGCAGACAAAAGAAGCCCCTTAATGCAGATTACTGCCCTATCATTCAGTGGGAGATTTTCCATTTGAAAATCTGTGTGATAGAACATTACATAAAAATAACGTGTGAATACTAAAATGGAAAAATTCTTAATATTGTATAACTAGTACCTAGAGAGTCATTGGAGTGTTTGTTGGACTGCCTTGTAAAGATCGGTTTTCTATTTAAGAGCTTAGGTACTCAAAATGGTGGGGGCAAATATGATTATGGAGTCCAACCAAAAATCCTACAGTGAGTAGGTCATTTCCTACAGATTACCTAAAGTCCTGTCCACTGCAGGGCACCTGAAAATGACACCCCTAAGAACAGAGCCAAAATCATCATGTCAAAGACAGTTTCTCACAGGTTTTACAGGGTGCTGACTGTCAAATAAAAAAAAAAAATTGTAATGTTTTCCCAAAAGTTCTATAGCTTTTATTTAGGCAGGTAAATACTATGGTGAAGGACAGCATTTTTAAAATATCGTTACTTGCTTATGCCTTCTAGATATATTTCTCTTCCGACTTGAGTCCTGCTGCTGTAATCGAGCATCAAATACGACACTCTGATTTGCATGAAAGTTAAAAGAAGCTTTGGTATTCATGCTATAAAAAGGTAACTATAAAAAGGTAAAATTGCCAGTGGCTTATGGTGTTTGTTACTGTGTTTGCTGGTTTACTTCATTTGCACTGGATGACTGACTACTTTAAACAAATATAAGCTCAGTTAATTTTAATGTACCTTGCATTTAACACAAAATGAAAATGACTACTTAAAGAGTGCACGAAACAGGCTTCCTAACATGTACTCAGGAAATTTAAAAAGAAACAAACAAACAAACAAAAACAAACCACAATTTATTTATAGAAAGAATTGTGGGTATTCAAGTTTAAATTCTACGTCAGTGTGACTGTATCATTCATTGTCATTAGATTACAGGGTATTTTAGGCATTGTAGTTAGCAGGAATGCAGACAAAAAGATGACAATCAATGTTCTTTTCAAATAAATGTGAACAAGATACTAACAATCTGCTTAAATTATTTCCAATGAGCCATACTATTATTACCCTGAGATAAAACATCCTGAAGCAGGTTAATAAGTGTATACATTTATCTAAATTAACTTCATTTTCTGCTTCTGAAAGTATGATAAAAACTTCAGTAACAAGTATTTTTTTTATTCCCAAAAATATAAATTGAAGGGAAAATATCAGTTTTCCAGTACTGAGACTGGAAGTCACTGGTATAGTAAAAGAAGCTACTTAGTGGTGGGAAAAATATCTTTCCTAATTTCAGTAACGAAAATTCATGGGAGAAAGAGTTTAGTAAATTAAAGAGAATTAGGAAGGCAAAGAAGCAACAATATAGTTAGAATTCAGATTGAAATATGTAGAACTAGAAAGTAATCAAGTGCTTTTGTGATATACTTGAATCATCATGTATTTCTAAAAGGGCTAAAAATACACAGAACTCTGTAAGGCACGATACCTTATGAATGCTGTGTATTAACAGATGTTGAGTAAACTAACAGTATTTCTAATAATGTTGAGTTAAAATCTGCAAACAGTTACAGTTGCCCTTCAAAAGATTCCCTTTGACATTACTTAGAATTGGAGTCCTTAAGGTGCTAAGACAGGCACCAATTCTAAGCAGAGAACAAGGTGTGATAGCTTTTGGAATGATGCTTAAAAGCTCCTTTACTACTGCCATTGCCTGAGGAGCATATTGGTCTAAGAGCAAGGAGTGTTTTGTTTTTACACCAGACAATATTGACACTTCTGTTACTTCAATTCATGAACAAATTAATGTAAATAAAAGCAGCTTTATGAAAACTACCCAGTACAGCATCCTACCAAACTACTAAAATCTATATTACAGCTGGGAATTTTTAAGTATCTGTATGAAATTATCAGTGGCTGGAGTTCTTGGTAAAGTAAGAACTTTTTTTTCAACATATTATTTAAGTTGGTATGGGAGGGGGCAGAATACTGCTGTGTACTTTAAGCTTTCTATCTGTAGGGAGAAGAAGAATTCTAAATACTACTTTGTTTAGTCAAAGGATTTAAAGTCAGTTAGATGAATAAAGACTTTATGGAGCTGGGATTTTACTTTGCACATTTTATCAGAGAATCAAGGATGTTTGCAGAAGGCAGTATCCTCTTTTTTACAAGCAGAGTGGCAAGCTGCAGTAATATAAACTTGGTCACAGTCACAAAGCAATTCAAGGACATCACTAAGACGAGCACTAGTCCTTCCATCACCCCAAGCCAAACAGTCACAAGTGCACTGGTGGATAAGATGCTTTAGAATCTGCCTGCAGTTTGTGTTTATTCATCAAATATTGATTCTAATTATTGGACAATAGTTATTGATGAAGTATCATATTTGTCTGTTCAGTAAGTGAAGGACAAAAATGTGAAAAAGTGGCAAAATTTTCAGAAAATATAGCTTGCCTTGCGAAACAGCTGTTCTTAGAACATCACTAAGAAAGCTGGAGTTTTAAAATACAGCTGTGCTGGTCAAGCCTGGCCAGTGACTTAACTGGAAGGGAAAAAAGAAAATCCAAGAAAGCACTTTTCTTCCTTCTCTCTCTCGCCTCCCTTGACAATACATCAGCATGTGAGTAAAATATGTTATAAACTAAAAAAGGAAAAAAAGAAACACAAACAAACAAAAAACCCCAAAGACTAGAAAGAAAGGAGGGGTAAAGATGACTGTTCAAGCTATTAATACTCTGAATTAAGAGGTCTAAACTGGCAGTCTCAATGGTTTTCAGTTTTGCTGCTCAATGGGAACATTTGAGTTGATAGAAACTTGCTGATTAGGAACCTTCTCATCAATAAGATGCCAAATTAACTCAGATAAAAGAAGAAACTATGCAGAAGTTAGAAGGTACACTATGAAGGATATTGAACAGGATATTGAAGGAATATGAACAGCTTGGGGCTAACAAACCTGTCAAAACAGAAGAGACAAGCTGCATATGTAAAAAAGCTCATCTCCAAGATGAAAGCAAACCCTGATGAAATTATAGTGCTAAAACCCAGCAGAACAAGGTGACAGAGAGGTCAAACACAAATTCTTTCTTTTACTCATGCCATTAGATCCAAGAAGCGGATAGAAAAGTTCCTACCCTTACTGGGGCCTCTTCTCAAGCAAAAACTCTCCTAGAATGAGGCTGTTAACGTCACCCTTGCTGGTTCTAATGGAACAATGGACCACACCCTTAAATACACAAACTCCTTTGCCTCTAGTATCTCCTAGAGACTGAAGAACTAGACTGAAATGGCACCAAAGTAACTTATAGGCAGATATCTGGACACAGAGGGAAAGTCCCATTTATTAGGCCATTCACTAATCTATCCTTTTTAAGCTTTTATGTTTTAAGTATATAATTAAATATAGATTGTGATGGGGAGAAAAATATATAGAAAGAAAGTATATGTTAGGTCTCTGCTCACCTTTGATGACAGAGAGTTTTTCAAATTCTTAATCCAAAATAAACAAGTATACAAGAAAAAGACTAGTAGTAACTTCATGCAGAAATACACAAAAGCCAAATGGGAAACACATAATTTCCTGTATCATGGTTTGTGATTCCAAGTCATCATCTTCATAGAGATCCTTTTCATATCTTGTTGAGGGAAAAAGGGAACTCATGATAGATACAGAGCCAAGAATTTCTTAACAACCTATTTTAAAAATTATAAATAAATATAATTTAACTAGATTAATAATTATCATTAAAACATAATAGTTCCAAATAAAACAAGAACACATAATTAGTGATACCTCTAAAATTGCTATGCAAGAAAACTTAGAAAAACTTACCCCTTTCCCCTGATATTATGCCTACTGTCCCCAGGCACCTCTGGGTGGGAGGAGTATTATAGTGAGTCACCAGCATCCCTAGGTCTCACTGGGAGAGTTGTGATGGTAGCATTGAAGTTTCCTTCTCCTCAGTCCTTGGGCCCAACTGAATTTATCTTTATATATTCTCTTTGCATATATTCCCTTTTTTTTGTACTTTTCCTGGTATATCTTCGGTCCAAAGGATTTCATGTATCCCATGGAAAAAAAAAAAAAATTAAACAACAACAACAACAAAAAAGCCACAAACATAAGAAAAAATCTTATATATATATATATATATTCCATTTGGTGAAAGTATGTGGGGGAAGAAGAATTGCTTTTTAGAAGAATTTGAACTCAGAGGTGGAAATTAACCTGCATGGAACATGTAAGTATCCATTTCAAAAATGTGTGAAATTTATTGCAGATTCGGAAATGTGTAAGCACACAAAGTATTGTTAAATGCAAGAACTTTACTTTCCTCCTTTCTAGCACATTGAACACTATCACACTCGTTACCTTGATAATTACTGTTGATCTACTTTATCCTTTCCCACAGCTATGGCCTTTCTGTCTGGCTTCTCCCTGAACTTTCCATCATTCTGTCTTTCCTCTGAGTTACTTTCCCAGTAGGCTACAAGTAATCCCTTTCTGTACCTATGCACACCATAACATTTTCAACTTGCTACCTAATTTCAGCCTGCTTGAATGGTAAAGTTTTGTTATGTTTTGTCCTGGGTTCAGCAGTAGCAGTCATTTTTTCTCCTTCTTAGTAGCTGGTGCAGAGCTGGTTTTTTGACTTTTGGCCTGGGAACAGCACTGATAACACCAATGCTTTTAGTTACTGCTCAAATGTTTACCCTGACCAAGGACTTTGTGACTCTCATGCTCTGCCAGGGAGGAGGGAAAGCCAGGAGGAAGCAGAGACAGGACACCTGACCCAAACTAGCCGAAGAGGTATTCCATACCACAGCACGTCATGCCCAGGATGTAGAACTGAGAGTTATCCGGAAGGGCTAGCTCACTGCTTGGTAGGGCTGGGTATCAACGGGTGGTGTCATATTCTCTTCCTTTGTTATTTCCCTTATCATTATTGCTATTGGTGGTAGCAGTAGTGGTTTGTGTTATACCTTAGTTACTGGGCTGTTCTTATCTCAACCCGTGGGAGTTACATTCTTTCGATTCTCCTCCCTGTCTCTCCAGGAGCCCAGGGGAGGAGGATGGGGGGAAGTGAGCTAGCCTGCGGCGTGGGTCTGAGTTACTGACTGCACTTAAACCATGACATGTTTCTACAAAGGTTGTGAAAATATACAACCAGGTAGTGGAAGGAGAGTACACTGGTCGTGGTGATGAATATCAAGCTCAAGTGTTGTTGTAGATCAGAAAATCACCACGAAAACTGACATTACAAATGGCTTGATCTAAGAAAATGATGATTCAGAGCTCATACACTTTGGAACAACAAAGGCAGCAAAACTTCATTTACCCTGATGATGTAGATGACTTCTTTCATCTTATTTGTTTCTGGAAATTAAGGAGAGACTGAAATATAGCCTTACGTATTGAGAAAGCCATAATGGTCTTATCTTACTCCACACATATTTTAGTGAGCTGAATTTTGAATTCTGTTTGCCTGGATTTCCTTAACACAGAACTAAAAACTCTGAAAATCAAGATATTTCTAATTTGAAATAGAATTGGTCAAGATTTTACCTCACCTATTCTCACTGTGATATTTTTCAGACTGAGTTTGCATTGTACCATTGTCTTCTTTCCTTTGAAACCATGGTCAGAGGAATTAAGCATCAGAATTTTAATATCTCATACAGTCTGTGACAGGTGCTTTATTACCTCAACCTTTTCAATATTCTGAATGTTGGTTGCCCTGCTTTTCCCTTCCACACAGTTTACAGCTTCACTAAACTGTGGGAAGAAAGGTACTGGCCAGCAAGAGAAAGCACAAAATATTAAAGCTGAAGTTCAAAACTTTCAAAATCCACTGTCCTGTTTTATCACAGTATCACAGTATCACAGTGTGTTAGAGATTGGAAGGGACCTCAAAAGATCATCTAGTCCAATCCTGCTGCCGGAGCAGGAATACCTAAATAAGGTTACACAGGAATGTGTCCAGGCGGGTTTTGAATGTCTCCAGAGAAGGAGACTCCACAACCCCCCGGGCAGCCTGTTCCAGTGTTCCATCACCCTCACTGAGAAGAAGTTTCTTCTCAAGTTTAAGTGGAACCTCTAGTGTTCCAGTTTGTACCCATTACCCCTTGTCCTATCATTGTTTGCCACTGAGAAGAGCCTGGCTCCATCCTCGTGACACTCCCCCTTTATATATTTATATACACTAATAAGGTCACCCCGCAGTCTCCTCTTCTCCAAACTATAGAGACCCAGCTCCCTCAGCCTTTCCTCATAAGGGAGATGCTCCACTCCCTTAATCATCTTAGTTGCCCTGCGCTGGACTCTCTCCAGCAGGTCCCTGTCCTTCTTGAACTGAGGGGCCCAGAACTGGACACAATATTCAGATGTGGTCTCACCAGGGCAGAGTAGAGGGGAAGGAGGACCTCTCTCGACCTACTGACCACCCCCCTTCTAACAAACCCCAGGATGCCATTGGCTTTCTTGGCCACAAGGGCACAGTGTTGGCTCATGGTCATCCTGCCGTCCACTAGGACCCCCAGGTCCCTCTCCCCTACACTACTCTCTAACAGGTCGTTCCCCAACCTATATTGGAACCTGGGGTTGTTCCTGCCCAGATGCAGGACTCTACACTTTCCCTTGTTATATTTCATCAAGTTTCTCCCTGCCCAACTCTCCAGCCCGTCCAGGTCTCGCTGGATGGCAGCACAGCCTTCTGGCGTGTCAGCCACTCCTCCCAGCTTAGTGTCATCAGCAAACTTGCTGACAGTACACTCAATTCCCTCATCTAAATCATTGATGAATATATTAAATAATACTGGTCCCAATACTGACCCTTGAGGCACTCCACTAGATACAGGCCTCCAACTAGACTCCACCCCATAGACTACAACTCTCTGGCTTCTCTCCTTCAGCCAGTTTGCAGTCCACCTCACTACCTGATCATCCAGACCACACTTCCTCAGTTTAGCTATGAGGATGCTGTGGGAGACTGTGTCAAATGCTTTGCTGAAGTCAAGGTAGACCACATCCACCGCTCTGCCATCATCCATCCACAATGTTATTTCCTCATAAAAGGCTATGAGGTTGGTCAAGCATGACTTCCCCTTGGTAAAGCCATGTTGACTGCCCCTCATAACCCTCTTATCCTTGACATGCCTTAAGATGGCATCAAGGATAAGGTGTCCCATCACTTTCCCAGGGATGGAGGTGAGGCTGACCGGTCTATAGTTATCTGGGTCCTCCTTCTTGCCCGTTTTGAAGACTGGAGTGACATTTGCTTTCCTCCAGTCCTCAGGCACCTCTCCCGTTTCCCAAGACTTGGTAAAGATGATGGAGAGTGGTCTAGCAATGACTTCTGCCAGTTCCTTCAGCACCCGCAGGTGCATCCCATCTGGACCCATGGATTTATGGATGTCCAGATTGCTCAACTGGTCCCTAACCCATTCCTCATCGACTAAGGCAAACTGCTCCAGTGACCTGACTTCATCAGAGGTCTCAGGAGTACAGGGCTCTTCAGGACTGCCTCCGGCAGAGTAGACAGAGACAAAGAAGGCGTCAATAACTCTGCCATCTCTGTATTTTCTGTCACCAGGGCACCCACCCCATTCACCAGTGGGCCTACCTTGCCTCTGGTGTTAGTTTTATCAGCCATGTATTTGAAAAAGCTCTTTCTGCTGTCCTTGGCCCCTCTTGCCAGATTTAATTCTAAGGAGGCCTTAGCCATCCTAGCTGCCTTCCTACATCCTCTAGCAGCAGCCTTATATTCCTCCCAAGTGGCCAGCCCCTCCTTCCATGACCTATAAACTCTCCTCTTCCACTTGAGCATACCCAGCAGTTCCTTATTTAGCCACGCAGGTCTCCTGGCCCTCTTCCTTGACTTCCTACATGTCAGGATGCTCTGCTCTTGAGCTCGGAATAAGCAATTCTTGAATGTCAACCAACTATCTTGGGCCCCTTTACCTTCAAGCAGCCTTGCCCATGGGATTTCCCCTAGCAATTGCTTGAAAAGGCCAAAGTTTGCTCTGCTGAAGTCCAGGGTTGCAATTCTACTTGCTATTGTACTGGTCCTACCACACAAGATCCTGAATTATGTATTCAGAAATTTTAATAACCTTAGAAAGAATCCTTAGGTTTATATTATTTTAAGAATGACTAACTCGTTATTGAAGGATTTTTAAAAAGATAGTAATGAAAGACTGCAATGAACACAGTATACTTTGCATTTTTCAATTTAAAAAAAAAATTAAATTTCCTCTAGCATTTTTCATCAAAATAATACTCCTTTTCACCAAAGATATGAACTTTCTTTTTCAAACATTTATTATAAAAGCAAAAAAAATTAAAGTGTGGTTTTTGAAAACAACGAGATTCCACTGGCATACTTAACTCTACATACCTTTTTTTGTAATATCACATAAATGGGACCATTTTACCAAGTGCATAGGAGATCCAAGCTTCAGCTTTGTCATATGGTTGATAAGACTGAAATCTACAGTTTACACAGACCACCTTCTTGCAAAAGAGCTCATTCTGATTTCTCAGTCCTCTTTTATTGCAACTTTACAATATTTCAATACTCAGTAATTCAAAACCAAAAACTCCACAAAATAGCTTGTGTAGATGTGGTCTTGGAGACATCTCGTGGAAGCAATCCTTGTCCACACCTCAGTAAATAACTAAGTTTTTTGCAGAACAGCCTAAATAAGACTGAAACCATTTGCCCCACTGAGAAATATGCTACAAGCCTGTAACAATCCTCCTTTTCCACCTGAGTGTAGAATTTTTCTGATCTGCTCATTGCCTGAGACTGAGAAAACATTCTGGAAAAGGATCACAACATGCCAGTTATCTACTTGCATTGCTTTCTAGGGTCCAACTGAGGGTCACCACGAAGGCAGAATAGGAGCTGCAGGGACTCCTGCCTTCACCACAGAGTGGGGAGTAGGGCAGCGCACACCATGGTGGGCATCACTTGACCTTTGAGGAAGGCCCTGAGTTTGTTCTTTCCATCTTGCTCTTCCACTCTTGACCCTGCAACCTAAAGCGTGTAACATGGTCAAATCAGAGAGTAGCAAGGTATCTGAGGAGTAACTTACTTATTAAAAGGAAGAAATGACTGGATTCACAATTATGTCTGAATAGCTACAGAAAGATTCTTGGAAAAATAATAAATTAAGCTTACAGAAGCTTTAACCAATGGAAGTAAGAGAAACATTATGACAAAGCATAACAAAAAAATTAATTCTTTAAATCTCTTTTTTTTTTCATTAATTGAAAGGCTAAAAATTAGCTAGAGTACCTGCATCTTCTGACAAGTTTCCTATAAAATGGATGTAATTTCAAAGTTGAGTCTCCATATCACAGCAAACTGCATTAGGTAATAGCATAGAACTGAGTTTTCATTTTCTTTCCCCATTTTTTAGCTACTCACAAAGACAAACATAGTGCTGTTCAAGAAATACAGATTCAGCATAATAATACAGATTGTTCTCTGTTATCCCAAATCTTTGCTCCGGCTACAGACCAATTTTACATATTACAATAATAATAGCACTGATCAACTACAAATTAAGAAAGTCTGAATTCATTCATACTTAAACCTCCATGGCTCAGAGTGACAGTTTTCAGCACAGAACAGATGCTTCTGTGCTATGTAGCAGCATGAAGCATTCTACAAGTATAACCATCCCTCATAAATTTCATTTATAAGAAAAAAAAATCAAGTTCCTTAAATACCTGAATCACTCTGGACAATATAATGTGGTTATAACCTTTTTTCCCTAACTTTTAACTTATCATCTTTAAAAATACTGTACTACAGATAAAACCTTTGGAATTATGGGAGATTTTTTCCTAATGGACTGTAAAATATTCTGACTTAAGAATATGCTTCATAAAGTTAAATTAAAAACAAAAAAAAAATCGAACTCTCAATACGAGACCACTGAAGTGTATTCTTATATTAGCTAACTAGGCTAGAACTTGTGTAAAAACCTTGAGCTTGGGTGAGGTATTCCTTGTTTGGTCACTGCTACCAGAGGTTTAACACTGAACTCCTCTGCATATCTTTAATAAATTTTGTTATTGCTACCTCCTATTAAATAGTGAATTACCATCTGCTTCACCCCATGGTGATCGCCTTACAAAGTTCTTCAGAGTAGTCACATTACCAGCTACAAAAACAGGATGTTACAGAGATACCCCAGGTATCTGTGATATGCTGTGGAAAGTCATAGCTGTATCCACGAGATGACTCACATGCAGTTCATCTATCTGCCAGGTAAGAGGAGCTTATCAGCTTGTATATAGAGATGCACTGGTTTTGGAAGCCAAGCAAAACTAGAACTACATGGC
The DNA here is from genome assembly GCF_963264785.1 of Psittacula echo. Lineage (NCBI taxonomy): Eukaryota > Metazoa > Chordata > Aves > Psittaciformes > Psittacidae > Psittacula > Psittacula echo. Next base: position 25,859,672 of record NC_137736.1, on the reverse strand, counting down.
ATATATTACTGTCTCCCACAATCCCTATTTTTTAATATAGACAGGGCTTAAAGAATCTTTTCAGTATCTCCAGAGCATATCTAGTTACTGGCTACAGTTTACATCTTTTTTGTTTGTTTGTTTGTTTCTTCCCTTTAGATTATTCATGCGCATGATATTGAAAATGCATAAATCAATTTTCCTGGAGAAAGTTAACTGTCAGAATTAGCTAAGAGGAATGCAAGCTGGGTAGACTAGCCTGCCCAGTAGCACAAGTAGATAGCAAGTTTTGCTGTGGCAACTGTGGAACTATTCCAGATTGTTCTTTTAGGAAATGTATGAATATTACAAAAAAAAACAGAAAAGCAAGTGGCATTTTCTTTCACAGATTATGCCTGCCAAACTCAAAGCAAGTAATACTTGAATAAAAGTGACATTTATGTACACTAAATGTTTACGAAGTTCTTGATGTGCTGCTTGTGTAATTATCTCTCAACATTGCATTCTGACAAGCAAGAAAGGCGAGAACAGCTGTTCTCTGCATAGCCGTTATTTTTGCCTTTATACAGATATATCTACTTTCAACATTTTTATGTGTCTGTACACACACACATATGCTTGCACAGAAATGCATGTATCTGTACACTTGCAGATAGATACTGATATCTGTCTGAGAGAGTGAGCCTTTCTTTTGCTTCGGTCTGTCAGGAAACACTGTATGTGAAGCTCCTGGTGAATGGCTGGCTAAGTTGTAACAAAATTAAGCACTTGTGCTGGTTTTAGCTGGGATAGAGTTAATTTTCTCCATAGTGGCTACTATGGAGCAGTGTTTTGGAATTGTATTGAAAACAGCGCTAAGTCAGGGATGTTTTAGTTACTGCTGGGCAGTGCTTACACACAGTCAAGGCCTTTTCTACTTCTTACCCAACCTCACCAGTGAATGGGCTGGAGGTGCACAAGGAGCTGGGAGGGGGGGAAAGCTGGGACAGCTTAACCCACTGACCAAAGGGATATTCCATATATGGCCTCGTGCTCAGCATATAAAGCTGGGGTAAGAAGGAGAAAAAAGGGAATGTTCAGAGTGATGGCACTTGTCTTCCCAAGTAATCATTACATGTGATGGAGCCCTGCTTTCCTGGAGATGGCTGAACACCTGCCTGACCATGGGAAGTGGTGAATGAATTCCTTGTTCTGCTTTGCTTGTGTGAGCTGCTTTTGCTTTACCTATAAAACTGTCTTTATTTCAACCCATTATTTTTCTCACTTTTACCCTTCTGATTCTCTCCCCCATCCTGCTGTGAGGGGAGTGAGTGAGCAGCTGGGTAGTGCTTAGTTGCTGGCTGGGGTTAAACCACAACAGTACTGTGAATAGTCAAGTTTAAATAGATATTCTTTTTTCTGGGGAAAAAAAAAAAAAAAAAACAAAAACAAACAAACAAAAAAAAAAAACACACACAAAAAAAAAAACAGGGTAAACGTTTGGGGTTTTTTCTTTCTTTTTTTGTTGGTTTGTTTTTTGTTTTTTTTTTTTAATCTTTACACTTAATAAACCACACTTACTGTCTCTGAACTTTATATCCTTTTGCGGACCACTCAGGAAACAGAAAGGTGAATTCAGCTGTTTTACTCGCACCAACAATCCATTTTTCCACATAACATTAATCACTGTGGAGAAGGGTCTCAGACATGGTCTACAGCAAATTTTGAATATTACACTAGATCAAGCAAATAATAAATCGTCATTTAAGAAATTATAAACCTACCCATGGTTCTCTCCTTGAAGAAAAAAAACACTGAGTGGATTCATCAGTTTACTTGGGCCACTTACCTCCGCTGAGACAACATGTAATACCTGAAATATTAATACCCTGGCTGCAGCTGTCCAGCAGCAAGCCAGTCTGCTTGTTCAGCTGATAAAGAGGTCCAGATGTAAAGCTGGTAGAGGCAAAGGAACCACAGGCTGTAAGCTGCCTTCCTGTTTTCCAGACCACATACAGGGGACATGAAGGAGAAGAAGAAATGGAGACAGACTATAAGGTCCCCTATTAAAATCCTCTATCTGTATGAAAGATAACAGTTATACGAAAATAACAGAATGTGCTATTGTATCTGTAACATAACAGACAAATGTAAAAGGCAGATAAACAGAACAGACCTGAGTAAAACATAATCATAATCAAGTACATTAAAGATGTTTCTCTGATCAATGGTACCATCTTTTAAAGCAGCAGTAGGTTTGTCTTGTTTGTTTGTAAAGCTTAGCGTCAGAAGATCCATACTGGAAATTTAATCAAATCTCTAAAGTAATATTGCAGCAAATCTCTAAAGTAAAATCTCTAAAGTAATATTGCAGCACTATTGAAGGTCAGGAGTGGCTGCAATTTAAGTACCCTCTGTTTTGGATGGAGCTTGCTTGCATAATTTTCTGGCAATTCAAGCTCCCAATCAAATCAGAGCTTCATTCCAAACTTCCAGGCCTTTCCTACTGAGTTCTAAAGGATAATCCTGGTGTTTTTACTAAGTCAAAACACTGAGTTGATAGGTATTCAGGATAGGATTGTCCACATTCACATTAGAACAATATTTGTAGTGCTTTCCTGACAATAAGCAATTAGAGTAAACAAAAAAAAATACCCCTCTCCAAAATCAAACAAATAGAATGAAAATATGAGGGCAATAGATAATAACAAAATGAGCATAAAGGGGCTTTGAAAGAAATGTGGTATAAAAGGTATTGATAGAAATAGAGTTCATCTATGGTTAAGTTTAAAATCTTATCAGTGGAACTTCTAATTTGTGCTTAACAAGATCTGCTTTACACTAATATTGCTGTTATACAGAAATTTCTTATTTGGTGTCTGTTTCTAAGGGTTATTCTGCAAAAATTTCTAAAAGGAAAACTGAAAATATTTATTCTTAAATAGATATATTCCAAAACAGATTTAATGACATTTAACCACCCACATCTGTGCAGTCACCCATAACAAGTATATTGTTTCTATATACTGTAATTACAGTACAAGATAAAGGTCTCATTTGTACAACTAACCACTTAGTAAATGATAGGCTATGTTGATAATTACAGACATTGCTTAAATCACAAAATGAAAATCTTTTTCTAAGTTTCCTAATAATCTTCCCTGTAGGCAGTTCTCCTATTATACATGAATTCTATAGAAGCTTTAAGAAATTGTCATAATGCTGAAATACTTGTTTGAGTAGTTCCTGCTGCCAGCAGCAAACTATAATTTGTCACACTCTGGGATACACAGCCTGTCATTAATTCAGCTTGCATCCCTAAGTGCTTATTTACTCCATTCTGTAGTCACATGGCACAGATTTGGTCTAAATAGCATCAGTAGAATCTTGGAGAATTTACTGATCATTCTGAAAATTATTCCAACTTTTTTGTCCATAATATAGTCACTTCCACACAGGTTTCAAAATTATTGCACAGTTACCAGAGTTAAAGGATGTAGAAATATTTTTTATGTTTTTCTTAACCCATATCTGCTAGCACCTAAAAGGCAGGAGATTTTAATGCAAGATTTGACTTGCTTCAACAAGCTTCAGATCATAAAGCCCATTCAGAAGACAAAACAAAGCAGTGGTGTAATAAGATGGAACTGATAACTGTGCAAACTGGACTTCAGCAGCAAATGTTGCTCTGAAGAGAGCTGATGTTGTTAAATACAATCTGATTTTGCCTGAGGTTTTTGAACCCTTTAATCCACCTGAAACTGCACTGACCAGTGTGTTCCTGTGTCGCCGAAGTATATTAAACTATCTGAAAACTTCACAATGCTTTGATAGATATGTAAACAATATGTTTGTCCTGGGTTCAGCAGCAGCAGTCACTTTTTCTCCTTCTTAGTAGCTGGTGCAGCGCTGTGGTTTTGACTTTCGGCCTGGGAATGATACTGATAAAGCCAATGTTTTCAGTTGCTGGTCAGAATGTTTAGCCTGACCAAGGACTTTGTGAGTCTCATGTTCTGCCAGGGAGAAGGGGAAGCTGGGAGGAAGCAGGGACAGGACACCTAACCCAAACTAGCCAAAGAGGTATTCCATATCACAGCACGTCATGCCCAGGATGTAGAACTGAGAGTCACCTGGAAAGGCTGGAACTCTGCTGCAGGGTGGGGTCAAGGTATCGATCGGTGAGGTGTTGTATTCTCTTCACTTGTTATTTCTTTTATCATTATTATTGGTGGTAGCAGTAGTGGTTTGTGTTATACCTTAGTTATTAAACTGTTCTTATCTCAACCTGTGGGAATTGCATTCTTTTGATTCTCCTCCCCATCCCTCCAGGAGCGGAGGGAAGAATGGTGGCGGGCGGAAGTAGACTGCGTGGTTCTATTTTACGGCCTGGGCTTAAACCATGACAATGTTTTATGATCAAAAAAAAGGTGTACAAACTACATTACTTACTCTTGTTTTTCATATTAATGGCTAAAGTGACTGTAGCTTTTTCTGTGTTGTGCTTAGAAAAATTTTGTGCAGCTTGTATCACTGAAAAGTCTGTAGACACTCTTCCATTACCCTAGCAAAAAAATCTCTCAGTTTATTAGCCTGTGGAAGTTTGCTTTTTAAGACTAAAAGAGAAATGTTGATTGGGCTCTTGATTTGTTTCAAATATTTCCTTAGCATATTGTCATTTAGAATGCCAGTAACATCCAGAGGCTGGGTAGCTATGCATTGATAGTTCCTGCTTCAGAGGTCCTGAAGTCCTGGGTTTTAGTTCTTCAGACACAAAAAGGGCATCAAATTATATCAGTAAATAAGTTATGCATTAAAGAATTGGCTTTCCTATTTTCTACAGACATTATGACTGTCCAAGTTCTGATTCTGAAAATATAGTGTATTATATTTTCCCTGGCAACACCTTACATCAAGATCTTTTAAATTGCTCTCAGAAATAATAGCAGAACAGCTGCCAAATTTTAATTATTCCAGTGCTGCTCTATTTGATCTCAAGGCAGTCAGGCTCTGCATGGTGTTCATGCTCTTCTTCTGAAAGAAATGTTGAAATAAGTTCAAAGCTTCAAGCAGGTGTCGTGACTTAAACCCATCCGGTAACTAAGTACCACACATCCACTCACTCTCTTCCCTCCTTTCACCTGAACTCCAGGCGGGATGGGGAGGAGAATTGAAAGAATATGAATCCCATGGGTTGATAAAAACAGTCTAGTAACTAAGGTACAATACAAAACCACTGCAACTGTCACCAATAATAATAATGCTAAGGGAAATAACAAGGAGAGAGAATATAAAACTAAAAGGGGAAAGGAAAGAAAACAATAAACACAAGTGATGCACAATACAATTGCTCACCACCCACCGATCGATACCCAGCCTGGCCTGAGCAATGATCTGGGCCTTCTGGGTGACTCCATCCAGTTTATATACTCGGCATGATGTGCTGTTGTATAGAATACCCTTTTGGCTAATTTGGGTCAGGTGTCCTGTCTCTGCTTTCTCCCCGCTTCCCGTGTCCCTCCTCACTGGCAGAGCATGGGAGACTAAAATGTCCTTGATCAGGGTAAGTGCTACTTAGCAACAACTAAAACATGGATGCATTATCAGCATTGTTCTCAGACTAAAGCCAAAGCACAGCCCTGCACCAGCTACTAGGAAGAAAATTAACTCTACCCCACCTGAAACCAGGACAGCAGGGAAAACCAAAAGAAATAGAAATCTTTTTTTAAGTTTTCACAAATTACAGTATAGATTACATATTCACTTCCAAAATGCAGGGATAGACCACAAAGGATAAAAACATCATGTTGCTTTCTGATTTCACTTAAAATGAAGCTAGGTCAAAGAAAATGATATTCACAACACCCAAGCTGCCTTTTTTGGATTTTTTTAGAAAAGTTTATACCATAAGAGCAAGGGGTCTTCTGCCATCTCTGAGTTAATCTCAGAAGTACTTGCCTTTTTTCTTTGAATAAAAAGGAATAAAGGAATGATATATCTTTTCTGAGTCCTTCCTACTAGAGACATTTTTCTTTTCTCCTCAAATATATACACCAAGTAATTAAAAAAATAGCTCAGCATTTCTAGTCCCAATGAGCTCTTTTTGTGTTTCTAATCACCTTGGGCATTCCATTCTCTGACTGACAAGAGGAAAAGAAAAAGACAGTTATTATTCAGGCAGGTGAAGGCTGCCATTTTATTTCTGTACAGAGAATAAGGGTGAAATTCCTAAGTGTTGAAGATGTCAACCAGTCATTCTATCTTAAAATAATCTGAAAATCTACTTATCCAAAGGAACTGATAAAAAATTTGACCTGCCTAGGAGATGAATTTTTAAATGGTTATTTTAAGAATATATAATTAAGAGAACTCAACATGAACAAGAGTGTGCTTCTCTGTGAATGCCTACTTAAGGGAAACATGGTATCAAACATAATATTAAAAATTATTAAAAACTGAGTAAAAAAATAAAAGTGAAAATATTTTAAGATCTAAGATGCATTAAGCAATGTGATGCACTGTTCCAGTGGCTTTACCACAAAAATAATTATAACTAGTATTTTTCTTAAAACTTCAATGGTAATAAAATGTTTTTAGATATCATTATTTTTTATTCCTCTGATTTGCAAAGAAACAATGAAACTAAAGGCTGAAAACCAGAAGACAGACACTAGTAACCTACTTATTAAGAACCATTAATCATTAAAAAGTAATCTTATCTGATTTGAATTTTTTTTTCTTATTTTTTTAAGGACCAATGTCTGAGTTTTGAATGCAGGATATTGGCAACTTTGGATTACTATCAAATTAATGTTCATGGTTAGTTAACAGACATTCTCACAAACATTTAATGTTATATTATAGCTAATACTAGGGGTTCATTACTTATTGTGAACTGAGCTGTCTGATCCAAAAAGTGAAACATTATTTGAGGAACTACATAAAGATTTTTTTCAATCTTGTCAAAACTTTCTCAGAAATATAAACTCTGGATATTCCACAAGTGACTAGCTTGTACGTGTGCATAAAGATCGTGGAATTTTGACAGAAGAAAAAAAGTAGCATTTCAGGAAGTATGCTTCTTTAGGGAATTGTCCTGGGTTCAGCAGTAGCAGTCAGTTTTTCTCCTTTTTAGTAGCTGTTGCAGCACTGTGTTTTTGACTTTCAGCCTCGGAACAGAGCTGATAACACTGATGTTTAGACTGACCAAGGACTTTGTGAGTCTCATGCTCTGCCAGGGAGGAGGAGGGGCCGGGAGAAAGCAGGGACAGGACGCCTGACCCAAACTAGCCAAAGAGGTATTCCATACCACAGCACGTCATGCCCAGGGATGTAACTGGGAGCTACCCGGAAGGGCACGTCCTCTTTTCGGTTGGGCTCTTTTCCGGCGAGCGGTATCATATTTTCTTCCCTTGTTATTTCTCTTATCATTATTATTATTGGTGGCAGCAGTAGTGATTTGTGTTATACCTTAGTTACTGGACTGTTCTTATCTCAACCCGTGGGAGTTACATTCTTTCGATTCTCCTCCCCATCCCTCTGGGGAGTGGGAGGGGGGAAGTAGACTGCGTGGTTCTGATTTACGGCCTGGGCTTAAACCACGACAGGAATGTATGTGTTAATTTTACAGCCCCACTAACTTCCTCCAACTATTGTCAGTGTGAATGATTGAAAACAAATAGTACTGAAGTCTCTCTCTCTCTTGAATCTATTTATATAAGACACCCATACACAGACAAAGACACATTCACATATGTCACTCAAAATCATTACACATCTTCATATTGCTGCAAGGCTTTGAAAAAACATGATACAATTAAGTGTCTAGCGGTTCAATAGTAGCTTGTCAAAAAGAAAAAGAAAAAAGTAACTCAGGGTAAAATGTTAATACCTCTCTGTCTTTTATGTTGAATGAATTATTAATTTGCCATTTAACAGTTAACTGTGCATATTTCATGCTTTTTTAAGATAAATAATTATTTTATGAAACTTGAAGTATTTACACTGGATTTGCATGACTTTTTTTCTATGCTAATAGTTTAAACACTGTCATATAAAACACAGTGATTACTATTGCCTTGTCTAAGAGAAGGTTGTAAAAACATGTCGCATTAATTTTATAAGGTCATCTAACTGATGTAAGAGAGTAGCAGAGATTTCAGCTCACAGCTGGAAAGCAAGCAGCTCCCTGGGGCTCATGAGCTCAAGTTGAGCGCAGGCATCCTGCATGCCCTGGGCAGGAATTTAGCTGTAGTGACCACCAGCTGAGTACAGCACGTTGCAGCCGGTCCCCCCCTTTGGCATTACTGCTATTTTTACATGCACACTGCACGTAAAAAAATTAACTGCTATGCAGAAGGGAAAAAAATGCACTTAAATCTCATGCAAGACTGTCATCAAGTTTCATTGCACTGGAAGTGATTATATATGAATAGGTCAATTCCACTTTGTGCCACAAGTAGAAAAGCTGTGCAAACATAGAAAGAAGATATGAAAACTTGAATCAAGGTATAAACAGAATTATCCCACACTGATGTTTTCAAACTTGTGTTATGGAAGATTTCTCTGTTTCTTACTTACCTGGTGGCACTGGTAAAAGAAATCGTACTAATGAACACTTACTTACTGAAATAAAATTCTTAGTATGTGAGTTACATATTGTTTGAAGTGAAATGAACAATATCAAAATGACATTAATTTATCTGTATTTCATCTATAAATGTCAATCACTGGGGAACAAAACCCTGCCTATAAACTGCATATGAAAGAACAAATTCCTGTTATAGTAACCTCCTATTAAACAAAACTCTCAGTTTTGTCTTATGATCCTTGCTGTTCAGACTTTGAGTCTTCAGTCAAATGGATCAGACACAATGCAGCCCTTCCTTTTGGCAGTGTGTTAAAGGAAGCAGATTTACCAGGTTGATTAGAAAGACATTTTTCATATGCTCACATCAGTTTTGAGAAGAAGTTCTTGTATCATATGATACCATTATTCTTTTTTTTCCCCACTTTTATTAAAGAACATACCAGTGGAATATAAGAACAATCAAATGAATTAAAATGATAGGAAAAAAATGAAGTATCTTAAAACTTTCAATTAAAATGATAGTATAAACATGAAGTATCTTAAGCCTTTCTTTTATGATAATATCAAGTTACATGATTTTATGTGATTTAATAAAAACATTGAAGCAAGATTTTTCTTTTGTAAAAACCTAAAGTTTTTCTCTATCGATATTTTCTAAGAATTTTTAAGAACTTAGCTTTCTTTTGAGAAAAGGCTTATGAAATTAAAGCCAAAGATATTTCCAAAGCTGATGCATATTTGTCAGCATCACAATGAAAAAGGAGGATGAATAAAAGACTATAATATATTCTTCCATGTAATAATGTTGCTTACAGCAAAACTGTATCACATGTCAAAAAGGATGACAAAAAACCCTACTGGCCTTGCTCAAACATTTATTATTTAAATAGATGTTGTCAACAATTTCTGAAGAAAAAAAAAAACAAAAAAAAAAACAAAAAAAAAAAAAAAAAAAAAAAAAAAAACAAAACCAAAAACCCCTCTATTTGTAGCTGTGCTTGCGTCATGCCAAACAATAATGTGGAACATTTAAAACTAGGAGAAATTCTGGTAATGACATAACTAGCACTAGGAGCACTAAGCAAGAATCTGAAAACATATACTACAGACCCTAAAGGTAAAATCGTATTTTCAGAATGTAATGCCAATATTACTAATAACCTCAGTGAGAGACCAGTCAAGTAGTCTGTTTCAAAAGTGAACAATCCCAGAGAATTTGTTGTTATCTCTATTCACCTTGTACAGCACTACTGGATCTCCCTGTGCTCTTTAGCTAGTGTAATACGGGTAAATACATCCTGTCAACAGAATTGTTGTAGTGATTAATACCAGTACCAAAATTCCACCTCTTTCTAAAGTGATCAGTATAAGCAGTTGACATTTCCAGAGTCTATGCACTTGATAGTTGATTGTGTATTTATGAGCATTGTATATGCTTAATGTTACACTAGAAAAATGCAAGAGGCTCTTGAAATATCTTTACTCCTCCTCCAAGTGACATTCATATAGTACTGTAAGAAATCTCATAAAAGGAGACTTGGAAATATGCTCAAAACTCCTGAAAGGAGTAGAGCAAGAACCACAACTACAATTTGAAGGTATCAAAGGGAATAGTCAAGTGTTTACTGTTATACACATGCTTACATATCTCACTGAATCAAAATCATAGTTCCCCTCTTTCTTTTTAGCTAAATTCTGAATGTACAACAAATAAACTCTTAATATACCTTGCACTTTCCATTGTTTTTAAATCAGTGAGGACCAGAACAACATATAAACATTAAAATGTGTAGGGAGGAGTTTCAGTCATAGTCAGAAAAGCAATTTCTTCTTGCACAAAATGGACTCACAACTGAAAAAGATAGAGATGAAGATGATATTGATGGCTAGGCAACGACCAAATAGCAAACATTTTCAGGTTTCATTGCATGTAGATGGTAATATGCTTTTTTCTCTCCATAGACAAGTAGTCGAGTTAGTGCCTTCTGCTGACACAAAAATACTTGTGAAAACAGAAGCAAAATAATTTTCCCTCCAGAATTACAGATCTGGGAGATAGCTAAGCTGAGGCATTTGCCCTTCAATAGCCAGTGAAAACTTTTCAGAAATTAAGATTAGAAATGTGCTGAAATGTATGGTCAGGTGTACAGTGTTTCAAGAGTCATACCAATCTGACACTACAAAAATTCAGCTTAGAGGTGACAACATGAAGAAGTAAACTCCTTTCAGAAACAGATGCTTTCAGAGGTGATGTCTACACTGAGTTGACTGATGAGGGGACACAAGAACATCTGTGATGCTTTTAAACCTTTCCTGGCAACGTACCAACTTCAGGTGCATCCTTGTACTAATTTCACCTGAAGGGTAGTAATGAACTCCAGCAATGCCTAGGATCACACATGTCTATACAGTTGTGAGCAAGGCTTTGAAGGAAGTCCTGGAGTAGCCTGCAAAACTCAGCACGTATGTATCAAAAAGACAACAGAGTTTTGGCTTAACTCACTCTCCTGTGGATACTAGTCTGTGCAAAAATTAATAAGCCTGTTTCATATAGTTAATTATACCTTACAGACAATGGCTACATCTTACTCAATTCATACAATTAAATATTTACAATATTCTAAGGTTCGTTAGTGTTTCAATATAGTCCCCACTTATTCCTTCCTCTTTCTTTCCCCCCCACGGTCCTTTTTTCAATAGTGTAGCAAATAGAAATTCACAATAGGTATAATTGAGTTAGTATTATGCAACCGATTTTTTTATACACCCACATCAACTGGAAATATTCAGGAGTTCACTGCTGCTGCACAGCCAGTAACAAAGCTTTTGCATCCACTACTGCTTCTGTAATGGGATTTAAATAATTTCTAACATCCTCCTACCAAAATGCTCACACCATCCTTTAATTATATCCCAATCTTCTTGTATTTCCACCCTCCACAACAGTCCTTTGCACAATGATTTGTATTCATCCTTGTGCCCCATGTTCTGCCTTCACTGTTCCATTTTATTTTGAATACAGACTTGTAAAGACCTTAATTTCCATTTCTCAAATTGAAGCATTAGATTTGCTCTAAAAAAGGTATGTGTTAACTTCAGATGCTTTTAAGTCCCTGGAACCTAATAATTTGCAGTCTTAGGGCTGATAAAAGAACTTCACAGTGTTTGGAGATCTCTCAAAATTTTCAGTGAAAATTAACTCCTTGAAAAACTACTTCACTTTAAAAGAATTTTTCTCTCAGAACATATAAAAGCTGAATACACTTTTAATCTTTCTGGGAAAAAAAAAAGTATAAAACCACAACAAAACCAACCCAACTGAAAACAAAACCAAAAATAAACAAAACAAAAACAAATATACCCAAACTCAAAAAACCCAACCAAACCCCCAAAATTAGACGGAATATAAATCACTTACTTTAATCCAAAAGAGGATATTGCTGACCAATATATATTTTTGCATTTTCTTACATGTTCGCAAGACTGGCTTTTATTTCTCCTTCCTGTATTAAATTTTAATCAGATGCATGTATTACTTTGGGAAAAAAAAAAAAAAAATTAAACTGTTTTTAAAAATAATCACAATTCTGTGATTCTTGAATTGCTTGAAAACATTTAACATATAATGGGATAGATGATAGCAGCTGTAGGTTAAATTCATCAGTGCAGATGGTTCTGGTGCATAAGTTTGCAGCAGAGCTAGAGAAAATATAAGCTGATATTTTTATTCCTTGACACTAAAGGTTTGACTTGCTTTTATTTTCAAATGGAAATATATTTGAAAATATTCTTCTAAACATATGTAATTGGACAGAACTGGGAAACATGCTAACAGATTCTAAGGCAACAGTGCATAAATACTGGAAACTTTCCTTTATTTCAATATTCAGTGAAAATACTAAATAGAGTAGGATTTTACAGAAGGATGGAGGCCGAACATATATGTGTATGTGTAAATGTGAATGTGCACTACTTTGAATGAAAGCCTTACCACTCATTTTTTGACATCTAGTTGCATGAAGTTAATATACAAGTCCTTTGTAGAATTTAAATTAAATGAATATGAAATGGTTCAGAATAATTATTCATTGCCAGGAACAATAACACTCATCTTACGTCTAGCAGAGTTCTTTACAGTGGCCTCCAAAAAATTAATGGAATAGACTTCACTTAACATCACTTCCTTAAAATCACTGTGTAACAAAGATTACATTTAAAGCCTATTTCTTAAGCTATTTATATGACCCTACACCCCACCAACTGTAGGAAACACACTTTTCTGTAAGAACGGAGAAAATTATTACCCATTTGCTATGATGAATTGAAAAATTCTCAATTTTTTTTTCCTTTATGTCTACCTTATTGACAATTTTTGCATTTTTCTTTTCAGTTCCTTTCCTATTTGCTGAAATGTGAACTCTTCTGTTAGTAATGGCAAATGCTGCATAAAGGCAACAACCACAGTCAAATCCAAATATTTTACATTGAAATCCAACAGCCAAAGCATGCCACAAAGGCCCATATGCGAAAAACCAAACATTAATAGAAAAGCACAGATAGGTTCAGAGCAGACATTAATTCTGTAGAATACTCAAAATCCAAAGACATAAATTCTATTAAGTGTTGTCAGGATAGTATCTAAAGATGGCTTTTTTAATTTGTAAGCCTATCTGAAGAGATTTGCTTATGATGAACATCTCACTTCCTCAGATGAACGGAAGAAAGATTACTGAAGAAGCTTCACATTAATGCCTACAGACATTTAATTAATTTCCAAAGTAACCCAGCAGGAACCCACTGAAGACCTTCAGAAGAACACCAATATATTTATCTTGTCTGCCGATGCCATATGTATGAATGAGCACAGCTTCTGAATACTTCTTTGAAGAAAGAGGTCACCCTTAAAAGGAATCTCATATTTAAAACATATTTATCTGTCACTTTAAGTCAGCTGTCTGCTATTTATCCACATAAGAATGTTTTCCAACTAAGATGTTTCATATGATATAGACATAAAGGTATATAGATTTCTTTCAATAGCATCCCACTTCACATCGTGACTGCACATATTTGAAAGCAAGGATGACTTCTAACAACATAAATGTTGGGTAATTAATACCTACTGGAATTTAGTTCAAATAGGATTAATCAAGTAATTTTTTTCCCCTGGAATTATTAATACATGACGTATTTGATCCATTAGAGTATCTTACTCTAAACCATGTGTAAAATCTGATCCTTTTTGAAATAAATTAATCTATGCAGGTTTGAGACAAGCTTATGCAATTCTAACTGTATTTTAATATTTAGAAGGGACTTATTTGCCACAAAAAGACATAATTGTTATGTAAAAAATTTCTGTACATATGTGGAGGTGGCTGAAAGATAAAAAGCATATAGTATTCAGCACAGTCTTCATAAGAAAATCAAACACTTCAGCAGACAAACATGCTAGTGGAAACAATTTTGTGTAATGGTTTATTTTTCAATCCATGTGATTTAGTCTGGCAAATTAGCATAGATTCAAGACAGATAATTTGTTTATGCAGACTATCTGAAAATAATAATTATAATCCAAATATTTATCAGGAAATGTCCCTTTTCTAGCTTTTATAGGAACACTTCCACAGTAAATTCCATGTCAAAACAACTGTGGATACCAAAGTCTTAACTTGTAAATCAGGGGGAAATAGAGAGATTATTCTGCAGCTAGATGCAACCCTCTCCCTTATCCCCAAGGATCCTGAGCTGAAGTTATCAATTTAAGTTCGTGCTGTCTGCTCCTCTGGAAAATTGCTCTCTCCTCTTTTCTTTACTACCTGAATTAAACTTTTCCCTGAAGAACTAAAATGCTCAAATTGGAAAATGCAAATGGTTTAGGGTGATGTTCAATTCCACAAGTAATATTTCTCAAATTTCCGTTCTAAAAATTGTGCATTGGCCAAGACAGACATCAAGATTAATATCCCAATTGGCAAAGATTAATAAATAAATAAAAAAATCCAGCAAACTTCTCTTGAAGAAGATTTCAGACAAAAATGCTCAAATTATCATTTAAACCTGGAGAATATCCAACATTCATGTCTATTATCATATAATACCACCATAACCAAACAACATTTTGGTTTGTTCTCTAAATTAAAATATTAATTTATAAAACAAACAAACAAGCAAAAAAAAAAAGCTCCTATTTAAAAGTCTGTTTTGAGGCAATGAGAAGCAGAAGTTTCTAGAAGGCTTCTTTTTAATGTCAGGACATAAGTTTACAAAAGGAGCTGGAAAATGGCATTTGCAAACACTCACTTTTTTAACAGACAAGACACTAGGAGAGAGAGAATTTGATTTATTTATTTGCTAAGAGATGCTTATAGACAAACAGATGAGGAATGTGGAAAATTATGGTAATTTCCTAGGAATTACAAATATGGCTGTGGTTTCCAGATCTCCCATGGTAGCATGTAGTACGGAGAATAAACTGTTTTGAAGATTCAAAAAGACTGGTGACTGAGGCAAAGAAAGTGCCTGCATCACTGACAGCTGCAAAGTATCTCTGGCTAGGAAGAGAAGAGGTGCTTTGAAAGCATGGTAAGAGAAAGAAGTGTGGAGCTTGTTTCATGCGGATATACAAATTTTAGTTCATTTTATTCATTCATCCAGTTACCTTCACAGCCTCCATCTGAGCCAGATATGACAAATCCAACTGATGAGAACCAATCTGACACCAAACAGACTAATACAATAGCCACCATTCTTCTCACAGGTGTGGAGGAAGGAGGAATGGGATCTGCACTGTTTGCTTGTACTTTTTCTACATTATAACAGCATCTAGACCAGCAATTAGGCCTATTTAAGTGGCTTGTGACTAGAGGATGAAAGAAGTTACATATTTTTCCTTAATCATTTAATAACCCTATCCCCGTATATTACAGATGTGTAAGCCAAGTTATAGTTTCAAATCTGTGTACTACTTTGTAAAGGTTTAATGGGAGATTCCTCTTTAATACACTTCCTAGTTTTTAACATCACTTTCTCCTCCATATATTATTACAATGTAATAATTCCCATAGAAGTATGCAGTGAAGCTATGGAAACCAAACCTTTTAACCTACATCCACAAAAAGCAGCAAGGGGAATTCAAAAGCATCATTTGGTTCTGAAACACCAATTTTCAAGTGATAACCTCCTAAATCATTGCCCCAGCCTTACTATACTCACTAATAACAGTTCACACTATTACAGATGTAACTAAAATGGGGATCAAAAAATAATTAACTTTTGCCTTTGACATCCTCTCATGAAACAGCCCGTAGAGGACTGGATTAAGAAATATGTTACAGAGCATTGCACACACACCAGAAAAAAAAAAAAAAAAAAAAGAAAAAATAATTATGGTCATGCAGATGGTCACAAAAAAACTATTGTGCTGTGTCTGCAACACTTAGAACACAGAAAAGAGTTTTTGAAATGGCCTGAAACAGGTGTTAGAACCCTTTGTTAGAAAAAAGCTGAGTGCTTCACTCCTTCATAGAGAGTGAAAATAACTATAGCAAAATGGCTATAAACACCTATTTTCTAGGTGTTTACTACTTTCTCTATTTACCCCCAATTCATCTTCATTGAGATCCTAAATTATCATATAAACAAATCCTTTATTAACATTTCACCTAGAAACAGCTCCAAATCATTGCCTGTGAATTGCCACATCTTTGTCCTACAGCAAGTTACTCCAGACTTTAAAAAACCCTCTAATAGTTGTATTTCATTTTGATTTAGCACCTTTTTTCTTCCTTTTCTTGTAACGAATTCATTGTTGAACATCACCCACAACTTAAGATGCTTGACTATGAATTAGTCCAGAAAAAGATAGGCATGCAAACGCATGATGTTAAGAGGTCCTAAAGTCCTTTCAAAGCTATGACTTGCATTAAGACAAAGTTATTCCAGATCCAAAAGAAAAACACCATTTCCACCAGAGTGCAGACAGGAAAGACACCAGGACAGGAAGAGGAGCAGAGCAACATTAATTTGACTGAATGCTTTGACAGGCACTTACAGCTGCTCTGCCACCCAGGAAAATCTGGGGACTTGGTCCTGTCATCTGCCTTGATGTCAGCACTGGGTTTCACTCCTACAAGCAGATTCGTATAAAAATGAACTTCTAAAAAAAGTAATTTTAAAAATACAGTGCACATTTCTCACTTCTGTCTCCTGCACCTGCTCTGGGTATTTCTGCTGCCTAAGCCTGGCAGCATCTTCACGCAGTACCACTCCTTTTTCTCCAATGGCTTTGAACCAATAGAACAGGAAGGGCTGGAGTCAGCTGTGACAAGAAGCATGTGGTAAGGGATGACAAAGACTCCAGCAAAGTCGCTAAGAAAGGTACAGCTGTTTCCATTTTGTCCTGGGTTCAGCAGTAGCAGTCACTTTTTCTCCTTCTTAGTAGCTGGTGTAGTGCTGTGGTTTTGACTTTCAGCCTGAGAACAACACTGATAACACCAATGTTTTCAGTTGTTGCTCAGTAATGTTTACTCTGATTAAGGACTTTGTGAGTCTCATGCTCTGCCAGGGAGGAGGGAAAGCCAGGAGGAAGCAGAGACAGGACACCTGACCAAAACTAACCAAAGGGGTATTCCATACCACAGCACGTCATGCCCACTATATAAACTAGGGGCAGTTACCCGGAAGGACTAGGTCACTGCTCGGGTCGGGCTAGGTATCAGTCGGTGGGTGGTGAGCAGTTGTATTCTCTTCCCTTGTTATTTCCCTTATCGTTATTATTATTGGTGGTAGCAGTAGCGGTTTGTGTTATACCTTAGTTACTGGACTGTTCTTATCTCAACCCGTGGGAGTTGCATTCTTTCGATTCTCCTCCCCATCCTTCTGGGAGCGGGGGGAGGAAAAAAGGTGGGGAGTGAGCAAATGGCTGCGTAGTTCTGAATTACTGGCTGGTCTTAAACCATGACTGTTCTTTGTGACGCCCAACGTGGGGCACGAAGTGTTGAGATGTCCCTATGCACATACACACACACACACACACACATATCGCAGGGCAACTAAGATGATTAAGGGAGTGGAGCATCTCCCTTATGAGGAAAGGCTGAGAGAGCTGGGTCTCTATAGTTTGGAGAAGAGGAGACTGCGGGGGGACCTTGTTAGTGTATATAAATATATAAAAGGGGAGTGTCATGACAATGGAGCCAGGCTCTTCTCAATGGCAAACAATGATAGGACAAGGGGTAATGGGTACAAACTGGAACACAAGAGGTTCCACTTAAACTTGAGAAGAAACTTCTTCTCAGTGAGGGTGACGGAACACTGGAACAGGCTGCCCAGGGAGGTTGTGGAGTCTCCTTCTCTGGAGACATTCAAAACCCGCCTGGACACATTCCTATGTAACCTTATCTAGGTGTTCCTGCTCTGGCAGGGGGATTGGACTAGATGATCTTTTGAGGTCCCTTCCAATCTCTAACATACTGTGATACTGTGATACTGTGATACATACACACACACACAGATATCAGTTCTTAGTGCACGGACCAAACCCTATTATGCTGCTGAGTCCATCCGGTCTGTGATGTTGGACTCCATCTCTTGTAACAGCCTTTCAGAGCAGGAGAAACTATGTGCAGTGTTGGATTGTTGCCTGCTGATGGCACCGCAGAACTCATCTGGTCACTGCTGAGCTCATGTGGTTTCGTCGAAGTTCATTCTTTGTTGGGATGATGGTCAGAGGGAAGTCAGGGCCAGCCGCTGATGACCTGAAGACATCTGGTTGGTGAGCTATAAAAGTGATACATAGCAATTGAGTTCATTGTCTGTTTTCCCCTAAAATCAAATCCCCTTGAGGTACATATCGGACTTCCTCATCTTTCCGTATTACCCAGCAAGTATATCCGGGTCCCTGAGCAAAAGCAATCCCACGAGTAGGTTTGCCTTTACCTGAAGCAGGAATAACCCAGACTGTCTTCCTCAGCAAATTCTTTATGTGCACCATAGGAACTTTGTCCCCCTCTACAATATGTAAAAGTTCTGACTGGGCTGGGCCAGCCCTGTTGGCACATCCTCTGGTGTTGACCAACCAGGTGGCTTTTGGTAAATGTGTATCCCAATATTTGAAAGTCCCACCACCCATTGCTCTCAGTGTATTTTTTAACAGCCCATTGTAATGTTTGATTTTCATAGAGGCTGGTGCATGGTAGGGGATGTGATATACCTACTCGATGCCATGCTCCATGGCCCAAGTGTCTATAAGGTTATTCCGGAAATGAGTCCCATTGTCTGATTCAATTCTCTCTTGGGTGCCCTGTCACCACAAAATCTGGTTCTCAAGGCCCAGGATAGTGTTCCGGGCAGTGGCGTGGGACACAGCGTATCTTTACACCCATCAGGTGGTTGCTTCCATCGTGGTAAGCACATGGTGCTTGCCCTGGGGGGTTGGTGGGAGTGTGATATAATCAATTTGCCAGGCCTCCCTATATTTGTACTTCAGCCATTGTCCTCCATACCAAAGAGACTTTAACCGCTTGGCTTGCTTAATTGCAGCACATGTTTCACACTCATGAATAACCTGGGCAATAGTGTCCATTGTTAAGTCCACCCCTTGATCACGAGCCCATCTGTATGTTGCATCTCTGCTCTGATGGCCTGAAGTGTCATAGGCCCAACTTTATGTTGCCAGTCTAAGTCCATCTGAGCCACTTCAATCTTAGCAGCTTTATCCACTTGTTGGTTATTTTGGTGTTCCTCAGTGGCCCAAATCTTGGGTACATGAGCCTCTACATGGCGTACCTTCACCACCAGCTTCTGCACCCGGGCAGCAATATCTTGCCACAGTGCAGCAGCCCAGATGGGTTTACCTCTGCGTTGCCAGTTGCTCTGCTTCCATTTCTACAACCACCCTCACAGGGCATTTACCACCATCCATGAGTCAGTATAGAGATAAAGTACTGGCCACTTTTCTCGTTCAGCAATGTCCAGGGCCAGCTGGATGGCTTTGACCTCGGCAAACTGACTCGATTCACCCTCCCCTTCAGCAGTTTCTGTAACTTGGGGACTCCATACAGCTGCCTTCCATCTCCGATGCTTTCCCACAATATGGCAGGACCCATCAGTAAACAAGGCATACTGCTTTTCACTTTCTGACAGTTTATTATATGGTGGGGCCTCTTCAGCACGCATCACCTCCTCCTCTGGTGACATTCCAAAATCTTTGCCCTCTGGCCAGTCCATGATGACTTCTAGAATGCCTGGATGACTGGGATTTCCTATTTGAGCTTGTTGCGTAATTAGTGCAGCCCATTTACTCCATGTAGCATCAGTTGCATGATGTGTAGAGGAGACTCTGCCTTTAAACATCCAGCCCAGGAGGAGCTGTGCTTCAGTGCCAATCACTTCTGAAGCAGCTCGAACCCTTTCATAGGCTGCTAGCATCTCTTTTTCAGTTGGGGTATAGCTGACCTCAGATCTTCTGTATCCTCGACTCCAAAAGCCAAGGGGTCAACCTTGAGTCTCCCCTGGAGCTTTCTGCCAGAGGCTCCAGGTAGGACCATTCTCTCCGGCTGCGGTGTACAGTGCATTTTTTACATCTGGCCCAGTCTGGACTGGTCCAAGGGCCACTGCATGAACTATCTCACGTTTAATTTGCTCAAAGGCTTGTTGTTGCTCAGGGCCCCATTTAAAATCGTTCTTCTTCTGGATCACATAATAGAGAGAGCTTACAATCAAAACGTAATTTTGGATGTGCATTCTCCAGAACCCCACAGCACCCAAGAAAGCTTGTGTTTCTTTCTTATTAGTTGGTGGAGACATTGCTGTTATCTTGTTGATCACATCTGTGGGGATCTGGCGACATCCATCTTGCCATTTTATTCCCAAAAATTGAATCTCCTGTGCAGGTCCCTTGACCTTACTCCGTCTTATGGCAAAACCGGCTTACAGCAGGATTTGGATTATTTTCCTCCTTTTCTCAAAAACTTCTTCTGCTGTACCACCCCACATGATAATGTCATAAATGTATGTGCTCTGGAGGTGTTCTGGAGCTTGCCCCTGTTCCAGTGCATTCTGGATCAGTCCGTGGCAGATGGTAGGGCTGTGTTTCCACCCCTGGGGCAGTCGGTTCCAAGTGTACTGGATGCCCCTCCAAGTAGAAGCAAACTGTGGCCTGCACTCTGCTGCCAAAGGAATTGAGAAGAATGCATTGGCAATATCAATCGTGGCATACCACTTGGCTGCCTTTGACTCTAATTCATACTGAATTCTAGCACGTCTGGTACAGCAGCACTCAATGGTGGTGTGACTTGGTTCAGGCCACGATAGTCTACTGTTAGTCTCCACTCTCAGACTTTCGCACTGGCCATATGGGGCTATTAAAGGGTGAGTGGGTCCTGCTGATCACTCCTTGGCTCTCCAGTCTACAGATCAGCCTATGGATGGGAATCAGGGAGTCTTGGTTGAGGTCTGGGGTCAAGAAGTCACCTCTTCCTCTTCCTCTGATCCACATAATAATAACTCTTGTTCAGATGCTGTCCCATGTAGTAAGTGCATTGGTTCTTCATCTGTCTTCACTGTACGGGTTGCTCGTTGTGCCTCTTGTTTGCTTTTCCCCTTGCATACAGGCGCAACCAATATTGGCAGGAATTGGTCCTTTAGTTTAGCTGCAGTGATTATCACTGTGGTTGGAGCGGCTGCAGTATCTGTTGTTGGGTTTGGTGCAGCCGCTGTGCTTGGGGGTTGAGCAGCACCAGCAGCTGCGCTGCCTGTTGCTGTCGGGGTTTGAGTAGCTGCTGTGCTTGTCACTGTGGTTGGTGTAGGTGCTGTACTTGGAGTAGCTGCATTGTTTGCTGAAGTCGGAGTTTCCCGCATTTGGGGAAATCGCAGGGGTCAGCACACCCGCAGTGCAAGGGATGAGCCTTGTCCTGGGAAAACCACCTGCCTGATGATGGTGTAGCCCCTGCCAGGTAAGTATAGTAAGTAAGTCGAAGTCAAAGTAAGTAAACCCCTACAAAATATTCTCCCTCATCCCCTTTAAAGGACAGGGGATTTGACACAATGCTGTGGAGCCTATAGTTTTACTATGCATACCAAGGTTATTCTAAGTTACTCACTGTTGTGACAATTGTCGTGGACAATTTGTTGGACTACTGATTGGAGGCCATTTGGCAAAAGTTTGTCTCTTACAGCAATTTTGCAAGAGGAACATGGACACGAAATTAGAAGACTAAATCCGTAAAATGATCCTACCACAAAGGCAGTCTAGGGAAAATACTTCAGAGTAATTGCCCCAACGTTTCCAATTCTTTGTTCACTTTTGCAGTAAACCTGAAACAATTTCACAAGTGAGCATTAGAAAAGGTTCAAGTAATATTAAAAAATTCAAATAAAATAATTTTTAAAGCATTCTCTACAGAGTTAAAAAAGAAAGAAGATAGGAAGATATACACAAGATCTGGGAAAACATTAAAAAATTTAATTGAAGTTGCAGAATGATAGCTACAAAAATCTGTATTCTCCATAGTCAGGAAAGATAGTATCCTTAAAATTTTTAGCATCTGTGAAACTAGAATTAATATTTTAAGCATTCACTGAAAACACTGATAAAAGTTGTGCTAACTATCCCTATGGACTTCTTCCATGTTAAAATTATAGATATCAGCTTCCATTAATACAAATAATGAATTTCTAAGATACTGAAGTTAATAAAATCAAATTAGTTCAATAAAACCCCATAAGTAAGGAAATTAGGTTTATGGTAACCTATTGTATTGTGAATATAGAGAGAATTCTACTGAGAGGATTCAAGCTCTCTAAGCAAAAAATGTTTTGACACAAATCCTTAACTAATTTCTGAAAGTGAGGTGTTTTAATATACTCTGGATTAGTCTGTGATGCTCAATAGATACTGAAAATGTCAATTTACCCAAGTGAAATCCTTCCAAGAAACTGCCTATACAGCTAAACTAATATTAAGTAGGTTTCTGAGATGAAGAGTGGAACTTTTAGCAGATGAGGAAGGGTTCAGCCTCAAACATCTGATCTATTATTACTGGGGACATGAAGGGGCCATGTTTTACCAAAGGACATTGAATTTAAGTCTCTCAGTCCAAGCAAGCATTTGAGCAACTGTCTACATTGCTGAGGCCGCTCATTTTTATCTAATAAACTTTTAATTTTACACACAGTTGAAATTAAACACATCATTTGAACTTACAGCCTTTATCTATATAGCCACCACACTCTGGAAGATGTGCATAGGAGAAGGATCTCTGATCTCCATTCCTCTCAAGTAGTCAGGTTCATGGGCAAGACACCAGCTTGGATTTTGCCTTTAGCTCAAAGGGAACACTCAGTGTACTGCATACTAAGAAGTAATGTGGTCATGTTAGAAAAGAAATTAAGCTATCACCACAGAACAATTTTGTTTGTACAAACCTCCTGATCCCCAATAAATAATTCCCTGAGAAAAGAATCAGAAAAGGGATTTTTCCTCTGGGAAAGGAAATGGGTAACTTCTAGCATATACATGCTGTAGACAGAGTTATTATATAGAACTGTTCATATTTTAGAAAGAAACACTACATTTAGTTTGTATTCCAGTACAAGAAAAAATACTATGACATATTTGGACCACAACACATTGTAATTTCCTCAGCCTGAAGATGAACGTCAGCTAAAATATGGTCTCTTTGAATCTGTGGTAGCTGAGATCCATTTCCAAAATGGATTAAGAAACCACTATATAGAAAAGGAATGGAGAATGACTATTGTCATGACTGTTCTTCAGGAATGCAATTCAGAAAATAGGTTTATATATTTCAGCTACACATACAGTAAATGCCCATTTTCTTGTTTGCTTCTCTTTATGCCATTGATATTTTCACTCCCTGGTACTCAAATGTGTCTGAAATTATGATTTCTCAAGCTCAAGAAGAAATATAAAATCCAGTTGCCTTATTTGTTGGCAATAGCTGTATTCATTACTGTCTATCCAGACATTTCAATGGTCTACTGTATAATATTTTGTTACGATAAAAAGCTGTGAGAGATGACCTGTTATGGAAATGTCAATCATTACAAAAATAACCATATTTTTTATGGAATCTAATTTACATGTATTGATCTAATAAAATGAATGTTAGAAAGTAGTATATTGTTATGACAGAGATAATAAGACATATTCCTCTTAACAGAGTCCAAATCTTTCTTAACAAGCTGTCTTTGCTATCCTTGTCTTTCAATTTCACACTCAGACTTAAACAGATGGTCTATTAGGCTCAGCTGCTTCCTGCCCTGTTTGCACTGTGCTAGAAGTGATGTTTACAAATGCTTTTTATACAAGGATAGACCGCATAAGCTTTTCATGATGTTAATAAAAATATAAATGCAGAAATATTAGATATGTTTGTATTGGAACAAAAAATAAAACACTAGTATGGTAGGCCCAGGATCTGAGCAGCTGGAAAACAAAACAAAACAAGACAAAACAACACCACACAAACAAAAAACTTCACAGGAAATGTGATATTTGCTAAAATGTAGTAATAATATCTCCACATGTAGTTTTCCTGCAGTTTCTTACCCTGTAAACTTGAAAAACCCTATTATAGAAAAGTAATTAGGGCAACTGCTACTTCTTCAAAGCTTTCTGACCAGACATTTGATCGGCATAACAGGCCTTTTTATAGATCTTTATAACTAATCATCTGTATTTACACATCTGGTGTTTGTATTAGGTTACCTGTACCTAATTAGCTCAGGGACATGTAGGAAGCTGAGACTATAACTTAGGATGCCCATACATCCATATGCCTTCCAGAGATAAGGAATTTTCTAGGAATCAACTGAAGTAGGATGCAAAATGGCTGAGGGGTCACCAAGTCATCAACATACCTCCTCATAGAACAATGAAATAGGAAGTCCATAACAAAAAAAAAAAAATTGAAAAGCATACACTGCACTATAGTTTATGAGCTACCTTAGGTAGCTTATGAACTACCTTAGGTATGTTCACTGTCATGTGACACAAAAAGTCACAGTATGAGTTTGATGGTCCTTAAAGAATGTAAGCCAGAACACTTGACACAACAATGGATTCACACAAAGTTAAGATAAATATATTTAGTCTGGTGAAGTGTTTGATATCTTTTTATTATGTAGGCAAATATATATCAAAATCATGTAATAGACATCATCTGTTTTGGAAAGAGATAGTAAATCAAGGTTCTGAAAATCCAGGAAAAGCTGATTCTTGAGCGTCTAAAACAGGTTGAGGTAGGTTTTTTAGTGCTCATAGAGCATAGCCTACCATCCCAAAGACTTTATGAAAAAGTCCAGAAAAAAAAGTATGTTCCTGATCTGTCTTCTGTCAAAAGTCTCTTTATTTTCCTTCATCATCAGTTAATGTCACATATAAGCTCTTGTGAGTACAGGAATTCCACTGACATGTTATTTCTGTACTACATTTTTAAAAGCTGTTTTGAAATGGCTGTTCATTTTGGGTAAGTTTCTGATTCCACACTCCCTCATAAGAAAGATATTAGATATAAAAATAACCTCTGTAATGAAAAAATGACAAGGAATTTAACCCCCAGTTAGACAGTGATAAGTTTTTTCCCTTGAATAGTGATGAGTCATGAAAAGGGTTCTGAATGCAGACCCATTTGTTATTTCTGGGTTAGACAGCAGCAAAACAGCAAGAAAGGTATTTTATCCTGAGAAAAAGAGTATATCAAATGGTTAGAGACAGCACAACCAATCAATTTGCCATGCTCATTTTGGAAATTATTATGGCTGAACCACTGAGGCTTGATCTGTGGGTTTCAGACCTCCTATTTTCCAATTTTGCTAATATTTAAGTTGAAAATACATTTGGCAGAAACATTTTTTTACCAAAGCCCGCAAACAGTAGTTTCACAAAGAAACTTCTGAACAAATATATTCCTTATACACTGTGAAGTGCAGTACAATTATAGAAGCTTACACTCATCTGGTTTTACTTTAAATTTAGCCTTGGATGTAAAAGGTGGCTTTCCTTGTTGGATATTGGCTGACTTTTTCAGCATCATCTTTAAAGCAAATTATGTTCATCTCAGATGTCTCCTGTTTCTGGAAAAAGAAGGGGCAAGGGAAGTTGCAGGCAGTAAGCATCCCTTTGATTTGAGCTCCTAGCCTTGACAGTACAGCTATGTGAACTGGAGGGGAACATAGATATTGACAGATATAGCAACATTATTTGGGATTATCTTTTAAGTACTTGCTGAAAAATCTCTTATAGAGGCTAAAATATTAGGAAGTGAAGAAAAGGAGCCAAGCTAATGAAGAAAAGTCTTGTGATTGAGAAAGGCTAGCTGCTACTTTTATTTTTGTTTCTGAACTATTCCCAATAAAGAAGAACTTCAATAAATATAGATGTTTGATCACTTTCTTATTAGCTGGGTTGCACTCAGAAAACTGGTAGACTTTACTGCACTCGTCTATTTTAGGTACTTTCATATGTCATTTTCATGCTTTAGTTTAACAAGATTTAGTAAAAAACCTTCAAATTGTGGCAAGCAGATCCACTAATAATGCATCATTTGCTAGTGTTGTGTTTTAACATTCTTTTATTACAAAGAGCATACTTGAACTGAGATAAAATGTGTAAATGTGGTTTCCTGTTTCTATGTTTCCTGTTCCATGAAGGCAGCAACTTCTAAAATAACTATTTTGCAAATAAATCACACATTTTGAACACACGTAACAGATATCAAAAGACACTGTAGACTGCTTTTGTGATACCAGAAAAAAAAATTAAAAATATATACATATATTTGTTTATCCTGCCCTGTGTCTCAAAATTCTCTTCCATACATACCATTTAAGCATCCTGACACAAAGGTAGCACCAGCCTTCAGAAATTATAAGAAACACCAGATTTAAATGGTGTAAGAATATACAGCATTAGAGAGGTAATTTACACAGCCAGGATGCTCACATTTCTTTCATCTCCAAATGAAAATCCAGAGCTGGTGGAAGCTTGAGACATCAAAACCAATGTGCATTCAAAAGTGCCTCTTCTTTTCTGGTTTGATTTCCAATATAAAATCCTTGTTTGTCAAAGGCTGCATAATTTTAGCTGTCTTTCCTGATGAGGAAGTATAGGTCACAAAGTTTAATGACTTGGCACCTGCAGTTTGACAGACTGGTATCAAAATACCAGCTGCTACAGGATTTGGACACCATTCATTTGCAAAGATGTTTCTCAGGATTGCTTTCTGTGGCATCTTTTCTTTTAGTATGATTCCAACATAAAAAACATGCATATCTTACATTATCAGCTATGCTTCCCTGATAAAACCAGCTTTACAGAGTAAATTTGGCTTTGTGGATGAATAGAAAGGCACAAAACTCAATTTATAAATTCAAGCATGATACTGGTTTGACACCCTAACAGGCCAAATGCACTGAATGAGTACAACTTAACATCTTGTTTCATACTTGGTTTCATTTGGTTCTCTTATATATCCCACCCGGGCACAGTTTTTGGAAAATTATTAAGAACCACTATGAGATATTTTCCTGGTGACTTCAAAGCTGTAGGCAGAGCAGTATAATCCAACAAAATTCAGTTGCTTACACTGTGAAAGCCCCCAGTTCTGTAATCTTTTTCACTCCATTCAGATTTGCAAGTTTAATTCTCAGAGTGGTTTTTCTTTTTTATTTTGGGGGGGAGGTTATGCTCAGGAATGCCCAATTTGATACTGAGGCATTGGAACATATGAAACAAGTACTTCTTTTTCCGTCAAGGTCATGCTATGAAATTACTTGCAGGAAACATTAAAAATTAATTAATGTAAAGTCCTGTCCTCAGCAGTTCTATCATACTGTGACAATGCCAAAACCAAACCTCAAGCTTTCCTACTTTGTTGGAAAAACATCAATTTTCTATCAAAATATTTTAGGTCATTTTTTTGCAATTTCATTATTACAGGAGTCAAAGCATATTTTTTCATTTTTCACTGGCAGAATCTGATGAAATAATCAAATAAACAATCAGAAAACATTCAGTGGTAATCCTTGTTTGAGTGAACCATTACATGCCTCCTCAGAATCGGAACATCTCACTTCATTCTCTGTGTGGGGCTGGACCACATGATTCACAGTGCACAAAAGAGCAGTTTTTTCTGTTTTTCCTGTTTTCCACTAAAAAATAAAAATAATATATTGGAATTCCCCTGGGGACTGAAGTTCAGAACAAAGAGAAGTATGTAAATATTTTAAACTACCTCCACTGGACAGTCCACTTTGAAAGCATCAGTTTCTTGCAATGGTATTAACTAAGACCTCAATATGAAATTTCTAATCTTCCCATTGTAACTAATTTAAGCTGTCTAGCTTTATTTCCTAATATTCCACCACAGGTTTCTGACATCTAGAATTTGGCGCTCTACATTGTAAAGCTGATATCAAAACACAAGCTGACTTTAAACTTCTGCCTTTCTAAGAATACAAGAATTTCCATATGCTTCTCATAGCAGACTTTTCAGACCTGTCATGCCAACAGCATATCTGAAGTTATTCCTCACAACAGATCTTGATGAAGAATATTCTACTATAAGAGTACTTAGAGTTGTTCCTCTTATGCTATCAGATAAAGTTAATGAACAAGGTTATGCTTCTGCTGATTACAGTGGAAATGGGGGGCAGATTCTCCAAAGCTGCTTACCTACGTCATTTTCCCCAACTGCGAGAAGAATCTGAAGCTACCTTTATCCCTTGTGAGACCCAAGGAATGTCCTCACGCATATGAGGAAGTAAGGACTTTCAAAACATAGGAAACAATAATGAGGTAAATAAAAACATGTATGACTTTTTTGAAGGCTACTTTCGAGTGTAACTTAGAACCTCACATGAGATCAAGTGTAGCTGTGCACATGGCAAGTGCCTGCATATGCTTGTGTGTGAAGTCAGTGGTGAATTTTCACTCAGAAATCCAACCTTACCTTGATACTTCTCTAATCCTAAACATTTATCCTTTCAATTCCATCCTGATATGCAACAGAACCTGCTGCTACTTAATCTCATACTTCCCACAAGCAGTTTCCATTCTATAGTACTTAACCTGTGCTGTAAATTAATTAGAAAACTACTGACCATCAAACTCAGCCCGGAGGGCTGAAATTATGACAGCATCAGTTTTCATTTTGTGAATAGTTCTTCAATTTTTCATGCCTGAAGACTGCATACTGTGAAATGTCGACACTCTGGAGTCTGTGAGAAAATGATACATTTTCCATTTATGTAAAATGTTCAACATGGAGCAAGAGTCTACCTGCCACCAGAGAAGGCATTCCTTCGGTTTTAGTAATCTGGCCATATGATTAGGAACACTGTGTACTTTAAGAACTAATCCACAGAGTTGTAGAGGATTAGATTTTTAATTTGAATCAATGAATTAGTTGATGGACATAAAAGAGCAAATAGCCATCTCAGCACCTACTGATCTGTGCAACCTGGTTGTTGTGCTACAGGTTAACTTGGCTAGCTTGATTCCATTAATTTACACTCATAATTTCCCCTTCAGCTCTGCTGTTTTGCTATAACATGACCACCTTTGGGGATGATTTGAGAGATCTTCCAGCAAGCATAATGTTTAATGGAGATGAACTAACAAAATCAGGAGACCTATTTGCCACAACAATGGCTTCTTTATCATCTGATCCAAAACTAAGTACAGACTGTAATTTACATGAAAAAAATGCAGCACTTTTGCAGACTCCTGAGTCTGATCTCAGAAATAAGGTAAAAATATAATTCTTTTCCATAAATAAATGCAATAGGTTAAAGCAAATGGCAGTAAGGTGCTGTTCATCAAATACTCTTTAAAAAAGCTACTTTTAGCCTAAATATTTACACTGCAATCAGACTGGTTCAAGAACCTGGTCTACAACTATCCTCTGCACAAAAGTAGTTTTAACTTAAGTAAGATTTTGAAAATTTCCCCTCTTCTTCCAATCTTCTGCTAAAATAGTTTAATTACAAAGAAATATCTATTTGATATCAATAGATGTATGTAAATATTTTTAATACTTATCCCACTTAACTCCCGCAAACTATTTTCAGCTATTGCAATTAAAATCAAATGGAGATTTGAAAACAAATGGGCATTAAAACAAACCCTGCCAATGTAGCTATAGTTTAATAATTTTTTTTTAAGAAATTGTTATTCAGGATAGTCTCTTCCAACAATGATTGCATAAGGAGATTTTTATTTGCTAATATACAGAGAATCTTAATCTGAGGGTACAGAATGTAATGTTCTTTGGCGAATTTTTAGCAGGACTTAGAAGTAAATTAATTCTGCATCTCTTATTATTGTTAATGAGAGCTATTCAGCCAAATCTCCATGCACAAGTCACACTTAATATGTACCCCTTATGTTTTTTTCTGCATAAAATTTTAAATTAATTTCCATAAACCACTTCCCAGCAGTTATTTAATACAGTAGATCTAATTCTGATTCCACAAAGGTTCATTGATTCACTTCAGCATAAACCTGGAAATGTAGCAACATTAAAAGGAGCAAAGCATCTGACTGCACACCTTAAATTAAATACTTGTCCTGACATAACTCAACTAACTTCAACAAGCCAGCCCAAATTTACACCAGTAGAAGTGAAACTAGAACCCTATTTCTGCAAACCAATTTGTTCCTTAGCTCATCCATGGTATTTCCTCATCATTAAACTTTTAGATGTGGTTTATCAACACATTGCCTGCTTGCTGTACTGGTGACTGCTGCAATAGAAATCAGTTTTGGTAGGCAGTATTTATTCTGTTTTGATCCTCTTAATTCTTCTCTTAAATTTGAGACTGGTACAAGTTACTTCAATAAAAATATACTTTTGTATGAGAGGTACTGAGGAAAATTGATTTCTGTTTGTTACTCTAACCTCACTTGCAAGAAAACAATAATCTAATAATTCAATATTGGTCTTGTCATTCACTGCTTTTTGCATATGGTTCTTGATTTTCTTAGCATCTATTCTAGAAGGAACTGCTGAGTTCAGCATAGTGAATACTTTTGTATAGGTGGAACTTTTTGGCTTACTTGCATGCATAAGCCACACAGGTGGAAAAAACCCTACCACTGATTACACAAAATATATGGAAACAAAATGTAAGGACCATGGCTACATGTGTCAGTATTAGCAGGAATCTATTTAACTGCATTTTACTGCAGGTTTTCTGATTTTGAGACTTAATTCACTGGTGGTGACTGAGATGAAGGATCTACTAGACAGGCTTTCTCACTGTGTTGCATAGGTACCCGCTTACTCTGCTTCTGAAACCCACAGACCTGAGAATGTAGTGTTTATCACACCTGGTAATGACTTTTTCTTGAAGAAGCATCTATGTGCATAATACCTGCATGGTTAGCACACATATCACATGTGGAAAAGTGTGCCAATAAAAGTCCTAATACTATCTGAACCAGTTCAAGCTCTTTAGGATTTAGCACCATGTGATTGTGTTCAGATCTGCAGGCAAGCCAGTTATGTACCCACTCAAATGTTGTTTTTGCACTGAGTTTCAGGCAGAGCCAAATGAACAACTTGAACAATATTATCTTTGATTTTGCCACACTGTCTTAAAAATCTTCAGCCCACAATACCATGTGCCATGATACTGATCCTGCTCAACTCTGTTAGTACAAGTTGCCTATGCAGTATAGCCAGTCAGCTAGTTTGCACAGGTGGGTGGGTGTTGACAATATGCTACTCCGCTACTTCTAGCAGAGGTTTCTACTCCTCATTGATACTAAAAAGACATCCACAGTTAGTTAGACATAGGTATTTATGTAACAGATTCCACCCTGGCATGGCCCAGAGACAATAAAATAGATCAATTTAAGGGGCTTGAGAGGATTTTTTGTTCTTATCATTAACAATAGAATGAGGTTTTGTTCTTATATTTTCATTAACAATTTGTACTATAGAAAGTAAGTTTATAAAGTGTTTGGATTACGTTAGTTTGGGGAAAAGCTGGAAATGAGCTCAGAGTTTATCAGCTTGTAGTGCTGCTTAAAGAGTGGTTGTATTACTGAGTGGTCCTTAGAAAAAATGTAATTATACCTGCATGGTGCTGCAGTTGTTAATAAATCTTGCCTTACTTAAGGGCCTCCATAAACTACCTCTCTGTCCACAGCCCTGGTAGTTTGCAACCCAGATAAGCTACCATGAATAATGAGAGCTGTCTGCATTTTTATTCTAGGACTACCTCTATATCCAGCTTACAGATTTCTGATTCATTTTCTCCGATATGAATGTGCTATGTACTTATTGTCAGATTTTGCCATCTAATATCTTATTTGTAATTTCTAAGAACTAGAAAGCATGAAAAAGGTATCAGAGCAAAGTCTATAAGAATGCAGTAGTGACTTTCCATAATTGTCCTGAAAAATAAAAATGGAAAAATGAGTAGCAGAGACAGGATAAGATTCAGTCATTGGTCTTTGTATTCCTGGGAAAAGACAAAATATTGACGATACCTGAAACCACAGAGAATGCTTTGTAAAACATTAATCCTAAATAAGTTTCCATATCATACATTTGGACAGCAAAAGTATAACTACTGTCATAGTTTAAACGCTGTCAGCCAAGCAGTCATCCCGCTTACTCACTCCCCTCCTTCCTTCCCCCCCACCCCCCACTCCGAAAGGGATGGGGAGGAGAATCGCAAGATTGTAACTCCCACAGGTTGAGATAAGAACAGCCCAGTAACTAAGGTATAACACAAACCAATACTGCTACCACTGATAGTAATAATGATAAGGGAAATAACTAGGGAAGAGAATACAATACCACTCGTCGATACCCAGCCCGACCGAGCAGTGAACTAGCTCCTCTGGGTAACTCAGTTTACATCCTGGGCATGACGTGCTGTGGTATGGAATACCTTTTTGGCTAGTTTGGGTCAGGTGTCCTGTCTCTGCTTCCTCCCGGCTTTCCCTCCTCTCTGGCAGAGCATGAGACTCAGAAAGTCCGTGGTCAGGGTAAACATTTGAGCAGTAACTAAAAATATCGGTGTTATCAGGGCTGTTCCCAGGCCAAAAGTCAAAACCACAGTGCTGCACCAGCTACTAAGAAGGAGAAAAATGACTGCTATTGCTGAACCCAGGACAGTATCCACCCCTTATTCCATACCATTCACATCATGCTCAGATCCCACATTTTCAATATACCATCGCTCTTACATATACACATACACGTCCACACACACACACAAAGACAGAGAGAGAGAGATCATCCCTTAGTGCATGGATCAATCCCTATAAACCTGCTGAGTCCATTTGGTCCATTATGTCGGGTTCCATCTCTTCTAACAGTCTTTCAGAGCAGGAGAGGTTGTGTGCAGTGTGCACACTCATGAATAACCTGAGCAATAGTGTCCATTGCTAAGTCCACCCCTCGATCATGAGTCCATCTCTATGTTGCATTTCTGCCCTGATGGCCTGAAGTGTCATGGGCCCACCAAACTCAAAATAATTCACCCTCCCCTTCAATAGTTTTTGCAACTTGTCGTTGGGGACTCCATACAGCTGCCTTCCATCTCTGACTCTTTCAAAGCACGGGAGGGGCCCAGTGGACTAGATACTTGCCCATGCTGTTCTGCACACCCTACCGCTCATGACTGTTCAGCCTTGGGGAAAACCTCTTGGTCCTCCAATATCGTCGTCTAACCAAAGACAAGACCCAAACCTGACTCTGCTTAACTTTTGAGATCAGACAAAATGGTCATAAAACACACTCTGTGTGTGTGCCAACATGGTGATTCCCATCACAATCAGCAGGCAGGTCCCAAGGGTACCCAAAGACCATTCAAAACCTTCAGAACTCTCAAATGATGTTGGTGTACTTGTCACTGAGGCTGGTGTAGCTGCTGTGCTTGCCGGCTCTCTCACCGCCAGCTTCTGTTTTTCTGAGTCCAGATCTTCCTCCTCTGCCTTGCTGGAAAATGCTAGGTGGTCTCCTGCATCCTCCACTTGTCCCTTGTGTCCGAGGCTGGACCTAGCTGAGGCTCCCAAAGGTGGCATCTTGCTCTCCGCATCCTCCTGGGGCTCTGACTCGCGGGGCTCGGCGGGCGGCTGCCAGAGGATGCTTTCAGCTTTCACGGGGCTGGGCTCTGCTGCAGGGCCCAGCTCCTCCACCGCCTCCTCCTGCTGCTTGGCAGCTGCCTCCTTCCCCTCTTTGACCGCCCTGACTTCCTTTACTGGCAGTCGCCCCCTCCCGGCCTCCTGCCCCACTCCCACCACCACTTGGTCCCTGGGGCCGCTCTCCTGGGCCAGTTTGGCCACCAGCAGCTCTCAGGGCCACTCCCCGCCAGCTCCCCACAGCCTCATGAAGACAGAGGCAAGGACAAGGGCCAGGACGGTGAAGAGCAGTGGGACAGCCAGGTTCAAGTCCAAGGCCATGTCCGTCCTGCCCTGCTGCCAGAGCCCGCCGTATTACAAGTCATTACCATAAAGTACAATGAAACAAGAACCTTAGCCCAAGCCCTCCATCTGATAAACACTAACACTGCAAACACCGGCTGTAAGTAAGATACAACATGCTGAAACTGTGAGATCAAGAGCAACAACTTTGAGAGCCTATAAATCAGCATTGTGACAAGTGACTATTAATCCGAAACAATGAATGCTTATCACAAATATGATTAGACACACTCCAGTCAGATCTGTCATTATCTCAACCCTTCGCGCCTCACGCTGGGAGCCAAAAAGAACTGTCGTGGTTTAAACTCTGTCAGCCATGAAGTCTTGCTCGCTCACTACCCCCCTTCCTTCCCACCCTCAGGTACCGGAGGTATGTGGAGGAAAATTGAAAGAATGTAACTCCCACGGGTTGAGATAAAAACAGTTCAGTAACTAAGGTATAACACAAATCACTACTGCTACCACTGATAGTAATAATGATAAGGGAAATAACAAGGGAAGAGAATACAATACCACTCGTCGATACCCAGCCCGACCGAGCAGTGAGCCAGCCCTTCCAGGTGACTCTCAGTTTACATCCTGGGCATGATGTGCTGTGGTATGGAACACCTCTTTAGCTAGTTTGGCTCAGGTGTCCTGTCTCTGCTTCCTCACGGCTTTCCCTCCTCTCTGGCAGAGCATGAGAGTCACAAAGTCCTTGGTCAGGGTAAACATTCTGACCAGCAGCTAAAAACATCGGTTTTATCAGGGCTGTTCCCAGGCCAAAAGTCAAAAACATGGAGATGCACCAGCTACTAAGAAGGAGAAAAAATGACTGCTACTGCTGAACCCAGGATAACTACTAATCCCTGGAACCACTCTTCTAAGTAAAAAGAAGAGCATGCATAAATATTTGTAGTAAAAATTATTCTGACTTGAAATAGTATAAAAATTTTATTCCAGCTGTCTTGCACCTTACAGAAAAAAAAATCTAATTAATAACCACAAAATCTCCCAAAGCCCAAACTCCATACACCACACAAACCTTGAGGAGTAATTCATTTAAAGGGAACAGAAGATATATCCCTACAAATTCATAAAGAAAACCCCATATAAAGAGAAAGTTGAAAATCTTATAAACATATAAACAAAACCCACAAAATATCCAGAGATTCAGGGAATTCATGGATTTACAGAAGCTCATTCTCTTTGGAAAAAAAAAAAATAATAATTATTATTTAGATGCTTAAATATCTGGAAAATATTTAGATATCAAACCAAAATAACAAGATATCAAAATATAATTTAAAAAGTTATAAGAAATTAATTGTTTTAAAAATAAGAACCAATTGTTATAAATTGGCAAGAAATTATACAAAAGTAACAAGATTCTGCTTCTGGCCTGGAAAGGGAGGAAGACAACATCAAAGCTAGGTGTGTGTGAAAAAAAAACCCAAGCAAACAAAACAGGAAAAGAGAAGTGGTACACTGCAAGCTCAGCAACCCTCACCAATAGAGAATGTTTCTCAACTAAAACTCACTATATTTAGTTGAGGACCTCCTCCCTCTTGAAATAAATCAAACTCACATACTTCACTTAGGTCTGCTTAACATTAATCCAAGCCACAGCCATAGCTCGTGCCCTCCCATTTTCTGGACTATTAAATTATCTCACCATGGCGTGCTCAGTACTCTTTGGCTGACTGGGTCACTGCATCATGGGAGACACTCACACTTACAAAGACTACAACTTGGGTATCCCTTACATATGAGTCATAGAGTATAGGATATCTGAATTTCAGCTAAATTAAAGTAAAGCAGTATACACAATGCATGGACATAACACTAAGTTAAAATACAGTACTTCAATTTTTTTTAAAATCACATGTCACATGTTTGAAAAATATTTAAACTTTTTATTAAAAACAGAATTCAAACGTGAAATGAAACTGACACATCAAATGACATACCTCATTTGCTTCATCTCTTCTACGAATAGTTTCTATAAATGAATGCTACTTGGTTTTGTTGAATACTGTAAAAACATTTATCATAGCTACGAAAATTTGTCATACAAACCTCAATCCTACAACTCTGAGTACAAACATCCTTCCCCTATGTAATAAATTAAGTAAATCTGCAACATAAGAACACGATTGCTTCCAAACTGATGACATTTGTATCCTTAATTGATTCAGGCATACCTCATAGGAATATGCTGTGCTGTTCCTATACTATTATCTCTCCTATTTTTTTATGCTGAGAGAATGGTGAAATTGTCTACGTTTCAAAGATATTAGGATTGTTCAGTTTTACTTGCTTTTTCATTTGCTTTGACGGACAGTATGGCTGAGAAAAAACCCAGCCCCAAAATTTCAACTGTGAAAGAAAAACCCTGAGGCTGGAAGTTTCCGCTTTTGAAAGGAGTCCTGCAAAAAACAAAAGCAGTTCTTTGCTGGTGCAAGAATATACCTTACCAGTCTTTATGGCCTCACACTATGAACCCTGAATGTACCTCTATGGCTATACAAGTACTTCCAAATATTAAGCTGTAACTTCAAACTTGCTTAATCAACAGTAATTCAACCAGAAATGTGATAGAAAAATCATTAGGAAAAATAGTTTTACTGACACAGATTTCTATTAAAAGCATCTTAAATTGGATTGGCTGCACACAGGAAACGTTTCCCTCCAAAACAACTATGATTAGTCTATAAAAAGATTCATTTTTCCTAGAATTGAAAGTCAAAACAAGAACAGCTTTGTTCAGATATGTGCTGGCAATGGAAAACATATTTTCTCTCTGGTCAAATGTCTGAAATAACGTTTTTATTCTGGAAATGTTTTGCTATTTTATATTCCCCTCATTTTGTTATGTAGATTTCATACTGTAGTCACAACAGTGTTATTAATGCCACTAACGTTTTTGTGTCCTTTAATAAGGAAACCTATGGTTTTAAATTAAAAAACACTACCAGAATTAACATTTGTGTAGTCATTGTGAAGGAGTGATTAGACTAATCAAAATTCTTTGATTAAAGAATGCTTCGCAAGTGTCTGTCCCTGATAATTACTATGCAACCGCTACATTCTAGGAGATATAACTGAAGGCCTTCATGCATATGCTCTTTTACATAAAAAACCTCTATTTTTTTCAATTTATACATATTTTCATATAGCTGGCACAACCAGTGCTTTAGTGTTTTGTTTTGGTTATTTTTTAACCAGCAAGTCTTGTGGAACTTGTAGTGAAATCAGAATTGCTAACAACAGTATAAAAACTTTTAGTTCAGTTTTCTTAAGACAAAGGCAGACAGTCTCATTTTCTTCCTCTATTTCAAGTTTCAGTGTGATGCCACAGGTTTACTGCATACCATCGAATCCAAGGTCTCGCCAAGTCAAAACAAAACACGAACAAGTACAATAATTATTCAAAAAAGTCCACCTAATCTTAATACGATATACTTCATATGATGGTATGTGAATGTACCACACCTTTTTGATGCATTTATCCTTTATTTTGTAAAATAAAGAAATTATTCACTCCATTTTGCAGATTGCCTTCATATAACCAACATTTTGACTCAAGCAAGGCATCTGCAGCCTTCACTAGTTAAGGACACAGAAGATACTAAGGGTAAAACCTTAGCTAAGGTAATTTTCAAAGCATTGTTAGTTGCAAACTTTTATTTTTCTTATAAAGCGTTTGACAAGGGAGAGGCAACAGCAGAAGAATAACTGTGGAGAAGGGAGAGAGCTAATGGCACTTGTTCTAATACTGGGAAACTCAGGCTCATCTCTGCCCTTTCCCCTTTCCCACTAGCAGATTGACCTCTTTTTCCACCAGGAGGTTGTTCTGGGATGAGAGCCTTCTCCAGCTTTCCTGCTAAATTTGCTAAATTTTGCAGAAGAATCAAAGGCCAAGTTGCCAGTGAAGAAAAGAAAGAAGAGAACATGATTCTACATTTTGGGAGGATATTATTTCAGTGCCTGCTGTAAAGACTTTGAATGCACTTCACAATAAATAAAAGACAGAAACAGCCTGTCAAACCAAGACTAGAATCATCCATTGGATTCTTCTCCTCCCTTGAAACTAGCGTGGATAAGAAGAAAATAAAAGTGAGTTACATCCTGAGTGTTAAAACCACTAGGAAATGATCCAAAGAGAAAATGCTCTTCATATCCTCTGGTCACATTTTTGAACAAAAGTAAAACCTCTTGCAAGGAAGGTATACTGACTTAGATTATGTGTACCAAGCACATAAATATCAGATTTTTTTTTTTCTCCAAGCATAAGGCAGCAGATTTATTTCTGGTCACAATTTGAGGCTTTCAACATGCTTTAAATAAAGAATCCATGCTACTCAGCTATGAACAAGACACAAGAACATTCTCAAACGGGAAGGTCAGAGATGAAATACTAATCACCTGGCTAATTTTACTGGCAAAATCTATGCACAGTTTCGAGAGCTGCCTGCTTTTACTTAGACAGTGAACCACTCTTTTGCACACAATAGCAACTTGCCCAAGGTCAGACCACAGAATCAAAGCTAAGAGCAAGTTACAAGATCAAAGGAGGTTTTAACCACTGCATATTCTTATCTCACCAAAGTTTAAGAGCAACTGTAACACAGAACACAATTGCTGCATATTTAATTGAGAACACTGTATAGGATAATAACAGTCTGTCTTTACAGCATATAGAAAATATATACACCACACAATCTCAATTTTTTCCTCCACTCACAATGTTTGAATTATTTATATAAGTAGTAATTGGAAGAATGATTAAATAAAACCACCCGGAAGAAGCTGTGCATAAATTTCACTATGTTTCTGCAGTCACATTTAGTATCACAGCAAAATATACATAAACCATAAACCAAGCTTATGTCTTTAAAGGTAAACATACAAATAAGTAAAATTATTTTCAATTCTTTAATTGATCCCTCACCTGATAAAGGGTAGCTTAATGTTTTCATGTTGCCCCTTCTTTTAGAACACTGCAGGAATCCCCTTCCACAAGAGCCAAAAGCAACCAGCACTAATAGCACCTAATGTGTCCCAGAGCCCATCCACTCACATCACAGTTACAGCAGTGATGCTTTTCTGGCAGGAAAGAGAAATCACTGACATTGTTGCATCTGTATTAAAAACGGTTGGTGATTTGGTTCTCTGTCAGGCACAGGTGTTTATGTGATAGCTGTTCCTGGGAATTAGTGTTGTGCTGATTGCTCTGGAGGAAAGGAAAGCAAAAACCAAATGGGATCCATCTGTAGGGTTTTATGTTCATATTGAGTCAAGTCTGATACCAGGCTTTATAAAGCTGTCAAGGGAGGTGGCTAGAAGAAAGAGACAACAGCTTTAAAAAAAAAAAAAAATAAAAAAAATTAGTCACTTAAAACCAGTTCTTTTCAATGTTTTTCCACCCTATCATCAATCTTTATTCACTGTGGCACAGCTGGCAAAAAATTACAAGGCAGATCATTAGAGGTGAAGACTGAATCACACTAGCAGACCAGTGTGTAAAAGCCTGCTTAACAAACAACATACGATTGGTTTGCTGTTGCTTTAAACAAAGGTTAAATTTGCTAAAAAAATCTTTTGAGGCATGAGAAAAGAATAGGTCTATTTCGTTTCATCTCATTTCAATTTTTGTTTAGTCTCAGTACTATGTTTCATGTATAAAACATTCATGCTCGTGGCCTACTGATACTGAAAAATTAAAATCTCTTAGCATGAAATTTAATTTCATGCATTACTTAATAAATGTTAAAAAAATATCTAATATCTTCTTTCTTCAAAAGAACAATATTTTATTATCAAAGAGGTTACAGGACATTAGCATGACTCGAAAAGTTAAGATCATAGATCATAGAATAGATCATAGAATACTTAGGGATGGAAAGGACCTCAAGATCATGTAGTTCCAACCCCCCTGCCATGGGCAGGGACACCTCACACTAAAACCATGTCACCCAAAGCTCTGTCCAACCTGGCCTTGAACACTGTCAGGGATGGAGCATTCACAACTTCCCTGAGAAACCCATTTCAGGGCCTCACCACCCTCACGGTAAAGAATTTCTTCCTTATATCCAATCTAAACTTCACCTGTTTAAGTTGAAACCCGTTACCCCTTGTCCTATCACTACAGTCCCTGATGAAGAGTCCATCCCCAGCATCCTTGTAGGCCCCCTTCAGACACCAGAAGGCTGCTATGAGGTCTCCACACAGCCTTCTCTTCTCCAGGCTGAACAGCCCCAACTTTCTCAGCCTATCTTCATACGGGAGGTGCTGCACTCCCCTGATCATCCTCGTGGCCCTCCTCTGGATTTGTTCCAACAGTTCTGTGCCCTTTTTCTGTTGAGGACACCAGAACTGCACACAATACTCCAAGTGAGGTCCCATGAGAACAGAGTAGAGGGGCAGTATCACCTCCTTCAACCTGCTGGTCACACTCCTTTTGATGCAGCCCAGGATATGGTTGGCTTTCTGGGCTGCGAGCTCACACTGCCAGCTCATGTTCATTTTCTCATCGACCAACACCCCCAAGTCCTTCTCCACAGGGCTGCTCTGAATCTCTTCTCTGCCCAACCTCTAGCTGTGCCTGGGATTGCTCCAACCCAGGTGTAGGACTTTGCACTTGGCATGGTTAAACATCATAAGGTTGGCATCAGCCCACCTCACAAGCGTGTTGACGTCCCTGTGGATGGCATCCCTTCCCTCCAGAGTATCAACCGAACCACACAGCTTGGTGTCATCCGCAAACTTGCTGAAGGCACACTCAATCCCACTGTACACGTCACCGACAAAGACGTTGAACAAGACCGGTCCCAACACTGATCCTTGAGGGACACCACTCGTTACTGGTTTTCAGCTGGACATCGAGCCATTGACCACAACTCTTTGCGTGCGGCCATCCAGCCAGATCTTTATCTACCGAGTGGTCCACCCATCAAATTGATGTCTCTCCAATTTAGAGAGAAGAATGTTGTGATGGACAGCATCAAACGCTTTGCACAAGTCCAGGTAGATGACGTCAACTGCTCTACCCCTGTCCATCAGTTCCGTAGCCCCATCATAGAAGACCACCAAATTGATCAGGCAGGATTTCCCCTTACTGAAGCCATGCTGGCTGTCACCAACCACCTCCTTGTTTTTCGTGTGCCTTAGCATGCCTTCCAGAAGAATCTGCTCCAAGATTTTGCCAGGCACAGAGGTGAGACTGACTGGCCTGTAATTCCCTGGGTCATCCATTTTACCCTTCTTGAAAATGGGGGTTATATTTCCCTTTTTCCAGTCATCAAGAACTTCACCTGACTGCCATGATTTTTCAAATATGATGGACAGTGTCTTAGCAACTTCCTTTGTCAGCTCCTTCAGGACCCACAGATGGATTTCATCAGGTCCCATGGACATGTGTACGTTCAGGCTTTTAAGATGGTCTCAAACCAGATCCTCTCCTACAGTGGGGCAAGGGTTTTCATTCTCACAGTACCTGCGTCTGCCTTCCAAGACTTGGGTGGTGCAGGCAGAGCTTTTGCCAGTGAAGACTGAGGCAAAGAAGTCATTAAGAACCTCAGCCTTCTCCAAATCCAGGGTAGCCAGTTCTCCTGATAGCTTCCAGAGGGGGCATACGTTGTCCCTAATCTGTCTTTTATTCGGTACGTACTTATAGAATCCCTTCCTGTTATCCTTAACATCCCTAGCCAAGTTTAATTCTAACTGGGCCTTAGCTTTCCTAACCTGGTCCCTAGCTTCCCAGACAACACCCCTGTATTCTTCCCAGGCCGCCTGTCCCTGCTTCCACCTTTTATGAGCCTCTTTTTAGCTTTGAATTTTCCTCAGCAGATAAGAGTATCACATTTATCATGTATCCCACAATTATTTAGGTTCTTTGCTTTTACAGTGTCTGGTACAAGGAAACCCTGATCCACAAAGTATAAGTAAATAAAAACAACAAACCACAGGATTCAAGATCTCTCAAGTGCTGTAGAGCACTTTTTGGTATTGCAGTGGTACTCGAGACAAACACAGATATATTTAGTTCTTCCTCCTGTATCTAGCCTAGTCTAAACAACCACACTTACTTTGTTAGCCATCAGTTACAAATGATAAAAGAAGAAAATACCAGGAACTTTTAACTGTTAACTTGCAAGTCTGCTCATTTTAGTTCCTTCTTTCAAGTACCTCCCCTCAGCTATCCTCGAATAATCTTAATCCTAAACCCAAGATTTTCCTGTGATAAAACATACACACTTCTAATTTAAACACGATTTAATCTAATTCTTTCACTTTTTTGTAGCTTTGGTTGAAATCCTAGCTCCAAAATTATTGAATGTAAAGCTTTCACTATCTTCAACAGGGCCACAACTCCAGAAACTTGGCCTTATCTATCTCCTTACTTCATAACTGGAACTAGGACAACATTAATTTAGAACTGACAAGAAACCTTCTCCCTGCCCTCATGGGATACAGAAAAATAATGCTGTCAAATCCCATTAGAGATGAATCTTAAGTGGGGTCAGAAGAAGCAATGGCAAAATCTGCTTACAAGGAGCAGACTGCCATTCACAAAAGAGTTCCCACACACTTGAGAACAACTACAACAAAAAATCACCTAAATAAATACAACACAGGTAATACCTAAAATAAAAGACTGCAAAATAGAAAGAGGCAAAGAAAATTCACTAAAGAAATACAGTGAACTTTAGTCTGATTACATTCATGAAACTCCGATGAAATTAGTGCTGTAAGTAGTCAGGGTATGTATCAACTGTGTATGGCAGTTGATGTATTTTTTTTATGAAGTGTGGGTTTAGACAATAATATTTATAGAGGAAAAAGATGCATTTTTAGGTGTATGTGAAAAGCTTAATCTTCTACAGATCCAATACTGCTATAATCTTAACTGTTTAAGTATTCCATTATTTATGCCTTTTCCATGCACCTTTAAGCTAACTAAACAACTATTTTTCTCCCTTAACCAATAATTAATTCCACTGCAAGTTCTCCAGAACTGAAGTGTTTTAGAATCAGATATTCTGCAGTCTTAGATTTGCAGATCCTATACATCAAGATGAAAGCTTAACATACGCCTGCAATGAATAATTTGCAAAGACACAAAAAAAGGTGGTTTCACTATAACCACCAATACTGTATTTCTCCCCCTTTGTCTCCCCCTTCCCCCCCTGGTTCTGGTAGATTAGAAATCCCAAAAAATCTATTTAGAAAACAAAATTAAATGCACAGTGCAACTTCGGTTGAAGGGATGTGTGCAGGCAGGGTGCACCTTCTTTATTTTTAAATAATAAGAGTTATTATTTGCTTTGAGTTGATTCCGTTTAGAAAATAAGGGAAGACAAAAGCCCAGATTTGCAGGAGCCATTTACCAAGTATTCTCTAAGGATAGTCTGGATGATTCAAACATGTGGTACAGCCTTGCAGCAGGACCTGAGCATCTGGCATCTGACCTCCATGATGAGGCCAGACCTTGTGGGATAAAAAACAACCAAGTTCTGGTTCTCCCAATGGCAGCTCAGGTCTGTAGGCTATAGGGTGAAAGAAGTCCTATGGTAGCACTACATCTTTGAAAATATGCCCCTTAAAAATTTCCTCATTGAGTCTAAGCATTTAGTTTTGTTTTCTAGCATAAAACCAAAGATTGGTCTTTGAATGACACATTGCCCAGCTTTACCCTTGCAGAGGTGCATTTTTCAGCTAGGATCACAGTCCAAACAGCAGCAATAGCAGTGAAACACAGTGGGTATAAACAAAGATGGTACAACTTGTCATGGT
This sequence comes from Psittacula echo, assembly GCF_963264785.1. NCBI lineage: Eukaryota > Metazoa > Chordata > Aves > Psittaciformes > Psittacidae > Psittacula > Psittacula echo. The sequence goes on along the minus strand of NC_137736.1, from coordinate 25,815,882 downwards.
ACAAATTTCATAGAATCACAGAATGGACTGGGTTGGATGTGACCTTAAAGATCATCTAGTTCCAAGCCCCCAGCCACAAGCAGAGATACCTTCCACTAGACCAGGCTGCTTAAAGCCCCATCCAACCTGGCCTTGAGCAATTCCAGGAGTGGATGTGTTCCAGTCCTCCACAATTTCTTTTGGCAACCTCTTCCACCCTCACAGTAAAAAACTCCTTCCCAATATCTAACCTAAATCTACCTTCTTTCAGTTTAAATTACTCTGATCCCTCTGATCATCTTAGTGCCTTTCTCACGGACTCCTTTGTCCATGTCCCTCTTGTGTTAAGGGCACCAGAGCAGGGTGCAGTACTCCCAGTGGGGTCTCATGAGAGTGGAGAAGAGCAGTAGAATCACCTCCCTCACTCTGCTGGTCATGCTCCTTTTGAGGCAGCCCAGGATACAGTTGGTTTTCTGGGTTGCAAGCGCACACTGCCTGCTCTTGAGCTTCTTGTCAACCAACACCTCCGAGTCTTTCTCCTCAGGGCTGCTCTCAATCCAGCCTCTGCCCAGCCTGAGGTTGTGCTTGCAATTGCCCCTACTCAGGTGCAGGACCTTGCACTCAGCCTTGTTGAAGTTCATGAGGTTCACATGAGTCCACCGCTCAAGCCTGTCAAAATGGCTCTGGATGGCATGCCTTCCCTCTAGCATGACAACTGCAACCACAGAGCTTGATGTCGTTGTCAAACTTCCTGAGGGTGCACTCAATACGACTGTCCATGTTGCCAAAAAAGATGTGAAATAGCTCCAGTCCAAACAACCTGTGAGGAATGCCACTCATCACTGGTTTCCACTTGGACAGCTCATGCAAGGTAAGGCTCTATATTATTCTTAAGGAACACCAAACACATTTCTCTAAAACAATATTTGATAAATTATATTTCCCATATAAAACCTCACAGCATGGTTCTTGTGCAGTCTTTCTGGCTGACACATTGTGTGTACACCCATCTTTCAGACCCTCTCACATAATCCAAGATGTATAAGCTATTCTGTATGTCAATAACTACTAATGGCTTCCTGAAAAGGTTTCAGTGTAAGTTCAGTGAAAGGTATAATTTAGGAAGCAGATTTAGCAAGCAGCAGATAAAACAATTAGACAAAAGATCTTTTCTGAAAGAAGTGGCTGGCGGTATACCAGCAGTGAAGGCTGACTTTGTAATTTAGCAAATAGATTTTATAAGTGGCACATACAACAATTAACAGAAAAATCTTTTGTGAGCAAAATAACTCATCAAGTATGCACAGAGAAAATACATTTGCATGAAAATGATGTGTAGATTTCCACTGAAAAGCAATCTATTTTTTCCTGCCTTTTTTCCCTTCTTTGTGTTACTAGGGTTTGTGGTAGGAGAGAAGTAGGAAACAGAGCACTTAATAAAGGAATAATTTCCAAATGGGGAGTGTGGATGAATTTGGAGCATCAGTCTAAAAAACTCTTGCATTAGAATTCAATCATTCTGCACCTTAGCTATCCAAATCCTGGGTTTTTTCTAATCAAGCTTTCTTGTTTTATGATTGCTATGCTTTATTGCTTTACTTTAACAAGATGCCTGCATCCAAATGTTGACTGAAACAGAACGCTGTAAAAGGCCCTGACAGGCTGTAATTTCTGTTACGATGTGTGGAGGAAGGGGAAGTCTGTCACCAGATTTACTATGCAGTCCTTGATGTCAGGTAACTATTTGCTTACATGGCATTGCAAGTGCACATAAAGCTGTAAAATGCTGACAAAAACCCCCATGTTTATTTTATGAAGAACTTAAGACCTTGGCTATCCATTTGAAAAGCGTATCTGCCCCTTCAAATACAACAAAAGCTGCAGAAGATGGTGAGTGTTCCCTGTGACAATTCAAAGCTGTAACCATGTCCTCCCAGTTCTCTCCAATCACTGTAAAGTCTCTGGGGAAGAAGACTAACTTTGTTTTTCCTGAAGAAGATAACAGGATTCCACCTCTATGTTTATCTTGCTGGTGTGCTATAGAGGTTGCAGCACTAGTCTAGACAGAGACTTACTGTTCAGCAGTGCCTTAAATCACTAGAGTGCATCAAGCATTTTAAGATAGTCTGAACTATTTAGATAAATGGACAATTTAGGTCGTACATTACCTCAGCTTTGAGAAAAATGTGGACCCAGACACAGATTTTGTAAAAGGCCTCCTACTGCTGTTATGATGAAGAAATGGTGAGAAATCATGTGGTCACAGACAAAAGCTCCACAGTTACTTTTCTGTCTTTGCTTTGTTTTCATGAATAGACATTTGGGTGATACCCAGTCTGGTAGACTTGAGCTCATGATATGATTCTGTCTGAACTGAAAAGGATATTAAAGATACTAGCATATCTTTTTTCTATCCAAGAACAATCGAATTACATATCAGGTTCAGATGGACAGTCAAAAGACTGCTTGGCCTTTCCCTTGCTCTTACTTTTTAACTTTCTTGTTTCAACTTTTTTTCATAGAGGGGTATTTTTATACATCCCAAGGTTGGGACTTTGTTCTTTACATATGTTCCTCAGTTAACAAGGATATTTTAACCCTTTTCTCTCTTAAGAGCTCAATGGAGTACCAGGTAACATTTGTTCAAGGCATGTTAAACCTCTCCAAGAGAATAACTCCTGCATTTCCAAACTCTACAATTAATTTATAAATTATAATACCATCTTTTGAAAACATAGAAACAGACTATAAATATGTATATTCAGAGCAAATCTATATATTTGGCAAAGATAAATCAGTAAGGTTACAGATTTGGCTTCCCTTCTTTGAAGAAGAATTATTTTCTTCTGTGAAAAAAATTTTAAACACTTATTAAAATGTAAGTCAGTATTTGAGTGGAGAACTCACTAGAATGATAGGAATTGAAAAGTATGGTATTTCTGTTCAGATAAAATAAAATTCTCTAGTAAAATTAAGTTGTACTTGTTTCTTAGCACTTTCAAATTGAATCCAGTAACATTTATGTTATTGCTGCAATTCCCAGTATTTAAGACCCTTTAGGATAGTCTCTCAAACACTTGAAGAAAGTTTTAGAGGTATACTAGAAACATTCTGCTCCTGCTAAATCTTTCACTTTTCATAACTTCTGTTTAATTAAGCATGGAAAATACTTTTGCAGGCTGTAAGAGCATAACAACTTAACAGTGATCTCCCTTACACTACAACCTGTGAATAAGGAGCCATAACAAAATATTGGAATTTGGATTCCTACCTTCCTTCTTACCTTCAATGAATCATACAGTTTTTTTGTTTGAATAGCTGTCAGCTTGCCCTACAGCATGTAATGCTAAAGCAATTCATTCTGAACTATAAAAAAGACATGTCCACCTTAACGTTCAAATATTTATACACAGTATGTACTTGTCCCCTAGAAACAGTTTTAATTGTTTCCTCTCAAGAAGCTATGATTGTTTTCCTCATCACTTTGTTTCAATACAATTTCTATCCCATCTATTGGTCAAACAAGAGATCTTCTAATAAGTGATATTTCAAAATGTCACTAAGGTGGAGGCTTATGGAAGGCACAGTAGCTCAGCACTTCTCACAGGATTAGCAATACACCCTTTGTTTTCAGGAGCCGATATTCTACTTGAGTTTAAAAACACACTCATAAATTCAGACAGCAATTTCCTAAACAGTTCAATCCCCCATAAACCCACTTCTGTGTAGGACACAAAGCCAGGAATTGAAAAGTCTGGTTTGAGACAAACTCAATGTGACTTTCTTTCTCAGACACAATATTTATTCCCATTTGATTTTCAGCCTTGGTGCATCACTGTTGGAAGAGTGGACATATCTCTAGCAGCAATATTGCCATCTTCCAGCAAAGACACATGACAACAATATGTCCATGCAAAGGCTGACTAATGGGGGTAGCTATCAACCCCAACCTGGTGATGGATTTCTTTTTTAATTGCCTGTTCCATTTTAATCAGGAGCAGCTGATTTGATCCTTCCCATACTTATTTGACAATAGAAATAAGAAATGTCACCTGGGAATACAATTCAGGGTGTTCTCAAATGTAGTGTCAAGAGACACTACCAAAACCAGAATTTCAACAAGATATAAAGCACATGTAGATTTGGCCATTTAAGCAGGATAACAGGTGTGTTTGACTTCTCGTGTATGCAGAGAAACCTAAACTAGTAAAGCAAAGACAACAGTATTTGGTTTGCTTTTAATTTAAGAGTCTGTAAGCAGAACCAATGCAACAGCTCTTTTAATCGGTAAGTAGGAATTATAAACATCTATCGCATTTTAAGCTATGATTATTTTGACTACTTCTAAAACAAAGAGCTGAAAGATGCCTCACCAAGCATGAGGACTGGAACTCCAGCAATCTCTAGTTTAGGTTGTCTCCAGTTAAAAAGGGACACCATTTTCCTTTTGGTGATGATGAGGTCACCTGACTGGTGCATAACCAGGAGACAGCTTCTTCCAGAGTACTAAGAGAAGTACTACCATGACATTTGGTAACCCAAGGCTCTCTGAAGTTACTTCTGGTAAGCCTTGTCTAATGAGGCTCAATTCAGTTTCTTCTGCAGGGCAACTCATACCCCCATACTCAGGCAAGTGTTTTTAGCAACATTTACAAAGCATCCTTTGTGTACACATAAAAAATGAAATATCCACAACAAAGAAAAAAGAGGGAAAAAAAAATCAGTTCTCCTCCACACTTCATTCATTAAACTGTGCACAGAGACCTGTCTCCTGATGGAGGATAACTCTTTTGTAAAGGAACTCCAGCTTCTGAGCCTCTGCATGCACCTTCACTTACCCCATCCGCAGAGCTGAAAGGAAGGAAAGGAAAACAAGGAGACCACAGCTTGGGATGGAAAGAGGAGATGGTGAAGGTAGAGTACTGGTGGTATGCCAAGGTATTTTCTTCATCTCTAAATCCGTACAGTGCTTAAAGATTTACCTGCAAGAGTAAGATGGGCAATGAAGATGCAAAAAAGAACATTGCTGTCAGTGAGACCAACCAGACTTACTGGTGTTTTCAGCTTCTGTGAATCATCTGGTTTCTGAAAGCATGCTTCAATGATGAGCTGCAACTTAGGTATTTTAAGAGCTGAATGAAATTAGTTTCTCCTAAAATCTTGCTGCAGTTTAACCTGTCTGCTACAGACATTATAGAGCAATGAAACGTTAATTGTAAATGCAATGTATGTTGCTGTTATTTTGAATATAATTTCAGATAAGTGACAATCCAACATTCTTAGACTTTAAAGAGGTTGCCCACTTACGCAACTGGCATTTTTCAGCCATTTTATTAAGTCGTTTACTTGTATTCAAATATTAATTAAATAATTCAAATATCTATAACTAAATATTGTATCTTTTACAAAATTTCCTCCTCAGAAATCACCACAATCACATATAACATGAATGTACACATGTCCATGGGACCTGATGAAATCCATCTGTGGGTCCTGAAGGAGCTGACAAAGGAAGTTGCTAAGACACTGTCCATCATATTTGAAAAATCATGGCAGGCAGGTGAAGTTCTTGATGATTGGAAAAAGGGAAATATAACCCCCATTTTCAAGAAGGGTAAAATGGATGACCCAGGGAATTACAGGCCAGTCAGTCTCACCTCTGTGCCTGGCAAAATCTTGGAGCAGATTCTTCTGGAAAGCATGCTAAGGCACACGAAAAACAACGAGGTGGTTGGTGACAGCCAGCATGGCTTCAGTAAGGGGAAATCCTGCCTGATCAATTTGGTGGTCTTCTATGATGGGGCTACGGAACTGATGGACAGGGGTAGAGCAGTTGACGTCATCTACCTGGACTTGTGCAAAGCGTTTGATGCTGTCCATCACAACATTCTTCTCTCTAAATTGGAGAGACATCAATTTGATGGGTGGACCACTCGGTAGATAAAGATCTGGCTGGATGGCTGCACGCAAAGAGTTGTGGTCAATGGCTCGATGTCCAGCTGAAAACCAGTAACCAGTGGTGTCCCTCAAGGATCAGTGTTGGGACCGGTCTTGTTCAACATCTTTGTCGGTGACGTGTACAGTGGGATTGAGTGTGCCTTCAGCAAGTTTGCGGATGACACCAAGCTGTGTGGTTCGGTTGATACTCTGGAGGGAAGGGATGCCATCCACAGGGACCTCGACATGCTTGTGAGGTGGGCTGATGCCAACCTTATGATGTTTAACCATGCCAAGTGCAAAGTCCTACACCTGGGTTGGAGCAATCCCAGGCACAGCTAGAGGTTGGGCAGAGAAGAGATTCAGAGCAGCCCTGTGGAGAAGGACTTGGGGGTGTTGGTCGATGAGAAAATGAACATGAGCTGGCAGTGTGAGCTCGCAGCCCAGAAAGCCAACCATATCCTGGGCTGCATCAAAAGGAGTGTGACCAGCAGGTTGAAGGAGGTGATCCTGCCCCTCTACTCTGTTCTCATGGGACCTCACTTGGAGTATAGTGTGCAGTTCTGGTGTCCTCAACAGAAAAAGGGCACAGAACTGTTGGAACAAATCCAGAGGAGAGCCACAAGGATGATCAGGGGAGTGCAGCACCTCCCGTATGAAGATAGGCTGAGAAAGTTGGGGCTGTTCAGCCTGGAGAAGAGAAGGCTGTGTGGAGACCTCATAGCAGCCTTCTGGTGTCTGAAGGGGGCCTACAAGGATGCTGGGGATGGACTATTCATCAGGGACTGTAGTGATAGGACAAGGGGTAACGGGTTTCAACTTAAACAGGTGAAGTTTAGATTGGATATAAGGAAGAAGTTCTTTACCGTGAGGGTGGTGAGGCCCTGGAATGGGTTTCTCAGGGAAGTTGTGAATGCTCCATCCCTGACAGTGTTCAAGGCCAGGTTGGACAGAGCCTTGGGTGACATGGTTTTAGTGTGAGGTGTCCGTGCCCATGGCAGGGGGGTTGGAACTACATGATCTTGAGGTCCTTTCCATCCCTAACTATTCTATGATTCTATAATTAGTGCTTTTTTATATATATGGGCAGGATGTGACACTAAATTTGGGGACATGGATTTACTTTTATGGGAATCTCTTGTTAGTGTTCACTATAAGATGTCAAATATCTTGGACTTCAGTGGAATTCTATGTCTGAAAGTGTCTTCACAACGAAGAGCTTCCAAGGTAAAAGCATACAGGTATAATTTTCTCATACATTCTTTGTAGTTTGTATATGGACACAATACAGGCATAAATGTCCATGTTCCAGCTTTAAATTAATGGCTTTAAAATGGAACTTTCTTTAATGGCTCCTCTTATTTCTTTCATTTTAATATATCAGCTATTAACAAATAATATGCTCATTACGGTTTTCATCATCTTGAGCTCTCTCTCAGTAAGTAGTAATATGCTCAGTGGTAATGATCCTTGACAAGTTTGACTTGTGTTAATGTACGCTAGTAAGAGTGTAGGTGATACATCCCCTGAGGTACCTCACTGACATAATGCACCAGCGTTCACTTTGCAGATTGCCTATCTGTAACGGTGGATGTTTCCAAGTTATTTTGAAAATGGAAGGCTATATCCAACCAAGCATTGTTAAGTAAAATTGAGTAAAATTATCACATCTATAAAGAAAAGTGTAAAAGGCTATAAGAAAAATGTATTCTTTTATGCTCATAAATCAAAAAGAAATTACATTTTCTGCAATCACCAGCTCATGTAGAATATGCTTTGAAATTGAATCATATTATCACTTTAGACAGTACAGGAAGTATCATAAAATAATAGCCATGACATGAATTGCTTTTTCTCTAAGGACTTTCTAAAGTAAATACTAAGATTTGATAGCATATTGCTTCAAATGGACAAATGCAAAAACATTTGGCCAAATTTATTTCATGTGCAAAATGACTAAAGTGAAATTAATAAGACAGATGCATAAAACTAATTCTCAGGTCTTGCAAAAAATATGTGAGATTTTATCTGTTCTGAATGGGCAAACTCCTACAATCTGGTTAAATAAGTTATTCAATTGCCAAATTAAGTTAATTTTCATTATTGTGAAGCACTTATTTTAATAAAATCTCTTTCTCTGACACTTTTTTCCATATGAATTCCCTGTTTTATCAATGCTTTGATATTCAAAAGTATTTTGAAACAGTAATAATTGAATCTGGTCATTTATCTGAAAATACTTATTTCTGAAGTGACAGGATGGAGAACATTTCCATCATTCCCCAACAGGAGTTCACCACCAGAACTTATCTTTGCTGCAGTTTCTTCTGTGTGTAAACTTAACAAAGATAGGCTTTAGATACTTAAAACTACAGTTCTGGTGTGTATTTCAGCCAGTTTATGTGTGGATACAGTTCACACTTTCCCATCCACCGATATAAAATTTACAGCCCTAACAAGAAACTCTAATGTTATACTTTCATTTCTATCTCAGTTAAAAACAAGTTAGTTAATAGTAAATAACAACTTCATTTGTTCATTTCAATCAGTTTGCTTGTCTCCAAATAAGTAGCAATATATTCATCTGTAAATATGCAAACTATGAGAGTTTTAAAATGTGCAATTCAGCAGTATAAAAAGATGTATAAAGTTCATCTAAGATGAGTTAAATATAAGCCCAGAAGGATTATGCGTCTTTTTCCCATTCATTTGTGTTTGAGAAGGCTTTTTATTTAGGCCAGAAAACAGAGGGGAAAAAAATCCTTTCTTTATTTCCTCATTCCTCATTTCCACATCCTCATTGTGCATTCTACAAATATTCCTACAAGTGCTCAGATTTGTCGGAGGCTTCCTCTTACATAGTGGTTACTGATTAAGTTATCAAAAAAAGAAATAGAAAAGGAAAAACAGCAACAATGTGCTCATCATCACTAGCACTGAAAGTTATATATGGTCAACTGCTGGAAGTCTGAAATAACAGCAGCAGTAGATGAAATTACCTGTGCAAAATATTTATTAATATCTAAAAGAAATATTGATTTTTATTTTTTTTTTTAAAATTCCCTCTGCCCCCTGTCCTGGCTTCAGCAGCAGCAGTCATTTTTCTCCTTCTTTGTAGCTGGTGCAGTGCTGTGGTTTTGACTTTCAGCCTGGGAACAGCGCTGATAACACCGATGTTTTTAGTTGTTGCTAAGTAATATTTACTCTGACCAAGGACTTTTTGAGTCTCAGTCTCTGTCAGGGAGGAAAGGAAGCCAGGAGGAAGCAAAGACAGGACACCTGACCCAAATTAGCCAAAAAGGTATTCCATACCACAGCACGTCATGCCCACTATATAAACTGGGGGCAGTTACCTGGAAGGGTTAGATCACTGCTCAGGTCGGGCTGGGTATCAGTCGGTGGGTGATAAGCGGTTATATTTTATTCCCTTGTTATTTCCCTTACCATTATTATTATTGGTGGTAGCAGTAGTGGTTTTGTGTTATACCTTAGTTACTGAACTGTTCTTATCTCAACCCGTGGAAGTTACATTCTTTCCATTCTCCTCCCCATCCCTCCAGGAGCTGGGGGGAGAAAGAAGGAGGGGGAGTGAGAGAGTGGCTGCGTGGCTCTGAGTTTCAGGCTGGGCTCAGACCACGACACCTTCCAAGACCAACGAAAGTCAAATTTAATTTTGATATGCTAGAAAGCCTGTGAGTTGATGACTGGAAAATATTTCAAGTATCCACTTTGTGATAACAGAGGTTTTAGCTCACAGTAGATGAATAATATTTAAGAAATCAATTTAAGCCGCGGTAAGATAAATTACCAGAAACCTCAACAGACAAGCAATGGAACAAAGTCCTTTCAAGAAGACTATAAAGAAGATTAAGTAAGAAAAATCACTAGAAAAAAACACAAGACAAAGCACTGATGAAATTACTTGATAGACAATTTTAGGACAAACAAAAGTTTTGGAAGGAGAAGGATTCATCAGCCACCACAGGTGCCAAGCGGACACAACATAAAATTGTGGGAGCATATGGAATCCAGCGTGCCCAGCTTAATAATTATGTTTAAGATACCAAATAAAACTAAATTCTCCAAGTGTTTAATGTTGTGTCATACCCAATGAAGGCAGATTTCGGAAAACACAATCTTTGCCTAGAAACTTGTAAAATACATTTCAACTAACTGCAGAGGAAATTAAAAGAGTTCCATTTAGTATAAATAGAGCTGTCTCCAAAAGTTTAGTGGATGGGAGCCTAATTCAGGTTGAATCATGATTAGACCAGAAATAGGAATGATAAAAAACAGGCAACTCAAGAACTTCTGGAAATGCTAACAGATATTAGAAACGTAGGAAGAAACACAAGTTGCAAAACCTTCTGCTTATCCAAACATCAGATCCTGAGGCCAGGTTTTAAGACAAGCACAGAAATGAGTGATGGGCCACCACCACCAAGATACAACAGATAAATAATGGCTAGGTTGCACTAACAAATAGTAGAGCAACAAAGACATTCAGGTCTGCCCAGGCGGTCAGATCTTGCCTAAAACTAGTAAAAGCACATGGGATTGGCGGGGGGGGGGGGGGGGGGGGGGAAGAGAGATGCCAAATTAGCAGTAAGAGTCTTAACAACCATGTTATTTGTTAGTCCCAGTAACTACAGACATAGAAGTTTATCACCAGTACCAGGAAATCTAAAAGGATGAAAAATATTTGCCAGCAGAAGACAACCAGTTCTCAGTAAATAGTTATAGGCTAAAATGTTATAGACACTACCACAAGAGGAGTGCATACTCCAGCAAGTAATAGCAACATATAAGAACACTCATGAAAACATTTTAAAATCTCTTTCACAAATTTTGTTAATTCTGGAGGGAAGAATTATAGGGAAAAAAAAGAGATAAAAAATTTCCATATTCACATTCTATGTGTTGTGAGAACTGGTTGAAAATTAAACAACCTAGGTTTTACATAGGTCTTTGGCTTGAACAAAGAGAAATCAAATAGTTACCTTGGTTTTGAACTAGACACTAGATGTATTTAGACTCTCACATAAGTTGATAGTGAAAAAAGATTTTGATCAAATTAAAAAATGTATGTTCTTTGCAGCTGAAATTTAAAAATGCTTGCTCTTTGGTTAGCCAATGACATAATTTTCATGCAAAAGAATGAGTCTGAGACACAGAAGACTGTGATGAGATGCAGAATTGCCTGGAACCACAAGCATTACCATGGCAAGAACAGCTACAGACAGCCAACAGAAAGACAGACAATATTTCACAAACATGACAGCAAGCTCATCCAAGGCAGCAGCTCATCATGCAGCACCCCAAACTGAAACCTTGGGCTGAGAGCTCTGTACAGGAAGGAGTAACAGTGCTCTAACACATGCTATGCCAAACGTAGGAGCTGAAAAATTGAACCATCACCATGTTTTCTTCTGTTGTGCCAATAGAAAGGAGCTAGACATAAGCCACTTCAGGTTATTTGCTTTTGTATATGTGAAGTCCTCATCACCATGTAATCCTGGTCCCAGAATAGAGCTTTTATGTACCACAGTATGACACAAATTGTATTTTACTATGAGTTCTGTGTTACATCCTTTACATAAAGTACCCACAGCTAGTAGAGTCAGCAGATACAGGGTCCAGTCAATTAGATGTGCACAGCCTGTCATCAACATGCTGGCTCACACAGAGCTTTATTATGAAGATTTAGGCTGAAAGACATTAGAACATTCCCCAGGGATAACAAAATTAATTGACAAGCCTGGAGTTCAGTGTTACTTGGAATTGCCTTTTACTTTGCAAGTTATTTTTCCATGCAGGCAGCATTTAAAGAAAACAAGAAAAAAAAAGATGCACAGGTGTCAATGTGTCAATCAATTTAAATGTGAAAAATTGACTGCTGATATCCAATGATACAACTGGCAGGTTTCAAACATGCATGCAGTAGGTGAAGATTAACTCTCACTGGATGATTCACTATGCCTATAAACTAGACAAATACAAAGTGAGAAGAGGTGTTTGATTATCATAATCATTATGTTTTTCCTTGCATGTGGTGAGCTGGCAAGCCACTTGTCTTTTATTTTTATTATCTGGTAACAGCCTGCTAACACTGATTAAAGAAAGTGTAACAAGGAGGCTGGATTCCTGCAAAAGATACCTGGCAATTGTTTATTGGGAGGAGCTGTTCTCATAAAAAATTTACAGACCATAATGGCCAATTCCCTGGATGAAAAAATGCTGGCCTGGAAGTCCCTGCCACCAGGAACCACAACCTCAAACCACTGGTGCTGTCATCAACGAGCTCCTACAAACAGTGTGATCTAGATTTCTGGTATGTGGGATCATCTCTTGCCTACTCTGCTGCTCACCAGAGCACAGATCCTTAGAGTGTCTGCTGCCTTTGCAGCTGGAGAAAGAAGAGCAATGATCTCCCTGGGGCTAGCCCTCTCCCTTGGCCAAAGAAAGCACTGAAAAAATAAACTGATAATAGGAATATTAACAGTGCAGTGTCTGTGAACAGAACAGTATTTCCTCTAGTTTTAAAAGAACACATTCATGTCTATGCTCTTATGACTTCATTACCCAAGAGAGCTAGCTGAAATAATAGCCTTACAGCATTGTACAACAAATAAACAAGGCATAAGTAATTTTAAATGCCAGTCATGTAAAGGCATTTAATCAAATATTAAATGCCTAAATATCTCTGAGCACCTGCTTATATAAATTTCTGATTAGCATGTGCACAGAATTTAATGTTTTAGGCCTTGGTTACTTTTGAAATAGATAACCAGAATCTAGCTTTGCTTGGACACATGAAAATATTACCATATTTACTCATTTATTCTTAATCTCTTCACATACAGTATACTCCAAAAAAATCTACAGACAAAACTGGAGATTCTTTTAAATAGATTCATTTATATGCATTGTCGGTTTAATGGAATTCATGAACTTGGAGGTACATATTGTTGACAAATTTATTCTCTCCCTTTTTAAATTCTTACCTGTTCAGAACTATGAGGAATGTATTTGATGAAATAAATTACTGGTTTCAAGATGAGTATTCACCCTGGCCTGCAGATGAACAAAAGATGTATGAACATTCAGAGACAGCAGATAGGATCCGTCTGTTTATACATGCATCCCCTAAATGTGAACAAATTTAGCTCAGTAACTTTCTTGTTTTTATTTCAGTCAGCACAGCAGCTGTGACTTCATTGCTTCAGTTTAATTTTAATTGAATGTGCAGTTTGGAATATATTAAAACGATCCACATGACATATTTTAAAACATTTTGTATATGAGACTGCTGGAAATCCATCAGACTTTAAAATAAGAAGAGGGTAAGTGTACAGCACAAACAGATGACATTCCTGGTCATAGTCCTCTTCTCTGCACCCCAATCCCAAACTTCATTTATCAAAATGAATGGGTCTATATTAAAACAGTAGTGCAGTGGATAATATTTGCTGCCCTTTGCACCCACAATTTTTTACTGTGAAAAATAGGGCTTTGAAATGTACCTGTTCAAAATATATCTAATTTCCATTCCTATGAGTTTTCCTTGGGGGGAAGTTCATTTATGAAAAAAGTTTTATGACAAAATCAAAACACCACACATTTGTTTAATTAACCATAAACATCCTTTCAGTGAAAAATATTTTGAAACATTAAAAAGATTTTAATATTTTATTATGAAACTATTTTTGAAATACTGCAATTTGCTTCTTTTTAAGAAGTGAGACCTGAAAGATAATATTTGACTTTGGTTTGAATGACATCCTGCATTTAAAATAATTCAGGTTTTAACTGTTGTATCCACCAGTGAGCTAAAGTATTTTCTCACTTCACTCCTCGTACATGAATTCCTGGACTGTAATTATAAGTATTTATTTGTGTTTACCTAAATCAACAAGACCATTCTTATTCTATATTCATGTCATTTAAAGAGAAGCCTTTGGCCTGAATATTCTTTCCCCTACATCTCACTATGCTAATGCACACAAGCAAAACCTGGGTATGTGTGTAGATGCATTGTCTTAAAAAAGTTACCAGCCATCACTTTAGCTCTGCTGTCATCCTGTAAAATTCAGCCAACAATTAGCCCCACAAGGGTGAATGGGACAGAATGAGTAAGATCTGACTAACATCAGAGGTACTGCAGCAAAATGGGCTTTAAGTAAACCATCCAGAAACATGGCTCCATCCAGAGCTGAATGCCTGACCTCCACTGGGGTGCGTGAACATGGCTGGCCCAGAGCAGGCTGAGCCTGCCAGGCCAGAAGACCGGGAGCATCCACAGAGTGCTTCAGTCTGTTATTTTACCCTGTTTGTATGGTAACACTTCCAAAACTTTCTGTTGATAGCTGGTAGATGACTACTAGCAGCCGTTACATATCCTTGTTCAAAAACTAGTGCTTTGCACATAGAAGAAATAACACATGCATATAGACAATAGCAGCATCTATATTAACAGCTCTGTTACTTGTAACTAGAAAGCAACTTTGAATGTTAACACAGCATTTGCATGAAGTAAATTTAACAGGCATTACAGAAGTCAGAGTAAATGCCTGAAATTAGTTAATAAAAAGACTTCCATTCAGTTTGAAAATGAATGCCTAGGTTTTTACATAAGCGATGGTTCCACCTTGACAGTCCCCTTTTTGGTAGGAGTTTAAAATAAACAAAGTTTCAACAAAGCCAGTATGAAAATACATACCTAAAATAATTTAAGGAGGTGATCCTCCCCCTTTAATCTGCTCTCGTGAGACCTCACTTGGAGTATTGTGTACAGTTCTGGTGTCCTCAACAGAAAAAGGACATGGAACTGTTGGAACAAGTCCAGAGGAGGGCCACGAGGATGATCAGGGGGCTGGAGCACCTCCCGTGTGAAGATAGGCTGAGAAAGTTGGGGCTGTTCAGTCTGGAGAAGAGAAGGCTGTGTGGAGACCTCATAGCAGCCTTCCGGTGTCTGAAGGGGGCCTACAAGGATGCTGGGGAGGGACTCTTCATCAGGGACTGTAGTGACAGGACAAGGGGTAACAGGTTCAAACTTAAACAGGGGAAGTTTGGATATAAGGAAGAAATTCTTCACTGTGAGAGTGGTGAGACACTAGAATGGGTTGCCCAGGGAGGTTGTGAATGCTCCATCCCTGACAGTGTTCAAGGCCAGGTTGGACAGAGCCTTGGGTGACATGGTTTAGTGTGAGGTGTCCCTGCCCAGGGCAGGTGGGTTGGAACTAGATGATCTTGAGGTACTTTCCAACCCTAATTATTCTATGATTCTATTCTATGATTCTATGATTCTGGTAAAATTTGTTTGCAACTTAGCCAATTCTTTAGTTACAAACCACAAGTCTGTAAACTTAGGCCTATGCTAAAGGATTCCGCCAAATCCTAGAAGACTATTTTCTACTGTGATTTTGTCTTTTACAATTTTTATCATAACTGTAAAACTTCCACATGGAAGTTCTGCAAATAAAAAACTTACATACTGCTCTTATATTTCAGTGACACCTTTTAATGACCCATTTGTTGGTAAAGGAAAGTTTGTGACATGCACATAGGAATTTTGTACTATAATATTTAAAAAGGTGTGCAGGATATCCTTTGCACTTACCAAGTAGGACTAATGCATTTGTTACCAAATAAACATGCTAAAGTCACTTCTCCATTTTTTTTTTTTTTCAAGCAGAAAGGTCACAAACCTTTTTTAATGACTAGAGCTATTCTTTCCTTTTTAATACTGTACATCAAGCTAGCTTATGTGACTATACACCAAAAAGCAAATACAACATGATTAAACGCCTGTCAAAGTATGCCTATGTATATATACTTTCCTCCATTTTTTCCACTTTTTTTTTATTTTGATGACTATATATCTCTTGCATGATACACAATCCAATTTCTAAAGAACATTAAATAAGAACATATATTTAATGCTAAATTACTAAAAATAATACTGTAATTATCTTGTTCTGATGCTTTCTATGCTAGGTTTTTTATTATTCTGATCATATCACCTTATGTCATTTTTTGAAGCTAATATTTACAGTGCAGTCCATCCAAAAAGTTCTTTACGCAGAGCTAGCTAATAAAGAGTAATTGGTTATGTGATATTACAGCCTTGCAACCTACAATCCTACTTGGATTAATGGTAGCATCTTAAAAATAGAAGCTTTATTGTTATTCTTTGGAACATTGACACAGACAGAAGTTCATAGTATTGAAAAAACAAAATTAAATTTATTTTTTAAATGCATCTGACTTCTCAAGTAAAGATAAGATTTCCTACTTGGTAAACTGAACCTCCAGCTTATTTATGAGACTGAACAGAAATCATTTGTTTGTCATCAAGCTGTTATTTGAATCAACAGTCAGTAACAACAACTGGTAAGAATATAGTTTTCAGATTGTGTTGGAAATACATGTAAGTATATCTATCAGGAGAACACATTCCTGTTTGCACTTCACAAAATTGTATTGATATGATATTTATACAATTGTCTCTTCTAAGAAATAAATCTGTTCAGATGTAAAGAGACAGAAAAAATCAAGAAGCTGTTTGCAGCCTTAAATCAAGCTAGCACTCTCCTAAGATCAACCTGTAGACGTTTAGGGGGAAAAATATACACTGAAACCGAACAAATCTTATTTTAGCACCTATTACAGATGTTCATTGCTACTTCTGGAAATGGCCAATTATGACAGTTGCAGTTTTAACATGCATTCAACATGTAAAGCAAACCCAAATGTCAATAGAGAAACTAACTTTGACCCCCAAAAAAACACCGGGGAGTTAAACACAGAGCCACACATTCCTATACTAAAAACTTGACATTTTCAGTCAACTCTTACAAAATAAATCCCATTAGTGTTCCTTAAAAATGACAGCTTAAAAGATGTCTTAATTTCACCATGGAATTTTACTATGCAATACAGCTGACTCATGCCTTAACCAGCAGCAGTGCAACCACAGCCATGGCTAATGGAAGTGAGAAAGACTTGTGCAAGTGTCAGACAGTGCTTCATATAGCATCTTGTAATCAACATCATAATGCAAAAATATGGCAGAAAATTCACAAAAGCCAAATTAGAAGCCAGTTTTAGAAAATGTTATGTTTCTCCTTTTTTTTTTTTTTGGTGATAAGAATTACTTGTGAAAAATGTTGAAAATCATCTTTGAGGCATCCAAAACAAGCATGAAGTAGCCCAGGTCTGTGAACAACAAATGTATGTAGCAATCTAGTAAGAAATTTGATCATTAATATTCTCAGTTTGTTTATTATGGCCGCAGGTGCAAAGAAATACTCAATGAGATTCCAAAATGGTAGTTCAATATTAGGCAAACCAGAAGATATAGCTCATAAAAAAATCAAACCCAAGGCTTTTGCTGCATAACCTGTTTCAATGCATGCAAGGCTTCTGTATATTTTGCATTCCTAATTTCAATAGCTCTCTTCCAAATACCCAAGCAGAATTGGAATATTCACTGCTGATAAATAATTAAAAAAAAAAAAAGACAGAAATGTGAAATAGCTTCTCCTCTGTTATCTCTACAAATATAAGAAGGGCTAACTTGTTATTTTGTAGGGTTTAAAGTAAAAATACTTTACAGATGGTATAACTTTAAAACAATTTTTCTCAGTCCATGAAAAGAGGTCTTTCCAGAGGGAACAATTCTTCACTGCCTAAAGGCAGCTCTATCAAGGCTAGAATATCTGCCTCTGGTTTTGTAGGAAGTATTGAGGGCTTTCAAAAGCAACATGGAGAAGTGTATTGGGAGGCAGAAGGGGAAGCAGATCAAGTGTTTCACTTTGGGTTTTAACAACTGAGCCAAAGTCACAGATGAGGAAAGTAAATAAACTCTGATATGGGGCTATAAAGATTATGTTAACCCAGATTAATTAAGATCCTTTGTACTGAGTGATCCTTCAGTTCCCAGTCTCAGCCAAGAGCAGCTCAAGTGCTCTTCTATGTGTCAGTGGCTTCTCATGGCACCGAATTACTCAAAACCACACCAAACCACTGCCAGTTATAGAAACCATCAAAACTATGAGGAAACATATTCTGTGATCCAGCCTCAATCTCCCTGCAGGCAGCACAAATTCACTGACATGGCAGCAACCTGAGCCTCATCTACAGTATCATCTCCAACAGCATCACTGATAATAGAGGCAAGCCCACAGAGAAATTGTCTAAGAGAACATGCTATAAATCAGCATGAATCTTCAGCATGAAGAATGAGAAAATACAGAAAATAAAGCATCTATTATTTCATTATACAAGTGAAAGAAAAAGCTACTATGATACCATGAAGACATCTACATGTTCCTGCGCAATATTGATTATAATAGATCAGCTCCTGTCACAGATACAGTGAAAATAGGAATGAACAAGGGAGATTAGAAGAACAAAGCACTCATGCTTTATTATGATACAGTGATATTACAAAACTGCAATAATCAAAACATTAAATAGCCCAAGATGACAGCATCTAGCAGATTCACAAAGAAAAAATGAAGCACGTTTTTCTCAAGTTTGCTTACCTGACAGAGATAAAGGCTAATTGAAGTACTAGAAATGATCCAGATGAGGTAGTGCGGAACCTCTCCTGGGTTAAGTTACTCTCAGGAGCTCCATGTGTCAATCTCTAGATTGTTTTTACTTCCCAACTGCCCCACACATTCCAGTGCAATACAGACTTAGCCATGGCAGTGCACTAAATATAAGGCATTCTGTCACTTTCACTGAAATAAAAAGATTTTGGTCAAAAGTAAGAGCAAATGGCTGCTAACTATACTGCGCAAAGAACAAAACAAAACAAAACAAATTATAATTCACATATTTTTCTATACACATGATCTTTTTCAGAAATAAATCTGTACCACAAGCTGTCACCTCTGCTTTTTTAATTTTATACTTATTTTAGTAAACTAGTGTAGCAAAACTTACAGCACATGCACACATCTAAACAGATAAACCACAATATACTTGCTTTGCTGTTTCTTTTGATTCATGTTGATTAAACTTCTTCAACAGCATGCAATGAAAATTACCTTAACTCCAAGCTATAACCGTTGCATTTCAGAAGCATGGCAATAATAAACTTTGTCAATGCTTTCACCAAAACTTGATATTAAGAATATGCAGAGAAATGTTTGCAAAGAAGAAAGAAAAACAGGAGATAGAAGAGAAAACCACAAAGAGGCACATAAATATGCAGGATTTAATATGCAGCCCAGATTCCTATTTTCATTTTAAAGTGCCCTCACCCTTGAGTGAGCACAAAGAATAGGAAACAACTTGGCAGACTTAACAGTATCAGTAACAAAAGTAATAACAGCCAGATCTTGCTGTCTCTGTTTGACTGACAGTTCACTTACCTGCCTTCTCTTTTTTTTCTTTCTTCAGTAACCACAAAATGTATTACATGTTTTGTATTGCGTGTTTTGCTTGAATGTAAGTGTGCACAGGCAAGAAACAATTTCTTTGATGGTATTACATGGAGCAGGCTAAATGCTAGGCTTTTGTGAGCGGCCTGAAACTTAATTTGTGCAGCTTGTGAACCATGCAGTGCTACACAGCACAGGCAGCTCTGCTCAGCTCCTGACTTACTTTCATCTTAATCCCCTGGCTGTGGTTACTTATTCCCATGTGCCTCATCTCAGAGTTAGGTATTTTTGAAGTAGGTTAGAGTAATAGCAGCTATTGCTGTGTTAATATGCTAGCTTGATGACTCCAGTTAAAAGAATAGGCAAGACTCTTGTTTCAGATCATTTCATACATTTACATTTTTTGCTTTGACTTTGATATCATTTGAGTCAGTACCAAACAAAAATCAAACCAACAAACAAAACTGAGGGAAAATTTGCAGTGTCATATCCAGTATTTTGCCATAGTCATGAACACTTTTGTAAAGCTTTACACAATATACAGATTCTATAGCTTAGATCGTTGGCAGCAAAAGTCAAAACATGTAGCATATAATATAGATATGTGAGGGAGGGGTGGGGAGAGTGCAGATGTGTGTACTTTTTTGAGAGAGACATATTCCATTGAAAAATGTTTTGCCCATTCTAAATTTTGTCTATGGTTCCTGTGAGAAATACAGATTAATTATCTGCATTAAAGACAACGATTTACTAATGTCTAATTTCTATGCCTCTTAAACTTGTTGCTAGACCATAATCTCAAATAACTACTAAAATTTCTTGAAAGAATATTCATGAGCTTAACACATTATTAGATCTATGTCCCTGTACCTATTAGTATGACCTATTACTATCCAAGTAAGTAGTTTGTAATACACAACAGGAGAATTGATTTTTCCTTTTATATACATGTGTATCTTACAGAGGTCTCCAGAAATTCAACTTCCACAAGTAATGTCAGCAGAGAATACTCCATGATCTATAATGGTGCCTTAGTTACCTTCTATTAGGTAACGGACCTGAGAACTGAGTATTGAGACTGTCACAAACTCAAAGAAAGACATACACATTTACTGGACCCATAAAGTGGTTATTGTTCTTCGTATCTGGATTTATCTCTTGCTTTTTTTCCTGTTCATTAACTGTTGAATCATGGTTCCTCAAGCAAGAGGCTGTTGTAGGTTGCTCCAGCCATGAGAAGGTAAAAGAGAGAGCAAAGACACTGTCTCCACTTCATCCAGATCTCCTTTATACTCTTTAAACCTATCTTACTTTCCAACATACTTTACAATAGTTTCTATTACAAGTTTACATTTCAGTGGCTTTTCACTCCCTGAAAAATAGTTCATTTATGACCAAGGACCCTTTGGTTCTGGCAATTGGCAACCAGAAACATTTCTGAACTATTAACAATAATCATAACCAGTAACAAGTACAAAGTCTGCCTGAAACCTGAAGGTCAACTGTACCCAGTTACATCCTAGAGTTGCACTGGTGAAGCAAGTAAGAATGTTACTTGTCCTGACAAAGCAAAAAGAGGATAATATTCATGAACATTTATTTAGAATTTTCAATTAAAGTTTAAAACAAGTTTCTTCCATTTTAAAATAGGTAAGAAGATTTCTAGCTGGATCCTTCAACAAGCAAGCTAAAGATAAGGATAGGTACAAGTTACTTTTTTTAACAAAGAGAGAAAAGGCATTTTTCTCCTGATGCATTAGGAAAGCTGGATCTCAAGAAAGATGAAAACAAACCAAGTTACTGATATTGGAATTTCCTAAAAATAATTAGTTGTTCCAAGAATCTTTTTACTAAAAATCCACAGTTTCAGATTTTCTGCAAAGCATCCTCTGCTTAAAATAAAGGAAGACAGAGAATTCCTAGGGTGTCTGATAGGTATTTTATTCCCCAGAAAGAAGGCTCAGTGAAGCAGAATTGTGACCTTTTCATACACAAATTAATTATGATACAATTCATAATTATGAATCTATGGATATTTACTTTTGGAAAAAGTTAGAAGGGTCAGGGTCAATGGAAAAAGTGTTTAATTTAACAATTACCTGATTAAGAAAATGTGATCAAAAGGGATTATAAAACCCCAAACAACAAACAAAGGATTATTCATTGAATGAGGAACATGTTGGCTGATAACTAAATAGTGCTTGAACAATGACAAAGCTACTAATTCCAACTTTAACAGCTTGCATGAATATCAAGTGCTATTCAAATATTTCAAACTGTTCTACATGTTCTAGAAAACTCATTAAAATCAGGACAACTTTTCATGCTCATTATAGTCCATTTCTGTTTAATTCTTTTCTGAAACTTTCTTCATAATCAAAGTGAGATAAAAGCCAAACCAACAAGGTAAGTTTTTTGCAAAGTTCTCTGGATAGAACCTTCTGTCTATAAAAAGTAATAGAGACTTGTTAAACATAGACTACAGTAGGTCTCACCATACAGTGGATACTTTTGAAAAGCAAATAATAGCTAACCCATTATTTACATCAACAGGTGTTTTGATTGGTTTGGGTGGATTGTGTTGTGTTTTCTGTTTTTGCTGTTGCTGCTGGTTTTGCTTGGTGTTGACCCAAACTCAGGCTATGAGTCATCACTGTTTCTTTTCCTCTTCTGCTTGGTGCTTGAAAGATTCTTAGAGTCATGCCATACTGACAAAACTAAATGCAATCTACATACACAAATATCAATAATAAGTTACAGATTTGACGAAAAAGGTCAGAAAATTTAAATAGCCTTTAGTTCCCACTTTCTAAGGTTCTGCCATGAAACTTTGAAAGTTAGAGATCAGCAGCATTTGTGCTAAGGAAGCCCTATAGCTAATTATTAACAGCTAAAAGGAGAATAACTTTACGGTAATTTTGATACCCAAGTCACATAAATACTGTACAATTGTACAGTCTAGAGGAAATTGGATTTTTTGCTCCATAGGAAACACTGATCTTTCATTTTCATTTCTATCAGTTGCTGGAATAAATGGATATAAATATATGTTAATATATCCAGAATTATGTTTTTATATATTGTATTATTATTAATATATTATAAATCTTTAATTCTGAATATCAATAAATTTCAAGAAACATTTGATTAGAAAAGGGTGATGCATTAAGTTTGTCATTTTAGACCATAAATTTTTCAGAGTACAATTTTTTTTTTTTTTTCATGTTCTATTTCAGCTATATAGACTCTTTAATCTATTTTAAATAAAGTACACTTGACACTCTGGGTAGTCCAAATTTGATTACATAGTTCCTTTTAATACTTAACATCAAAATCTGCCTTACAGTAGTCACCTTGTTTAACACCTCCAATATCACTTTGAGAGATCCATTCCGGATCCTCAGTGACAGTTTCCAGTTTAAATTTATCCAAAGTAACTATTGTTCTTAGCTTATGTTGCTATTTTTCCTTCCTCACTTAAAGAGAACTGTCATATTTATTGGTCTTGGCTTAATTATGATAAATAAGGCATGCTTTCAGCCTTGCCTTTAAACAGCTTCTTCAATTTCTTTCTGATTTTTTTTCTTTTGCCTTATTCCTGCCCAAAGTCATCACTCTTCGGCGTGTTTTTTTTAAAAACTACATGTTGTATCTCAAACTCTTATGAGGGTTTCCTTTTGACACAATCCTAATGCATCTCATCATTATATTTTGTATTTCTCTAAGGAAAATCTTAGTTTTACAGACACTGAAATTTCTATTTGGGGTCACTACAGAAAATTCATATTCAGCTCTACTAATCCAAGGGACATGTAACTCTGTTACTGCCTGGTAAACAGAAAAGGTTTGGCTGTGAACGCTTTTTTAAAAGATAAACATTCATTTAGTTACTTGCTATGCTTAACAACACTCTGCCAACAAAGAGTTGAGAGATCAGTTATTCTACAAATGTCTGAACTCTCTGTCATAATGATAACATCAATCTACACAGCACTACTTGTTATGGGGGGAAAAATTGCTTTAGCTATATGCAGGCTCAATCTGTCACAGAGCTCATCCAGGAGCCACACCAGGTAGCACCTTGCTCTGAACAGCCCATTCCTCTTTCTGAAATTACTTTCTATTTAAAAAAAGAATAATTAAAAATGCCGATCTCACCCACCTGAAACAATATATACACAGTTCAGGCAATGTCACCTGGAAGGTGAAAGCTGACATTAGGGTACACTTAGGGCATCCTTTTGGAATCCAGAATAGTGAAGTCTGGAGCATTCATCCATCCTCTCTCAATCTCTGCAGGGGAGGAGCAGATCAAGAGAGAAAGCAGAGAAAAGGCACCTTGCGTAAGGCTGTATAACTTAGAACAGCTTCAGACTCCTTATAGAAAAGTGTCCTGGCTGCCAGCACGTATATAGACCAAGTGCAGAAAAGGTGGATAAAAATAAGTGAAGATAAATCTCTGTTCCCATCACTTTATTCCCAAGAACAGTTAGCATTTCAAAATGGGAGTTATGAAAGAGTGAAACTTGTGCTGGCTGGGCAAGGTACAATGTATGCTTTTCTGCTTTGTTTTCCTTTTTTTTTTTTTTTTTTTCCAATTGTAAGTTTGTCCCCCACATATCCAAAAAGCGGACTTTGGAAATCACAAACCTTCAGAGTCAATCTTTATTTCATATTCAGTTTGCAACTCTGGAAAAGAATTTGTCAATTGTCAAGTTATCCTAAAAACTTTTGCGGGGTTTTTTGGTTTTTGTTGTTGTTGTTGTTTTGGTTTTTTTTCCAGAACTAGCTTCATGTACATGCCAGAAGGGCAGAAGTAGAGCTCTTCAATAGATTGTATGTTTGAACACTCACACAGAAGTGTAAAATCAGGGCTAATCTCCCCTCTGCTTGAGGATAGCTGGTGTCTCTTCTTTCAGGAGACCATTTTGAACACTGTCAGAGAAGATAAGAGAATAAGACAAGGGATGGCTAAACATCTCAATTGCTCATCATCACTACTTAGTAAAGATAATGAAAATATTCACACCAGAAGGGATATCTTCCTCTAGGAGTGCACTTACTGTTCTGACCAGCAGACTGAAAAGTCATCCCAGGATATTTTCAAGTTATGTAAGTGATTTATAAAAAATTAACTGTTCCATTATAACTAAAGACATACATCTAAGTTCTCTTAAAAGAGAGGACATTCAGTTCAAGCTATTCTTTGTCTGATCAGCTGGAGAAATTTTACCCAAGGGCTTGTACTGAAAATAAACATTTTGTTTTGTACCACACTATCCTGGTCCCAAACTACCTGTGCTCACATGTCACTTTTTCCCTGTCTGTATTTGTAAAAGATTTCAAAATCAGTCAGTACAAACCCCTGCTTAAGCTTTCTACAGTCAAATTACCACTCTGAAAACTTATATAGCACTTCTTTTCACCTTCCCTTTGTCCTCTTTTCAGTTCATTCTTTACTGTCACCTATCATGACCATCAAGACGTAGTAAATATACTAATAGTAAAGAAAGCCAAGGTGAGAAAGAAAAAAGTCAGAAAATTATTGGTAAAAGAAAAGCTGTGAGCAGAGAGAAGAGCAGAGAGAAAGGCATAGAGAAAGCACAAAGAGTGTAAACGAAAAGTGGTATTAAGAGCAGTGGTTGATGAGCAGGTTAGTGAAAGGGTTGTGGGAAGTTGAGTGAGTGACAGAAATGAAGACAACAGCAGAATAGGTCACTAGATGGTAGCAACTGGGCAGACAAATTTAGTTCATGCACAGCTAACTAACCTAAGCATAGCTAACAACAAAAAGAAAACCAAAGTTCCCACATAATTTTCTTTTTAAATACTAAGCATATGGAATTTTAAATACACACACAGTTTTAAGAGAAAGGCAGATGGGATCAAGGGAAATCAGCAATGACCTACGCTGTTGGAGACCATACCAATGACATTTTTTAACATCATATATCCATAAAATTTTACACTGTCAGGCACACAACCTGAATACTTTCAGAACATAAAGCTTTGCAGAGCAAGTGTTGTGTCTGTTCACCCACTGCGGCTCTGATGGGAGTGTAGGTGCTGCTAGCTAGGACAGATGGCATCACAGCCACCTTGCAGAAACAATGATTTTCTAGTAGCATTTCTCTTTCCCTTAGAAAATGAATATATTGACTACCCCTAAGAAAAGGAGCAAGAAATTGATCTTTACAGCAGTAGGTGGCTTAACTGGCAGACACGAGTGGTGTCTCCTTTGCTGATTTTGAAGAATCCTGTTGACAGGATCCCAAATCTGGTTCCCTTGGCAACCACAGATGATGCATGACTGTATTATGTTTGATTCTCCAAACATCATTTCAGCTCCTCCCTGAGATTTAGCTCTTGTTTGTCTGTCAAGCCTCTGTCTCTGAAAAGCATGTTTCAGTGAAAGACTCTGAAAATTAATCCTCCACCTATTTCTGAGTAAAACATGTCCTTTCACTCAGAGAGATTTACACTTTCAGTCAAGCAAATGCGATTGGGCCCCTCTCCAGATTTCATTGCCAGGACAAGTAAAGTTCTTCCCAGGAGTGATAAAAGAAAAGAATAAAAGAGAATTTGCCACAAAAGAAAAAGTTATTCACCACAGACCATCAGGTGGAGGTGACTGACTGGAGAAGAAACAACAGATGAATATTGATATTGTGTAAAGCAGAAAATGGATTATAGACAATATATCTTTCAATCTAGGTTAAAGAACCAAGCAGAAAAACTGCTTAGGGTATCCTTTAGGCCATGGAATATGGGACCTAATTAGCAATTAAGAGAGCATTGTGATAAAAGGAGAATATGAATATTTATGAATATTAGACAGCCCTCCAGGATACAAATAACAATATGATCCTGAAAGAGGACTATTTCATAGAAGCAAGTCAGTTTTAATGCAATGATTACTGCATTTGCAAATGTGCGGAGAGGGTTGTATTAAAACGGGGCATAAAGTGTACTCATCTACTCATAACACAACTGCAAATGTTACAAAGCAAATGTAGATGATGGGGAATATTGTTGGCAGTGACCCACCCTGACTTCAAGGAGAATGAAAATTCATGCAGTGCACACACAACTGTACATGAAGTATATGCAAATTCAAGTACTCAAACCTAGAGGTTTTGTTATGGTATTTTACAGGGTGCACAAAGAAGTAAATGGCTTTAGAGAAGCAGAGCTATATAGATGTGTTTCCTTCTTTATTTTCTTGTTGCTTCCCACCTCCTGTCCCTCTCCTCACTACAAGCACCTGCATTAGCTTATTCTAGGCTTGATGCATTCCACAGGCTGATGGATTTCTTTCTCATGAGGGCACATTTTTGGCTCATGGTCAGTGTGGGATGCACCAGGGAGCCAAACTTCTTTCCAGCAGGCCAGCATCCAGCCTGCAATGGGGCTTCCAATTATTCTTCCCAAGGTGCAGGACATGTTGAACTTCATGACAAACACCCCTGCCCATTTCTTCAGCCTGTCAAGGCACTTCTGGAAAGCTGTACAACCATCTGGTAGGTCTACCAAACATTCCATCCAGTTTAGGGTTATCTGCAAGTTTACAGAGGGTGCCATCTGTCCCATCATCCAGCTCATTAATGAGTATAGCAAGCAATATTAGACACAGTATCTACCACAGAAAGACACTGCTAGGGACTGGCTTAGAGCTGGGCTTTATGCAAATGATCTCAACCTTTTCAGGCAAGCAGTTCATTGCATTCTTAACGTCGGCATGGTGGTTCTGTGAAGGAGTAGCAGTACATTGCTCCATGAGACCTAACTGTTAACAAGATCAGGCTTTTTAAGAAAACCTGTTCCTCAAAATTTCCTGTTGCTTTGCTCAGAGGCCAAAATCCATCTAGGTCAAGGTATTTCCCTGATGCAGTAAAATATAATCCCATAGTTTAGATACTTAATTAGTCAGCAGTTTTATCCTTATTTGTGTGTTTAGTAAGTATTGAAGGTCTTTTCTTCCATGAATTTCCCTAATTGCTTTTAAACTAATTTATACTTTGGCATCCACAACATCCTTTGGCACAGAATTCCACAGATTTATTAAGCATGACTTAAAACAGTACTTCCTGTTGTTCATTTTAAAACCTCTCATCATTTCATTTGATACTTTCCACCTCATTTTACAATTAATAATGAATAATCACTGTCTATAATCTTTCTCTTGTTTTGGATATAGTTGTTTAAATACCCCCCTCAGATCTTTATCCGGGCTAAATGCCGCTACTTTTATGTATCTTTATTCACTCTTTTGAGTCTCTTTTACAGATCTTCTATTCTGTTAATCTTCATATCCCTTCTTCTTACCTTTCCAAATTATTTTATTACATTTGAAATGAGGAGATCAGAATACCTTCTTCCCTATAGCACTTTTTCTGGGGGAGAGCTACACTCAAGAGTTTTATCTCCTTTTTTTAACAGCTCAAATTTAGTGTCCAGAGCCTCCCTACTGCTTCCTCTTGTCTCACTGATACATAGAGTCATGGCAACTGCCTCTTACTCAAGAGAAAGTCACCATGGTTATTAAGTGTTCCTACGCATACCCTCAGGTAACACCTGAGGGTATGCACAGAAACACCTAATAACCACATCTACACACTGCTGTAGCCTGATTATTAGTCAAACTCTTTCTCTGTCATTGAGTATCCTCAGTACAAAACTCACAAACTTGTTGACTGGTACAAACATTCATTGCACAGTCCTGCTTCAGCTTGATGCTGTCTGCCTCAAATAATCTTCCTCTGTCACTACTAGCTTAGAGGTAAAAGTGTACTATGATGTAATTCTGTACGTTGAACACACACCTGCTTGTTTTTCTGAGCTCATGATGTAAGTGAATCACGCTGGCACAAGAATCAGTATTTTGTGAAGACCACTTCATGTACCAGATGCCATTAACTTTCATGGCAAGTAACCGGGCCCCTGCTATGCTTCATGAAAAAAACTCTGAGCCTTCCTTCACACCATCACAGATACACATATTTTTTTCAGCTTCTATGTGGACTTTTTTCTACATTTCAATTTGGAGAGGGATGGAGGCGGAACAGACTGAAAACATTAGGTCGTTGGCTACTTGCTTATTCTTTTAAACCACCATGTTTCCTCTTCCTCCCTGCCCCTTTCCCTCCAAAGGTTAGTACATCCGGCCTTCCCAAGGTCCTCCTCCCCAGCTCTCCTAAACCTTGACTTACTCAGTTTTATAGCTTTACTAATGCTGAAGTCTAAGAGTTCATGTATTTCCAATTTTGTATTGGCTTTGACAGAACCATTATGTACGTTTCCAGCAGCTTCCATGTCAGTTCTCTAGCAGTGAAAGTAGGCAGACTACTGAGAAAAAGAATCAATGAAATACATAATGAAGGGGAAATTATTGAATTCCTTGCTTGAAAAAATGATTATTTAAAAATACTTGGGTTATTTTTTAGAACAGATGTAATAAGAACTGTCTTAATTCATCTTTGATTAGATGAGGTAATAATTTCCATTAGCTTTCCTAAGATACAACAGAAAACAGAAAACTAATTAAAGACTAAGTTATTTGTAGTTAAGGCCAAGTTCTGAAGACATACAAAAGGAAGACCACAATCTAAAATGTATTTGAGAGCTTTCTAACTGAGAAGTGATTAAATACATACAATATACAAATGACATGCACATTCCTCTATGTCTAGTTTTGTTTCAATGGTTAAAGCTTACAGCTTATGCCAGTTAAAAATTTAGTGTGGCCTGAATGCTTCTTAAATAATAAATAAGGAACAGGCTCCTAACAAGAACTCTGTGTTGTTCTGTGCCTTTTTTTACGTAAGCGAATGACTCTCATTTTGAGTTCCCTTTGCTCATAGAATCTAAACATCTAGACATATCTACACCCAGGATGTCTGTGGTTCAATAGTGTATACTGCAGTTCAGTTAAAAATAGTGTAAATACATTTCCCATTTTAGTGCACAGATTTTGAACTTCTTCCCTAAAACAAATGAAATGTAAATACATTTGTTTAAACTCCTAAGAACTGGGTGGGTTTTTTTCTGTTTTTAAAAAGACATCTATTTTTGAACACACTGAAGAACTAGATTACAGTACCTAAATAATGTAAGAGTGTGTGGTCAGTACATGAAAAATTGCAAAAACCTGAAGTTCAGGGGGTTTGTCTTTACTTACATGGTCTTTGCTTTGTAAAAACCAATTACAGCCAAAAGTTACCTCTTAAACCAGAGCCAGAACTCCACACTACAATTCCAACCTTTATGAGCCACTCCAAATTCTGTCTGGCTCTATTTCACATCCTGTTTCAAATGCTTTACCTGAAAAAGATTCTAGAAGTAGTCATGGTATAGACAGAACAGTCCTAATAGCACAGAGCTGCAGCAAGAAATAAGCATGCTTAACTGAAGCAATGATTTAGTACTTAAAATATGCATTGGGAATGGAATATTAATTATCTTAAAAACAAACAAACAAACAAACAAACAAAAACAAAAACAAAAACAAAAACCAAAAAAAAAAAAAAAAAAACAAACAAAAAAAAAAGCTAACTACAAACTCCTTCCTTGATCACTGCATGAAAAGAGACACTGAGAGGAAAGGTGAGAGCAATGGCAATCATTTTGTTTTCAGCATTCAGGAGGATCCTGGGATATATATTCCAAACAACTTTTTGTGAGCAACTAAAAGATAATACAGGAATGAGATCAAGATTAACTTTTTCCTATAGCATCTTAACAGGTCTTCTAAATAAAAAGTATCTTGACACTATCCCTCTTCAATGCAGCAAGGCTTTAGACAGTCTTGTGATATTCTGAGAAACATGTTGGTTAAATCACTGTAAACAGTTTTAAAATGGGTTACAATGTAGAAAACACATCACCAGAGTAGTTAGAAAGGGTTCACAGTGAAACAAACAAAAAAATTTTGTTGAAGGAAATCAGCCAAGTGTCTATCCTGCATTCAGTACCTTTCAATCCTTTTATTAATGAGCTAGATCATGAAGGACTTTCCTTGAATTTGAAGGCCACATGAATTCAGAAGCCAGGAGAAAGTTGCACAAAGTGCTTTCAGTGCTGCCAGGAATGACGTTACTAGTTGAAGCAATACCTTGAATTATATAGGAGGGAATTCCATAATGGGAAGAGAAAATTTTCATTGGGTAAGAACAGTCATTAGCAAATACAAGCACTTAGCCATGAAATAGCAGGTCTATAGGAAAAGATGTATGGGGTATAAAAGGAGATTTATTCGAAAACTGGGGAGACATGATAACTGTACCCAATATGTGCTAAAAACATCATATGTTCTCCACTTTGACTCAAGAAGGGAACTTCATTTTAGATAGTAGCTGAAAAAAAATCTAAAAGTAAAAACCAACAGAGGGGTTCCTGAATCTCCCACTACTGGTAATTTTTAAGAGCGAACTAGATAAGAGAAGATCTGTGAGGATTTGACCCTATCTTGGAGGAGTGAGTTAGAGCCAATGACTTCTTGAGGTGACTCTCAGTCTTATCTTCTATCATTATCAACTGACCTCTCTGTCTTCAGCCCTTACATTTCGGTTGGAAAAAACTCAATCTTTCATTTAATTGCCAGTTCTATCACAGTCTTGTTTGCTAGCTATGAACTTGCAATGTGCTAAAATAGAGTTTCAAATGCCCTGTTTATGTTATTTGTCCTTATAGTATGTATTTAATGGCCACTGCCACTAATAGTATGCAACAGCATCTTATAATTACAGTCTGATGAGAGCAAAGTTCCAAGAACTTTAACAGCTTTCAGCACAGAATCAGCAAAGAGGAGTCACTCTTTCTCCCATAACTTTTATTTTTACAAAGTATGAGATAAAATTCTCCTTCCTCATTTGATATATGCCATCAGCTGCAAAATCAGAGCTAATCAGTTTTCATACCCTGCAAACCAGCAAGTCAGGAACTGAGTAGCAGTCATCAGTTAAATTACCACTGAGCATGCTAAGCTGCTATGCTCTCATTTTATTAATTTTTCATTATCAGAAGTTGTTTCAAAGAAAACAATCTATGCTAACTCAGAATAACTCCTTATTCTTTTCTTTTTCTGTCTTCAGATTTTGCATCAGTAGCTTGCATACTCCACTGCTTGGAACACTGTAAAGCCTGGGATATGATTAGATTTACATATCTAATATACGTAAGTCTATATGTATATGTAAATCTTACCTCTGTAAGCTAGGTCTCCTACAAGACCTAGGTCTCATCTAGGTCTCCTTAAAGGCAAATTGAAGTGGTATGACATGACTTTTTATTACCTTGCTGATCCTATTAACTCTTATCATATATACCCAGTAATGAAACATAGAATCATAGAATAGTTAGGGTTGGAAAAGACCTTAAGATCACCTAGTTCCAGCCCCCCTGCCATGGGCAGGGACGCCTCACCCTAGAACATGTTGCCTAAAGCTCTGTTCAACCTGACCTTGAACACTGCCAGGGATGAAGCATTTACCACTTCTCTGAGCAATCTATTCCAGTGCCTCACCACCCTCACAGTAAAGAACTTCTTCCTTATATCTAACCTGAACTTCCCCTGTTTAAGTTTTAACCCGTTACCCCCTGCCCTATCAGTACAGTCCTTAACGAAGAATCCCTCTCCGGCATCCTTGTAGGCTGTCTCCCTTCAGATACTGGAAAGCTGCTATGAGGTCTCCATGCAGCCTTGTCTCCTCCAGGCTGAACAGTTCCAACTTTCTTAGCCTGTTTTCATACAGAAGGTTCTCCAACCCCCTGATCATCCTCATGGCCCTCCTTTCAACTTGCTCCAATTAAGCATTTTTTAATGTTTAATTATGAACATACCTATCAAAATCATAGTTACAGATAAATAACTAGCACTTAAGGCTAAGAATGTATATCCAACATTAAGTATAAACCTAACTAATCCTCCCAGAATGTCAATTCATATTCTGTGAAGAGTTATACTTCCTAAGCAGATAACAGTAACATTGTGTATTTAGTTTACAGAAATAAGGTTAAAATACAAAAGATTCTTAAAATATTTCTAGATAACTCATCAGAAAGCAGCTTTTCAGAAAATGGCATGTGGTCCTGGCAGACAGCAAGATTAAGAGCAGTTGAAGTGTCACTTTGCATCAGGGAAGCCCAAGAACATCCTGGTTGTTATTAGCAAAAGTGTGGCCAGCAGGTCCAGGAAAGCGATTCTCTCCTTTTGCTTGTCCTGTATTTCATTGAAGACTATCCAGTATGTAAAAGACACTGACATACTGGAGCACATTCAGCAGATGACACCAAGATGAATAGGTATTGAATCTCATAATGCACAAAGAAACACACTAAACTGAACTTCTTCAACTTGAAGAGGCTCAAGGGAGAGCTTATTCCTCCCTAAAACTCCCTGCAATTGGAGTATGTTGTGAATAAGGTTCCAGACTTTCCTCAGAAGTGTGCAGTGGAAAGAAGTGTGGCAATGGGCACAAGTTGGAACACAGGAAATTTCTGACTCTACCTAAAGGACGATCTTTTTCACCATGAGAAGGATCAAAAAATGGCAGAAGTTGCCCAGAGACACTGAAAACTCCATCCGTGGAGATACTCAAAACCTTGACAGGACAAGATTGATCAACTTAATTAAAATAGGCTTGCTTTGAACAGAGGTTTGGACTAGACATCTCTGAAAGTCCCTTCTTCCACATTACTCGTTGATTCTATCAAATTATTATGTGCTTTTGTTATATATGACCATTCAAATTCCCTGTGTACTTTAACTCCCTGAAGCCTTCTGAAAAGACTTTCATTAATGTGTTAAGTAGGAATGCCTATTTTTTGACCATTTGCCTTCAAAGAAAAGGTTTCTCATTTAGTTGTGCTTGTTGAGATCTGTTCTGCCAAAGGGCTATAAGCTGAAATAGTGCCTTTCAAATTAGCTTGTCTCCTAGGTTTTTCTTGTC
This sequence comes from Psittacula echo, assembly GCF_963264785.1. Lineage (NCBI taxonomy): Eukaryota > Metazoa > Chordata > Aves > Psittaciformes > Psittacidae > Psittacula > Psittacula echo. The sequence continues at coordinate 25,782,626 of NC_137736.1, read as the reverse complement.
TTTCTAAGGAGTTTTTCTGTTATGAAGATAACTTGTAAGCATTCTATTTCTCCTTTTTTTCTCTCTATAAGATTTAATACCTTGGATTAGGGTGAAAACATCTATTGTAAAAACTATTTGCCTTCAGCTACCTTGAGAATAAAGGAAGGGGATTGGTGCCTTCAAATAACCTTTATTAATAATAATTCCATTACTGATAAACAATGAAAGATGGGAACATCACCTTGAAAGAGCACAATTTTTCAACAAATTCTCAACACTAGAACATTATTCATCAGTCTCTTGTGAAAATGGGTAATTACAAATAAATAGCACTGAATCTAAAATATTAAGTCTCATCACTGAGAAAAGTTGTACTGTAGTTTTGGAGGTTTGACCTTTCAAAATATAGCACAATGGAAAATAATATATATAAAAAAAATTTACACTGTTTCTCCAGAGAATTACTTGCACAATACAAGTTTATTTAAAGAGAAAATTTAATTTACTATATACATATACTCGATATGGAAATACACTGTATAAAAGCACTGTAGTGCAAAGGTGTTGAAGACTTTATGCTCTCCAAATTAGAAAATGTTTCTGCAACATTCAATTTCAGTTTTCTATGCACACTTAAAACATAAACATTTGTCAGTGTTACAGTATTAAATTGCCCTTTTCACAGCTCTGGAAATAGCAATGTAATGTTTCTCATTCTTTCTGAATATCCCTTACTGTACTGAGAATTCTTGCCTACCTCACCTGATTTTTAACTGTTTTAAAAGCTAAGATATGCAGATGAAAAAATATGCAGCAATTAAAGTAATTCTGCATATTTTTAAAAACCATAAACACAACCTTCCATCAGCATAATTCTGGAGATGCTGCAGTTTGCAATGAAGTTAACTTAGCTAGACATGCATGTAGATCTCAGACAGTCTTAACTGCAAATCACTGGTAAGAGATTTTACTTCAAAGCTCAACTGAAGTTTGTAACACTTTCTAAATTGGATTTTCCAAGAAACCTAAGGGATTTAATTGCCTGTCTACCACTGAAACAAGAATGTAGCTGTGCTAAAAGAGCAAAACATAAAACATATTTAGGAACTTGGTGATGTAGACAGATAGATACCTTTAAAAAGTATTTCAGAATCTGTAGGCCCTCCTGGAAGCTGCACAGAGGGCTAGGAGTCATAAGAAAGCAGCTGTACTAAGGAACTGCTACTCTCTAACCTAAAAATTCAGATCCTCAAAACTTTACTAAGCTACCACATAACCCTGGAAACATCTGAAACCTAATACTGCAAATAGAACAAAACAACAAAACTGACATAGTACTAAAATTATCTATTTCGTGACAAATGCAACATAGTTCGGTTAGTCGCTTCGCTTAAACATGTAGTTCATACCCTGCTGCTGCTCAACAGGAGATGAGCACTGACTACTATATCACATTCTGAGTCACATCCTACAGTATCTGTTGTTGCTCCAAGCTGTAAAAGGAGGGAAGTTCCTCAGGAAAAGGAGAAAGAAACACACCATCACTTAAAAAGTAGATAATAATAAACTAGCGACAGCCTATCTGAAATCTTTCTTAACTGTGGTATAGTCTTCTTCCAGAAGAATAACCTCTTAATATTGGCTCACATGGCTGACAATGGTGGTCATGTGAACCCGGTCTCACATGACTGACTAGTTATGGTCAATATAGGGAAAGGACAAAAAAATGGCTAGGAAAAAAACAGTGGAAGTCATTCCAAGTCCTGTCTTGGTCTCAGCTGTTGAATGAACATTCTTAAGGGACATATTCAGAAGCAAAGCAACAACAAGAAACAACATAAAAAGTAGTTTTTGGTATGTCCAGGGTAGCTCAGGAAAGTGTAATTATTACATCAGAACATCTTTTTAAGTACAGGGCAAAATTGATGGAAAACTGAATGTTAAATTACATGGGAATCACATGATAGAAAAATACTATCCTCTACAAAACTGCTCTGAAACAGAGGAATCTCAGGAACAGAGGAAATAGTATATTTTATTTAAAGACCAATGAACTGAAACCCTTGTTGACACCAAAGTTGATTAGAAGGCTATATATACATTAATCATGTTTTAAATAGTTTTGTCTGTTTCCTGAAATGGGCAAACATTTTCAGTTGTACTACATTTTGGAATTTTTCCAGGGCCTTAATTATTATTCTTGTCTTTCTTAATTTTCTACAGTTCTGAACAATATTTTGAGAAAACCACCAGTCTTTGCAGAGTTTATTAAATGAGACAGAACTGGTATTGCACACAATGTAAGCAGCTGTTACAATGAGAAGATTTCTTTTCTATTGGGGTTCTGGAAAAAAAAAACCAACATACTTTTTGGAGTCAGTAGTTTTGATTAGACAACATGCAATCTTCTTCCTATAGCTTTACTCATATTAAGAAATACCACCCAAAAGTAAGTTAAATATAGACTTCTTCAATGTTGAAAAACTAACTATCCTCCAAAAAAAAAAAAAAAAAACAAACCAAACCCAAACAACCCACAAAAAAAAGCAAAAAAAAAAAAAAGAAAACCAAAAAACACCAACAAAACCAAACAAACAAAAATACACACACACAAAAAAAAATCCAACAAAAAAAAAAAAAAAGACATTGCACCTGAGTGTTAAATGGTTGATATCTGGTTGTATATTAGTTATAGAATATTTAATAAAAGTAATTAGCAAACCCGGCATCCCCTCTTTATTTGATATCAGAGGGATTTTCTATTATACTATTATTCTACAGTTTTTACTAAAACAGCTGCCCAAAGTAGGAAAAATCATCCTATACTATTGAGCAGCAATAATAAATCTGGCAGCAAATCAGAAAGCAGCTTAATGAAACCTTCTGTTGATGATGGCTCATAATAACTTCTCCTTGTGTATCTCATTTTGTATATCGATTCCTAGAAGAAAGCCTAAAGTCAGTCTAATTTTTTTCATCAATAGTTCAAAAACATTTGAATCACAAGGTAATTTCAAAGTATTGTGTGCTAAATGACACCTGCAAACATGAATCTTATTGTCTAACATTTTGGTGTATTAATTTGAACATTCACCTGGAAGCAGTCTAGAGAAATCAGTCTGCTAGATATTTGGATTCCTCATTATAAGTAGATCAACATATATTTTCTTCATGATCTATTGCAATTTCTTAGAGACGGTAGAAAATGATAAAACTACAGTGAATTCTTTGTTTACTCAAGGATTTCCACACAGAAAATATCTGAAGAAGGGAATTATAACAGTGAGAATATTTTTATACCAATGTCTTTTGGAAGCTTGAATGCTGATATTGTCCTGATATGGTCAGGGAGGGATGATACTCTCTGTGAGGAGAGAACAGGGATGCCAGGTGCCAGACACAGCCAGTTCCAGCTATCCAACAGACCCACTGCAGGGCATGGCTGAGCCCTTGCAGACAGGATGGTGGTGCCTAGGGAAAGCCTGGGGCAGGAAGGAAAAAACCCTGCCCAGAAGTAAGGAGTGAAGGGAAAATATCAGAAACAGCCCTGTGAGCCCCAAGGGGAGGGAGAAGAGGTGCTCTGAGTTCCCCAGCAGAGATTTCCCTGCAGCCCCTGGAGACAGCCATAGTGGAGCAGGTGGACATGCCTGAAGGAAGCTGCAGCCCATGGGAAGGGCCACTGGAGCAGAGGAAAGGCATGTGGAGGAAGAAGAAGCAGTGGTGAGCTGTTATGGACAACATGTAACTCCCTATTCTCCATTCCCTGTTCCTCTTGAAACAGGAGAACAGCAAAGTCAAGCCTGGGAAGTAAGGGGAAAAGTGTTTTAGATTTTTCATTTTTGTTTCTAATCATCAAAAATTCTTTTAATTGGTACTTCAGGCTTATCAAGAAAATATAAACAACACTTTGCAACAAGTTTGTTAACACTTGCAGCTGTTATGTACTCCATAACCCTGGTATGGTGCAAGATAAATATTGTAAAACACAAAAACCTTCAGAACCTTTCAAATATAAATGTCTATTAAATAAAGAGTTATATTTTATTGCTTTTGAGATTTTTACTCTCTTATCTCCATTTAACATTTATTCAGGAAGTCACTATAACTTAGAAAAAACTGACACCATTTTACATTTAGTACCTTTTCATTGTTAATAAGGAAGAACAAATAAGCTACAAACAACTTATTTCTTCCAGAGTCAGCATCACCCTACTGAGGTCACTGGCAGCCACAGAAGGACGAAGGCACCCAGAAAAGATCAGGAAGAAGATTCCTCTGAAAAGATGAAAAGCTCCACTTAGAATATCAAACTTGACTTATTAAGTTGCAAATCTTCTTCAGCCTACTGAACACAACATACTCTATTCATACATTTGACATCTGCAAGTAGATGAGTCTATTCATCTTTAAGCTATCTAAATTTAGTCTCCATGAGTATCAAAAACTTAAGAGTCAAAGTTCCCCAAGACATAACTAAGGCAAAAGCTTCTGTGCTTACTAATGATTTAAATTTCTGTTCTAGACACTTAATAAAATCTCTTCTTCTAGTTTTTATGAAAAATAAGGAAAAGGTCAAAAAAATAAAATCAAATCTGTCCTCCCCTCACTAACCATAAGCACTTCTTATTTCTACAGCAGCTAATGCCATTTATACTCCACATTTCAATGCAAAAGTAATCAACTATGCACAAAGCAAGCCAATGTACCAAGAGATGATTGTGATGAGAAGAGACTGCAATATCATATACATTTATGTTCAAAGATGTACAGTATTAAAAGAGAAAAGGAAATCAGTACATTAACCAAAATAATTATGCCTTCTATTAAAAGTACCATTAATTCACATGTGGATAATGACTAAGTTTCATATAATTTATCAACCTGAATGAGTTTTATTTTTCTCAGGCAGTCCTTGTGAATATATTTTGTTTCTGTGCTTTCACATGTTTTAACAAACAGCAATAAAAGCAGTCATTACTTGGTTGGGGGCAATTTCTTCTTCTCCAGCTCCAAATCTAAAGTTAAATTACAGTTGGAATGTACCTTCACCGTTACCTGCATGTACACAGTGATACAGCAAACATGTACAGAAAGCAATCTGCACTGCAAACCACAAGACACGGGGTGCCAAACTGCCAAAGTTTATGAACATAAGCAGAACTGCATTCACAGCTACAGCTTAACAAATAACGCCAAGGAAGAAAAAAAACCCCACCCATAACCCAAAACTGCTTCACCCCCGTCCCTTGGTGACTCATATGCATTCACACATTAAAGGAAATCTTAGCCTGGCATTTTTCAGTCTGGAACATGAGGTTTTGGCAGTAGCTGACCACCAGTCATACAGGTATATATGGCAGTGACTGGAAACAGAAAGCCTTTTTTGCTCCATAACATACCAACAATTTATCACGTTTTCAAAGGCATAATGAAAAAAATAATTTCACAGAATTGCTACTGAGGGCATACTGAAAGTGGTGCATACTCCCAGAATATACACATGTGACTATATTTATAGGTATAGCTAAAGTTACACCAGCAGTTCCACTCTAGTAAGTCATCTTCTGATGCTTCATCACAATAATAATGAAAAAAAGAACACACTTTTAGATTTGAACTTTTGAACAAACCAAAAGGAATTTCCCCTCACCTTCTTAAGCACCATACTCAAGAAGAAGTATTTGAAAAAAAACATGTGATTTTACCTTCTCCACCCTTCCCTGGCCACAGTGGTAGATGGCAATGGATTGGGTCCAGGAAAGAAAAGAACCATACTGGCATGGAACTCAGAACAGGGTATCTATCTCACCTTCCTGGCCAGAAACTATCTCACCCCTTCCTGCCACAAGTAAGCTGCTTCTGCTTTCCAAGGGAGATGTGGTGTCTCTTTCCCACTGGAGTTGCCAGAGTAATGTAAGCAGTTTACAAAAGCAGTGAACAAGAATCTGAGAGAAAAGATAATTTGCTATAGCTTTAAGTCATTCACCTAATAAAACTCAACAAGTTACAGCATGTGTTGGGTAACCCACTGCATTTCACCGAAGACATAGTATCTCTCATCTTTAATACACAGTTAACATTGTAAATAGCTGGGTTTCGTCCAACACTGATCTTTTTTTCTATTTAGGGTATCATTGCATGAGACTGCAAGTCCTCCATCTATTAGAACTTATAACTTGGATCAAGGAAGCTAATATTTCAGCTATCGGTAGTTCTCAGATTCCTTTCTGAGCGTGACAACTCTTTGTTTAAAGCAATTTAGCTAACTCTCCTGAGAAGATGAAATGATTTGCCTCAATAATCTTTTCCTCACTTAGGCAAGCTGTTAGTCTCTATGTGGACATTGTGTTTCTTGTCTTTCATCTAGGAATAAAATGAATAGAAATAAATAAGAATGTGTTTGCATGTGTGTGTGTGTATATATACACACTGGACAATTCACAAGAGGCTCTGTCTGCTGTACAGGGAGTTCCTGGCACCATGTGTTTAATCAAGCATTTACTAAATGGCATATAATACATTGCTTTCTTATGCTGCATTGTTTTGGTTTTGGTACAGCACTGCATTAGATTGGTAATACATGTATATGTGATAGATATCAGACATATTTGTCTGAAGAATCCTAATGATTAAGCAGATACAACACATGCAGCTTGTCTACTTTTTGTTTTTGCAGTTGCACATCTAAGCTTCAGTAATACCTGACAAAAGACACAATGTACTTCTCCTGATTACAGTGCAAATCTGTGTTAAATACAAATATTTCCGTAACTTCAAGCTTAAATATATTTTTAAATAAAACAATCCAACTAAGAAATAACATCCATTTTGCTGACAGAATCAGAAGATTAGCCATAAAATTGAGGTTTTAACAGGAGGATCAATCCTGATACATGTTTTTGACATGAAATATTGCTTGGTGCTGCTTCTTGGGAAATAATAAATTCACTGAGGTGCTACATTAATCAGACCACCCACGACAGCTTTAATATATATCTCCTTAAATGAAACTCATTGCTTTTACAGACACATAATACCATTCCTCTGTCAGCTTTTAAAGTCAGTCTTTAAGCAATACAGAAGAAGCAGGTGTCACAGGCAGATTTCTCATTGAATATTCATTGTGCTGCCCGCAGTATTTTGAAACCAATATCCACTCTAAGAAAAGGTAGGGAGAGATGCAGAATATTGTCCTCCTTAAAGGACTTACTTTAAGGAATAATTATCTGAATAGCAGGAGGTACTGATTTTTAAAAGTAGTTTCATAGAGAGGAAAAAAATGACGAACTATTTTAGCAGGAAACTAAAAAAAAAAAAAAAAGTGTATCATAAATTAACATATTTAGTGTAAAACTATGAATTCACATAGAAAAATATAGGGAGAAGTATATCTGAAATCCATAGTTAATCTTTCATTCATATATTCCTTGACACACATTTCTAAGTACTATCTCTTCTTTGCTGTTGATCTTTTAAAAACAGGATAGCCTTACTTCACAACTCCAGGTCAAACAAGCAATGAAATATTTTGTGAGCTGAGATAACATTGATTCATGAATTATTCTTAGGATATTGGCACTTCAACCTATTTAGCTTATCTCAGACCCTTGACAACAGCAGTTGGTATAACCTATCACTAAACATTGATGGTTTTTATATTATGGTTTAGCAAGGGCTTAGAGATCCTTGATCTCCAATTCTTAAACACCGAGAAGCTATTATCAGCATTGTTCTTTTAAGAAAACTCTTCATAGAATACGCAATTCAGTCATTTTCTTCTTCACAGACACACTGAACATAAAACCTAACCCTCACAGGAATTCACTTAACCTAATGTATATAACCTAATGGATGTACATGGATTGCTGCTGTTGACCTCAAGATAGCCAGTGTTCCAGATGAAGCAACATTCCCAAGCTACAACCTACAAATCAAATTCAATTTGCAAGATGAGCAAAGGGCTTTCTTGTAACAGGAGCCAAAACAACTGGCACACCTTGGGAATGAGGGAAGAAAAGCTTTCTCAGAAAACAGGACAAGACTGTGGAACCATCTGCTCCAGAAAGAGATTGATATTTACTGAAATAGAAAGAAGACTGAAAGAAGAGACATACAACACTAGAACTGGGATGCCTATTTAAGTCTTCTGTTCAATCTACCTCCATAAGCAATTCTAAGTTCTGTGGCTACCGAGCTTTTTAGTGTGGTTGGCTGGTTTTCCTGGAAGTGATCACCAAGTACAAGCCAGGCAAAGCATTTCTAGCTTTAAGACTCTGTTTTACTCGTCATCTAGCCTTCTTCAAAGGGACAGCGGGCTGAAGTTTTTCATAGAATGACAGAATCATAGAAGAGTTTGGGTTGGAAAGGACCTTAGGATCATCTGGTTCCAACCCCCCTGCCATGGGCAGGGACACCTCCCACTAAAGCCATGCCACCCAAGGCTTTGTCCAACCTAGCCTTGAACACTGCCAGGGATGGAGCATTCACAACTTCCCTGAGAAACCCATTCCAGTGCCTCATCACCCTCACGGTAAAGAATTTCTTCCTTATATACAATCTAAACTTCACCTATTTAAGTTTGAACCCGTTACCCCTTGTCCTGTCACTACAGTCCCTGATGAAGAGTCCATCCCCAGCATCCTTGTAGGCTCCCTTCAGACACCGGAAGGCTGCTATGAGGTCTCCACACAGCCTTCTCTTCTCCAGGCTGAACAGCCCCAACTTTTTCAGCCTATCTTCATATGGGAGCTGCTCCAGTCTCCTGATCATCCTCATGACACTCCTCTGGACTTGTTCCAACAGTTCCATGTCCTTTTTCTGTTGAGGACACCAGAACTGTACACAATAGTACAAGTGAGGTCTCATGAGAAAGGAGTAGAGGGACAGGATCACCTCCTTTGACCTGCTGGTCATGATCCTCTTGATGCAGCCCAGGATATGGTTGGCTTTCTGGGCTGCGAGCTCACACTGCCGGCTCATGTTCATTTTCTCATCAACCAACACCCCCAAGTCCTTCTCCACAGGGCTGCTCTGAATCTCTTCTCTGCCCAACCTCTAGCTGTGCCTGGGATTGCTCCAACCCAGGTGTAGGACTTTGCACTTGGCATGGTTAAACATCATAAGGTTGGCATCAGCTCACCTTACAAGCCTGTCGATGTCCCACTGGATGTCATTCCTTCCCTCCAGCTTATCAACCGAACCACACAGCTTGGTGTCATCCGCAAACTTGCTGAAGGCGCACTCAATCCCACTGTTCATGTCACCGACAAAGACGTTGAACAAGACCGGTCCCAACACCGATCCCTGAGGGACACCACTCGTTACTGGTTTTCAGCTGGACATCGAGCCATTGACCACAACTCTTTGCGTGCGGCCATCCAGCCAGATCTTTATCCACCTAGTGGTCTACCTATCAAATTGATGTCTCTCCAATTAAGAGAGGAGGATGTCGTGACGGACAGCGTCAAACGCTTTGCACAAGTTCAGGTTGATGAAGTCAACTGCTCTACCCCTGTCCATCAGTTCTGTAGCCCCATCATAGAAGGCCACCAAATTGATCAGGCAGGATTTCCCCTTAGTGAAGCCATGCTGGCTGTCACCAACCACCTCGTTGGTTTTCATGTGCCTTAGCATTTCTTCCAGAAGAATCTGCTCCAAGAGTTTGCCAGGCACAGAGGTGAGACTGTCTGGTCTGTAATTCCCTGGGTCATCCATTTTACCCTTCTTGAAAATGGGGGTTATATTTCCCTTTTTCCAGTCATCAGGAACTCCACCTGCCTGCCATGATTTTTCAAATATGATGGACAGTGGCTTAGCAACTTCATTTGCCAGTTCCTTCAGGACCCGCGAACGGATTTCATCAGGTCCCATGGACTTGTGTACATTCAGGCTTTTAAGATGGTCTTGAGCCAGATCCTCTCCTACTTCTACTTGAGCCAGATCCTCCTTCAAAATAGTGGGCCTAGAGTCTTCATTCTCACAATACCTGCGTCTGCCTTCCAAGACTTGGGTGGTGTGGTCAGAGCCTTTGCCAGTGAAGACCGAGGCAAAGAAGTCATTAAGAAGCTCAGCCTTCTCCAAATCCTGGGTAGCCAGTTCTCCTGATAGCTTCCACAGGGGGCCTACGTTGTCCCTAGTCTGTCTTTTATTCGCTACGTACTATAGAATCCGTTCCTGTTATCCTTAACATCCCTAGCCAAGTTCAATTCTAACTGGGCCTTAGCTTTCCTAACCTGGTCACTAGCTTCCTGGACAACATCCTTGTATTCTTCCCAGGCAGCCGTCCTTGCTTCCACCTTTTATAAGCCTCTTTTTTCCTTTGAATTTTCCTCAGCAGCTCCTAATCCATCCAAGGAGGTCTCCTGGCCTTCCTGCTGCACTTCCTTTTAGTTGGGATGCAACACTCCTGAGCTTGTTGCAGGTGATCCTTGAATATCAACCAAGAGTCTTGGGCCCTCCTGCCCTCTAGGGCTATATCCCATGGAACATTACTAAGCAGCTTCCTGAAGAAGCCAAAGTCTGCTCTCTTGAAGTCCAGGGCAGTCAGCTTGCTGCACACTCTTCTTATTGTCCTGAGGATCTCAAGTTTGACCATCTCATGATCACTGCATCCAAGGCTGCCCTGGAGCATTACATTTCCAACCAGCCCTTCCCTGTTGGTGAGCACGAGGTCAAGCATGGCACCTCTCCTTGTCGGCTCCTCTATTACTTGCAGAACAAAGTTGTCTTCCACACAATTGAGGAACCTCCTGGATTGCTTGTGCCGGGCTATACCGTCGCTCCAACAGATGTCAGCGTGGTTGAAGTTCCCCATGAGAACAAGGGCCTGTGAGCATGAGGCTTTTCCTATCTGCCTGTAGAGTGCTTCATCCGTAGATTCCTCTTGATCAGGAGGTCTGTAACAGATCTGCACAGTAATTTCCCCCATAGCTGTCCTCCCTTTAACCCTGACCCACAAACTCTCTGTCGACTGCTCATCTGTCCCCAGACAGAATTCCATACTCTCCAGCCTACCCCTAACATAAAGAGCAACTCCCCCTCCCTGCCTTCAGGGCATGTCTTTTCTAAAGAGCCTGTAACCTTCCATTCCAACACTCCAGTCGTAGGAGTCATCCCACCATGTTTCTGTGATGCCTACTATATCATACCCCCGTAGACGTGCACACATCTCTAATTCCTCTTGTTTGTTCCCCATGCTACAGGCGTTTGTATAGAGGCATCTGAGCTGAGCTCCAAATGAAGTCGGCTCATTGGCTGGAGTGGCTGGAATATCACTACATTGCTCCGAGCATTTATTATAGGTGCTGGCAACTGACTGAGTGTGTTGGGATGGAATGATGCCCCCCCTCCCCCAACACATCTCGTTTAAAGCAACCTTAACCAGCCTGGCAAGCCTCCTACCAAAACCGCTCTTCCTCTTCTTTATCAGAGCAGCTCCACCAGTTCGTCTAATATATCAGTCACACTTCCTAATATGAAATAGCAAAATGAAAATGTAAAGACTCTAATTTCACCATTAAGTAGCAGTATCAATGCCAGACTATAGAAATACAAAGTAACTAAAAACTTTATACAAATATTACTGCATTATTTACTGCATTCATTGAATCCCATGTGTGTTTTTTTTAACATGGGAATGCATTCAAATTACATCTTCAAATCATCGAGAAAATTGTTCAGTGCTTCAGAAATGGTTGCAGACATCTGAAGCTGAGAAAGGGCAGGATTGAAGGTAAAGACGAGAAGATAAACAAGTCTATTGTATTGAAGGTACCACATTTTCACAACTGTAGCTAAATTCCTCACAATAATTAAAACTGAATTCTCATCAGTCCTCTGTTCTTTGAGGAACATGAAGACTATCAGGCTGATCACTGGTAATGAAATCATTAATGAGCTAGAAATTCCTAGTCATTATACATAGCACATGCATAGAGATCCAGACCAGTGAAAAAAGTCTGGATCATCAACTACTGTGAATAAACAGATATCTATCAATGCTGAAAAAATAACACAGGCTGATACACTCCAAGGAAACTGGTAGACATGTATTTTTTCCAGTCTATTTATACACGCTTGTGCTGAATACAGTATTACTTTTAATTTTCTCCCAACATCATATTCAGAGGAAGTAGATATTTCTCTAAAGAAAACTTAACTTGTCCTTTGTTAAATAAAAGTAAACTAAACAGTGTTCTTGAATGCCCAGATACAGAGAACAAAAAGAAAACAAGTCGTCAAGGTGAAATTTGAGTATTGTACAGTCTATATCCTATTTCAAGGTCACCTGAGGAAAACCTTAAGTCCATTTGCTTCTTCTACTAAAGACCTAGGCTTTTTGCTAGACATTTTTTCAGAAAGGAAACCTTTTCTGTGAAGCTGTGCATGAGTTACATATGCACAGTCTGTGAGACATGAAGGGATCATGCTCTGATCGGCACTACTAGATTTATCTTTCGTTCACAAACTGATTATATTGCAAGGCAGCTTTCATAGCATGAAATTAGCAACACAGTGAGTTGTTTCTTACCTTATTGTGTTTCTTGTAGAGAGGAGGCAGTACAAGTTGCTTTCTCACACCCTGTGCTGAGGAGCAGGTACTCAGTCCTATCCCTCCCACCCACCCAACCAGTAAGGCCTCACCACATCTCTGCAGAGCAAATCAAGGGAAAGCTTAGAGGCTTAAAGAGAAAAGAGTAAGCCATAGTTAAGGTATCAGGAAGGAAATTTCTGCTACAAAAAGAAAGCAAAAAATTTCCAACATTTCTGTTTCTGCTACAGTTTCTCAGGGGAATGTGATAGTCCTTGTTGGCTTTTTATGAGAAGTAATATCACAGTACAGCAGATGAATTGCAGCTGGAGAGCAAAGTAAAACAGAAGCAAGTAATACTTGAAGCTCAATTTTCACAAGGTTCTCAGCAGCCCAATAAAACAGAAATACTCTGAACAAAGTCTGAAATTCTTCTATTTTGGAATAAAACTTTCATTTTCAATAAAAAGCTTTTTTGGCTTTTTTAAAGAAAATTTAATGAAAACTTTAAACTGCTTTTCAACATGCTCCTGAAAAGTACATGCAGAAATTTTTAATGCTTTTTCTTCCTCACCTTACTATGCAGAATAACCTGGAGACATGAAGTCAAAACTTGCTGCCTCGCTCACTCAGCTACACTTAGACCTCCAGCCTAATTGGTTCTTGAAGGAGCAGCTAATATAGGATTTCCCTATCCAAGTTCTCACCTCTTGCTGATTACCGGGATTCCATGGAGATTTGACTAGGAAATTGTCTCCTCCTTGCAGAAAGTTCATCCACTGGCTTACATCCACCTGGAAGTTTCTTCTTCCAAGTATTGAACCTGGTGATACTGGTGCTCAGGGAAAACAGGCACAACTCAGCTGGTAATACTCCAGTTCTGAGACTCCCAATTCATTTGAGATTGAGTGTCCAGTGTCCATTCATACCAGCTTGTATGCAGTACAATATTCTACTGAACATGGTACATTGTCAAATCACATTTAAATCAGGATTTTCTTCAGATTTTATAGGAACTCAGTATAATGAAATAATGACTAAACTGCCCTTTTTTGCATACTTTTAGTTTAGTCATTTACAATATTTAGTCGCATTTTTCCCTACTTTCCTATTCTATACATTTTTTAAGTGAATACCTCTTTCTCTAAAAAGTCTAGTGGACAACTGAGTATGATCTACACGGCTTAAATTCTTTCAAGTCATGTATATGGGGGACAACAATCCATTTTCCTAAAAGTACCATCCCTTACTTCTCTGTTCCCTCGTTTACCTACGAAAAAAGGTGAATAACTAGCCAAAGGAAAGGCCAAAATTCATAGTACACTGTGCTGGTCCACAGCCACACATAAACTTTTGCTTATATGATGTCATTTAGCATGAAGAAATCCCGGGCAAGTTTCACTTCACTGAATTTCATATTTTTAACAGTAAAGACATCTCCATTGAAGCTAGTCATCTAAGTTCACTTTAGGAAAAGGAAAAATGTAACCTCTGGGCACAATTTATCTAACTCTTAACAAATGGCTGAAACAGGTCAGATGAATCATTCTCTATTTTTGTGCACTGACTATAAAAATAGCTTGATAGCTTACATGGTACTGTCTTTTCACTGTAGACGTACATCAGTGGATGGGAGGAGGGAATAAATATCAAACGTCTGACCACTCTTAAGAAAAGCCATGGAAATATATAGGATAACAATCCACTATTACACAATCAAAAGGGAAGCAATAATATTGCATCAAAGCAACTGGAAAATATAAAAATGCTACTATGATAAAATGGTTTGAATTCTGCTAGCTTGTTATTTTCAAGGAAGAATATTCATGTTGGGTTTGAGACTTAATTACTGCAAATTATGGAAAGCAAGAACAAGTTATAGGTTTCCTTCCAGCTAACTACCAAACTCATAAACATCAGAACAGAGTAAAATGTGCTATAGAAAAAAAGATCTTTATTTCAGTAGAGTCTTTAAGTTTACACAGAAATTTTTATACAACGTATTAACTACAAAGCTCAGTCTCTTGGTTACTTAAAAACTGTAGAATTTATGTCCATTGCTATCTGAAATGCAGCACTGGGAAAAAAAAAACAACCTTTAAAACACTGAGAAAGAAAGAAACTACTAAACTCTAATTGTTAAGCAAACCTTCAAATCTCTATCAGTTTCAATTTTCTAATAAGTTTTATGTACTGATGTTTCAAAACAAAAATTTACTGAAATGTACTAAATATGCTAAACTAATAATAAATTATATTGTAAGAAAAAAACAAAGCTATCAAAAGTAAATAAAATGCTTAACAGAGATAAAAGGCTTAACAGAGATAAAATATATTAAAGAAAATGTGGTACAAATATGAAAAAGTTAAAACAAAAAGGGCTTTCCACTCCATCCCCCATTTGTTTATACCTTATTTTTAATCAAGAAAGATCTCATTTCAATACAAGAAGTATCTCATTTCAGATCCTTTCAATGAAGTTGCAGAGATCTAATGCCAGTCAGTTAAAATTCAATCAAGTAACATAGCTGAAAATTTCTTTCTGGCTTATAGTATGATATCATGCTCCAGGTGAAATATCTATACTATGAAATAACTTACAATATACAGGAAATGCAATTTGTAGCAAAGGAATCAAGATAGAATAAAACTAAGATTGCCAATGAATCCATTCCCATACTATTGCTAGAGACGTTTTTCATAGTGAACAGCATGGTATTGCTTACATATGTGTATTGACTTACAAAAGACTATTTGTACAGTAAGTAACTATGGCTGCTTATTGTTGCTAGCAGTGCAAGCATCTACATACATTTCATTAAATAACTTACAGTTATTTAACAAAAACTTACAGTTATTTAGGATAAAGAATTCATTACCCATCCCTTGGTTTATATAATTTCCTATGTAATTAGCTTGTAAAATTTTAACAAATCAACTTCTTGGTACATATTTGCTTCGCTGGAGACATGTTTACAGCATTAGTGAAAGCATATCCTTATAAATCTAGCTACACATATGTAATGTATGACTTTCTCCTATGCTTCATGAATATGTTACTTTACTCAGGACAGATCTGACTTACTAGTGTTTCTTTGCCTATACTCCACAATCGTTACTAGGATGAATAGGTAAGAACACATCCAAAAATGTCTATCCAGTGCAGGCAAATGCAGCAGCCCCTGAGATTATCTGTAAAGACAGACATAAGCAAAGGGAATTTTCTGGATAAGATTATAGAATCATAGAATCATAGAATAGTTAGGGTTGGAAATGACCTTGAGATCATCTAGTTCCAACCCCCCTGCCATGGGCAGGGACACCTCCCACTAAATCATGTCACCCAAGGCCTCATCAATGTATGATATCATACATTTATACAAGAAGATTTAACCAGTTCAAATAAACCAAGTTAAACAGTAAGAAAATAACAAGGAAACAGTGAACATTATTGTTATGCAATTGAATTTTCTGTGGCTATTATATACAGATTCTACAAACTGTTATTCAAGGGCTTAATTCCAAAAAGTATTACTTATGCACATCTTTCCATTGACTTGAATAAGCCTACTAGTGTGAGCGTAAATGCATAGCATAATATACGGGTTCTGTTTTACATGTAGTATACTTGATTTCATGCTCTAATAATATTGCTGATTTATTTCTTCCATTAAGTAATCCTCTTGACTTTCTCTAATAATTAAATTGTAAGTTGTTTTCCAGAAGAGATGAAAGTGAAGCTATGTGGCAGAAAGGAGTATAAGAAAAACCTGGTCATTGCACTTGTATATCAATACTTTATTAATTTACCACAGATAGTTTATTTTAAAATGAAGAATTAAGACATTCAGCAGCTGTACTTGCAGAGATAAACAAATTTATCACACATCAAGTCTTTCTGCTAGCTTTATTTAAGAGATTAATGTCTGTTTCATTTCATTCCCAGTCATATGCTTATCATTTGATGATACTTCTTTTTTCATGTTTTACTGAAGCATTAAAAAAAATACTCCCTCCAAGTTTTATAAGATGCTGACTATAGATACACATTTTTATACTTAAATACCCTAATAATTTAGTAATAATAATTAATTTCATGATGCACTGCATAACAGCACATCAGATTTGAGAATGAAAAGTAATTACAGAGCCATTCAAAACCACTTGGTTTCTGTTCAAACACAGTGCAACTTTGAATTCTAGTGTTAAGAAAATAGCATACAACCAAATTTCTTCTCTGCAAGTGATTCACCAGAAATGAAGTCTCCTTGCTCCTTTCCCCTCCTTCAGTTTCTGAATTGTGTATATTTATAAAGTTTAACACATTCTGCTCTTTTAATCTGAGCAAATTTTCTGATGTTTCCGGGATGTACTTACTCATGTGAAACCATTCAAACCCATAACTGGATAATCTTTAGGTCCTTTCCAATTCTAACTATTCTATGATTCTATAACCAAGCTAGTTATGTTCTTGAGTTGACTTCTCTCATACCAGTCTGAAGTTAAATCCCTGACCACAGAAAAGACCCTTTTCTGTCAAAGGTATTCCACTCAGGTGTAGAAACCCCATTCTTTTTATTTTCTAATAATAGTAAGACTTGAAACATTCTAACTAGAGATATTTTCATTGATAAAAAGATATCCTATGATTCTCTAAATAGAAATTAAAGTGAAATATAGGAAGACTTGTAAAGGACATTGTTTTTTAACTTAGTTGCACTTGAAAACTCAAATCAAGGATTGATACACAAAGACAAGAGAAAGGACATGAAAAAATTTTGTACTTCTGTAAATATATAAACATATATATGTATATATCCTTCCTTGTATTTCTTACTCTTAATCCTGATATTGAAATCTATCCAATATCTCCATTTAATATTCTTTCCTTCCTAGTAT
The DNA here is from genome assembly GCF_963264785.1 of Psittacula echo. Taxonomy (NCBI): domain Eukaryota; kingdom Metazoa; phylum Chordata; class Aves; order Psittaciformes; family Psittacidae; genus Psittacula; species Psittacula echo. The sequence goes on along the minus strand of NC_137736.1, from coordinate 25,765,216 downwards.
AAAGAATCCCAGCACCACCAAAGAAAAATCCAACCTGGTAAGTAAATCAACAAAAAAAAAAAAAAATTAAACTAAAGGGGTTGTTACTCTATAATAATCATTATGGAGATGGCAGACCGCACTTTTTTGATCTTTGTGTTTTCTAGATTACTTAAAAGACAGAACATATATATGCATGCACGCTGCAGTAACAAGAAGATCAAGCAGCTCAAAATTACCATTTGGACATTTATGAAAATCTACTAATTATCAGAATATATAATTTACTTGTGCCCCCACTATGGATTGTGTGTGCTGTTTCCTTGAAAGGTGTTATGTTTACTACACAGGAGACATAAAATCAGGAGGACGTCTCTGAGCATGATTAGACCAAAAAGCAAATTTAAGAAAGAAGGCTTCACGAAAAGGGACGGTGAGCAAAGAGCCCGCAGCACACACAGAGACCACGAGCTGCCTCAGAAGTACAAAGCAGCAGGCATGCTGAAAAGTCACCATGAAAAATACACAAATTTAAAGAGTATTTTATGGAACTCATTTAGAGTTATAACAGCTGTGGAAAGTAGCTGGTTTGAGAGTAAACACAAAAAAATTTAGTCTGTACATAAGGCATAGAGAACAATTTTGTTATTAAGCCATTTATTTTAAACCCATTGCACTTAACAGTTTTCAAAAGTTACCTTATTCCTCTGTTTCTTTGTGAAAATCTAACAATCACTTTCAAAGTCTTTTGGAGTGTTACCTTTAAGGAAGGTATAGCAGCTGCACGTTCCATTAGGCCCACTAAGAGAAGAGAATAAGATGCAATAGAATTGTTCTCTTTTCCACCTTTCCTTCTCCTTTGCTGTTCTTTTTCCTTCTCCTCATCTCTTTTCCTTTCCTTCTGAAAACAGAAGTCAGATCTTTGCATGGAGCTGAACCAGTCAGCCACACAATTCAAATGGAATATTCAGTGTAGGAGGACTAGTATTTTTTCCCCAGGGTAGATTTAGATTAAATAGTAGGAAGAAGTTCTTTACAGTGAGGGTGATGGAGCACTGGAATGGATTACCCAATAACCTGTGGATGCTCCAGCCCTGTAAAGTGTTCAAGGCCAGAGCTTTCAGTAACCTGGTCTAATGGAAGGTGTCCCAGCCCATGGCAGGGGGGTTGGAACTAGATGATCTTTAAGGTCTCTTCCAACCCAAGCCATTCTGTGATTCCATGGTTATGGTAGTAACAAGCCCACTTTTTTTCCCGTTAATTACGTGGAAGCATGCAAGCATGCTAGTGTCAAAATGCTAGTGGTCTCCAGTGGCCAAAGGAAACAAAACACTACTCTCCCATACACACTGCTTTAAGCAACAGTGATCTGTACATCAGGCAATAATTTTTATCTAGCTTGTCGCCTCATATCCCTGCCTAAAATTCTGAAGGATCTCAGTAAATTTCTCAGGTTTTTGGCATGTGTTGCTCCTAACTTCCTATCACTGAATGCTAAGCTGCAGTCAAGGGCAAATTCTGACTGACTGAAAAGTTATGTTGGTTTTTAACTTATACATCTCCCTCTCTCTTTTTAATCTCTGTCTTTGGAATAAGCAATGCAGTACTATTTGCTGAGAAGCCTTTAAACTTTGTGTTGCCCTGGCATGAGGCTTTTCTTGGAAAGTTAACAATTTCATCAAATTTGATAGTATCAGAAACAGTTTATCATTTAAACAAAAAAAGGAAAAATAAAGTTTCTTATCCTGCTCAGTGCAGAAAGCATTCAGCTGAGATTGAGAAGACCAGTAAGACGTGAGGAGCTATCATTAACTGAGGAAAAAGAAAAATAAAAAAATCTTGACTGTGCTAATATGAAAATTTATGGAGCACAACATCCCCTGCAATCAATACTTCACATAGTCATGGTTAATCCCTCCCAAAACAGGCTAAGTAGAAAACGGAAAGAAAAAAAGAAAAAAAGTGTGGTGAAAGGCAACAGAATGGACAGATATAGAACAGCTTCTGTATTTTATAATGAATAAACAAAACACATTTCTTCAGCTTCAAAGGAAAAATAAAACTGACCATAGAGGGATTGAACAGATGACTAGAACATGATGGGTGATATAAAGAAAGCTAAACAGTGAACAATTATTCCTTATTTTTCATAGCACAGATTAGGAAACACATGATACTACCACAGTAACCAATTCAAAATCATGAGAAGGAATTACATTCTTCACACAAATTGTGATTAAATATTGAAACTCACAGGAGACCAAAAGCATAAATTAATTCATAAGAGAATGAATTCATGGAAGAGATATCATTTAACCACCACTAAATACAGTGGTTTAATGTAGCCTCTGGCTAATAAAGTAATTGATCTTCTTATTGCTGGAAACTGAAGGAGGAAGACCTTCTCCAATTTACTCTGGTGTTACACGCTTTGCCTACCGTCTGCTGCTGGGTACTGCTGGGGACAAGTCACTGGACTAGAGAGACAGCGATCTCTTCACTATGGCAATGCCAAGCTCAGAAAAACTATACTCACAGTAAATATTTCATTTTCAAATCCACTGTGGAATAATTTTACAACAAATCATTTGTAAAAATAAGCAGTTATGAATGCTCATCTAAAGCACAGTATTTAGATGACCAATACCCACCAGTGCGAAGTGTTTTCAATATTTTGAATGCAGAGCAAGCAGCAGTACATATTGTACTTCACTATAACAGGCATGAAAGGACTCTAAACTACACTAATAAAACAACTAAATTATTTTAGTCTTTTGGGAAAGTATTTACTAATATATTACTTTACAAATCACATTAAAAAACTAAAAATCATTTGACATCAAATTGTAATACATACAAAATATCACACTAATCATTAGCCCCAAAACTTCAACGACTCAAACCGAGATTATAATCTGTCCCAGATCTTGGAATTCAGAGTTGCTGCATTTGCCCACTAACAAAGTGAGATTTTGTCTTCCTCTCCAGCCAATAAGAATTCAATTACTAAACCAAAACTAAACCAAAACAAAACAAAAACCAAACATAAATGAATGCACTGTGATTGAATAAGATAAGAGAGACTGGCAGTTAGAGTTCATCTACATGGTTTCCCTTGCACTTCTACAATACTAACCACCTTTGCTTTTCCTGAATACATAATATTGAAAACCAACCGCAGAATCTGAATAATACCATTTACTTCTATTCTTTAAGTTATTTTTGCAAATGTTGCCCATCTCTAATGCAAACTTTGTTCCCTTGTATAGTGAATTTATTGTTTTATTGAATTAAATGTAGCACAAACTGTTGTTGAAGCCGAGTACCAGCTTTTGCTCAAAGCATAGCTTTTTTTGCCTAACAGCAGCAGCTGAAATTATGCATCAGACATCTTATTCATCTTACATTTGATATTAATTATCATAGCATATAACCTTTTCATCATCAGGGAAGGCCATCTTTGAATTACACCAGTATGAAGGGAAAAAAAGCCTGTACAATTCACATTTGGTAGAGCACAGAGGATTTTTTAAGAAGCTGAAAGATAGTTGACCCCACCTGCTGAGATGCATTGATGTAAAAGATGGGAAGGGGCCCAAGGACTCAAGTCTCAGCGCTAAGATTTCCACTTTGAGGAAAAGCAATGTCTCAAGCAAAGAATATGTCTGTTTCCCTGGGGGAAATGAGGGCTTAGCATTGCATAATTTAAAAGACACCAAAAAAAATATTATTTTCTTGATACTGAAAGCTTTAGAGGAATTACTTATTACTTATATCAGTCAATAAGTATATGGTTTTAAAGTATCAATATCCTTAAGCCCTGCAGAAAAAAAACCATTAAATAATAATGGCTTATCAGCCACGATCAGAAATAATTCCCTGTTTGCATCTTGTGCATACACTGCTTTTACTTTCTTTTCTGGCTATTTGCTTTCTTTCCTTCATGAATCATTTTCATAATGAAATCCTTGTCAAATTTCATTACAGCATGTCATGTCAAATCAGGGACACAGATGTTAATCATAAGATGCAGTAGTTCTGTATTATATATCATCTCCTTTTAAAACTGACATTCAAGACACTGAACAAAACTCTGGGAATAGAGAAATATTTGGCAAAATAAGAGCTGCTGCTTTTAAAGGAGACAGAAATTCATCTAGAAGCACAAAATAAACTATGATAAAGGTGAATCATTCTGTAAATGGAAGGAGTCTATAAAGAATAGTTAGCAAATTTTAATGACATTAAATGGTATTTTACATTTTGTTGTCCTGAACTTTTTCACAGTAGCCTCCAAGATTTTCCAAATTCATTGAATAATTAATGAAATATAATTACATAAAGGAAGATGATTGTAATTTGCCCAAACATAAACTTCTCACCTTCCACTACATTGTAATATAGCTCTCTAGTCAATTTTACATGTTTTAGAATAAAAATCTGAATGAAGCCTGAACATCATGGTAATAAGAAAAGAAGTATGTCATACTGTTGTACTATCTCGTAATTTTGAATATATTTTGGTGCAACCTCTTTTTTTAACCTTATACAACATAGTTGTAAATCCTTTTTTTCAGGAAAGGGGTTGTATCAGCAGGAGCATAGTTTGCTGGCTAACCTTGAACCAATCACTTGGCCAAGGCAGCACATAACCCAAAGATACCACTTTCACTTATTTTCTGTTCATTTGTTTGTCTGATGCAATTACATTGTCAAGCTCTTAAAAATAGCGTCTTTCTTAAGGTTACACATAAAACTACGGCAAAGCTCAAAGTAAGGTTGTATATCCTGAACTGCTTTGAAGATCTCAGCCTTATGTTCTTCCAGCAAGACTGAGGTTTAATATAAGTATGAATAAGCCAGATCAATTTTATTAACTTTGACCAGTTTTACATTTGTCATTACTACAGTTTGCATTCTTCATCAACTGTTTTCATCATGCGAACTACTGCTCAGTTATTATTCTTACCTTACAAAGATAAACACTGAGGTCAGTTTAAATGTTGTAGTACAGGATAACTTATTACCAGAGTTGGAAGTAAACGATAACACATTAAAAAAAAAACAGTTTATTTTTCTTTTTTAAAAAATCTATGTCCTGGGATATGTCTGTGTGAGACCATTAAGCCCCTCAGAATGGTTGCTATGTATGTATATACGTACAGGGAGAAAACCAAAAACTTTGGTATGTATTTAGTATTATGGCTAGTTTTTATGTAGACAGTATACTTTTGAAGTCATAGACAAACTAGGTTTGAAAGCATTCCTTCATCAAAGTTAACTTAGTCTAAGTTGAATTCATATCAAACACACACAAAAACCCCAACAAAACCAAGCATATTCTGCTACTCAATAACCATCTCTTTGAATAACTGCTTTTTCCCAAGCTTAGTCAATGATGCGGACAGAACTGAAAGCCCAGGCCACAAAAAAATGGTATTCCCTGTATTAGGGATGTACTAAATCAATCTGTTTCTATTCAAGACAAGAAAGACTTTCATAAAACATAGAAAGAAGCATTCAAAAAAACATACAAATGCATAACAACAAAGACGTACAATTAGTTCTACTTTTCATACAACCCATAATATTTGTTCCTGTTTAGACAGATATTTCTCCTGCTAAAGTTAGGCCTGAAGCTGAACATATAAAGAGTAAGTTAAAGAATAAAATTAATTTCTGTCATAACTAAGTGAAAGTCACTACTCAATCAATTTAATGCATTTTTCCCTTTTAACCAGATGCATCTGGGTTGTCACTGACATTTACAAAAGATTCAGTGAACTAAAACTTATCAGTCAAACTTCTAACTCCAGTTTGAGGAGCAAACTGCATACTTGATGTGTTAGGGTATTCTAGTCCTAATTCTAGCAATCTACAACTTAAATGAATGATGATTTTCTCTTGACCAGCCTACTTAAGGTATTACACCTTCATCTTTTACTTACATGTCAGAGAAAGTAAGACCTGGTAAATGACACGGGGAATTAACGAGATAAATGTCTTAAGGCCATGCATCCTCTTAGTAATTGCCATGAAAAAAAGAGGCTTTGTTAAGAGTGAAATTATGGTTGAGTGGTGCTCATCTGATGGCTGAATGGCCAACTCAACCCCTTAATGGCTATTAGCAGGCTATTTAAATCATTAAATGAATCCACACCACTTCCCTCTCCTTCTCCCTTTCCCCTTCCCACCCCATTTCTCCATTTACAAGAAAGTATTAAAAAAGGAAAGAAAAAAAAATATTAAGATAGTATTATAAAGACTTCCTTTCTCCCTTTCCCATCCCACTTGTTCTCCCAATTATTTTGTAATTTTATTCAAGGTAGGATTAGTAAGTACTCCTACTTTTAGAGATAGCTTTTTAACAATATTGACATTTCTCTTCTTTTGTGGAATTACAGGCAATCAATTGCTCAGCCAGCTTTGAAAGCTAGACATAATAAAATCCTATAGCTGATTACAAGAAAATCTTTTCCTGTGTCTCAGTTCTCAAATAGCAATGACAGTCAGCCTTTTTGCTGTGGTGAGCTGACCCTGGCTAGACAACACCTGCTGCTCTATTACTTCCCCTTCTCTAAATGGAGAAGAAAAAATATAACCATAAGTTAATTTAATTTATTGCCACATAAATCAGAATAGAGTAATGAGAAATAAACCCCAAACCTTAAAACTCTTTCCCCCCACCCCTGCCTTCTTCCTGGGCTCAGCTTCACTCCCAGTTTTCTCTATCTCCTTCCACAGTGGCATAGGGAGACAGGAAATGGGGGTTGTGCTTAATTCATCGTATGTTTCTTCTACTGCTCCTTCCTCCTCAGGGGGAGGACTCTACCCCACACTCTTCCCCTGCTCCAGCATGGGGTCCCTCCCATGGGAGAGTCCTCCATGAACTTCTCCAACATGAGTCCTTCTTATGTGCTGCAGTTTTTCAAGAACTGCTCCTGCATAGGTCCCTTCCATGGGGTGCAGTCCTTCAGGAACAAACTGACCCTACAGTCATCAGTCTCACCAGCAAACCTGCTCCAGCATGGGCTTCTCTCTCCATGAGGACACAGGTCCTGCCAGGAGCCTGCTCCAGTGTGGGATTCCCATGGGTTCATCCAGGTGTCCACCAGCTTTAGCATCAGTTCCTCCCTAGGCTGCAGGTGAATATTTGCTCCACTATGGGCCTCCATGGGCTGCAGGGGCACAGCCTGCCTCACCATGGTCTGCACCACAGGCTGCAGGGGAATCTCTGCTCCAGTGCCTGTAGCACCTCCTGCTCTCCTGTACTGACCTTGGTGTCTGCAGAGCTGTTTCTCAGACATATTCTCACTCTTTTCTCTGGCTGCAGTTGTTGTTGAGACTTTTTCCCCTTCTTAACTACATTATCCCAGAGGCACCATCGATGGAGCCGGCTGGCATTGGCTCTATTAGATGCAGGGGAAGCACCTAGAAGCTTCTCACAGAAGCCACCTGTGTAGCCCCCCTACTACCAAAACCTTGCCATACAAACACGATATAGTTGTTAGAACTAGATAAATTTTGTATTCCTTGACACCCATGACACATTTTGGTCTGCATTTTAACAAAATAACATTTAATTAACTTAATCCGTAGTAATAATACATGATAAGATAATCTGGGAACTTTATTTGTTCTGAAATAAATATTTTTCCCTCAAGTTTTATGATGGGAATAATATTTTCTTTTTTTTTTCTTTTCTGAAGGCTGAAGGTGAAATGTCCCAAAGGTATAAATGGTCTGCAGACAAAAGGGATTTTCTATCTCTTTCCAGTACACTTATCCTGTTTCATCCCCAGTGTCTTTGAAACAAAAGGGCAAGTTATTGCCTTTGGTGTTCTCTAAGACGAACAAATTTAGTGAGTTTTGCCCATTTTAAAAGCTTCATAAAATAAGGATTAATTACAACTGTTCTGAAGAGTTATGTCTTCCAGGACATAACAGATATCTCAAGGTTTAGAATATTAAAAAAAAAAAAACATTAAGTACTTTTAATTGTATACTTAAAAATAATAGAATGAGAAAACAGAAGCTAAGTACATGTATTCCTCACTGCAGGGAAGTTCAGAGCAGCTGTAATGTAATGAAAAGCATTTAACTTTTACTAGATGAGCTTTCTGGAGTACTGATGATTTTTCTCTCATTCTCAATTGATGATAATTCACTGTATCAATAATCATTCTGAGATGAAAAGAAATGTGAAGTTTGGCATGAAAAACTTTCAAACCAGTTTCAGAAAAATATTTTTGCATATACCACCTCTTAACTCAAAGGAATTTCTAATTTTTATACCAGCAAATTTTAAACATTTTATGGAAATTTACTGTCTTCAAAAATAAGTAAATAACCCTAAGTCATTTTTTGAAGAAGCATTTATCAAGCTTTAATATTCAGTTAGGTTGACAGGTACATACTCCTTTATTTGCCTGTTTACTCATGTATTTGCAGATGTGTGTTTAAGAGATACAGAAGATACTCAAGTGTCTCAGATTAAAGGCCGGTATACAGCCCTGAAATGAAAAAATAAGCAGCACAGAGAGACTGAAGAGGACAGCTTTAGCCCCTTTCTACTATAAGTGAATAAAATAAACCTTGCATACACTTGCCAGTCATTCTTCCCACAGACTACGTATCTTCTGTCCCCAATATAAAAAAACCCCACTTAATCAAATTTCATATATTTTGCAGTTTAATCCCTATTTTAGGATTCTTACATGCATATTTATATGAACTTCTGAAATCAATGAGCTTATTTATAGAGTATTGTTTTTCTAAGCTTCTTTTGAGTCAAATGATCATGGGTCAAGCAAGATTACTCCAAAGAAATCACATGGCCACTGACCCTGAGCAAAACCCCACTTCAGTAACAACTATTATTGGTATGTAAAAGACAGAAACAAAAAGAGCAGACATCAGATGAAAAATTCCATTTTTAGGGGAATGGAGAGTTTACAGCCTTCAGGTGGAATATTTTTCTATTTTTCTTGCATAATGATAAAGAGTAAACCTGGTGATTGCTCTAGAAATGTAATAAAGGGAATAAGATGGTTTAAAGTCTAAATTTATTCAGGTGGCTAGTTAAAATAAGAGAAATTATCTGATTCCAGTGTCCTTGCTGATTTTGAAATTATTTTTTTTTATCATGTACTTTAAGTATTATTCCCCTAAAAAAAAACCTAAAAAATGTGTGTGGCTTTTCCAGTTGAACATGGTAGGCTAAAACCATCCATGTCTTAAAAGGTATTTTAAGCAGCTTTTGCTAGTTATGTATTTGATATTGGTACTTTGATCCATTAAATTTCAGAATAAGAATGCCATTTTCTACATGTTTGAAAAACATAACATTATAAACCTTTTGAGAAAAGCTTTCGGTCTTCATTTTCAATAATTCACATTGATCTTAAAGTTCACCCTTCAGAAAGGCTATGAGTCTATGGAAAATTAATGAACAGAGCATGACATAAATATTTCCCTTGTTTAAATTTTTTTCTTTATTCAGCATTAGAAAGGTAGTAATGGCATTAACAGAGAACACTTTTTTCAGATTGCTTAGCAATCATGTGCCATAGAAATAAGTTTGCTAGTTCATCCATCATGCCATGCTATAACTGAAGAAATTGTTCTATTTGCAGAGATAATATTACTTAGTTTATTTGGCACCTCACTTGAAATTCTGCCTAAGGAGGCTGATTATCACTTTGCAACCTCCATTTTCAAACAGTTCACATTGGTAACAGTGTTCATTACTCAGTTGAATTCCCACTGATATGTGTGGAAATCCACTTTGATTCACACCACCATTCCTGGCTAGCACCTTTGCTGGACAGATTTCTTGGTAGTTTTATTTCACCAGCAGTCACTCTTGCACTTGTTCTTCAATGTGCATACCTAACTGCAACTCCAGATAAAATTAATATATTGAGAAATGAATGAAGGAAATTTCCCCAACTATTTTAATATTTATATTCCAAATCAGTACCAGTCAAAGAATAATTACATCACCAACTTGTTTAAATAATATTATTAGATAAATCTGTAGATATAAAATGTGCAGGCACAAACCATGAAATGTCAGCTGAAGCACACAAGACAGTAAGGTATCTTCTTGGCAGTACTAAAAAAATCTACTGTAATAAGACATGCTCGAGCCAAGAAAGAGTACCCTCTTAAAAAGCTTCTGAAAAAACTTTTGAAGTTGTTGACTGAGATGTCACCACTTTCAGACAGGAAAGCAGAAGTTATTGGGTTGGGATATGCCATCAAAATCAGCAGCAATTCAGATAGCCTAAAGATAGGTGGATTCTTTCACAAAGGTGTGTGAAGAACAGTGCATGAGCAAAGACCTGAAAGAAAACCCACAACCATTCCGCTATTTAAAATAAAGCTGCTATAGAAATTTGATCCATTAATACAGATTTCCAGCATTTGTGTCCCTTTTACATTGTTTGCAATAAATCCTGTTTTATTTTGTATGAAAGTGATCTCATCTCAGCTTAAATGAAAGTCAAGGCAAACATCAGTCTTTCACCTGTGTCATATCTAACCATATGATTCTGCAGTTGACAGAACAGCATTTTCTTTAAGAATATCAAGATTTATTAAATAAAATTATATTGAAAAAGATTTAAGAAATCAGCTATATTTCTGCAAAAGTTTAGCACGAGATAAATTAAGACTAATATTTTCTTCTCAAATTTGCAAGCATAATCAAATCAGACCAGAATCCAAAACACAATGAAGATCTCTCTAAATAGTAGAAAACATTAGTCACAAGGATAAGTGAAAATGGAAAAGACAGTAAGGATGAACAGGGGAATGCAGAGTATCTCAAAAGGCTTTAAACATGTTAACTAATTTCATTTTTATAAAAGCATGTGAACAATCATGATCAGATTTCTATGACAAAAAGAAATGTCAAATAACTTGAAATGACAAATGAAACATGCACAAAAAAGTTCATAGGGAAATAAAATTTGCTTAATTTTACAAGGTCAGTTTGTAGGTACGAATGCCCCTGAAGTAGTACAAGATAAGAAAGTTACAGGGCAACATCTACAGAAATTCCAGAAATGGGAATCTTTAATCAAACACAGCTATTGGTGTGATGTGCTGGCTTTACTAAATCATTTTTTAAAGCAGAGCAAAGTATAATATGAACACATTCACTGTGACAGTTACATTTCCATTGCATTTATCTGCTAATATCAGCTAAGATGAAATCAGTAGAAAAAGACTTAGGGGTATTGAACATGAACCAGAATTGTGCCTAGGTGGCCAAGAAGGTCAATAGCATCCTGGCTTCTAACAGAAATATTGTGGCCAGCAGGACTAGGGGAGCGATCATCCCCCTGTATTTGGCACTGGTGAGGCTGTACATTGAGTACTGTGTTCAGTTTTGGGCCCCTCAGTATAAGAAAGACATTGAGGTGCTGAAGATTGTCAACAGAAGGGCACCAAAGCTGGTGAAGGGTCTTGAGCACAAGTCTTATGAGGAGCAGCTGAGGGAACTGGGATTGTTTAGCCTGGAGAACAGGAGGCTGAGGGTATTCCTCTCTGCAAGTACCTGAAAGGAGGTTGTAGCGAAAGCGGTGTTGCTCTTTTCTTCCCTGGTAACAAGTGATAGGACAAGAGGAAACGGCCTCAAGTTGCACCAGGAGAGATTTAGATATCAGGAAAAAAATCTTCACTGAAAGGGTTGTAAAGCGTTGGACCAGGCTGGCCAGGGAAGTGATTGAGTCGCCATCCCTGGAGGTATATAACATGTAGATGTTGCACTTTAGTGGTGGACTTGGAAATGATAGGTTAAGAGTCTTTTCAATATAAATGATTCTACATTTCTATGATCCTATGACTCGATGGTTCTAACCTACAGTCTGTTAAGTAGTCAACAAAATTTAAGCTAACAACAAAAGCCCACAAAATTCAGTTACATATTCTCAATCCTCTTTGCCTACAGTAATAGCATCAGGCTCTTAACACCTTCCTATGTATCTTATTCCAGAATAGATGAGAGGCAACAAAACACCACCAAAATTTCCTACAAACACACATCTCAGCCTGCTAAAACAAATTAATTTATAGCACTGTCTCATTTCCTTTGCAATTCAGTACCTTCAGAAGGAATCAGACATGATACAGATCCTGCTCTTTACAGAGTATCAGTGAACAGCCCTTGAGGTACTTTCATAGTGCAATTTCTAGCCAACATGCCAGTAAGGAATAGCTACGGACAGAGTATGTGCTACAAGAATTCTCCTTCTCCCCTTGTGTTAGGTTTTCACAGGGAAAGAAAGATTGATGCTGCTACTGCAACTTTATAATCCTTGCATTTGCTGTTCTTATTTCTATGAAAGAAAATGTCAAAACATTAGTTATTATAGATAGAAAGGGGATACATGCATCAAAGGTCAAGGGAATTCTCACTTTTATCACTGAACAAGAAAATGACTTTTCCTTTTACCGGTTCAACTACCAAATTGAGAAAGGAAAAAAAAAAAGAATTTTATTTACCTGTTCCATTCATTTTTACTTTAAACAAATAGTAGTTACGTTGGAGGGAGGAGTTGGCTTTTGTTTTGGTTTAGTTTGGGGTTTTTTTGTTGTTGTTGTTGTTTGGGTTTTTTGTGTGGTTTTTTTTTTTTTTAGCCATTTCAGCTTGGAGAAAATGTATCAGCTGAGAAGTGAGCAAAGTGGTATTTTGACATCAGTTAAGGAGACAGGTTCTTTTTATCCAGTAACTAGGGGCTTTTGGCATTCACCTGAGCTCACCAATCTGAGCTTTAGAAGCTCAGACTCAGTTATCTCCACCCTTAGAGGAACTATTACTCCATCTTTCATGTTCCTGGAGGCTCCCCAACCCACAAGGCTACAGGGGATTTCAGCGTAAGCCATGTGTAAGTCATTAATTTGTTGAGCCTAAGTATTGAATACAACAGTAACTGCAGCAGAGACTCCTACCCAAACCTTTTCATCTTCTAGGAACAAGTACAATGCTATGGGAAATAAAACACACTTCATCTAACAAAATTACTTCTTTAGGATGAAAATTGCCAAAATGGAATAATGTAAGTTCAGTATTACAAACTAATGGCAATAGACACCAGTAGAAATTCTCAAGATGTCTGTCTCATCCATTTTGAAAAACAGTGGGCTTCCCTAAATAACTTCCTAATGCAGGGCACAATATAGTCATCATAGTACGTGTTGTAGCCCAGTCGCGTTCACATTTTCTCAGTGTCCTGGGTTCATTAGCAGTAGTCAGTTTTTCTCCTTCTTAGTAGCTTTTGCAGCACTGTGTTTTTGACTTTCGGCCTGGGAATGGAGCTGATAACAGTGATGTTTAGACTGACCAAGGACTTTGTGAGTCTCATGCTCTGCCAGGGAGGAGGAGAAGCTGGGAGGAAGCAGGGACAGGACACCTGACCCAAACTAGCCAAAGAGGTATTCCATACCACAGCACGTCATGCCCAGGAGGTAGAACTGAGAGTCCCCGGAAGGGCGGGATCATGGCAGGGTGGGGTTGAGGTACCGGTTGGTGAGCGGTTGTATTCTCTTGCTTGTTATTTCCTTTATCATTATTACTATTGGTGGTAGCAGTAGTGATTTGTGTTATACCTTAGTTATTAAACTGTTCTTATCTCAACCCGTGGGAGCTGCATTCTTTTGATTCTCCTCCCCGTCCCTCCAGGAGCGGAGGGAAGAAAGGTGGGGGGGGAAGTGGACTTCGTGGTTCTGATTTACGGCCTGGGCTTAAACCACGACACTCAGGCACAGTGAATCATAGAATCATAGAATGGTCTGGGTTGGAAGGGACCTTAAAGATCATCTAGTTCAAATCCCCCTGCCTGCACCTCCCTCTAGACCAAGTTACTCTAAGCCCATCCAACCTGGCCTTGAACACTGCCAAGAATGGGACATCCATAACTTCTCTGGGCAACCTGTGCCAGTGCCTCACCACCCTCACAGTAAATACTCAACACTTAATATTGATATTATATATCTTATATATAATATACACTTATCTAAGTACTTTTATATCAGGTAAAGCCACCTATATATAGAAACAGATATTCCCATCCACTATAGCTCCTGAAATCAAAACCTTTCAAGTAAAGAATAAGAACAAAGTGTGAATGCTTCATGCTCCAGGATAAACACTAACCAAGGACAACTTGGAATAAAGCTCTGGTATTGTTCTCTCAGTGGTGCAAACCCCAGATGGCTTATTCAGCATGAAACCTGTAAATTATTGGTCAGTTGAAACTTACATTCTTCAGGAGAGAAAATACGTGCCAAAATAGAATTTATTCATTCCTATCCAAATATCTTTTGTCTAATTTTGACTGCCAAAACCCTCAGAGATTTGTAGTTAGAAAACAAATTACATATAAAAGGCAATAAGTATTGCCTTTCAGTACCAATATTTCTTTAAACTAGTAGACTTTACGATGATTATCAATCAATGCAAAACATGTTTGGTATAATATCCAGCAGTATACATTTAAGCAAATTAGAGTTTCATAAAAAAAAAAAAAAAAAAAAAAAAAAAAAAAAAGATGTAAATTTCTCATCCTGAGAGTTAGAACCTGACAAAATTGAAGATGCATTTAAAAAATTGGAGCTATATAAATTGAAAAAATATATAAATACCGTTTGTTTTGCTTAAGCTTTCATTCTCAAATTGGATCCGTGCTGGTCAAGACAAAAGTGTTAACATAAAACATTTCTCTTTAGGTAGACAACATTCGTGCTACTATAGTAGCATTGTAGCATACATTAAAATACATGCTATGCTGATACTACTCTTGTATTTGATCTTAACTAATACAATAATATGTTTATATAACTAACATAAACATAGAGAAAAAAGAAAGCCAGAAGACTCCATTACTTACTTTGCCAAACCTTCAAATTGCAACTCAACTTTATGCATGACTTAGAAAAAGAGACAGTAATTCCCATGCCTAGTCACCATATAAAGCACTCTCATTAATTAATTTTCTGGTTCTACGTATCACACTGATCTGGTGATAAGGAACATAAACCAAAATATAGCCAAACGAAATATGTGGAATAGCCATTAATAAAGCTTATCAGGAACACTGAATAGTTTGAGCCTCATAATCAGCTTCCCCTTACCACATCCCTTCTGTGCCAGCAACATTTTCTCACCCAGGCTGCCTTCCAAAGAATAAAAGTGATAAACAACTGCTTCAGTTTAGAATATATGAGTTTTCTCTTATTACATTGTTAGGAAAAGCTTCTTCTGGAATACTCAGCATGTCATAATATGCACAGCAGGGAGTTCCCCCAGCATGCAAGCAATCAAAATACACAAAGCAATATGCAGAAATGATGGAACAGCTTCGTTTCAGGTACTCCTGGCATGCAAAAGTAGTGTAATGTCTTTGCTGCTCACCTCTATTATGCATTTCATCACAAAGAACAGCCAGTCATGCACTCATGTGCAATACGACCTTCTACACTCATAAACTTTTCTCTAAGCTCATAATTCAGAAGTGCTTTTCTTCATGCAACTTTACATTCACAACAAATGCCAGCTTTCTGCTCCTAGTCAGCTCTACAAAATATCATAGAATCATAGAATCATAGAATAGTTAGGGTTGGGAAGGACCTTAAGATCATGTAGTTCCAACCCCCCTGCCATGGGCAGGAACACCCCACACTAAACCATGCCACCCAAGGCCTCAAAAAATATCCCTCATCTGTTTTTATTTTACATATATATATAAATTATATATATTTCTGCATGTGTGTATACACACAATTCTTTCTAAACAGGACTTTTGCTGCCTCGTCTGACTTGATAGCACATTAGCACATCATCTGTCTTCAGGTGATGTGTAAAATTAGGGCAGATTAAATCAGTGTGGAAAATTAGAGAATATTTTCTTTCGTCTTATTTTTTATTGGGAATAATTGTGTTGATAATCATATAAATTGCTACTGCATTTTTAAGTTGATACAGTTCAAAGATGAAATGTGCCCATTTAATTGGTGTATGCCATTAAAAAAATGCCCAGCTAAACTACCACAAAATGTGAACTCTAGAAAAATATGACACTGATTATATCCAGACATATTCTGAAATTATTTAAAGGTTTCAGGGTTGGTTGTTTGCTTGAGGGTTTTTTTCCTTTCTTTTACAAAAACCTGTAGAATTTTATGATTGCTGTTATTAAATTCTTGTATTTGGATAATCTCTATCATTTACTTCTCTCTCAATTTTCTGCTATTTATTTCTTTCATCTTTAGAAAAAGTTTTATGAATTCATCCTGCATCACTAAAAAAATTCTTGGTTTGTTGAAATAATTCAGACAGCATTTTATTTAATATATAAGTACTACTGGTTTCTATTGATACTAGCCAAAAGTTGCTTTCCAACAGAATCAAAAGGGTATCTGAGTAGAATCCTTTTTTCACTGAATGTAAAGTTATCCTTCCCTGTTTTCTGCATTCCTTTCCCATTTACCCTGTCTGTCTCTCTACCAAATATGATGCTGCTTCTTAAACACACTTTAGATATTAAAACTTTTATTTCATGTTCATCCTAAAAGCTCTATATGAAATATGTTTAGATATATCTTTGGCACGGAACAAAAATATATTTCAAATACTTCTCTATAAGCATTACTTTTTGCTCAATGTTCTGGATCCACATTTTATCTTCTATTCAGATACTGTCTCCAAAAATTAAAATAAAGATCAAGCATGCTAATGCAGAAGAGAAATTTCATTAAAGGCCTGTTTAAACACATCTCTTTACTGATCACGGGATTTAGACCACCATTTTTCAGTCATTGACTCAAATCCAGCCATGAAGTTAATTTCAGTCATTACAAGGTCCCAGTTTGTGATCCAGGCACAAAAAAAGTTGCTGCTCTCAGTCCAGCATCTTGTGGACAGGTGTCCATATCATAAAAAATGCTACATAAATGAAACCATTTACACAGAAGTGTTTATGCTTATTGATGAGGCACACTAGGAAGCATTTTCAAGTGACACTTGTGCTGTACTCAACTGATTAATTTTAACAACAGCTCCTCTTAGTACCAACTGGAAAAAGCATAGAGAGGGAGAGAGAAAAAGATGAAAAGTTCAGGTTCAAGAGGCTCTCAATGTAAAAATTTTCACAAATACCTGAACTTAAAAAATACTCCATAGCCATCTTGACTATACTTTATTGTATAATCTTATATCTAGAAGCTATAAGGACAGGAAGAGCACAATAAATGGATTTCAACCTTCATATTTTGAGTAGGGAAATTTTTTACTGTGAGGGTGGTGAGACACTGGAACAGGTTGCCTAGAGAAGTTGTGGATGCCCCACCCCTGGAAGAGTTCGAGGCCAGGTTGGATGGGACTTTAAGCAACCTGGTCTAGTGGAAAGTTCCCTGCCCATAGCAGGGGGCTGGAACTAGGTGGTCATTAAGGTCCCTTCCAACCCAAACTATTTGATTCTATGACACTCTAGTCTGAAAGAAGAAAGAGCAAGAACATTTAAGAGCTTGTGCCAGGTGGATAGGGGCAGGATGCTATTCCCGTCTGTCCTGGTTTAACAGTAGCAGTCATTTTTTCTCCTTCTTAGTAGCTGGTGCAGCGCTGTGTTTTTGACTTTTGGCCTGGGAACAGAGCTGATAACACTTTAGCCTGACCAAGGACTTTGTGAGTCTCATGCTGTGCCAGGGAGGAGGGGAAGCCGGGAGGAAGCAGATACAGGACACCTGACCCAAACTAGCCAAAGAGGTATTCCATACCACAGCACGTCATGCCCGGGGATGTAGAACTGAGAGTTCCCGGAAGGACTAGATCACTGTTGGGTGGGGGGCGAGGTATCGGTATCAGTCAGTGGGTGATGAGGTGTTGTATTCTCTTCCCTTGTCATTTCCTTTCTCATTATTATTATTGTTGGTAGCAGTAGTGATTTGTGTTATACCTTAGTTACTAAACTGCTCTTATCTCAACTCGTGGCAGTTGCATTCTTTCAATTCTCCTCCCCGTCCGTCCAGGAGCGGGGGGAAGAAAGGGTTGGGGGGGAGTAGACTGTGTGGTTCTAATTTACGGCCTGGGCTTAAACCATGACACCGTCTCTCATCCTCCTCCCAACACCATCTATTCTTCAGCACTAAACTTTCTGCAGTCAGTGACTGAAAAAAGCCAAAGGCAGACAGACAAAGATGATAAAGCTAGTGATTTCCTAAACTTCAAATAAGAAAAAAAGGGGGAGAGAAACTGAGTCTAAGCATTATCCTTATCTTACTCTGGTGAGCTTTAGCCCCCTCTTTTTTTATCTTGAATGGAATAAGACAATGTAACTGCACCCTCAGTAAGTTTGCCGATGACACTAAGTTATGTGGTTCAGTTGATATGCTAGAGGGAAGTGATGCCATCTACAGGGACTTTGACACGCTTATGAGGTGGCCTGATGCCAACCTCATGCAGTTCAACCAAGCCAAGTGCAAGGTCCTACAACTAGGTCAGAGAAATCCCAGGCACAGCTACAGGTTGGGCGGAGAAGAGATTCAGAGTAGCCCTGCGGAGAAGAACTTGGGGATGTTGGTCGATGAGAAAATGAACGTGAGCCGGCTTCAGTGTGCGCTCGCAGCCCAGAAACCAACCTTATCCTGGGCTGCATCAAAAGGAGTGCAGGTCAAAGGAGATGATCCCGCCCCCTTATTCTGCTCTCATGAGACCTCACTTGGAGTATTGTGTGCAGTTCTGGTGTCCTCAACATAAAAAGGACATGGAACTGTTGGAACAAGTCCAGAGGAGGGCCACGAGGATGATCAGGGGGCTGGAGCACCTCCTTATGAAGAGAGGCTGAGAAAGTTGGGGCTGTTCAGCCTGGAGAAGAGAAGGCTGCGTGGAGACCTCATAGCAGCCTTCCGGTGTCTGAAGGGAGCCTACAAGGATGCTGGGGATGGACTATTCATCAGGGACTGTAGTGACAGGACAAGGGTAACGGGTTAAGACTTAAACAGGGGAAGTTTAGATTGGATATAAGGAAGAAATTCTTTACTGAGAGGGTGGTGAGGCACTGGAATGTGCTTCCCAGGGAAGTTGTGAATGCTCCATCCCTGGCAGTTCAAAGCCGGGTTGGATGGAGTCTTGGGTAGCATGGTTTAGTGCAAGGTGCCCCTGCCCTTGGCAGGGGGTTGGAACTAGATGATCTTAAGGTCCTTTCCAACCCTAACTATTCTATGATTCTATTACTGTCTTTGGTTCTATGCTATTTCAGTCTTCCTTTTGTGCAGCAACAGAAAAACTCTAGTGAAATAAAGATGTCATCATTTTCAATACCTGCACTGGACTTTCTCATCTGGCAGTCTTAATTGTCCCAGTTCACCCCTTCTCCTCTTTCCTTTTTTGTTTGTTTTTTTTTTTAACCAAACCAATTACATTTTCCTTCATTATTAAAAATCATCCAGAATTCTTCGCTAACTGTATTCTGTATTCGTCATCTTTACATATTTAAGCGTTGGATAACAAGTAACTTTTTAGGTTCAGAGTCAAGAATTTGTTTTGAATTTTAAAGAGCTATTAATTTGCTCCTTTAAAATGAAAGCACATTCACTTCTTCAGAAAGTCTATTCTTCTTTTCCAATAAATCTAAGGAGTCACCATTAGCAAGGCCACAAAACTTCATGTTGAGTAGAAGCTGATTTGTTTCATCACCCAGTCTCGCTATTCATATTTGATGATGCATGCTTTTGACTTCTTGACTGTATTTAATTCCTTCTCATTAATGGCACACACTTGTCTCTTATCCCTCTTTGCAAAGATCAATTATTGATCCACATTAATGTAACTGATGTATCTCTCCCCCATCTATTAGCCGTGTGCTTTCAAGCATGTAATTTAACTGAACTCTTTCCTCCTATTACAGTTCCTCTGTCATCCATTCTTGACAAGCACTGCACTTGCTTTTATTCCCTATTCTTTGCACTTCATTTTATCAGCCCCCAATACTACCCTCCCTGCTGTACTCATTTTATGTGGCTATTAACTGCAGTAAGAGGAACTTTATCAGCATAGGTTTACTTGGTTTGCTCTCAAAAACTGTGAACTATTGCTCAAGAAACATATTAAACATTTACAAAAGTAACAAACTAATATGCCAGCACTGAACAGATACAAACACAGTATAAAATCAGAATTTTACACTAAGGTTGCACAGTTCTACACTTCATGTGTGATGTCTGGTTAGCAAAGTATCCATCACATCATCCTTCTGAAAAGCAAGCTGTACCATTTATAATAAAATCAACTGCTCTATTGAGCAGTATATTTGCCTGTATATTTTATACCTATACTCAGGTACCTTCTAAATCATGCTGGAACAAACAATCCCTTAACTTGGTCAAGGTATCCTAAATACACAAACAGAAAAGAAACTTTTTTTCTTCCTGAAAGTAATTACATACCTCACTGATGAATGTTTTTACATATGGACATTTGGCCATGACCAGAGCAGAGACCAACAGCAGAACATACTGACAGTAGTTTGTCCTCCTCCTCTGCTTATCACTCAAGAAGGGTGACAAGATGCCATAAAAGCAATTTTCCAACACAATAAATTGTTGCAGTTCAATAAATGTCGCTATTTGTCTCATCCCAGCTTGTCTGAGCAACACCCACAATTCCGTAACCGATGCAAGGGAGCAATTTTTTTCCCAGAAGAAGCAAGACCAAAATTACGTTGCGAGCAGTAGCAGGCCTTTCACCATCTAGTCCATGAAATGGAAGTCACTACTCTGGCAGGAACAGTTGTGAGGGATAAATATACCAGTCACATATTCCTCTTGGTTAAATTCTGTCACCAAAATATGCCTCTCTACCACCATATGGGCTATGAGAACTTACTTGAGCTAAATACTACTGCATTGTGACCCAGTAGCCCACTGAATTTCTTAAGTTGCCTTTTGCGTATCTTTGTAGTTGTCCAGACATTTTAGACAAAGATAGCTATCACTTACAGTTGACATTTTCTTCTCTTGAACTAGCTCAACTTTAAGGATTACATATATATAAAAAACCTTAATATAATTTCAGTATCAGACAAATCAGATGGTATTCCCAAGAAGGAGAGGTCACAAACAGCCACAAACCAACAAAATAGAAAATTTACCATGCCTCTTAGTAATCTGTTCCAATGTGTGCTCAACTTCACTGCCAGCAGTTTTCACTGACTTTCTAGTTTGGACTTTACTGACTTAAACTTCCAGCTGTTGGATCTTGTTATGTCTTTGCTTGGCAGTCTAAAAAGACCACTATTATCAAGTAATAGCATCCTCCCCTATGTAGTCAATTCCTCCTTTGCAAGTAGTAATTCACCATAATTTTTTTATGTCAATTAACAGCTCTGTAAGAAAGACAGGCAGGAATACACTTAGCACATTCAAGTTCTGTCTTTCCTTTTCACAATAATACAGGATTAATAGCTATGTTATTATTTAGATTATTAGTCCATAAATTGCAATCTATTCATATCCCACAGCTAAGCAGCATGTAAAAACTCCAGGTGGCAAAAATCTGTATTTTTTCAAATTAAAATACATAAACATGCACAACAGCCATAAGAATACTAAAGTGTGGAGCGTCACTTTCAATGGTTCACTGATTAGCCGAATTATTCTCAGGTAATTTGTTATCTCTCTGGGAATCCTCATTTTATACTTTCCAGTGAGCAAAGCTCAATTTTTGCAGTACTGTTTTCCTGTATTAAGTCTACATGACTTTTCTATTCAAAAAGCCTCTTTTTAGCAATCAGCATAGGTAGGTAATCAGAGTCCATTTACACAGTAAGGCAAGTCAAAATCCATTAGTACTTGCTGCTCTGTACTGAACTTTGCAGTTTATTCTAAACCATGTTTCAGTTTAACAAAATAAATGAATATTACATACACATACTGAACTAGACATTTAAAATTAAAAGGGAGCTAACTTTTGTAATGATCCTGTTTTGAATGTATTTACTTAATTTTCTTTAAAAAAAGCATATTAGAGTTTGCCAAATCTGGTGGGCTTAAGGACCCAGGAGGATTCTTCTCAGGCAGCTTAGCTGATGCAAGGCTGAAGTGGTTCCAAGTCCCCAGATGGAGACAGTAGAAAGGCTTCCTATGTGTTCCCAGACATACAGACAGACAGAGAGGAACACACTATAAGTATAATACATGTACATATGTCGTCGCGCACGGAGGGAACATATGCACAATCAATATGATTGATAAAAGTGATCCGTTTATTGTGCTCAAATAATGGGTATATATAGTGTCAAACTGCCACGTTCACACAGCTTCCCGTAGTGATTGGTTGGCATATACAGCATTGGGTACATTCCAGGTGCATTTTGGTGATTTCCCCTGCTCATATACACATACTCCTCTCAAGGTCTCTGCTCCTAGTTCACAGACAATTTTTAGCTACAAGGTTGGCCAGCTGGTCTTCTATCTCTATTGGTTAACTTCCAGGGTTTTTCCACTGCTGGCAACTGTACACAAGTGGTGTTTTTTCTCACTTTCACAGAATCTGTGCTTAATTAAGCTCAGACATGGGAACATGACCTTTGCTTGCTAACCATGTCTCCACAATTCCCCCTTTTTCTTTTTAAGCAAGCCAAATGGACGCTACACTTTTCTTAAGCATCAATATCACACATCGCAACATACAACTTGCTATTAATACGAATAAGACTACTGCACATAGTATAGTTGCACCTTGCATAAGCAAATCTTTAAGCCATCCAGAAATTCCCCATCCTCTAAAGAGTTTTGTCAACCAATCCAATCCATCATCCTTCATTAGTCGTTTGACCCCTTCTCTTTATTGTTGTATACTTTTATAGATTGACTCCGAATGATCTGACAAATTCATACAGCACATCCCTTCAAACTCTGCACAACCATGTCCTTGTGCCAACAACAAAAAATCTATTGCTGCTCAATTCTGTAAGGTGGCATGACGAATACTATCGACATCAGTTAAAAGTCCGCTTATTGCAAGTGAAGTAGCATTTGTCTGTCTTGCAAGCCAACAACCTAGTTTATTTAATGTTGCTAAAGCTTGAGCTCTAGCTACTTTGGGAGACAAAAATGAGGCAGCTATTATTTCACCCAGGTTCCAAAAATTTACTTTGTCATCACAGCTCAAATAAAAAGCATGCTTTGATCTTCAAGAACACAATCCTCTTTTGTATATTATTATAGTGCTATTAGGGATAAACATGCCTAAGATACCCACTGTACATGGGCAATTATATGGGACTTTCTACGGGACGGCACCCCCTGCGAGGCCCGATCCTGTGGCAACTAAGGCACAGACTCCATTTCTGGCTACAAACAAAATCCCTTATTGAGTGAGCTTACAGGCTTTTATAGTATTCTGCCTAGCGGTTAGTAGGGGGTAGTTCCTTTGGTACTTTTCCATCACGAAACAATCTTATTGATCACGCACTTTCTCAGCTAATCACATTACTGGCCACGCACTTTTGCTTGACCAGTTATTTCTAAACATAGTTCTTTGCCATCACTACTCATTATATCAAAACTTTCACTTTCCCTTGACTACACATTCTTTATCATGTCTTAAGCATCCTCCTGTTTCCAAATTTACAGTCCTCAGAAATTATCTTGCTGTTCTCTCTTCGGTTCCACCCGATGTTCTTTCTCCGGTTCTTCCCAACTTGTCCCTTTCACTTCTTTCAAGGTTTATGGTTGCTAAGAGTCCAGATGTTCAGGCTCTCGTCCAGGTCTACTGGTGCAGCTTCTTGTGCAGCATGTTGAAGACGGCTTTCTTTTTTTTTTTTTTTTTTTCACCCTCTACACTACCATTGTATTAGAATCTTTCTAGTTTTTGTCTTAGCATTTTCTAGTAGCTGCTGCAAATTTGCATGCTCTAACATCTCTTTTACAAGTAACAAATCCACACAGTACAAGGTATAGTTTCTCATTAGTAACTGGCTAGTAAATACAGGTGGTTTTATACACAAAATCACAGCCTCTAATAATAGCTACGTTACAAGCACACATATTCAAGTTGTTACTTTTCAGTTGCCCCCAAGTGATGTCCTGCAATCATTTATTTTTCTCTTCCTCTATCTCATTCTGCTTGGGGTATTTACTGTCAGCTCCTATAGCTGAGGCATCAGGTTTCTCCACTTGTCTGTCCAGCTTATGGTAAGGGTTAACAAACTTTGCAGGTAGCCACCATGGATCTGTAGGTAGGAGGATACAAACATACCCCCTCTCAGCTCCTGAGAAGGAGCTGGGTTAGAGCGATTCAAAGGCATTCTGATGGGAAAGGAATGTGAAGCTACAGCTGCTGCCTGCTTAGCAGCAGCCATAAATACCTGCCAGCAACAGCACTTTGCATTAACCCGTTCTTGCCCAAAATGTTAATCTGTTACCCATTAAAGCTTTTACACAAACCCAACAACAAAAAATACACAGAACACTGTCTGCCCTCAACACACACACACACACACACACGTGGGATCCCACAAGCACACTCCATACGACTACAATATTCAAAACACAAAGCCCAGACAATCATTACTTCCCAACTTCTAGTACATGTGGATAACAAAGAGACTATCAAATGAGTTGTATATGGGGTTTCAAGTCCACAGCCTGCCACATTACTCATATAACATATTCAAAAGGCTATAAGGGTACTTTTTTTTTTTTTTTTTTTTCTGTAGGGGCCAATTTGTCGTCAGCAGGGAGGATTCCCCCAGGGTAGGCTTTGAGGGTTGTTGTCGCTCGTTGTGGGGAACCCCCCTGTCCCTCGCCCTGTCGCACAAAGGGGAGTGTTACCAGGACTCACAACGCTCCACTTCGCGTTTTCCTGCGGCTGCCGTTGTTGCTGTTGCCGTTGCCGCGGTTTCTGGCAGTCGCGCTGCAGCTCCAGCGCTGCCCGCTCGGCCGCGCGGCCCGGGGACTCCGGCCGCGCCTCCTGGGGCACCTTGCTCCACAGCTCCCGCGCAAAGGTCTGCACCCGCAGCTCCTCCACTCGCAACGCTCCAGCAGCTCCTCTCCTGGGGATAACTTTCTCGATAGCACCCCACGTCTCCTTCCATAATCAAAGAGGGCAGTAAGCCCTTTTCCTAGATCCCGCTTCTCTAAGAAGCACTTAAATAAATCAAAGGCCGCTTGTCTTTCCATTTTTCACTACTCTCTCTTTTTTAAGTTTTGGTACCAATGCAGCTCACCAGCAAGCAGGCCAACTTAGCGGGCGGCGGAGGCTCCCTCTTCGTCCTCCAGGCTCAGAGGCTCCTATTCTCTCTCAGGATTGACCTCTGTCTCTTCTCCGGGCTTTACCTTAGGACTACTTAGTAGTCCGATTCTTTTTTTTTTTTTTTTTTATCATAGGCTCCTCTTCTCTTTCAGGATTGGCCTCTTTTTTCTTCTTTCACTGCCCGTTCTCTGCCCAGCATCTTCGACCAGCAAAACCGAGCATTTTTTCTTCTTTCAGCCCTCCGGATGCTGCTTCTCCAGTGCTTTCCCGCTCCGTGCGCAATTCTCCCAGCCACTACAGGTACCTGGGTTCCTCTTTTGGTCCCTGTTCGGGCGCCAATATGTCGTCGCGCACGGAGGGAACACATGCACAATCAATATGATTGATAAAAGTGATCCGTTTATTGTGCTCAAATAATGGGTATATATAGTGTCAAACTGTCACGTACACACAGCTTCCCGTAGTGATTGGTTGGCATATACAGCATTGGGTACATTCCAGGTGCATTTTGGTGATTTCCCCTGCTCATATACACATCCTTCTCTCAAGGTCTCTGCTCCTAGTTCACAGACAATTTTTAGCTACAAGGTTGGCCAGCTGGTCTTCTATCTCTATTGGTTAACTTCCAGGGTTTTTCCACTGCTGGCAACTGTACACAAGTGGTGTTTTTTCTCACTTTCACAGAATCCGTGCTTAATTAAGCTCAGACATGGGAACATGACCTTTACTTGCTAACCATGTCTCCACATACATATGTTTATGTACACACACGGTCAGCCACCCAAATCAGCATAGGCAGAACAGTGCCTTTACCAGTATCCATGAAAGGCACAAGGCTCCCACAAGCAGGACTAGCACAGATGGCAGATGGCCTGACCATTCTCCTCCCTGGCTGACCAGGACCAAGTCCATGTCTAGAACAGACAGATGCACATGTACATTGTTTATCTCTCCATTAGCTGGTTATGGGTACCTGGGCTGGTCAGTAGCTGCCCCCAGACCATGGCGTTCCTCCAGCATCTGATCTAGAGTCCTCAAGGTTTCTGCTTGCTGCAGTTGCAAGCACACAGACCTCTTTAGCCTACTTAAGGACTACTGTGTCTTGCAGTTTGCTGGCATTCACCTAAATGCAGAACAGCCAGCACAGAGAATGGTTAGAAACAGGATTTAAGAACAATGTAGATTAGACTGTGTAGTCAAGTTCAGTCAGGTAAGCATATTAACCAGCAACCTGCATGCACTTAGCCACACAATTTTATCATGCTTGCCTCTCCATTTTCCCCACACTTGCTCAAGACGGATTCACTGGTTCACCTTGACCCTTCTCCACCTTCAGTCCCATAGTAAAGTTTCACACCTAACAACAATCCCCTTGAAATATTGCATGTTTTACACAATTTTCAAATTCTCTTCTCTTTGTAAGTTCTATGCAGAAAGACAGTAACCTTTTGCTTTTCATAAACTTTCAGGGATATTACTGTTGACTCACCCCTATGCATTTCACATCAACTAAAATGGTCTAAATCATTTGGTTTTGACAGCTTTACTGAGGAGCACATTTAGTGTGCTCCTTTCGGTTTTCACTGATTATACTAGGGTATCCCAGCCTGTCATTGTTCCTCTGATCTTTACTGGGTCTTTGTACCTACTGTGATTAGCCTTTAACCAGACTACCTATCAAAACATATATCCTGATATTAGCTAATACAGAATAATTTTATGTGATTACATGCAACCACATTGTGTCATCACTGCCTTTCACTTGTAGTGTATAATGGTATTACAAGCAATACAGCAAATCAATTTTTGTCAAAAAAAAAAAAAACAAACCACTATTTGACCAGTGTAACAGGCTTGATACATTCTTGAAAACTACAATGGTTTATTATTTGAGTCGGGAGGGGAAAAAAATAAAAACTATTAAGAATTGAGTTGCAACAGGTACAATTCCAGATATCTACAATAAAACCTGATCACAGAAACAGGCTTCTTCTACAGTGGAACAGTGGGAGCTGTTAGGAGAAATCTCTCATTCATGCTGGATCCAACAGCCTGAGAGACATGAGGCTGCAGCTCCTCTATGTCCCCAGGTCCAGGAAGTAGTAAGGCTGAAGAAACATTCCCAGCAAGCATTTGCACGAAAGCACAAACATATGCACACAAGAGAACTGACCGCACAGGTCACAGACACTCAGAGCACTCGCACAAATATAGCACCATCACCCTCATCCTGCTGTCCTATGGCTGAATAGGATGGAGGTTGACTAGTAAGAATATAGTCACATGCAGAGGGTAGATCCCTCCAGTAACTGATTCCTGGAGCCCAGGCTCCCCAGTTGCTGACATCTGGACATGTGAGCCTCAGAAGTTGCAGCCCTGCTCCAGTTGCTGGCATAGACCATCAGAAACACATATTGCTGAGCCAGGACTTTCCAGGTCCAAATAGACAATGTTTGTCTGTGACATGGACAGTGGGATTGAGTGTGCCCTCAGCAAGTTTGCCAATGACACCAAGCTGTGTTGTTTGGTTGATACACTGGAGGGAAGGGATGCCATCCAGAGGGACCTTGACATGCTTGTGAGATGGGCTGATGCCAACCTTATGAAGTTTAAACATGACACATGCAAGGTCCTGCACCTGGGTCAGAGAAATCCCAGGCACAGCTACAGGTTGGGCGGAGAAGAGCAGCCCTGCGAAGGACTTGGGGGTGTTGGTTGATGAGAAACTTAATATGAGCCGGCAGTGTGCACTCTCAGCCCAGAAACCAACCTTATCCTGGGCTGCATCAAAAGGAGTGCAGGTCAAAGGAGGTGATCCTGCCCCTCTACTCTGTTCTCATGGGACCTCACTTGGAGTATTGTGTGCAGTTCTGGTGTCCTCAACATAAAAAGGATGTGGAACTGTTGGAACAAGTCCAGAGGAGGGCCACGAGCATGATCAGGGGACTGGAGCACCTCCCATATGAAGACAGGCTGAGAAAATTGGGGCTGTTCAGCCTGGAGAGGAGAAGGCTGCGTGGAGACCTCATAGCAGCCTTCCAGTATCTGAAGGGGGCCTATAAGGATGCTGGGGAGGGACTCTTCATCAGGGACTGCAGTGATAGGACAAGAGGTAATGGGTTCAAACTTAAACAGGGGAAGTTTAGATTGGATATAAGGAAGAAATTCTTTACTGAGAGGGTGGTGAGGCACTGGAATGGGTTTCTCAGGGAAGTTGTGAATGCTCCACCCCTGGTGGTGTTCAAGGCCAGGTTAGACACAGCCTTGGGTGGCATGGTTTAGTGTGGGGTGTCCCTGCCCATGGCAGGGGGTTGGAACTAGATGATCTTAAGGTCCTTTCCAACCCTAACTATTCTATGATTTTATGTTTGGCTGTTGTTACAGTGATAACAGTACGGGCAGCACTCCTTTCCTTACATATGTGTACGCTGTACCTAATTGGGAATGTAAAAAAAAAAAAAAAAATCACTCCATTAATTCACCACTTCTTAAGCTTAAAAACCTTTGATTTTTCCAGAGAAACATCAGAAAATGCATAAAAACAATAAGCTCACTGGTTCAACCAATAGCCAGGTGCAATAACACAAATCCAGACATGGACTAAAATCCCACTGCAGAAGACACTGTAAAGACTGATCAAGCAAATAATTTCCTCAACAACTGACTGTGCTAAGACTAACTTAAACATGACATTTACAGGAAAATGAAGCAAAATATGATTTCCAGAATATTCACATTACGAAGCTTATTTCACATTATAACTAAAGATGTCAGATAAACATCATAAAAAAACCCCTCAGTATATATTTTGAAAGGAAGGATGGTTTCTGATGGGTTAATTAATTGGTGGCAACAACGAAACTTTCATGTTATCATGGAAATATTATTAACGGTAGTAAATTACACCTTCCCTGAAGCAACATAATATCAATGACTTTACAAGAAATCATTAAAACAATAGTGAAGCTTTAAGAAAGCAATTAACTTGAAATGTAAGAAGGTTGTGATGTTAAGGTCATTATATTTTCATACATTTAATGATTTAGAGATATTTGATGGCACTGAGATAGATCTGCTGTCTTAATAACTGGTGTTTGCATTGTTGGATAATAGGGATAGAAATGCTTGCATACACTTTTTGAGGAAAACACCTAATTAGGAAATCTGATCAAGTGGCTAGTAAAAACTTAAAGTGGGATTATTGTTCCATTCATGGAATGAGAATTCCATACATGGAATGAGAACTATTCCTCCATGTAGTTGTAGGCAACAGTTGTCCACAAAGTTTGCTTTCTGTCAAAGGTGATGACAGGTCCTCCAGGATTGAGTTTTTCCTGTGTTCAGTGTTAAATACGAACTCACTCCTCTAAACGAGATAACAAGGTTTTATTGAGGGACAAAGTCAAAAAAGCAAAGCAATAGCGCTGGGTGCATGACCGCAGCCAGAGACGCAAGTGATTAGTGTTTGTTACAGGTTTATATACCTTAAGTCTCCTCCTCTTGGCGTCTGCGCACTGCTCTCCGGTGATTGTGGGTAGGGGTCTTGAGGATGAAGCAAGCAGTCTTCCTCACGGTGTACTTTTCACCTTTGACACAGTTGGACGCCCCAGTAATCACACAAATAGCTGAAACCAACCATATCTGTAATTCTTCTGTTAACTAGAAAAGATTTAAAACAGAGTGACCCTCCTGCAAAATTTATTGCAGGACAAGCAGGCAAGGAGTATCCCAAGCTAGCAGATATTTGGGAGGCTCTGTCTCTAAACTAACTGATAAGTAGAAGGATGGTGTGAAATAACTCATTCAGGTTTAGTGGGGCCGCTAAATCCTGTTATCTCACCACAGACCTACAACACAAATGTTGCTCTTTAAAGCTAAAGATACTTTAGAAGACTGGTGTGAAACAATTAACTCATGTTTAGTGGGGCCCCCAAATTCCACAAGCTTACAACATAAACATTGTTCTCCTTCTACAACCTAAGTTAAGCTAAAAAGTACTTCATATTTTCCAGGCACCAGCTTTTCTTATATCAAGCCCTCCCCTTCTTTCTTTTACCTTTACAAATTCTTTTGCTATGTGACTCCGTTTTGCTCAAGAGTTCTGGCCCTTTTTAACTTGTTGTCTAATCTTGTGTCTTTAGCGAGCTTTGTTTCTGTTATTGTAAACTCGTAAGTTATATCCACATAACCACACCTATGATTTACAAAAGCCAATACATTTATGTGTTTATCACATCCAGCATGTGGCGAAGCCAGGGTTTGGGCTGTGAATGGCAGAAGATTAGAGACATGGCCATTCTGCTTTACCTCCAAGACTTTCTGTTTTACATAATGTGTAATACGTTCTCAAGATATAGACATTATATTTGAATGCGAGGTATGTAACATGAAGTCTATTTTCACTAGAACTGTTACTAGGCAGGGAGAGGGAGGAAAGAGATTTACACAAATTGTAAACTTTTTCCTCTACTCAGCACTGGTGAGGCCGCACCTTGAATACTGAGTTCACTTTTGAGCTCCTCATTACAAGACAGATATTGAGTTGCTGGAGTGGGCCCAGAAAAGGACAAAACTGGTTAAGGACTTGAAGAACAAGTCTTATGAGGAAACGCTGAAGAAACTGAGGTTGTTTATTCTGGAAAAGAGAAGGCTCAGGGGGGACCTTCTCACTCTCTACAACTACCTGGAAGGAGGATGGAGAGAAGAGGTGACTGGTCTCTTCTCTCAAGTGATAAGACAAGAGGAAATGGCCTCAGGCTGCACCAGGAGACTTTTAGACTGGATGTTTGAAAAGATTTCTTCACCAAAAGGGTGATCAGGCATTGGAACAGGTTTCCCAGGGAAATAGTGGAATCACCATCACTGGAAATGTTCAGAAACCATGTGGATGAGGGCCTTAGTGATATGGTTTAGTGGTGGATTTGGCAGTCCTGGGGTAATGGTTGGACCTGATGATCTTGAAGGTCTTTTCCAACCTAGGTGATTCTATGATTCATGAAGGAAAAAATTCCCCATAAATTCTAATAATAAATCACAACCCTTCTGGAAGAAATAGTCATACTGTTCCTGAAGGGAAGGTTTACTTCAAGTTTACTGAATTTTCATATGAATTTCACAGATGTATAAAAAGTTTTCAAGAGTAATCGCTCTCATGACAAATTTCACACTGCTTGTTGATCTTTCACTATAATTATGAAGTGGTTCTTCTCTCTCATCAATATGAACCCAGAGAACTTCCCCACACTCACCTGAAGAACAGATATATCAAAACTCAGTCTTGAGTCAGTTCATAGTTCATAGAACTGACACAGACTTATGTGAGATGAGATAACTATTTCTGCTAACCAGTTCACTAGGGGTTTCACCAATTGCTTTGAATAAGAGAGAAATTTTAACTTGGGCTGCTTTTTTTAAAAAAAATAACAACTCACAAAAAACAAACAAACCCCAAACCAAAACCAAACCAAACAAAAGAAAATTAAATTAAGAAATTCCTTTGAAAATGTAGCCAGGTCCCCACAGTTATCTTTTGTTCTTCCATCCACTTGGGAAGGCTAGTGTCTTTAGCTCTGTTCTGGTTATTTCTCCCCAGTGTCTTATAATTCATTCTTAATGTTAATTAAAAATAAGTTAAACCTACTGCTGAAGATTAAACAGATGCATCTCTTTAAGGACTAAGCCAGAGGTCATAACACTTGTCAATAGTTACACAAACATGATGAGTATTAATTTAGCCTTAAGTGCTAAAGCATCACTTAACATGTAAACTGAAGCAGACTTTACATATAAATTAACCAGTAGGAGGTTTACCCTTTGGTGTTACATAACTAGAAAGAGGAAATTCCTGCTGTGGCATCCTCTAGAAAACTATTATTTTGTCAGAGAATTATTGATGGAGCAGCTGAAAATTTTGCTTTTTGTATGTAGTCATGATACAAATTAGAAAAAATACACATGAATGAGAAACAGAAAGGGAGACAGCATGCTATCTAAAGCTACAGGCATATGCCTGGAAAATAACTTACTTATTTTAAATTAAAAAATTAAATTTCTTTAGACACTGTCCTGAAAAGGTAAAAAATAATGGAGGATACCATAGTAGGTGTCCATCTTACAATGACTGGGCTAAGATACATTAGAAGGCTATTCTCTGTCATTACTATAATCAATAAAAATAATGAAATTTACCACACTGACAATTAGGTTAGATTAGAGGTAGATCTAATTAATTACTGTTACAATTTGAAGACTTATATGTCTGGAAGGAGTTGTATCTATTCCAGAAAAACTCAAATTTGCTTAAGAAGAAATTAATAGGCAAAATTAATAATTTACTAGAGGCAAAAATACATTTCCATAGAGCAAAACTTTGTGATGCACTTTTCCAGAATATTCTTGGCTTGATAAAACAAGGTGAGTAACAAATGGTGTGGGATATCATCTTGGGTAA
The DNA here is from genome assembly GCF_963264785.1 of Psittacula echo. NCBI lineage: Eukaryota > Metazoa > Chordata > Aves > Psittaciformes > Psittacidae > Psittacula > Psittacula echo. The sequence goes on along the minus strand of NC_137736.1, from coordinate 25,732,529 downwards.
TATTTTCCCAAAACATTCTTCAAGCATATCTTTTTCTCATTTACACAATTTATGTAGCTACAGTGTGAAACATCTTATCGAAGCAAGCATTAACCTACCCTACTTTCACATTGAGCACTCTCAGAATAACCTTATCAAAATTCCTGTCATCTGAAAAGCTCCATATAACCAATGTCTTATTAAATAGATTAAATATGTCTAATCACACAACCCACGCACAGTCCAATTCACAACGTCAACCTACAGCGTATCACATTACCCAACTAGCAAATACTTTGTTTCCTGAGGTATATCATACTAGTCCCACAACTATCCCACTGCCATTTTTATTTCATTAAAAATTATTATTGTAATATTCCCCAAAAATGTTATTGTTCTCAGAGATTGCATTCTTTCTCTTTGCTCAACTCCAAATGTTTAACATGGATGGCTAAAGCTCAAAATTTTCATCTAGCTATAAGAACTCATGGGGTAGTGACTTTTTTTTCATGTTGACTGAAATGCACAGATGCAAACATACTTTGGTTTGTTTACTGATCCTAACTGGAGGACTTGGCTAGAAGCATAAAACAAAACTTCTCTAACATCTTAGAAGTATTCCCTTCATGTCGTGCCTAAATTTTCAGCCTCATATATTAGTTGAATCCCACAGCAACACAGCTGTCTATCTACAGTCATCAAGCCATAAGCCTAAGTCCTAGAGCTGGTAAGCAAGCTAAATAAAGACTTCATTCTATCACCACTAAGAAGCTTCTTTGCTAACACAGAATATGACAGTTGTCATCACAGGGGTACATACAGGTTTTTGGGATATAAGCAAGTACATTCAGTGCCTCACTTCTGGTCTTAATTTGAATGGTTGCATAGGCATTTGTGAACAAAGCAGCCTACAAGGCACATCAGCATTATATATGCTGCTCATCCAGCCCCAATAATTTATAGCAAACCAAGATTCCTTTCCCAACCATGTTCCTACGTTTCTTTCAAAGCAAACCATAAGGCATAAGAAAAGTGTTTATTGGGCAACACAGTTAGGGCACACACCAAGAGATCAGAATTGTAAGCTGCACAGCAAAATGTTCCTGCCCGACATGTATAATAGCCATCAAAATGCTAACAAACAGCTGCTTGAAATTCCTCTCTATCTATGTTCAGAGGTTTTGATATTACCGTTAACACCTTGGTAACAATGATAAGCAATAACTAGTAGCATCCCAAGAGTCTGGTAGCAAGCAACATCAGAAGACTCATCCTAGGTTGACATGTCCCGTTCCTTTGCCACAGGGCAGCATGGCTTTCAAGCCCTCCTCTCAGCCTACCAACCTTCCATGAGCCATTCCTTCTCCTCTCCCTTCTCCTTGGCTGAGGCAGGTCTGTTCTCTGACATTCATCCCTGTACTGACAGGTTTCATTTTGTTTATACCCCTGAGGGACTCTTTATTTGATTCTTCTCTGGAAATGACATCCTCTTCCTACTGACTACATGGGAAGCAGGACTACCCTTTTCAGCATCTTCAGTTAGACGCAATTATTTATTGTATCTGTTCAACTTCAATTTAATTCTACTTCAAAGACCTGACTTTAAGTCAGATTGAAGTCTGAAACACTGTAAGTCCTCCCTTCTAAATACTTGAGAAAAATTATCTGTCAAAGAACCAAGTCAGTTAAAGGCAGAATTGGAACAATCACCAAGTTCTCTACAGATTTTTTTCCTTTACACTACAAAACTCATTTTAAGGAATAAAGCTCATCTCCCTCCCCCTCCATTTTAATTCTCTCCTATATTGTTTCTCTTCACACTTTAGTTTACTCCGTTTTCATGGAATACCATGAAGCACTTCTGTCTGATTGCACACTGACTAACAGCCAAAGAATGGGAGTGCAGGGTTTTGAATAATTCACATAATACTCTCACAAGTCTGAAGAATTGTGTCATGGATGCTGAGAGTTTTTAGTGTATCTCTCCAATAAGAATCTGAAAATCTAAATTGATTTTACATGATGGCTTTGAACAAAATTCAACATAAAATATGGATGATCATATTTTTTCATAGTAAAGAGTAACAATTGAAATATTTTATATGATGTACAGAGAATAATGTGATGTGACATAACTATTAAAAAAACAAAGATGCCATCTTCAATATTTTATTAGTGCTAGCCCTTTATATACCAGCTTCATAGGAACTACTCTCTTCTCTCTGCCAGGAAAGGCCCAAGGATGAAAAAAAAAGAGGACCATAAACACACAAAACAACCAAAATTGCTTAAGTCAGGGTCGGAAAAAAAATCATCTAAATCCGTTTAAAAATATTTAGGCTATAGCCTAGAGCTTTACACAAAAGTAGAATCAAATGTTACACCATCCTGGTCAAAGTTTTCACCCTCATAAGCTGGAAATTATGACAGTCTTAACCATAGTTTGAGAGGACAGGGGAAAATGAGGTAAAGGAGGGAAGTGGACTCGAACAGAGAGCAAGTGTATTGCTTTGGCCTCCACACCAACAATAAACATATTACAATAAAGCACTAAAAAGCACCTAGCATAGGTCATCATTGGTGTACTGCCTTCCCTGCGCCAACATCTGTGAGTTATCTGTTGCCAAACCCTGGCTAGCCATCAAGAACAGATCTCTAAATTACCATGCCAATTATGCACAGTAGTGGGTTTGCTGTTGCTTGCCCATCTGCACAAATCATAATATAAGTCAGCTGCAGTTGACTTTAAAGAATGTTCAAAGACGCCTAACTCAAGCATGCTGAAGAACAAATCCATTTTTTCCTTCCTAACATTATTTTTATCAGAACCAAATTCTTTCTTATTAGCTAAGCTTTATTATTCCAGAATTTGTTTCATGTAGTTGGAAAACATGAGTCTTTGAATCAACTGGATTACATAGCTTTTCCCCAGATGTCCAATGGCAACCCCATTTCACCATGAGCCAATAGACTCTCAGACTCCTTTAACTATGTTAATGAACAACATGATATTTGCTGTAAACAGTTTCTTTTAAATACTCAAGCCCATTTTGTGAGAGGTTTGGTTTCCTGAAAAACTCTATATAGTGTAGTGAGTTTTAATCACATTGATGTGGGTTATGAAACTCTCTGTCCTGGGTTCAGCAGTAGCAGTCATTTTTCCTCCTTCTTAGTAGCTGTTGCAGCACTGTGTTTTTGACTTTCGGCCTGGGAACAGGGCTGATAACACCGATGTTTAGACTGACCAAGGACTTTGTGAGTCTCATGCTCTGCCAGGGAGGTGGAGAAGCTGGGAGGAAGCAGGGACAGGACACCTGACCCAAACTAGCCAAAGACGTATTCCGTACCACAGCACGTCATGCCCAGGATGTAGAACTGAGAGTTCCCGGAAGGGCTAGAGTACTGCGGGGTGGGGGCGAGGTACTGGTTGGTGAGCGGTTGTATTCTCTTCCTTGTTATTTCCTTTATCATTATTATTATTGGTGGCAGCAGTAGTGATTTGTGTTATACCTTAGTTATTAAACTGTTCTTATCTCAACCCGTGGGAGTTGCATTCTTTTGATTCTCCTCCCCGTCCCTCCAGGAGCGGAGGGAAGAAAGGTGGGGGGGGAAGTGGACTGTGTGGCTCTGATTTACGGCCTGGGCTTAAACCACGACACTGAAGACATTTATAAACTCATTAGTCTATAATTAACTAAACAATCTGAATTTATTTTAAAACAAAACCTGTATGTGAGCTAACATCTAACACCTCAGTGCTATAGCGAAGGGGAGGAGTGGAAGAGTGTTCTCAGCTACATGAATGCAAAAGTAAAATTCAATAAAAATAATCAGCTCTTCCTCGTTTTCCTAACTGGTGGCCAAAAAAGTCATCCCATCTCAGCAGAGACCTTGGCATGGATCCTGTACAAAATCATAGCATTCAATTTCCCATGCCTAGCTCAAAAAGCTATTCTCTATGTTGCAATATTCAACAGGTAATTGATTTGAGCTTTTACATTCTAAGCTCTAGAGTGAGACTGGTGTTAATATTTTCTCAGATGAAAGCTAAAGGCAAGTCTTCATCCATTTGTGAATTATACATGAACACAATTGAGCTTTAAAATTTATTTGATGTTCAAATCTATATGATGAAAGGTGCAAGTAGTAAGATCTGTTTAAACAGAAAATGATGTAGAAGAAATTGTATGTAGCAAGACGTATACATACGCCACTCAAAGCAAAGGTGGTGTTGAGGCAAGGCCTTTCATTTCATTGGCAGAGAAAAGAAGAATTGTTCTTGTATGTAACTTTGTAATGGGGGTGGCAGACAGCACTAGTGCCATGCAGGGAAGTGCTTACTGATTTTGAGGCATTGCCCTGAGAAAGCCAAGAAATTGCTCATGAGAAAAATTCACCATATCCTGAAATTGTAAATCTGTTACAGCCCAAAGAGTGCTAGAAAACAGACTTTATGTAGTGCTTCAGCTATTTTTCTACCACGCTTTGCCGAACCAAAATAAGCCCTTTAAAATTAGCTCATATACCACTTAATTTTTGAAAGTTAAACTAGAAATATGCATATGGTCTCATCACAGAATACCCTGGCGACTGAGAGACATAGCAATTTTTCAGGGACACAGCGATCTGCTTCTATATGCATCCTAAGAGGAGTGAAATCCTTATACATGGTATATGCATGAGTACATGCACATGAAGGCAAGTCTATATACATGACATATTTCCAAAACTTAGGATAATATCAGAAGCCACTGAAGTTCATCATGAAGCCATGCAAAACTAAAAAAAGAATAAAAGAAATAATGCCAGATATCTTCTAAGAATATTTAGCAATCCCAGGCACAGCTACAGGTTGGGCAAAGAAGAGATTCAAAGCAGCCCTGCGGAGAAGGACTTGGGGGTGTTGGTCGATGACAAAATGAACATGAGCCAGCAGTGTGCGCTCGCAGTCCAGAAAGCCAACCATATCCTGGGCTGCATCAAAAGGAGCGTGACCAGCAGGTCGGAGGAGGTGATCCTGTCCCTCTACTCTGTTCTCATGAGACCTCACTTGGAGTATTGTGTGCAGTTCTGGTGTCCTCAACATAAAAAGGACATGGAACTGTTGGAACAAGTCCAGAGGAGGGCCACGAGGATGTTCAGGGGACTGAAGCACCTCCTGTATGAAGAGAGGCTGAGAAAGTTGGGGCTGTTCAGCCTGGAGAAGAGAAGGCTGTGTGGAGACCTCATAGCAGCCTTCCAGTATCTGAGGGGGCCTACAAGGATGCTGGGGATGGACTATTCATCAGGGACTGTAGTGATAGGACAAGGGGTAATGGGTTAGAACTTAAACAGGGGAAGTTTAGATTGGATATAAGGAAGAAATTCTTTACTGAGAGGGTAGCGAGGCACTGGAATGTGCTTCCCAGGGAAGTTGTGAATGCTCCATCCCTGGTGGTGTTCAAGGCCGTGTTGGATGAGTCCTTGGGTGGCATGGTTTAGTGTGGGGTGTCCCAGCCCATGGCAGGGGGGTTGGAACTAGATGATCTTAAGATCCTTTCCAATCCTATTATTCTATGATTCTATGATTTAAAAAAGGAGAAGTGGCAGGCAGAGAGTGGCATGAAAGGAACATGAAACATAAATTATATTGAATGACACATCAAATGATAGTATCCCACACTGAGTCATGGCATATGTAGCAGTAGACCCTGCAGTACAGAAACTTACTAAGACAAACATTTGGAAGTGGGAATACTGTTGGAAATCAGGATTAAGCAATGGAGATGCCAATCCAGAACATTAAGTTTGCTATAACTCACATGAATAATTTGTATTAAAGATGCATATCCTTTTGCTCACAATTTGCTCACAGACTGACAGACAACCTAGGTGATTTTAATATCATAATTACATATTTGCAAACCAAAGAATAAATGAGTACATACTGAACAGCATTGCTCTACCATTCTTCTGTATGAATTTTCAAGAAGGATACGATTTTCATTTACAAAGCATGATAGAAAAGGACTCCTCACACAAAACACTCAAGGAAGATGGTAGTAATTGCACTTTGACTCTACTTTGAATACTTCTTGGCATAAAAAGAGAAAATCTATTGGGGTTTATTGCTATTAGGTGTTGATTTTCCCTAATTTTTGTATTTCATAGTGCAACAACTACCTGGCAAGATAGACATGTTATTTGTAACATATTTCCAATAATTAATCTCTAAAAGCAGTATGTGTCCATCTAATGGGACTGGGATTCAAAACTTTGGAGATTGCTAGATGACCATTACCTATCAAACACTAAAATGATCAACATTCCTTTTAGGAAACTACTGATCTTATTATTGCTTTAGCAGGTTTTTTTTCTTTTTCTGGAATTGAAGCCTTTACTGGGGCAAGACACAGCTGTAGTAGGAGGCAAGTGAAAAAAAAAGCCCAAGCTCAAACATGTAGGGACCATCACAGGATGCTCCAGGAGCTTTGACAGACAGATTCCAATGGATTTAACATATCTTTAAACATGCAAGCAGCCATATTACATATCCCACTAGCCTAGGCACTCTATCCTACATGGTTACTGCTTCCCCTGCCAAAGCCAACAAGTCCCCTCAATTAATACCCTAACACCGAAGTTCACTTGCCAGGGAAAACATGTTTCTACTCAGTCTGGACTGTGACCTATGGTAGCTCTTGTGGACATAATTTTCCCAGTTTGTCTCCTTTCCTACAGGTCTGTAAATCCTACACAACAGCGAGCCAGGTACCTTAAACCTTCATAGGATACCACTGTAACTAAGCCAACAGTGACATGGAAGTATTGCATGTTGCTTGCCAGCATGTAGTTATGACTTATGCTTGCCTTTTTCCTCAGCTATACCCTTTGCTTTGGTAGCTTGAAGGGCATCACTACTGAACTATTCCATGGTTTTACACTGCTGAATATATCTCTTAAGAGTAGAGAATAAACCAGCTTGGGTATGTCCTACTCCCAATTTGCCTTAAGTCAGCAACAAAATGAGCTATACACAGGTTTAATTCTGTATTTCTACTTTCAAACTCTCCACCACCGTAAAACTAGAATGCTACAACAGTGGCACATCTTTCTGGTTATGAGCATGACACAAAGACAGGGACACATTCAGCCTTTACAGATTTCTCATAAACCACCTTCACATTGGCAAAGTTCTGTCCAATTTATGTTTTACAAAAAAGATTAAAAATATGAACAATGTGGATCTTTGAAAAGTAGAAATGTAATCCTACAGCTTAGAGCTTACAATTTGGCTGGTAGCATTTAGTACTTTTTCTGTTTAAGTGCTTCTGAAATGGAAAAGATTGTACAATAGACATAAAGACAAATTATAATAGCTTAGCTACAGCAAAACACATAGCAGTTATTTTATTTTGTTTTAAATTAATTTCTTGTACTTGGTATTACATACTTACAGTTTCTCTGTTTAGATTAAATAATATTAATGTTGAAAGCATACACAGAATGCTATTAACCATGGGAATAAATATTTGGAAGCTAAGGTTTTAAAAATTGCATCAATGTTATAATTCCACTTAATAATAGCTTTTTATTGTAATTTAAAAGCAGTTTATCTTGAAGTTAAAGTAATAAAATATAACTGTATAAAATAAAAAGCCTTTCTACAAACAAATGATTTAATTATATTTAGAGATAATTGGGAACTAGCTTTATGATTCTGGTTTTGTGTTGCATTTTTTATTTTTTTATCTGTGTTCCTATATATATATGTAGGAATATAGATTGCACACATTAGAGATATATATATATAGGCAGAGATATGTGTGTTTATATTTTAATAACTTAATCAGATTGCATTGCCATGCTGTGTAGATAAAAGTTTTCAGTGTGCTGCCTTTCAACTGCTAGAAATAGTTTTCAAGTGTTCTGAATTCTCAGACCTCTACGGAAACAGGTTAGGTGGAAATAATACAGTTACACGGTAACATGGGGATTAAAAAAAAAGGCAACAAAACAACCTTATAAAGTGAACTGATTTGTCATTTGATTTTACAGATTTCCTTTTTTAAGCCAAAACTTTGCTTGACTTTGCAAGAATGGGCATCAGGATACACATGAGTTTTCTAGCACTTTTTACTTCCAGCATATGTGTAAAACACTGGGTGCTACATGGCTGTAAACCAAAGGGAGAGCTTATATGACATCGTTCTTAGGGCTAGTTCTTTAGCCATAAGGGGTGCAGAAATAAAGGTGGAGGGAAAATGGGAAAATCTTACCTTCCCATTCACACATTTGAAATCACAACAGGCAAAAAATAACCTCCAAATTAGAAAGACATTCACAGCCCTGCTGTGCCTGAAGTTAACGTTTGCCTCACAGCATGAGGGAACACTGGCAACATTTGTTTGTTCTCTCTGCTGTTGATTGCTGCTTTCCACTCACCAAGGCTTGTTAGAAGCTTATCTTCCAACTCACTGTTTTGAGCCACTGCAACTACCCTCCCCAGCCTCAACAGAAGTGTTATATTGTCTATACAAGTAGAAATAAGACTGTTTTTCATAAAAATTTCAAAACTTAAATGATCACACATGCTAGCTGATTTCTCTGGGTTTCTTGAGGCTGATTGTCTCTTATAAGGCTCAAAACATTCAAACCTGCCTTCTTTCTTGTTTATGAAGGAAGTTGCATCACACACTGTCTTATCTGAAGTTCCATAGAATTTATATCACAAAAATATCATCTTTCAGGATGGCATAAATTAACTGTGCTGAGATCCAAATATTGTCCTCATCAACACTGTGCTGAAGTGAATTCAAAGGGTGACTTCTTAAACCTGCAGAACTGATGGCATACAAAGTCAACGTATTTTTCTTCAGCTACAGAAACAGCCTGAAACTCTCACATCCACCACTTGTCCCTGTCCCTGTTGGGAATTCCCTACTTCTGCAGGGGTGCCCACAGACATACTTCCAGTTCAAAGCAAAACAAAGAAAATAAAAACATCATTTGACTACTTTGGCTTATCCTGCAGCCTTACAGACGGATATGTGTGTGTAGGTACATGTCAGCACTACTGAGAGACAGAAACATTTTAGGAGACTTAGATCACTGAAAAAATTTCTAGTATATGCATAACCTACACCCTTATGTTACAGTCAGTCCACTCATATTTTAAAGTGGTTGTCAGGAGACGACAGAGTGTGGGTGTAGTTTAAATATATTTCAAGCTCCGGAAAGAAAGAGCCATTAAAAATGGCTTCTAGTTCTTCTCAGCTCTTTCTAGTTTTGCAAGATGCCTCCCTCTCAGAAAGTATTTCTTCTGTGTAGAAATAAAATGTTTCAGTGAAAGCACTGCTAAGTTGAACTGCAACTGAAAGAATATGTGATATCTTAAGAAACAGGGTTGATTTCAGAAATGCCAAAATGCAGACTCATGTTGGACATCACACTGATTTTGTATATCCAGCAGAATTTGATTTCAAGTTATTTCTTCTTTACCTCACTTGGCTGTCAAGAGTACATCTAATTTTAAATCAAATAATTTGTATTTGATAAAATTAAGCAACATCAAAGCACTGGGTGTTGCTGACAAGAAAAAGAAAAAATCAAGAAAAATAAATTTTAGTTGGAAAGGTTGTATTAATGTGTCTATAACATTTATTCACCTTTGACAAACTGCAAGAAGTTGACAGTAACAAACCAAAAGTTTATAACATAGCAGTCTAAAATGTTCACAGATTTAACAAACAGGATGAGTCTAGCTGAAACCCACTGTAAAAAGAGGTGAGATGACAGTATTTGAATGACTGGCATTGACCCTGAATTACCTTTACTTCACATTCTTTTGGCAGTACAGCAGTTTATCCTGCAGACTAAGGAATACTGGAACATCCAAAATTTTTAAGTATGCAACTTTTTTGTACTGAGCAAAAGAGAAATAAAGTTTCCAAGATGATTAAGAGCACTTTCAGACAGACAACCTAAAGTGCAGTCAGTCATTTTCCAGTCCTGTATTTCAATTCCAGAAACACGCTAAAGCCTTTCACATCCATCTAACTGATATCCCATCACACTTCCCTGCTATATTTTATGAACAAAGATCTTTCTTATACAGACGAGCACCACCATTTGGCACACAGGCTGAGCCATTTTTGGAGGCTGAGCTACTCAGTTTAATACTACTACCCCATTAATGTTCTTAGAATGGGTCTGAATGACTGTATTTTGTATGCTTTTTCTACAGCTTATTTTTTTCTAAGAGAAAAGCTACATATGCTGCTGCAAGCTGAACCTGGGGAAAAAAAATATAGCAAGGTATCCATGCTGCAATAAAATTGCATTGTTTACACACATGCACACACCTCTCCCACAGCCTTTCACTCTCAGCTGGCTGTTCTCTTCTGAGTATTTTCTCTTCAAGAGGGCAAACAGCCATGAGCCTGTCTCACATTCATCTCCTGTGGTATACTATGTTTATACAAAGCATAGGACTATCAAGTGTATGTAATACTTCTAAGTACCTATGAAACTATGCAACATCATGTTTTCTGCCCAGTTGATTAATATACTCATTAGAGCATCTGTATATTCAACCATAACATCAGCTGAAGAACAGATGGAGTTTCTCTGCCAGTATCTCATGTGTCCTTTTAAACACATTTTCCAGACAATTGTTTTGTTCTCTAAAAATATGTTTGGATTTATTTGCATATGCATCTAATGGTGTCACAGAGCTCTCTGGAACCCATATAAGCTAAAAAATAAATTTCAAAATTTTACAATTTGACTTTTTGTAGATTATTGTCTTACAGCAAAGGTCTTGGTTCATTCAACAGTTTATCTGCAGAGGTTAAGTACCGTAGCAAATCTATAGTAAAGATTTTGTTTCTTGGTTATCTGACATTGTCAATAAGGCAACAGTATGGTAAGCAAAAGACACTGTGGAAAGTGTATTTAATTCTTTCTCAAACATCTCAAGATGTTAGTGGTATATTCACAATACAAGACAGTAACAAAGTCTAAATGCCATTTCAAGGTGCTGTATGTGAAATTAGCAATATTTTTTAATAAAGATAACAGGAGTAACATACCTAAATCCTCACATACAGTAAACTGACAGATATAGCTGATTTATTCTGTTTTCTATTGCATGAGAGTATTTCTCTTTGTAAGTATTATTTTGAATTTACAAAGGGAATTAATACTTTCCAGACTTGAGGAGAAATAATGAAGACAAAATACAGCAAAGTCCACTTACATTCAAAAAAAATCTTCATCATATTCTATTTTGATAAAGAAAGCTTATGTATTAATTAGCTTCATAATTAGATGATCATATTCAGATTACTTAAACCAGACTTCACATAATAGTCTGAAGCACTGGAACAAAGATGAGTAAGTCAATACATTTTTAAAGTTGCATCAGAAAGAAACAACGTTTGATTCTTCCAGAAAATAGACTATAGTAGTTGGGGAGGTCATATATACACATAAATCATTATGTTATTTGAGCATTTAAATTCAACATATTAAATATATTGTAAACTGTATCAAAGATTGCATTTTAGAGACAGAGCAGATTTCTTCTTCTGACTGTCAAGACTATTTTCTTAAATTTGATTTAAAAACCCAGTCTTTTCGAATACCTAAAAGATAGCAAATAATTCTTTTAGTCATAGAATGGTTTGGGTTGAAAGGGACCTTAAGGATCATCAAGTTCAAAGCGCGCTGCTCTGAAGGTGCCCTGGGCAGGCACACCTTCCACTAGACCAGGCTTCTCAAAGCCCCACCCAACCTGGCCTTGAACACAAAAGAAACCAGCAAATAGAATATTGCTGCTATTACCCTATTTTGAAAATTTGTAACAGCATGGAAGGTAGACAGTTCAAGCTATCAATCACTGTACATTGTGAATGACCATTTAATCCGATGAATCCCTCTTTTCCAGTGAATGCACTTACTGAAAAATATTATTGCTAGTCAATCTCAGCAATCATGAAGGCAGTACAGATCAAGTTTTACTGTTTAACAAAACCATCTAAGGTCAAGAATGACATTAAAAGGATGATGAAGTTCATGCATCTTATGGTTCTTCAAAGGATGTATCAACTGCTTCCTAATATACTACACTTAGTCTTTAGACTTAAGTGTCTGTATCAAAAGCAGTATAAATGAGGGAAAGTATTACTTATTGAATGCTTGCTGACTGACAAACATCTATTTTCTGGAAAGGTAAACACCTTAATGTTCATTTTGGTTTTGATTGTAAGTTACATGCTGCTTCTGTTCGAAAGGGTAAAATTCACCTATGCTAAGATTTGCATGGAAGGTGCACCTAAGTACCTTTTCAGGCAAATAAATCATAACTATTTGAGCATTCATAAGTGTGGAAATCCAGGAACTGCTTTAATATCCAGGTACTGGATATTAAAGTCCAGGTACTTTAAAATCCAGGTACTGCTTTAATACCCAAAGAATCAACACCACAGGGAAAAAAAAAAAAAAAAAAAAAAAAAAAACAAGAAAAAAAAAAAAAAAAAAAAAAAGCACTGAATTTGGGATGCTTTAGGAAGAAAATAAATATTTTTTAAAAAATCATCTTCAAGCTATATTTTAACAGCTTTCCAGTAGTGATTGTTGCAGAAGTTGAGTTATTTTCTACCTTACAGCAGAAAAAAGAATATGAGGCATACAGTCTACCTACCTATCTGCTCTCCATTGATTCTCCATCAATTCCCAGGAGAGCTCCATGCATTACTGCTGCTCTCTCACACACAGGGCAGCTTCTTTCTTCACCTTTCTTGCTTGCCCTTCCTAAAAAGCATGTATCCATTCATCACAGTGCACCATCCATGTGACTATGTGTTAATAAATGTCCAGTGAAGTGAAATGTTACAGATTTTGTTAGGCCCTTGAAAGTACTAAACATACTGAATGAATAAAACAATAAAGTACCCAGGAGATACCACAGATTAGCATACTGGTACTTCATGAAAGGTAATAAAGCACTAATTTCACAATTAAGTCCTCCTCTCGACCTGGTGCCTTTCTGAAGTCTCCATCCTAAGCATTCTTTTCTCATTTGAGCACACACTCTACTATCCAGTCTTCTTAGACGAATGACACAGAAAATTAAAAACTACGTTCCGAAGCTGTAGTCTTTCCTTAAAATGACCATTTTCTGTCTATAAAAATCTGTGGCCCCCAGTCAGGAAATTACCAACTGAAAAGTCTGATGCATCACAAAAATAACTATAAAAATTATTAAAAATAGCTTTATTTTAAAATTTAAAATAATATTTTGGCAAAAATTTTATACAAACTATAATGTTTCATGGCCATTATGGTTTGAATATAAAGTAAATAATTCACCTTTGTTGGGTTCAAAAAATTCAAGAAAAAAAAAATCAAACCCTCATGTTTTCAGAGGATTTCATTTAATGTGTGGTATATCTGTGTCTAAAGGCTACTTCCCAACAACTTGCAATGAAAATAATCTTTTTTTTTTTTTTTGGAAAGTGTGAGAATATGTGGGGTTTTATTACAGCAGTATATGCCAGATCTCTGAGCATTCAACACTCATAATTCTATCTGTGCATGTTTGCCTTCAGACAAAAGCTTAAGAGATTTAAATAAAATAGACACAGTGTGGAAGAAGTCTGCCACATTTCACTGCCAGAGTCCAGCAATAAGTCAGGGAAGATGAGTTCATGTCCAGCTTACGGTTTTAACAACACAACATCTTATCTTCCATTAATTGATCTTATCCTCAGCTACATCAAAACCCTGCCATGGGAAAATGAAAAAAAAAACAACAAAAAAACAACCCAAAACCCAAAAAGAACAACAACAACAAAAATACAAAAAACAAGCAAACAAAAAAAATCAAAACTAAAATAACCCGCACCTTTACCATTGAAACCGTAAATATCTTGGTAGCCTATTTAAAACCTTAATACCTTAAATAAGGAAAAAAAGGCAGTTGTCATTATGTCAGTTACAATAATATCATCCAAAACAGAAAACCTTTACAGATAAAACCATCTTTAATATTATTAGAAAAGAAAACTTACTAATACCCTTTTCTCTGTTGCTGCACTCATGTTCCTAATATCTATCTGGGTCCTAAGGCTGACAGGGTCACCTTTCGAAGGGAGACTGTAAGGGCAGGAATGCCAAGGTGACTTGTCTCTGTCCTCAAGCCTCAGTAAGGATACATTCAATGTTGGTGGTGAGGTCCTTTTCTCCTCAGCCGTGGATCTCCTTTGACTTTCTTTTCATGCATTTTCTTTTTGTCTCATATATTCCACCGTGCTCCCTGACCCCTGGACTCCCAGAGAAGGGATGGAAGCTGCCCCACAGCATCGCAACATGTGGAGGCATGGTTAGCAAGCAAAGGTCATGTTCCCATGTCTGAGCTTAATTAAGCACGGATTCTGTGAAAGTGAGAAAAAACACCAGTTGTGTACAGTTGCCAGCAGTGGAAAAACCCTGGAAGTTAACCAATAGAGATAGAAGACCAGCTGGCCAACCTTGTAGCTAAAAATTGTCTGTGAACTAGGAGCAGAGACCTTGAGGGGAGGATGTGTATATGAGCAGGGGAAAATCACTGAAATGCACCTGGAATGTACCCAATGCTGTATATGCCAACCAATCACTACGGGAAGCTGTGTGTACGTGGCAGTTTGACACTATATATACCCATTATTTGAGCACAATAAACGGATCACTTTTATCCATCATATTGATTGTGCATGTGTTCCCTCCGTGCGCGACGACAGCCACAAGGTCTATTTGTCCTTCAGGCGCTGCCTTGGTCTGTCAGCCCCTTCCACAGCAGCACTCGCAGAGCTGGAGCTCAGACAGGCTGGGCAATGGGCACTTGGCCATGGGATGCCTGGCAATCCCTGCTCAGCCCTACTCAGGCCAAGGACAGCCCAGACACCCCCCTGGGACCTGCTGCAGCCTGAAGCATGCTCCCAGCAGTGGCAAAAATCTAGCACAGCACATGAATCAGAGAAGCTTTGAAGAGTAATGAAAGAATCATCAGCAAAGTGAGAACATGTCTTGTTAACACGATTAAGATCTTTCTGAGAGGATGAGAGAAATATCTTTAAGGTACTTTGGTACTAATCCTGCAAGTGTTCAAATATATATTTCCCTAAATTGCTGGAAAACATGACCCTCTGATCATTTAAATGCTCTTAAGTCAGTGTCTTTGTCTTTCTGACAGCATTAATAAACTAACACTGTGTCCTGGGTTCAGCAGTAGCAGTCATTTTTCTCTCCTTCTTAGCAGCTGGTGCAGTGCTGTGTTTTTGACTTTCGGCCTGGGAACAGCACTGATAAAACCGATGTTTTTAGCTGCTGGTCAGAATGTTTACTCTGACCAAGGACTTTCTGAGCCTCATGCTCTGCCAGGGAGGAGGGGAAGCTGGGAGGAAGCAGAGACAGGACACCTGACCCAAACTAGCCAAAGAGGTATTCCATACCACAGCACATCATGCCCAGGATGTAACTGAGAGTTACCTGGAAGGGCTGGTTCACTGCGGGGTGGGGTCAAGGTATCGGTTGATGGGTAGTGATGTGTTGTATTCTCTTCCCTTGTTATTTCCTTTATCGTTATTATTATTGGTGGTAGCAGTAGTGGTTTGTGTTATACCTTAGTTACTAAACTGCTCTTATCGCAACCCGTGGGAGTTACATTCTTTTGATTCTCCTCCCCATCTCTCCAGGAGTGGAGGGAAGAAGGGAGGGAGGGAGTGAACGAACTGTGTGGCTAGGTTTAAACCACGACATGCTGGCATTCATGTTGTAGGAAATAATTATCTTTGACAGGATGACCAGTTGCATTAGACCATGTCGTATATCAAAGAATTTCAAGAGTGTCAAAATTCTCTCACCCAACCCAAGTGCAATCACTCTTTAGCATCTGAGGCAAGAATCCACCTTAAACCTAGTATTTGGATTAAACTAGACTCCACTTGTCTGACAGAAAGAAGCTCATGAAATGTCACCTGGCCTTTTTTCTACCAGGGTTTTTTCTTTGTCTTCATTTAGAATGCTGCTAGTGCCTTGTTGTTGTTGATGATTTTTGTACATGCATACATACACACATTTATATAGTTGTAAAATAATATGAAGATTTTGGCCAGTCAGACGCATGCAGTCTGGAGATTTCTCACCAGGTATTTCTTGATTTTTCAACACTAATATTTTCAGTCTGATTTTATCACAACATTCAGATAATCTTTTCTAGGATGAAGGAATACAAAATAAAAGACCACTGGACAAAAACAGATGGAAATCTAATTCAGAAAATAACAGCCCTTTTCATAAATAGCTGTTTCCAAACCTTCTTCTTCTTCCTAGCAGTAGTCTCTCTTCCTTCACTCCTACCCCCTATTCTCACTCCCCCTCCACAGACAAGAGTTTTAAAAGCACTAATTGGTTCACTTCAGGCAAAAAGAAAAAGCTTCCATCTGCCTGTAAGCTACATGTAGGATGTGTCATGCTGGATGGTTATTGACAGCAGTGGAGGAAGGTGATGGTTTCTGCTGCTGCACTCACCAAATCTTCAACATATCAGTTAGCTTAACCTGCCCTCAGGTCTTTCCTTCATGTTTCCAAGGAAGAAGTATTCCAGTTTGATCTCCATATCACTGAGGAAAAAACTTAATTTTTGTCACTGGACTGCTAAGATTTTGAGATATTTAAATTCTTCCTGTCATCGTATCTCAGCAAGTAAAAGAACTAACAGGTCATCAACTAAAATATGTCTGGGAGTGAGCAAACTGACAGAAATAGCACCTCATTTTATTGGTCTGTTTTTATCTAAAGCAAAAATTAGTCTTATTTAATAGCATTAATTTAATATTATCAGCTAGATCACCTCAGCATTTTGAAGACCTGGGTCCAGCTGTAACTGCTGAAACCGGGACAACTACTAACCACAGTTACCACCAAATGAGGAGGAAATAGTTTTTCTTTTTACATGTGCTAAATATCAACCTAATTTAATTCTGTCACTTTAGCCAGAAATCCTACTTAGTTTTTCATCCTGATTAAAGCAAGTGACCTCATTTTTTTAGGACAACAATGATGATAACAAGCCAAGAATAGAGTAAGATTTGAAAGCAACTATTTCATGCTTATGTCTTTGGGGGCATTATTGATAAGAGAAATAAATATAGATAATGATCATTAACAGTGGCATGCAGTTACTGTCATTCATACATATTTTCATATAAAATGAGGTTTCCTAAAAGGTGACAGGAAAAAGAATCAAGTGTTGATTTGAAACAGATTAATTTGTGTTATATGGGGACAAGATGATGTTTATATGCAAAATATTTGACTCAAACACATAAGCTTTCATGTCGTTATTAACAAGACAAATAAAAATTGATCTCTGAAGACTTCATTCCTCCCCTTTTGTTTCTCTTCATGTAAAATCTATTTTGCACAGATAGGATAATCACTGAACATTCCTTTTCTTTTTCCTTGAAGTGGAGAAATTGGAATTGCTTTCCAAATGAAAAGTAAAACCTCTCTTTTGTTGTCACCATGCTTCAGATTATTTTAATTGCTTTTTCTACGGCTTAGTTATATTGACCAAAACATTCAGATTTCAGTCTTGTAAACTGTTAAAGAAGTTTAAAGTTTATTTAACTTGAATTATTAACATAAGTATAAATAAATATATTAACCTGTATTTCCATAATAGGTCTACAGACCTTATTTCTTTTTAGTATAATAAATTATTAATATAAACAGAATTTAAGATGTCAAGATTCCTTATATCCATTTTTATGGTAATAACTATTTTGATAATACCAAACACATTATTTATAAGCCTGGTGAATCTGAATGGAAAAGCATTCAATTCTTCCCAAGAAATGGTCATTATAACTAATCAACTTTAGTCCCGGAAAAACTTCAAAATGCACAGAAATACTTCTTTGATAAAAGAATACTGTAGACCCATACTTTTTAAGATAAAACTTTCCTCCTGAAATTTCAATAGAAGTGTTGCATCAAATTGCTTTTCAAAATTGTCATTAATGGAGTATCAACTCTTTTGATTGTGATACATGCAAATTTAGAGCAGAAAGACTAATGCTGGCATTAATATTTCACTTACTCTTGAAGATTTCTCATTAGTTCCTTTGTGCTCAATTTTAAATAATAGATTCATAGAATCATACCATCATTTACGTTGGGAAAGATCTTTTAAGATTACCGAGTCTAACTGTAAACCTAACACTGCACATGAATAACCATGCCCCTAAGTGTCACATTTACACATTTTTTAAATACCTCCAGGGATGGTGACTCAACCACTTCCTTGGGCAGCCTGTTCCAACTCTTGACAAACTTTTCAGTGCAGGATTTTTTCTCTAATATCTAATATAAAGCTCCCCTTGTGTGACTTAAGGCCATTTCCTCTTGTGCTATCACTTTTTACCTGGGAAAAGAGATTGACACCCACACTACTTTCAGGTATTGTAGACAGAAATAAGGTCTCCCCTCAGCCTCCATTTCTCGAAGCTAAACAACCCTAGTTCCCTCAGCCACTCCTCAAAAGACCTATGGTCTAGACCCTGCACCAGCTTCACTGCTCTTCTTTGGACATACTCCAGCACCTCAATGTCTGTCTTGTATTGAGGAGCTCAAAACTGAACACAAGATTAGAGGCATAGCCTCACCAGTGCCAAGTACAGAGGGACAATCACCTCCCTGGTCCTGCTGGTCACAATATTTCTGATACAGACCAGGATGCTGTTGGCCCCCTTGACAACATGGGCACAAGCTGGCTTATGTTCAACTGGCTGGGGACCAACACCCCAGGTCCTTTTCCGCTGAGAGCTTTCCAGCCACTCTTCTGAAGCCTACAGCATTGCATGGGGTTGTTGTGGCCCAAGTGCAGAAACCAGCACTTTGCCACCTTATATCTCATACAGTTGGCCTCAGCCCATCAGCCCAATCCATCCAGATCCCTCTGCAGAGCCTTCCTACCCTCCAGCAGATCAACACTCCCACCCAACTTGGTGCTGTCTGCAAACTTACTGAGGGTGGACTCAAGCTCCTCAGTCAGATCATTCATAAATATATTAAATTGGATCAATACTTAGCCCTGGGGAGCACCACTTGTTACTGGCTGTCAACTGGATTTAACTTCACTCATCACCACTCTTTGGGCCCAGCCACTGAGCCAGTGTATTACCAATGGAGTATACACCTGTCCAAGTCATTAACAACCAGTTCCTCCAGGAAAATGCTACAATAAACAGTGTCAAAGGCTTTACTAAAGTCCAAGTAGACAAAATCCGCACCCTTCCCCTCATCCACTACGTCGGTCACCTTGTCATAGAAGATCAGCTTAGTCAAGCAGGACCAGCCTTTCATAAACCCAAATTGACTGGGTCTTATCACCTGATGGTCTTGTGTGTGCCATGTGGTGGCACTCAAGATGATCTGCTCCATAACCTTCTGTGGCACTGAGGTCAGACTAACAGGATTGCAGCACCCTTGATCCTCCTTCAAGCCCTTTTTGTAGGTGGGCATCACATTTGCTAACCTCCAGTCAACGGGGGCCTCCCAGGTTAACCAGGACTGCTGATAAATGACGGAAAGTGACTTGATGAGCACTTCCACCAGCTCTTTCGGTACCCTTGATTGGACCCCGTCTGGCCCCATAGACTTGTGTCTCTAAGAGGTGTAGAAGGTCATTGATCATTTACCCTTGGATTACGGGGCTTAATTCTGCTCCTCAGAACCAGCTTGGGGGCTGGTTTCCTAGACAACAACTGGTCTTACCATTAAAGACTGAGACAAAGAAGTCATTAAGTACTTCATCCTTTTTTTTCATCCTTTGTCACTATGTTTCCCCATATATCCAATAAAGAATGGAAATTCTGCTTTGCTCTCCTTTAGTTGCCAATGTATTTATAAAAATATTTTTATACTTTCTTTTGGAGCAGTAGCCAGATCAAGTTCTAGTTGAACTTTGGTCTTTTCAATTTTCTCCCTGTGGAACCTCGAAATATCTTTGTAGCCCTTCTGGGTTACCTGCCCCTTCTTCCAAAGGTCATAAATTCTTCTTTTCTTCCTGAGTTCCAGACAAAGCTCTCTGTTCAGCCAGGCAGGTCCTCTTGCCTGTCAGTTCATATTTCGGGGCATGGGGACAGCCTGTTCCTGCACCTTTAAGGTTTCCTTCCTGAAGAATATCACAACACTTATAATACTAATGAGCTGGTGGAAGTAGTAGGAAGCATTTAGGAGACAGCAAACATTAGCTCTTATTTCAAATTACTGTCTTTTGATTCTAAAGGCAAAATTAGTATGTGTGTTATTAAAAACATGAATTTCATTTACCTGTTACTGTCTGTCTTCTAGTATACTTCCTGTGTCAGATAAAGCATGAACAGTCAAATATTAAATGAATATATGTTGCACCTGAAATTCATACAACTCAGTTATTAAACTAAAAGGAAATAAAAGCAGTTACAAGATAACAGTTGAAATAATAGGTTGTTGCAGAATTCCTGTTTCCATTTGTGAAGTGGCTAAACAGATACTGGTTTCATGTGTTCTGTATCCAGGTCTGTGAAGTAATTTTTTGTGTAAGCTAGTCATACCATCACAATAATCAGTGCTGCTCAGTCACCAATACTGCAAATGAAACTGTGGTATAAGCATCAGCATCTAGGAACATCCACCAACCTCAGTCTGTATGCACAGAGTAGATGCACAGATCACATAACAATAACAAAACCCTTCCAACGCTTCTTAAAAACAGAAGCTCAGAGACTGCCTCTTAGTCTTTTCTTGGGTTTCAGAAACATCTACATTACTGTGCTTCTTTAGATCAAGAGTTAATTTGGTTGCTTTTCTTTCCTGATAATTTTTGCTTGCACTTCTGAAAAAATCTTTTGAGAGATCCATCTAGTTGGCCACTAAAGACCGCATACAAAAGACTAGTAAATAACATCATTTTGAAAATTCAGAACTGAAGTACATAGATAAGGTTACACAGGAATGTGTCCAGGCGGGTTTTGAATGTCTCCAGAGAAGGAGACTCCACAACCTCCCTGGGCAGCCTGTTCCAGTGTTCTGTCACCCTCACTGAGAAGAAGTTTCTTCTCAAGTTTAAGTGGAACCTCTTGTGTTCCAGTTTATACCCATTACCCCTTGTCTTATCATTGTTTGCCATTGAGAAGAGCCTGGCTCCATCCTCATGACACTCCCCCTTTATATATTTATATACACTAATAAGGTCCCCCCGCAGTCTCCTCTTCTCCAAACTATAGAGACCCAGCTCCCTCAGCCTTTCCTCATAAGGGAGATGCTCCACTCCCTTAATCATCTTAGTTGCCCTGCGCTGGACTCTCTCCAGCAGGTCCCTGTCCTTCTTGAACTGAGGGGCCCAGAACTGGACACAATATTCCAGATGCGGTTCCTGCTCTGGCAGGGGGATTGGACTAGATGATCTTTTGAGGTCCCTTCCAATCTCTAACATACTGTGATACTGTGATACTGTGATATGCAGAAAATTCTTTTTTTTATGAGTAAGTTTAACATATGGATAGTTTCACACAAGGCGAAGGTACCTCATGTCCTGTCACAGCAACTACATACTTGCATTAAGCCACCAAACCTCCAATTGCCTTCAAAGGGACTCCAAATTTACAGTATATCCTCAGTAGATTCCTTCAAAGGATAAAGACTTTGGAATTTGCTTAACAGGTTAGCAGAACCTTAAGATGTAAACATATTCACCAGAAACAAACAAAAATTTCTTCATCAGGTGTAATGTGGTATTTTTATGTACTTGCCTGCACAATACTTCAGAAGAATTTTCAGTTGTGCTACAAGTGCATAGAGAAAAGTTACTTTTTCTGCCTCTGAATTTGCAAAATCTATTGTGCCTTCTCAGATATTAGAAAGGGCTTCCATAAGATAATTCCTATCTGTTCCAGGTAAGAAATTAAATAAATGGGGAGTCTTCCATAGCTGACTACTTCAGGAAGCTTTAAAAAAGTAGAAAAATCCTTTCCAATTTGCATTATATTTTTCAAAAGAAACTAGAATAAGACAACGAGGGTAGGATTGTTCCAAAAGCAGAAAACAAAAAACAACTCTTGGATCAAGGAGGTGGTTCTAAATTGTTTTATTTAAACAAATAAAACAAAAATGCATAATTCCTCTCTAACTAGTAAAATCATACAAGTGCAAAAATATTTTTTACCTAAACTCATCTGGTTGCTGGAATTTGCATGCAGGTTCTTGTTTTATGGCTTGTTTTTGGTTTTTATTAAATATTTGTTTTCTTTACATTTATTAAGGACTTCTGAGGTTTAGAATTCTGCCATGTCACTCGTATCTGGTCAGGTTACATAGAATAAGCAATGCATCATTATAACTCCATTGCTGGATGATGTATTAATGTCTGCCATAACTGTGACAGAAATACATTAGGATATTTCTGCTTAAATTTGAGAAGATGAAACCTGAGATAAGCTTAAGAACTGTTCACACTTTACAAATCAGAAGTATTTGTCTGAAGTCTAACCCATGTATGCCTGAAGCACTGGTTTCAAAGAAAGTGAAAACACTTTTTCCATTTGCAAATAGTTTTAGAAACTGTAGGAAAACTGAGACTTAAATTTGAAAATTAAATCGTGATTTTGTGAAAACATAATTGCTTAACTATGCATCTGTAGATTTCATACTATTCCTGCATATAATGACAAGCACAGGCACATTTCTAGAGCTTTTAATTGATTCAAGTACTTAACTCTAAGGACCTTAACCAAATTCAGATTTAAGAGATTTGTCAGTGATATACACAAGACTGAATTTAAGATGTCATTATGTTATGAATGATACTATTTTACTGTAGTGTATGGAATTTCCCATACTGAAACCAGAATACCTGCATTAAATTTGCTGAATTTAAAATTAGACTGGTGAATTCTATTGGTCATTTTAACATTATTACATAAAAATAAAAAATAAAAATCAAGATTCTGACATGGTAATCTGTTAAAAGCCAAACATCTGTCTTCATACTCTTAGTTTTAACCTTCTTTGACCTTTTGTCCTGTAGTCTGTCTCCTATTGAAGTAACTTCTCTCCTCAGGTATAAAATGAATTTGCTATCAGAATTTTAACTTGATTTTCTTTGTCATTCAGACCATCTAACAAGCAGTGAAACACCAGCTTATTGTTGGTAAAAAGAACAGAACATTAGGAAAGAGCTATCTAGCAGATGCAATCCTAAAGGCTGCTTCCCCTCATACACACTGCAAATGCTCTTAACCACACAGTGTCTACCAGATTATCATTAGCACACATTCATGTTACCATAAGTAGCATGAGTTACATGCTAAGCATTTTCATCATTAAAAAATTCAGTCTGTTACATCCGTTAAGTCACAAGGATATAATTATTGTTAGGTTTTATGTCTAGTTACTTGTACCTATCAAATATCAGCATCTCCAGATTAAGCATTTAAAAATAGTCACTACCAGACACATACTCTAATTTAACTAGACCTTATAAAGCAATTACTAACTAAATTCAAAACCAAAACCAGGCAAGGATGAGGAGTAATATCGCACTCAACCAATTTCTGCAATTATTAGCATGCATAAATATCTTAAAGAAAAAAAATGCTTGCACATATATGGCAAAGACAGTACTTTCAAGATTTAGGAGGAGTTCTTAAGTTCATAAACAGAAACAGGTATCCTTTCTTTTACGGTAAAGCTTGTTAAAGCATTTAAAGATACAGACAATGTATAAGAAAATTCAGGTACCTAAGCCATGATTCTTATTTTCCATATTCTTGAGAATGGATATTTATCTTCAGTGATTCTTTTTCCTTGTTTGGTTATCTAAAGCAGAGCATCCATCCTGATGATAAAATTTGCCAGCACTTCTAACCTACTGCATATTTGAAACTGGAAACAGTAGTCTATGTCTGTCCAAGATTCAGATGCATAAATAGACCTTTGGGGAATGGAGAACTAGTTGGTTTATTTTAGAAGCCATCCAAAGAACACTGTACTGCCACATCTCACCTTTTTATGAAGTATTCTGAAGAAAGGAAAAGCAGCTACTTATGTTTTCTTTTCACAGTGAACTCTTATTTTGACCTTTCAGCAGATTTGTCCCAGCAGTAAGATACATAGAAGGGTAAGCTAAGGACATAATCCTTAGCTTACCACTCCTTTCAATATGCAGCAAGAACAAATTATTAACAAAATTAGGTAGCAAGCACAATAAAGGAGAGCACAGTTTCACAAATCCATAGTGGATTATGTTTCTTCTTTGGCAGGATCATATTCTATCTTTTTTTCCAAAGGCTACTGAGGCAGACGGAATTATGGAGGCAGAACCCAGAGGCCTGCTCATCATGAGGCTTCTTTCTTGGTTTTGTAAATCCCTTATTTGTTCTATAGGGCCTTGACTTCAACTGGCGAAGGTAAATTGTCATTTTGCAATTTCACAGAATCATGGAACTGTTAGGGTTAGAAGGAACTTCTGGAGATCACCTAGTCCAAGCCCCCCACCAAGCTGAGCAGGTTACACAGGAACACATCCAGGTGGGCTTTGAATGTCTCCAGAAAGGGAGACTCCACAACCCCTCCGGGCAGCCTGTTCCAGAGAAGTTCCTGGAGACTGGGAAAAGGGAAATATGACCCCATTTTTGAGAAAGGAAAAATGGAAGATCTGGGAAACTACAGACCAGTCAGTCTCATCTCTGTGCTTGGCAGGATCATGAAGCAGATTCTTCTGGAAATCATGCTAAGGCACATGAAAAACAATGCATAAATAATTATTGCAAAAGCAGTCTTTCACAATGAACATGTTGTAGAGCAAAAATCATCACCATGCAATATCTCATCCTATATATCTAGGAAGTTAGTAGTGTACTCTATGGAGTATGGAAACATATCATACCCTAGAAGTGAAACTGTGTTATTAATGGGAGATGTAACAGACACTGAAAGGACTGGGACTTCACCCTGAAAATAATTTTGTGATAATTTCTTAGAAAGGAGATTCTATTCACTCTGAAATGAAAAATACATTCTGGATGACTTCAGTGTTAAGAGGATCAAGCACTAATAAACAAATAAATATATCATGTGCCTTTTTAGCTGCAGATTTTTAGCTCTTCCTTTTTCCTAGCTTTAGAAAAAAATATCTAATTTGAGCACAGAAGCCTAAATAACTGAAATGTATTATGTACCTTTGTTGCTCAGAAAAAGCACCACATACTCAGCTTCCCGGTTTATGAGATAAAAGAACTCAGAAATACAGTTCAAAACAAATACATTCCTGTGACAGATACTGTATGCCACTATGAAATAAACCTGAACTCAGCTAGCCAAACAAATTATCACAGTATCACAGTATCACAGTATGTTAGAGATTGGAAGGGACCTCAAAAGATCATCTAGTCCAATCCCCCTGCCAGAGCAGGAACACCTAGATAAGGTTACATAGGAATGTGTCCAGGCGGGTTTTGAATGTCTCCAGAGAAGGAGACTCCACAACCTCCCTGGGCAGCCTGTTCCAGTGTTCCGTCACCCTCACTGAGAAGAAGTTTCTTCTAAAGTTTAAGTGGAACCTCTTGTGTTCCAGTTTGTACCCATTACCCCTTGTCCTATCATTGTTTGCCACTGAGAAGAGCCAGGCTCCATCCTCATGACACTCCCCCTTTATATATTTATATACACTAATAAGGTCACCCCGCAGTCTCCTCCAAACTATAGAGACCCAGCTCCCTCAGCCTTTCCTCATAAGGGAGATGCTCCACTCCCTTAATCATCTTTGTCGCCCTGCGCTGGACTCTCTCCAGCAGGTCCCTGTCCTTCTTGAACTGAGGGGCCCAGAACTGAACACAATATTCCAGATGCGGTCTCACCAGGGCAGAGTAGAGGGGGAGGAGAACCTCTCTCGACCTACTGACCACCCCCCTTCTAATACACCCCAGGATGCCATTGGCCTTCTTGGCCACAAGGGCACAGTGTTGGCTCATGGTCATCCTGCCGTCCACTAGGACCCCCAGGTCCCTCTCCCCTACACTACTCTCTAACAGGTCGTTCCCCAACCTACACTGAAACCTGCGGTTGTTCCTGCCCAGATGCAGGACTCTACACTTTCCCTTGTTATATTTCATCAAGTTACTCCCTGCCCAACTCTCCAGCCTGTCCAGGTCCCGCTGGATGGCAGCACAGCCTTCTGGCGTGTCAGCCACTCCTCCCAGCTTAGTGTCATCAGCAAACTTGCTGACAGTACACTCAATTCCCTCATCTAAATCATTGATGAATATATTAAATAATACTGGTCCCAATACTGACCCTTGAGGCACTCCACTAGATACAGGCCTCCAACTAGACTCCGCCCCATAAACTACAACTCTCTGGCTTCTGTCCTTCAGCCAGTTTGCAGTCCACCTCACCACCTGATCATCCAGGCCACACTTCCTCAATTTAGCTATGAGGATGCTGTGGGAGACTGTGTCAAATGCTTTGCTGAAGTCAAGGCAGACCACATCCACCACTCTGCCATCATCCATCCACCGTGTTATTTCCTCATAAAAGGCTAGGAGGTTGGTCAAGCATGACTTCCTCTTGGTAAAGCCATGTTGACTGCCCCTCATAACCCTCTTATCCTTGATATGCCTTAAGATGGCACCAAGGATAAGGTGTTCCATCAGTTTTCCAGGGATGGAGGTGAGGCTGACCGGTCTATAGTTACCCGGGTCCTCCCTCTTGCCCTTTTTGAAGACTGGAGTGACATTTGCTTTCCTCCAGTCCTCAGGCACCTCTCCCGTTTCCCAAGACTTGGTAAAGATGATGGAGAGTGGTCTAGCAATGACTTCTGCCAGTTCCCTCAGCACCCGCGGGTGCATCCCATCTGGACCCATGGATTTATGGATGTCCAGATTGCTCAACTGGTCCCTAACCCATTCCTCATTGACTAAGGCAAACTGCTCCAGTGACCTGACATCATCTGAGGTCTCAGGAGTACAGGGCTCTTCAGGACTGCCTCCGGCAGAGTAGACAGAGACAAAGAAGGCATTCAATAACTCTGCCATCTCTGTATCTTCTGTCACCAGGGCACCCATCCCGTTCACCAGTGGGCCAACCTTGCCTCTGGTGTTAGTTTTATCAGCTATGTATTTGAAAAAGCTCTTTCTGCTGTCCTTGACTCCTCTTGCCAGATTTAATTCTAAGGAGGCCTTAGCCATCCTAGATGCCTTCCTACGTCCTCTAGCAGCAGCCTTATATTCCTCCCGAGTGGCCAGCCCCTCCTTCCATGACCTGTAAACTCTCCTCTTCCACTTGAGCATACCCAGCAGTTCCTTATTTAGCCACGCAGGTCTCCTGGCCCTCTTCCTTGACTTCCTACATGTCGGGATGCTCTGCTCTTGAGCTCGGAATAAGCAATCCTTGAATGTCAACCAACTATCTTGGGCCCCTTTACCTTCAAGCAGCCTTGCCCATGGGATTTCCCCTAGCAATTGCTTGAAAAGGCCAAAGTTTGCCCTGCTAAAGTCCAGGGTTGCAATTCTACTTGCTATTGTACTGGCCCTACCACACAAGATCCTGAATTCCACCATCTCGTGGTCGCTGCAACCAAGGCAGCCTCAACCATTACTGCTTCGACCAGACCCTCCTTGTTAGTGAGGATGAGATCCAGCAGCGCTCCTCTCCTGGTTGGCTCATCCACCATTTGGATGAGGAAGTTATCATCCATACACTGGAGGAACCTCCTGGACTGTGGCTGGGTTGCTGAGTAGTCCTTCCAGCAAACATCAGGGAAATTAAAATCCCCCACGATGACCACGGCCTGTGACTGTGAGGCCGCTCTCAGCTGCCTGTAGAAGGCCTCGTCAACTTCCTCACCCTGATCTGGTGGCCTGTAACAGACACCCACAACAGTATCACCCTTGCCAGCCTGCCCCTTAATTCTCACCCACAGACTCTCAACTCGCTCATCCCCTGTTCCTGGACAGAGCTCAGTACATTGCAGCTGCTCTCGCACATAAAGAGCAACCCCACCACCCCGCCTGGCTGGCCTGTCTTTCCTGAAAAGGACATAGCCCTCCATGAGTATATTCCAGTCATGCGAGCTGTCCCACCACGTCTCTGTAATTGCCACCAGATCATAATCTCCTGACTTAACACAGGTCTCCAACTCCTCCTGCTTATTTCCCATGCTGCACGCATTGGTGTACAGGCATTTCAAGGAGGGAGCTGAGCTCACCGATTCCACCCTAGGATTATAGGAGGCCTCCCAGTCTTCATCAATCCTAGAGTGCTGCCCCACTGGGGCAAGCCCAGTTACAACCCCATCCCCCTTCGAATCTAGTTTAAAGCTCTCCAAATGAGCCCTGTTAATTCATGCCCCAGCATCCTTTTGCCTCTGTGAGTTAAACCTTTCCCACGTGCCCTCATCCGGACTGGAGCCTTAAAAAACCAGCTATTATCAAAGAACCCAAAGCCCTGCCTAAAGCACCAGTCTCGTAGCCAATTGTTTACGGATTGAATTTTCCCATTCAGTCCCACATCATCACCAGAAGATGGAAGTGAGGAGAAGATCACTTGAGCCCCAGACTCTTTCACCATCCGCCTCAAGGCCCTGTAGTCTTTCTTCATCCCCCTCAGACTGCGGGAAGTGAGATAATTTAGATAAAGTTGGGCATCAAAAGCAGTTGAACCACAGCTGAATATAGGTTAAAGTAGGAGAATAAATTAGCTGGAATAAATTAGTCAGCAGTGGAAAACTACTGATGGTAATGAGAATATGAACACCAGAGGTATCGAGGCTGCATTCTCATGTAACTTGCATTGGCTTATCGTTAGTCATAAATGCTAAGTGTCTTCCTCAGACTATTTATCACCAAACTGAACAGATTACCAATCAGATCTCATTACCAATCTGTAATAGCGATGTGGTAAATCCTTGTGATATGTGCTTTAAGAATTATTTAATCTATGAAAAAAGTTAGTTTAGTCTACCAACCTTAATATAGAATAGATAAGCTTTTGACTGCATCTCCAAACACGGCTGTGACAGAATACATTACTGTTGATACACCCTTCTGTTAACACATTGCATTCATATGTATTACAATATTACACACAAAAATACTTAAGTATTTTAAAAATACAAACAGACCACTATGGTGAGTTGGAAAAACACATGTTTCAATTCTTCATGAGCCACTTATTTTATGAAGTTGTTACCAAATACCCTCATATTCTAAGATTCTGGGTATTCATAACTCACTGTATTGTTGAACAGAGCTTGCATACAGCTAAGACAAATGTTATTAACATATTGTAAACTTAAAATCTTAACTTTTTATGTGTTCATACATTACTGTAATCATTATCTAATAGTGCTTTAGCATTTTTAGCTATCGATTGACAGGAAACAACATAATAAAGATGATAATAATAACAAAGGTTAAATTGTTCCTTAATGCAGTTTACAGTGTAGCAGAAATTTGCTTTTATTACTGTAAGAATATCTTTCCTCTGCCTAGTAAAACATGATGAAGCAATATCAGTTCCAAGAGAAACACAAATGAAACCCCTTTCCTGTTTAGTGTCTTGGTTGACATGTGAACAAAACACCAGAATCTCAGCTTCAACACTCACAGAAAAGAGTAACAAGATGTTTATGAGATGTTAAACATCACACATGGAAGCACGAAATACTCCATGCATCAGGCAAAAGTCAATAGAATGACTTCATTTATATACAAATATACACATGTATATGCATACACATACATGCAGGCAAGTATGCATATGCCCATTTTGGGCAGAGATAATCCTGATCATTCTGATCATCAAATCTGATCTTCTATGATCACAATCATGTAATACAACTATTTGGGAGTCCTTAAGGCATCTGTGCAATCTGTATTTTTTCTTTCCTAATATCTGGGTTGTTTAGAATTATGTAGTGCTATTACTTAAGAAATGACAGTGATAAGGTTTCTCTCAGTTCTTTATGTTTTCTGATTCATTACCCCTTTAACGCTGAAGAGAATGGTGTTACTATAACAGGTTTGACAGTTGTTAGTGAGTAGGGGGTTTAGGGCTCGTGTCACAGATTGAGCAGGTACCCCATGTTATCTGAGAGAGAAAGTATTCTGAAGGGAAAAAAAAATTACATCTTAATATCTCTCTACTCTCAATATCTGGTATATCTGGAACATCTGGAAGATCTTCAGGTCATAGTAGTTAAAGGTTTTCTTTGACAACTAAGGAAGAGGGAAGAACCGGAAACAAGAATCACTAGTTTATTACTAGTACTTCATCTTCTCTGGTACTCTCTACAACATACTGGTAACTCAACAGGCAAAACAAAGTTTTACTCAAGTTGAAAGAGTGATACACCTGTATCAAAGATATGAGTGATGGAAGAAGGATTATGACTATTTATGATAAAATTCTTTAATTCCTTATCTTAAGATGGTTTTGGAAAAAAACAACTGGCTATCATTTTTCTCCCCCAGTAGCTTTCAAAACAAGTATTTATATTCAACAAGGGTAGCCATATCTGATATCCAAAACAATACAGCTCCTGCTCAGTGAATGAACTGAGGCTGGTATAATTAGTATATGAACAGCAATATTTCCTAATATGTTCACACCTCCTAGCCAAGATGTGTTATTGCTCTCACCCCAAAATAAGCGTAAATCATCTGCTCCTTTGTTCGACAGAATATCCTTGCAAGGGGGATGCTGGAAACCATTTAAACTACAACACAGTAGGGAAAATCAAAGTGGTGGACATTTCAGATGGTTGAAAATACTGTAGTTCAACTCTGCATACAAATTAAACCAAACCCCATTCATTTATAAACCTCCCTGTTATGGAATTCAATTACCACAGCAGCATGCTTCTTGACCCTACAACTGTTATCCACTTCTTTGAAAATCTTTTGATATAATGGTGGAGTTTTTGTTTGAAGTGACATTATGAATGACAAACATACTGAATTGGAGTTTCTGTCAAGACATAGAACGAAACACTGGACTTTAGCCTTGAACTGCATGGGTATCAGTTGCAGAAGAAACACTGAAGGGGTGGGAGGGGGAGAGGAGGGCAAGGAAAGCATAATTTTGTAAAGAATCAGAGAAACTTGCTTAAAAAAGAATAGCCTAGTTACCCTTTAGTATTTGATAAAGCCTGCAATCCCTTGCTGACTTCCTAAGCATGTCATTAGAAGTCTTAATGAAATTAGTAAGGCTATTTATATAAGGAACATAATGCACTTTTATTTTTCTTTTTTCCTGCTTCTCATTTAACACTAGAAATTGTTTCCATATTACATAAGAAATACAATGCTTTTTTTTTTTTTTTTTTTTAATGTGTATAATATGAAGTTTAGAAATATCTAGCCTGGCACATTGTTTGTTAGAAATATTTCTTAGGCATTCAAAATGCCTTATCTTTTCTGTTCTGGTATCTATTCTATCCATTACCTATACTGGTTCTCCTTGTGTTTTAAACTCCCTTAAACCCGTTTAAATAGCACATAATTTACCAGTTTCAAATTTGTAACCAATACATTTCAAGAGATATAAAAAAAGCTAAAATAGTTTAGCTTTTTTAGCTTTTTATAATGATTGTGTTTAGATCTCTGTTGCTCTCCATTTGTCTACAAGGTGTTTGTGACAAAATAATAAGCTTGCAACCAAAAGCAACAAAGTAAAAGACCTCTGCTTTTATTTTCATCTAAGCATACACTTTAAAACAAGTGGAACATGTATATGAAGTAGAAATTGTTAAGTTTTACTCAGTATTCATTGTTCAGGCTTCAGATTTGCACTTGGATAAATTGCAATATAGCACTCACAATTCAAAAGTAATGAATTTTAGTCAGCTTTTGTGAAAATGTATATAAATTACCTCCTACCATAACACTTTTAGGGAGTTTTAGTCTAGAAAATAGTATTTAATGGTGAATTTTAATACATTTATGAACACTGATTATTGATAGAAAGAAAGCAAATATCAAACAAAAGCATCCTTTTTAGTTATGTTACTACATGACACTATGTACTAGCAGGAAACAGAGCAGACTGCTCCTGCAAGACCTGCCTGACATTCTGCCTGCAAAAGACCCATCCCGTGTAGCATGTATCTTGAAACTAAAAGGCGTCCTTCAAAAAAAGCCATCCCATTCTGGAGTTGTGACATTTATATCCTTCAAGTCTATAGCACTGTCATTGAACGAAGCTACCTAAAGAAAAAAAAAAAGAATACCGTTATCATCAAAAGTTATGATGCTCATTAAGTCTTTTGATGAGCATAGGTGAATTTAATTGCTCTTCAGAGCCTGAAAGATAAATTGTAAAACCTGCAGACAAAATTTGACAAGATCACCTCAAGAAACTGGTGGCTCCTTATTGACATCCCTGAAAATAAAATGGTCTTCATGTATCACCTGGGGATTCATCACTTTTGAGTAATGCATTTACCATCTGTGCTCATCCCAAACTGCTTCTGATAGAGTGTCTGAACTTTATAAACATTCTTGGGTAAACAACTCTCAGGCTTCTCCAGATAAGTGAACACATAATTATTCACAGCCCTATTATTCTAATACAGAAGTAGTAAAAGTAGTTAGCTAGATTAAAAACATACTTCAGATCAATAAACACCCCTTAGGTCCATATACAAGGTCTCCAGTTTGCTGTATGAAACCAACTGAGATATTGCATTCTTCAAAACCTGCTAGGACTGAGTAATATTCAGACCCTATCTTCAGTTTTCATCCATTTCGGAGGTGAATGCTTCATGTTTAGGATTCTCCCTTATGATCTACTTCTCCAGTCATCTGAACAACTGAACACTTAAACCTCTCTAGGGAGAAAGCCATAGTGCAAAGAATGCAAGAGTTAGTTTAACAATGAACTTACCAAAAACTTTACTTTCGGTATAAAAACAGAGGGAGCACAGGAAAATAAAAAAAAGTCATGATTCCCATTGTTTCCTTAACCTTCCAAGAAGCCTTATGGCATTTTCAGCATCTTGTCAGAAGGTCATAGCCCCTCCTTACTGCTTTTCAACTCTGATAGTGACATCCCACCAGAGAAACTTCATCTCTTAAGCCTGTTGGTGGCCATCTTGCTTTTAATTCTATGATATTCCATCATAAGAAGCTGTATTGAAAGTGCTGGCAAATAACATAACTGTCCTGCCACTAACCTTCACTGCCTCTCAAAGTGACATTACTTACCAGTGATAACTTCTACGTTGTTCTCATGAGAGCTCCCCCTCATGCTGCATTCAGCTCTGAGGCCCCCCAAAAGGACATGGACCTGTTGAAGCAAGTCCAGAGGAGGGCCACAAAAACGATCACAGGGATGGAACACATCTCCTATGAACAGGCCGAGAGATCTGGGCTGTTCAGCCCGGAGAAGGCTCTGGGAAGACTTTGTAGCAGCCTTCCAGCATCTAAAGGGGACCTACAAGAAATCTGGAGAGGGAGTTTTTAAAAGGGCATATTCTGATAGGACAAGGAGTGATAGTCTTAAACTGAAAGAGGGTAGATTTAAATTAGATATTAAGAAGTTGTTCTTTACTGGGAGGCAGGTGAGGGACTAGAACAGGTTAGACCAAAATGTTGCTGAAAAAGTGATGCTATTTTTCAGTATTTCTGGAAAAGAGATTTTAAGGTGAAGTTTTAATGATATATAAAAGAAAATACTGCAAGTTCCATAAGTTTCGAAAAACATGGTTTGGAAGTCAATACACAGCTCTTTGCTAAATGTAAGGTCCACAGATTCAACACAGACAAAAAAGCTACAAGACAAGGGTGCCGTATTATGAAAAAAATCTGGTCTTGGAACTTTCCAGATAAAAAAGGGAGTTGACCAAGCATTTACACATTACAACAGAGCACCTTGGAGAGAAAAAAAACATAACTACTAAAGTCTGAAGCAACAAAGAAGTGCATTAGCACTGTCAAACTCCTCTCTTACAGAATACAACTATTATTCATGGCTCCATTCAGATGGAAGGAATTATACCTATTCAGAATAAAAAAAGTTATTTTGTACAAATAAGGCTATAGAAAAATAAATGTCATATCTAGCACTGTCAATACATATTGGCATTGCCATATCAACTGTCAGACAAATCTATTTTAGAACCAATATGCAACCAAAACACAATATAAATAGTAAACACATCCAAGCAAGCCCAGAGTACTTTTAAATTTTGAAGAGAAAAATATTCTTACTCTAAGCTAGTTAGATCTGTAAACTGAGAACAGAATTAATTTTATGCCAGGAAATTACTGTTTTAAACATGTTATACAAGGCACAGAACCATATAATTACCCTACACTTGAAATAAGCTCTCATTCAAATAGAGGGAATGAAGTTAGCTGAAGGTGCAGTATATGCAGGAAGGAGGGAAAGCACATCTTATCTGTGCAATGACTTGTACTTTACAGGTGGTTGGTTAAAAAATTAGCAGCTATTATTTCCTGCAGTAATAAATTCTAATATTTGAAGAAAGCAAGAACACATGGATTGCCAGTTCATTGCTACTTGCCACAGCACAATGAAGATTTAATCTTTATGAAGAGCTATTCACCCTTTACATAACCACTGTACTAGCATTCCAGTATTAAGCTTCATCGTTCCATTTTAAAGGAGAATAGTTTCCCACACTCTTCAATTTAGAGTTTGGTTTTATTTCTCTTGATAGTATATACAAATTGCTCTAAGAAGCTTTAGCCTGACTTAAAATACATGTTACCCATCAAATAACTACTAAAATCACAGAACACTAATATGGTTACAGTGACTTGAAATGTGAACTTATGTGCAGAAATTTTAATCAAAGAAACTAAAAGTCCCCTATCTTTTAGGCACAATTCACTCATTTTTATTTTGCAGAAGTAAAAAAATTAATTATTTATATTTACAACCATAACTTCCGTTGGTTTAATGAGAAAGGTTTCGTATTCTTAATTGAGGAATTTCTTCCACTAAAATATACTGGTAGGTAGGCAAGCACATCTATTCGTGGCTAAAGTAATATTTTATCATTCCCTAAAATATCTTCCATTCTACAGTCCCCTACTGTAAAAAGGGCCAGAAACATGTAACAGGGGAACTCCCGTAGCTCAGTAGCATTCCAAACTCTGAATCTGAGCCATACGCCTTCATAATTTGTTTTCAGTCTGACTTCTTAAAAATCTTTGCAACAGTACAAAACCCCTTGCATATGACTATTTTTTCCTCAGGGTCACTTAAGCAAACATTTTCAACTATAGTTGCAACTTTGTTTGGAATATTGGTATTCTATTACCAGATTTTTTGTACACAACATGACAAAAAATACAGGAATTTAATCAGGAAACAACAGTGGAAAAAATAAAATATATATTATTAAAAATTAAGCAAAGTACAGCATAAGAATTTCCTTAGTGTAAAATGTGATATGAAACCATTTTTACTTTGTTACTTGTTTTTTCGAGAGTTTTCCTTAACTTCCTTGTGCTTGGCTTCCTAGGAATAGTCTTACCAAAAGCAGCGGGGTCCCTTCAGCCCTTGCCTTAGTCTCATTGCATTTTGATTTGCTGTGGAGCTCAGTCTGCTTGCATTTTCAGCATGACTCCTCTGATTTCAAACCTTATACAGAAGAATTATCAATCTAGAGACAGCTTTGGTGTCTGCCTGAATAAGTCCTAACTTAACATTCAGGGGCAACTGCTCAGTAAAACTGTATACAAACAGGCTCCTCAAAGAAGTGGCTTCGTCACCCGGATAAAGACACACTTTAAAGGCACTGAAAAGGTAAAGGAAGAGAACTCTGTGGAGGTAAAGGCAGAAATTTGAATTAATTCATCACTGAAATCTGGATAGGAAAAAAGCCAACACAACAATCCACAAATAAAACCAAAACACTTTATTTTTTGTTCCTTTACTTCTTGTCTGGCTTGCTGAAATTTTGCTTCAGAAGTGCTTTATTCCCATGAATAACTACAAGACCAGTAGAGGGTGCTGAATAATATCCAGCATAGCTTTAGGCTTTGTAAGTGCAACAAAATGTGACCCTGTTTTTACATTGCAAATAGCAGCTTCTCTTCAGCCTGTACATCAGTTCTCACAAATTCAACTGATTGGATAAAAGCTAGCAAATCACATTACCTAACCTATTTGCACGTCTGCCTTTTTTGTCAACTCTCAGTTTTCATCCACTCAACTTAAAAAGCCTTTCAAATATTCACACCAATCTGCAAATGCACAGACCACCTCCTGAAACCCTGTAAGCATGTGAAAGAAGCTGGAAAGAAGCACAGACTGAAAGCCTTTTAGATTTCAGCAAGGTCATGATGAGTCATCCTCTGTACACTGTTCTCAATCAAGGCACTGTTCAATCATCCTCTGGGTATTTAGGAAGGAGAAAGAAGCACAAATTTATGTACTTCATCAAATGTGCTTTTGGTTCTTTTACACTCATATCAATCCATATAAATTAGAGAATAAATGAGAACATGAATTAGTTTCTTGCTTAAACAAATTCAAAAAAAACTAAAAGGATACGTTGTATTTTGAAACTGCTAAAATAAATAATTTTTCAATACAATAAAATCTTAAACATTGGGGGCTGCCTGAAACCACAATTATTTTTAACAGAAAAATAAGTAATAGAAAGAATTGTAATAATCTCAACAGCTAGAACCACTAAAAATGTTGTAATATGTTGACAGCGCATAGAAGAAATATTAATTTTAAACAAAAAATTTAGTCTCTTTTGATTACAGAAACACTCTATTCCCTGTCATTACTTCTGGTAAAAGTAAATTATTGTAGTCCCATGAATTGAGAAATATGATCAACCTGCAAAATACAGGAAAATTTTTGAGGCAAATCTGCTCAACAGCAACATACTTATGAGAAAGAATTTTAAGGTATGCATTGTGCATTTTGCATGCAAATTTAAAATGTCATTCTGATTGAGTATCCTGATGTAGAGGCTGGGCTCAAAATTGCATTTTTCAACTGATCAGATTGCTGACTTAAGCCTTTGAAAAATAAGAACTTGTTCGATTCCTTGTTGAAACAATCATTAGCCTAGCTTAGAAATATGAGCAGCTAATGACATCTGGGGAGAACATGTGTCTGTATCTCTACAAAAACATCAGGTTTTGCTGCTCAGTGACATTTTACACTAAGAATTTTTGTTATTACTGAGTGGCATGCAGTATTCAGAAGTTCATTTGATTCCCATTTCAAGGTGCTCTTTTCAGACCCAGTTATGGAATTGTCTTTGATTTGGCAGTTCAATAACTGCTGAACTTTGACATTTGCACAGGAAGCATCTGGATGGAGGTAAAAATACCTTTTTCTCCCTTACAGAAAAACAGAAAAGGACTTAAATGCTTCTTGCATAACATGATCAACATTAAGAAAGAAAATTATTTAAAAGCTGTGGAAATTGAAACAGAAAAGGCCTGTGGCTAGAGTAGAACTGTGTTTTTCAGGTATCAAAAAGATCTTCCAAAACAAATATGGCCAATAAATTAAGTTAATTTTAGTAGTATAATACTAAAAAATTATCAGATCATCCAGTTACTCAAGTCTGGGTGTGTTAACACACGCATGAAAAAAAAATAACACTCTGCTTTCATAGCAGCATTGTGGCATATGGAAAACAACTGATACAGGACTCAGTATTTTACCTTTTAGGTTTTATCTCCTTTAAGTCATTTCCTCTTGTCATTAATATATGTAAGATTATGCCACAAGACCACATCTACAACAAAGTCTATGGACTATAAACTGTACAAAGGGCAGAGGAGATAGAAATTTCAGATTACAAATATGCAGCCGTAGGAGGAACTCAAAAAAGGCAAGAAGTTGAGAAAATGGTATTTGAAAAAGATTAAGGTATATAAAAACCTCATTTTGCTATTCAAACCAATAATTAACCTCATTACAATATAAGCATTGGCACTATGCTTCAAAGATCTATGTTGATCCTCATGACTGGAATGAAATCTATCACTTCATTAACGATGTTTAACGTGTACCAATACCCAACTCATTTTCTAGTTCATTTTTAAATGAAATCATAAGAGCTGCTGTGTTAACAGTCAACAATATCATTTATTACAAGTCTTTTAACATCAATACCATTGCACTAATTTTCTAGGATTCAGCTTTATAAAAATGTTATAGCTGCTCCATGGATTGTTTTACTATAAAATTGATGTTGGTTGTGCTTTTTATTTTAAAGCATGAAATTTTTGTCAGCCACATTCCATATGGACAAATAGGAATTTTGTCTACCACTCCATTCCGTGTCTCTTAGCGCTGCTAACAAACCAGTAGCCTTAGAATTTTATTTATATTCTGTCCCTTCGTACATAGCATTGTTCACAATTTCTTTACCTCTTGAAGCAGAGGTTGCTAAGTGATAAAAAACAGCAAGTGTGTAGTACTGGTTAGTCTTATGAGTTTTCATCAACATATAGAGTTTCTCTTATATTTGAAAGTCATTTCATATTTTGGCAAGTAGATATGATATCGCAGTAATTCTTAATAGAAAAAGAGATTATTAGCTACCATATGTCCTGAGTTATGCTATATATATGTTATATACATATGCTATATATATATTATATATGTTCTGAGTTACCGGCTGGGCTTAAACTGTGACACCATATAACTTGCATAAAGTGAAAATATTTTTAGCAAAATATAGTCCTATACGTAGAAATTACAAATTTTTCAGTTTTGTTCTTAAAAAGAAAAATTGAGGACATATAAAAAGATTTTGCTTAGAAAAATCAAGGGAGAAGAAATGGGGAAGACAAACTATTTCCTAATCTTTCACATTATTTTTTCACCAACTGGTAAGTGATATAATCTCTTTCACCATCAGAGACTTCATATTTGTGTTCTGAATGAGATCATGGTCAGAAGTAAAAGTGAATAAGAACAGTAAACTTATTGGTGGTCAGATAAGGTAGATTCTTGCCACTTTAAAACTAATGGTACCTGATTTGATTGATGCTTTCATTTAACATATTACCATTTGATTCAAGATTCACCCTTTTCATTCATCTTCATCTTTTAAACAGCTAGCAGCAATACAAAGAACTGATATTTTCCTCAAGTATTCTGCATGCAATATGTTGGTTTATATAAATAAATAAATCAACTGAAAACCAAAGGTGCTTACTAAATATTTTCTAAATATATGCAACAACTCAACAGAAAACTTTATTCTCCAGCAGATATAAAGTATAATCTAAGATATCTGAGACATGATAAATTATGCAAAGTAAGAATAAGCAATTACAGTTCCCTGTTTGCTAATCAAAATTAAAATTCTTAGAGCGCATATATTTAACTATGCAGCTGTTTGTAAAGCATCTGCCTCAGGTACA
Organism: Psittacula echo; assembly: GCF_963264785.1. Lineage (NCBI taxonomy): Eukaryota > Metazoa > Chordata > Aves > Psittaciformes > Psittacidae > Psittacula > Psittacula echo. The sequence continues at coordinate 25,693,107 of NC_137736.1, read as the reverse complement.
GCAATCTCACCGACTTCAAACCTCCAAAATCCAGAAAAGAGAACCTTAAAAACAAGTTATTACACCATTCTAAAAGTACCAATGTTTTAAAATGTGTGTTGGGAACAACCTGCTTGCCCTGAATTTTTTGAGCATTTATTTACAGCAGGGTAAGATCTCCACACAGACATAGTGGCAAAAGTTTGAATTTAACACTCAATGCAGAAAGCACATCAAAAATCAAGACTTTCATATAATCGTTCAAGTAGCTGAGTATTTCTAAAAGAGGCTGCACCTATCTAAACTCCAGATACCAACATGTAAAGCTCCATGTTTGAGGTAGCTACCCTCCATGTTGCTAAAGCCTCTGCATGCAATCAACAGAAAGAAATGGGCAGTGTGGATCTGCAAGACATTCAACCTACCATCAGCCCTCAAAGCACACATTTTCTGCTCATTCATATAAAAGGAAAATAATGTAAATGTGGTGAGATAAATTTGGTGAATTAGATGAATGCCAATAATCTGGATTTCTAGTGTTGGGGACAATTTTTTGATGCAGTTACTAAATAAGATGATGTTCTGGATCTGCTACTCATAAATAAGCAAGCTGTCTCTAGTGATGTAATAGCTAAAGGCAGGCTTGCCTGTAAGGACCATGAGACAGTATAATTTAAAGATACAAAAGGAAGATGGCAGACTTTGTCTTGTTCAGTGAACTGATTCAGATGGATGTCATAGTAGGCTGTCCTGCAGGACAAATGAGTCAGCAACAGGTGTTTGACCTCCAACAACAGCGTTTTCAACCACAAGAACAGCCCCTTCTGATGTGGAAGAAAACAAACAGGTATGGCTTGGCTAAATGAGGAACTCCTAACCATGCTCAAATGCAAGGACAAAAACGTTTCCAGACAGTGGAAATGGGAACAGGCTGCTGGGGAAGAACACAGAAACTTCACCTAGGCGTGACACAACAGAATGAGGGAAATCAGACTGAAGCAAAAACTAACACTAGTGAGGGACATGAAGGAGAATAAGAGCTTCTAGCAACAAATCAGCACAGAAAATTAAGACAAAGTTGGTCTGCTGCTGAATGAAGGAGTTAATCTAACTGACAGGGAATATGGAAAAGGGTGAGATACTCAATGCCTCAGTCATTTCTACAGGGTCTGTTCTCAGATCTCACAGGTCCCTGGTGATAACAAAATTTAGGGAAGAGTGGTACTCCTCACTGTAGAAAAGAATCAAGTTAAGGTCTACTTAGGTAAACTAATCATACACTAGTCCTGAGATCCAGAATGATTAAATCTGGAGGTGCTGAGGTGTCAATGACTTTGAGACCATTCTATCATCTATGACAGATTGTTGTAACTGGGAGGCTCCTGATGACTAGAAATAGGCAAAGTTACACTCTGAGGTAAGAAAGAAGGTCAAGAAAGCTACAGGCTAATCCAGCTCATCTCAGTCCTGGGAAGACTGTGGAATAGATCATCATGGAAGCCATTGCCATATATATGAGTAAAGAGGTATGACTGAACAAAGTCACCCACTAATGGAAAGTAGAGTTCTGAGCTTCATTCTCAACACAACCCTAGACTTGTTATAAAAGTTAGCCAAGCCACTTTTCAGTTGCTCAGTTTCTTTTTCTGTATAAGGAGTATTACATTATCCAGCACTCACTGGTGTTTTAAACTAACCTGATTTGTACTGATAAGATTATCCTGCTCTTCAAGAAAGGATCTCAAAACTCTCCCCAGTGTCATGATCTGAAGGTATATATCCTTCAGACACCTTTTTCTTTATCACATTAAATAATGACTTTTATAGAGGAAAGAGTTCTGTAATTCGTGAACTTCAGTTGGTTTAGCACATCTCTTGCTGAAATGTCACATTTAAATTAGCATGCACACCATAACAGCAGCCTCAAATCATTAAAAAATTCATATTCAAAATAATTTCAAAGTTAATAGGAGCTGATACCCTTGACTCATTCCCTATTTCAGCAGAATGTACATTGGCATTATAAAGAGACCGTTTCAAATTTGTGTGGATCATTTCAGAGCCAAGAGCTTTTCCATGCACCTAACATTTTCACTCGTGGTAGTCATTCAAGGTCTGTCACTTGACTTTGAAGCACTACAGTCATCCACAAGCTTATCCCTTAGGCACTTGATAAGAGTCATGCTCTGGGTAGTCCTCAGAAAAATTTGGTTCATGCCTGCTTTCACCATGTATAGGTTTAACAAGTGTTTTTCACTTTTCTGACAACTCTTATATTTAGGCTACTGTGAGATGCAGTTTTATGTCAGCTCAAAAAGAAAACACTCTACTTTTTCAAAACGAGCTGTTTATAGTATGGTGGTTTAACTCTTGACTGGTCCTGCCTAGAAAGAAACAGTACTGTAATCTCAATTAAACATTGATTTCTGTTTTCCCATGGGTACTGTACTTTCCAAGACCTGCTATTGCTTTTCTTCTATGGCAAAAAAAAAAAAAAAAAAAAAAAAAAAAATCTAATGATAACAATTAAGTGCCACAACTGTCATTTCTACATCTTTGTTCTGTTTCAGGTCAGCAAAATTGCAACTGGAAAACAAACACATAGCAACTTTAAAAGAGCTTAACGGAAAAAAATTCTTTGCAAAATGAAAATACTGCTGTCCTGGTTTAGCAGTAGCAGTCATTTTTTCTCCTTCTTCGTATCTGGTGCAGCGCTGTGTTTTTGACTTTTGGCCTGGGAACAGAGCTGATAACACTGATGTTTAGCCTGACCAAGGACTTTGTGAGTCTTATGCTCTGTGAAGGAAAGCCGGGAGGAAGCAGGGACAGGACACCTGACCCAAACTAGCCAAAGAGGTATTCCATACCACAGTACATCATGCCCAGGATGTAACTGAGAGTTACTCAGAAGGGCTGGAACTTTGCTGGGTGGGGGGGCGAGTTATCGGTCAGTGGGTGGTGAGGTGTTGTATTCTCTTCCCTTGTTATTTCCTTTATCATTATTATTGGTGGTAGCAGTAGTGATTTGTGTTATACCTTAGTTATAAAACTGTTCTTATCTCAACCCATGGGAGTTGCATTCTTTCGATTCTCCTCCCCATCCCTCCAGGAGCAGGGGGAAGAAGGGGCGGGGGGGGGGGGGGGGGGAGGTAAGTAGACTGCGTGGTTCTAATTTATGGCCGACAAATGCACAAAATTTAAGCACAGTGAATCAAAAAATGCTCTGACAAATGAGGTGAGCCAGGGCATTCATTACTTACACTGTGTTTTTTTCATGGGAACCCAGGCAGTGCTGTGAAATGGGCATGCCATTTTACCCATTACCTTCAGTCTTTGCAATTGCTAGACACAACAGAAGTATATTATGAAAATTGGCAGCTGTCAATTAATTTTGATTTATTTCAATTATTTCAATTTTCATACATAATTAGTTTTATAATTCCCTTAATATGCTTGAAAATTACATTTCTCTTTTCAACTTTCCTTGAATAAAAACTGAATCTTTTTTCTACTGAAAGCTACAACTCCTCATTTGTAGTGGAAGAGAAACACATTTGGCTTTCATGGCATACTTCTCTACTTGCCATAGCAGTAAACACACTTATTTGGTCACACAGCCAAGAATTTGTACCTCCTTTTTATGACATAGGTAGACAACTGTGTTAGATTTCTTGTATTCCTAGTATGACCTTACCTTGTCTGTATGAAATATTAGTGTTTGCAACCGTACTGATTTTCCTAGCACTCTCCTCACAAGTTTTTATACTACTAGATTATTCTCTTTAGTTTAGCATCACCTGAAATTGATTGAAAACAGATCAATCATGAAGAGCCGACTGCAAAATAAGTTTGGAGTGATTTTGTACTGGGAGGCTTAAATGTATGTTGCTTGCAGGATGAAACATTATTAACGATAAGAAAATAGACATACGATTAAAGAAGTACAAACATATAAATGACAAAGTGGGTTTAAAATTTTATTTAAGCTAATGTTTAGCATTTTTAATACTGTAACCATATGGTCAGGTCAGGTGTTCTCCCATGACTTCTAACTGCAGATTTACCTCCAGGTTGTTGGTTTTTGTTGGTTTTGGTGTGGGTCTTTTTTTTTTGGGGGGGGGAGGGGAGAAGGGGCTTTGCTTGGGGTTTTTTGTTTGTTTGTTTGTTTGGTGTTGTTTTGAGGCATAAGGAAGTGATACATTAATGACAATCTCCAGCAATAACCCTGTGTATAGCCTGTCATCAGTGCGAGCTGGAGATATTAACGTATTCTTCTCATTTTATCTTGGGACAGACTGAAAGAGGGAAAAAGAACCAAATTAACCTTGCTTGCTAGTTACTAACACATAGAGAACAGATGTTTCCTTTGTTTTCCCTGTACCAATTTGTCTAGGAATTTAAAAATCCAAGGGCATTATTAACAGAGGGACCAGAAAGCCACATGGTTATAAAATATAGACAAAGATGCACAAAATCAAAGGGAATATAGACAACCACAAGAAATATTAGTATAGTGTAAAGCTCTCATAAACGTAAGTGAAATGTAGGGTACTAAGAAAGTGAGTATGTTGTAGAAACTGGGATTAGTAGGTCAGCATGAAAATTTCTCCATCTAACCATGCAAAGAAAGTTCCTCTACAAAAAGAACTAGAGATTTCTTATACCAAAGAGATTCTTTGGATTTAAAATAACTTCACAATTTTTACTTAGCATGCTGAATTGTCAGATCTGATATAATTCCAAGCAAGTCTCACTAACTTACTGGCAACGTGGGAGAAGAACATACCCTCTCTGGCCATGCCCTGAACAGAACCACAACTGCTGTTGAACCAGAGAGGACACATTTTTTGCTGTCCATAAAGCAAAGCACAAATGACATTCACCATTAGTTCACAGCTGGTATAAATACCTATTATTCCCTGTTCTTTCTGCTACATGATCATCAGACAACCGCATTCACTTCGGTTTTAACATAAACAATAGGGTTATTTGGTTTTTTGTAAGGTATTTGCTGTCACTACACATCGGCCTGTACTGTCTAATATCTCCCTGAAAGAAGAGGGAGATGAGGATCAGAAGTAGTATACGAATGCATGCCTTTATAATACAGCAGCAGAAAACCACAAGGATGGTTGGACGCACACAGCAGCTATACACACAGACACACACATACATATACTCATCACATCACTAAAAAGAACCTGGCTCAATCCTCTTTGTACCCTCATTTCAGATATCTATATACATAAATAAGATCCCTCTGAGCTTTACCTAGTCTAAGCAGTTCCAGCTCTCTCAGCCTTTCTCCATATTACAGATGCTTCAGTCCCTTAATCTTCTTAATAGCCCCTTCTCTAGACTTTGCCCACAATGTCCTCTTCCCTGTAGTAAGGAACGCAGAACTGAACACAGTACTTCAGGTAGGAACTACTCGAATTATAAAAAAACCCCAAACTTAATGTTCTTTAATGTTGGACAGTTGGATGTTCCTGGCCAGTGAGGGAGATGCTGCCTTTTCTGCTGTAATACTTTCCTCCAAGCTCACTGCAAAACCAGTTTTGAGACTTAAGTATCTTACTCAAAAATGAATTTCACTGAAACATACTGATCAAGACATTAAGCAGTCAAAGGGAGCACTGCCACTCACCTGAAAAGAGGATCCTACTGATTAGGCAAATAAGTCCAGTAGAAAGGAAATAGGAAAAGCAATCTCATCTATTACAACTCAGCATCAATGAATAGTTATAAGACACCACATAGGTATAACTTGAGAGGCCCATACAGATCATTCCCAGTTCAGAGCTCACCAACAGGCACTTCCTAAGTACAATATCACCTTTAATCCACTAATGTGTAAGCAATCCTTATATTTAGAAGGGTTTTTCTGCTTGTGTAACTTGATGCACTGAAGAGGATGGTATTGAAAACTTATTTTTCCTTGTCATTTACTCCCATCACATAGTGATGATGGAAATTTAAAATTAACTTCAACATTTTGTGCTTGAATATTCCCAGAAAATATGATGTTTAAGCAGTTTCCAGTTTAAGCAGGAAAGAGTGAATAAATTTGAAGCAAGTGTGCCCCTTTCCCCAGCCTCCCTCTCCTCCTGAGCAGCCACTCAGGTGTGGAACAGCTTTAAAGCAATAACAGAAACAGAAGGAACTGAAGCGATGCCTATCAGCCATTTGATGACCATTTTGGTGTTTTGTCGCTCTCTTACTCATAGAAAGTATACATCTGTCAGTTTCATAATAGGGAATTTTGAAGACCTTGTATTAGCCACTGCTATTTCTGTAGTCCTACTGCCATAAAAAAATACTTTCCTTTACATTTAATTTTTAACTTTATGTATCATTCAATAATTCCAGAAAGTAACAGATTTACATTCTGAATCAACTGGAAAACTAACCACTTCGGAGTTCTGTAGCCTCTGGAAACTTACATCCATGGTAAACTCTTCAAGCCCCATATTTACCACCTCCCATGCTTGTAGTCCTGAGAAAGCAGAGGCAAAAGAACTCATACAGAGTATTCAGCTACCTCAGTAGGACTGGCAACAATAGAGAGGCTACGTTCGTGTTTTTAATCCCCAGGATAGGTACATAGCTTCTTGTGATATTCTGAATGCATATCTAAATTCCTGCGTTTGTATCTCTATCATAGTGCAAAACATAGGACTAGATCACAAGTATCATGCTTTAAACTCAGTGACAATTCTGTTTCACTAAAGCTCTAGAAGAAAATTCAAGAACAAAACACTTCTGATAAGATTCATGAGCAACAGAAAATGGCTTGTTTAGAAGAATTGTTTGTTTTCATAGAGAAGGTATTTGAAATAAAGTCTGCCCAAACACAGCTAAGTAATACTATGATAGAAACAACAAATGAGGGGAAATATAAAAAATGAGGACCATCTTACAGAAAATCCTGTCTCTAGAGGTCCAAATTAACGTATAATTCAATGAGTTATCAATGAGCTTCTGTAGTTAAAAAAAAAAGCAGATGGGGGTGCTTATAAGCACTGCATATTCCTCAGAACTCTCACAAGCAAAAAATAATTGTTCCGTGCCCTTATCCTAGCATTCCTTTATAGCTTGCGTATGGAAAGCAGTACAGTAACCTTTATCCAGATTGAAGAACAAATAGATGGTCTTAGGCTGTCTGATTAAATCCTGATCTATCAAGCAAAGATAATGCTTAATATTCACGAAGCACTTAGCACTTTGGCTATTTTAAGCCTGGGAAAATATTCTACAACACTGAGTTAGGAATTAGTTGTACATTATGTTGGTTACAAAGGAAAATATTAAAACAATATATTGTGGCTTTTCACCTAGAAGAATTACTCGTGACAGGAAAACCCTACACTATATGCCTCTCCTGTTAAAATGGATTTTAGCATTGGTCCAATTTGCTTATTCCAGGGATTCAGTAATCATACATTTTGATTGCTATAATTTACATGTACTTAAGTACTAGCTAACTCTCCAAGAGCAAAATTGCATCAAGTCATCTTGAAGAAACTTTTCTTCTAAATCACAAATGTACTGGCATACAAATTAATACCACATACATAACAGAAAAGTTTCCACTCCTCATCCACGTTACATGGAACAACATAAAAAGCAATACCTTTTTTTTCCCCACCCCCAAATAAAATATTAAAGCACTGTAAAAGCAAATTAGAAATTACCAGGTTTATCCTATATTCCTTTCCACTTCTTAAAGGCATCTTTCTTCTTTTCAGTCTACTACATCTGAATACTTTTAGTTTTGCCATACAACAAATCAGCCTAACGCCACTAAATCTCTAGGAGCTCAATCGGTGGCCTCTTATGGATAAGACAGCTGGTAAAACACCTTCCCAAAAAGCTGCACTAAGTTATTTTGTAGCTGGATTTAAACAACTTGACATTTTAAAAAGGGGAAAAACTGAATGAAAATGAAATTAGTAAATTTTAATATCTATTAATTCTGGTTTTCATTGCAGGAAAGTCAGGGACTTAAGAGGACATCTAGTGAAAGAAGATTCCAGCACGACTTCTGCCTTTGCCTTTTTTATGGGGGTAGATAGATGAAGAACCCTCTTGGGATAAATAAAAAGAACAGCAAAGAAAATTGTATCTAAAATTAGGTGCTGAAAGACACCTAGTTGTCTGAGAAAGTAAAATAAGTCCCAAAATAAACCTACACTATTTAAAAAGGGAAGAGCACTGTTAGATGAGATCAAGGTAACTAAGATAATAGGTAAGAGATAGAAGCCTGTGACATCTACTTATGGGAAGACGATGATATGTTCTGCAATAACACTTGTAGTAATACTTGCAGATAAAAAGAGAAAGTCTTTTAGTCAAAATTCCAAAACTCAGTTTAAACATCTCTATTTCTCAACATAAATGGAGAACAAATAAGTATCATCCATTTGACCTGTGTAGACATTGGTGATATTGATAGAAACCCTGCTGAACAGTATTGAGGTATAGTTCAATAGTGAAAAAAAAAAATGTAACTGGACAAAAAATATCAACTGCAAGATAGGAGACAAACTGGAAAGAAATTTAAAATGTTTAGGTGAAGAAAACTGAAGTGCCTAGGTGATGTATTCATTCCCTCAGAAATTTATGACCTTAGAGAAGAGAGCACTTTTTAGTTACTATCCAAGTAACACAAACAGTAGCCATAACAAAAGAAACAACTGGAGGATCCCCATAATGAGCTTATACAGACTGAAATGGCTTTTCAACTAGGGTGTGTCATTAATTATGGCCCATGTAAAAGGACTGTTTAAAGGAGACTAGGCACTGCCATTTGACAAAATTCCAAAGGATTTTAAAAGAAGTCAACTTGGAAAAAGAGTGGACATTTTAAGGCAATGATCATTTATGACTGCAAGAGCTGGACCTTCCTGACTGAAACAGCTTCCCTAAATTCCAGGCAGAGACTAGCCAAGGAGAAAGTAATTGCCTTTTCTAGAGGAAGCCCGAGAAAACAGAGCACAGAAGACACCAGGTGCTAGATGCAAGAGGCAGAACATATGTTTAAAATTACCTCAGCAACCCAAATCTTGTAGCTCCCTATCCAACAAGGACTTGTGATCAGAATTCTTCCAAGCAGAAGCCAGCCAATCATATATAACTTTTCCAGTTCACAGGAATCATGTTTTGCCTTTGCAATAGCACCTTGGTGAACCTGTCTTGCCTTGAATCTGTTATCAAAACACACTACTTCTAAGTTTCAGATTATCCCTAAAAATCACACAGAATTTCTTTGGAAAGGATTTTTACTTTGTTTGTCATGATTACTACCTCTTCTGCACAACTGCACCAAGCATTACCATCAAACAAACAAACAAAAAAAAAATTTGAATGACTAGTCAAGTAGGAACATTCATTTTTTTGTCTGTTTGGACTTTCCCACATCTGATGGTTGAAAATGGGAAGGTGCTCAGTATTTTAATTCTTGGTTAGTCTCTTCACTGAACTGATCATATTTCTTAACTGCACTTCATTTTCTTTGAATTTTAGTGAGGCTTGTGTACATCATACTGTCAGCTTCTCAGCATAAATGGCATACAAAAAGGCCTATATAAACTGATTGATGAGTTCCTTACGAAAAATGTACTGTCAACACTTTTTCTTATTTTATGTTCTAATTTGGGGCAATTGATGTTGTCAGAAAGCTGAAACAAAATAAAATACAGAGACTGCTGCGGGAATTTTAAATACTTTATTAAATTTATTAAATAATTTATCATCCAGATCTTGGAATAACAGTCTTCATTGTCTTAACAAAGAGAATTTGTTACCCAAAGGTTGTAAGTGAAGTGAGAAACTACAGGCAGAAGAAAGATTTATGCACAAGTACTTCAATGTTCACAGGGAAACAGAACACCTGGGTCGGAGTAATCCCAGGCACAGCTACAGATTGGGCAGAGAAGAGATTCAGAGCAGCCCTGCAGAGAAGAACTTGGGGATGTTGGTTGATGAGAAAATGAACATGAGCCAGCAGTGTGCACTCGCAGCCCAGAAACCAACCTTATCCTGGGCTGCATCAAAAGGAGCGTGACCAGCAGGTCAAAGGTGATCCTGCCCCTCTACTCTGCTCTCGTGAGACCTCACTTGGAGTATTGTGTGCAGTTCTGGTGTCCTCAACATAAAAAGGACATGGAACTGTTGGAACAAGTCCAGAGGAGGGCCACAAGGATGATCAGGGGACTGGGACACCTCCCGTACGAAGACAGGCTGAGAAAGTTGGGGCTGTTCAGCCTGGAGAAGAGAAGGCTGTGTGGAGACCTCATAGCAGCCTTCCAGCATCTGAAGGGGGCCTACAAGGATGCTGGGGATGCACTATTCATCAGGGACTGTAGCGATAGGACAAGGGGTAACGGGTTCAAACTTAAACAGGGGAAGTTTAGATTGGATATAAGGAAGAAATTCTTTACTGTTAGGGTGGTGAGGCACTGGAATGGGTTTCCCAGGGAAGTTGTGAATGCTCCATCCTTGGTGGTGTTCAAGGCTAGGTCGGATGAGGCCTTGGGTGACATGGCTTTAGTGTGAGGTGTCCCTGCCCATGTCAGGGAGGTTGGAACTAGATGATCTTAAGGTCACAGTATCACAGTATGTTAGAGATTGGAAGGGACCTCAAAAGATCATCTAGTCCAATCCGCTTGCCAGAGCAGGAACACCTAGATGAGGTTACACAGGAATGTGTCCAGGCGGGTTTTGAATGTCTCCAGAGAAGGAGACTCCACAACCTCCCTGGGCAGCCTGTTCCAGTGTTCTGTCACCCTCACTGAGAAGAAGTTTCTTCTCAAGTTTAAGTGGAACCTCTTGTGTTCCAGTTTGTACCCATTACCCCTTGTCCTATCATTGTTTGCCATTGAGAAGAGCCTGGCTCCATCCTCGTGACACTCCCCCTTTATATATTTATATACACTAATAAGGTCACCCCTCAGTCTCCTCTTCTCCAAACTAAAGAGACCCAGCTCCCTCAGTCTTTCCTCATAAGGGAGATGCTCCACTCCCTTAATCATCTTAGTTGCCCTGCGCTGGACTCTCTCCAGCAGGTCCCTGTCCTTCTTGAACTGAGGGGCCCAGAACTGGACACAATATTCCAGATGTGGTCTCACCAGGGCAGAGTAGAGGGGGAGGAGGACCTCTCTCGACCTACTGACCACCTCCCTTCTAATACACCCCAGGATGCCATTGGCCTTCTTGGCCACAAGGGCACAGTGTTGGCTCATGGTCATCCTGCCGTCCACTAGGACCCCCAGGTCCCTCTCCCCTACACTACTCTCTAACAGGTCGTTCCCCAACCTATATTGGAACCTGGGGTTGTTCCTGCCCAGATGCAGGACTCTACACTTTCTCTTGTTATATTTCATCAAGTTACTCCCTGCCCAACTCTCCAGCCTGTCCAGGTCCCGCTGGATGGCAGCACAGCCTTCTGGCGTGTCAGCCACTCCTCCCAGCTTAGTGTCATCAGCAAACTTGCTGACAGTACACTCAATTCCCTCATCTAAATCATTGATGAATATATTAAATAATACTGGTCCCAGTACTGACCCTTGAGGCACTCCACTAGATACAGGCCTCCAACTAGACTCCGCCCCATAAACTACAACTCTCTGGCTTCTGTCCTTCAGCCAGTTTGCAGTCCACCTCACCACCTGATCATCCAGGCCACACTTCCTCAATTTAGCTATGAGGATGCTGTGGGAGACTGTGTCAAATGCTTTGCTGAAGTCAAGGTAGACCACATCCACCACTCTGCCATCATCCATCCACCGTGTTATTTCCTCATAAAAGGCTAGGAGGTTGGTCAAGCATGACTTCCCCTTGGTAAAGCCATGTTGACTGCCCCTCATAACCCTCTTATCCTTGACATGCCTTAAGATGGCACCAAGGATAAGGTGTTCCATCAGTTTTCCAGGGATGGAGGTGAGGCTGACCGGTCTATAGTTACCCGGGTCCTCCCTCTTGCCCTTTTTGAAGACTGGAGTGACATTTGCTTTCCTCCAGTCCTCAGGCACCTCTCCCGTTTCCCAAGACTTGGTAAAGATGATGGAGAGTGGTCTAGCAATGACTTCCGCCAGTTCCCTCAGCACCCGCGGGTGCATCCCATCTGGACCCATGGATTTATGGATGTCCAGATTGCTCAACTGGTCCCTAAACCATTCCTCATCGACTAAGGCAAACTGCTCCAGTGACCTGACATCATCTGAGGTCTCAGGAGTACAGGGCTCTTCAGGACTGCCTCCGGCAGAGTAGACAGAGACAAAGAAGGCATTCAATAACTCTGCCATCTCTGTATCTTCTGTCACCAGGGCACCCATCCCGTTCACCAGTGGGCCAACCTTGCCTCTGGTGTTAGTTTTATCAGCTATGTATTTGAAAAAGCTCTTTCTGCTGTCCTTGACCCCTCTTGCCAGTTTTAATTCTAAGGAGGCCTTAGCCATCCTAGCTGCCTTCCTACATCCTCTAGCAGCAGCCTTATATTCCTCCCAAGTGGCCAGCCCCTCCTTCCATGACCTGTAAACTCTGCTCTTCCACTTGAGCATACCCAGCAGTTCCTTATTTAGCCACGCAGGTCTCCTGGCCCTCTTCCTTGACTTCCTACATGTCGGGATGCTCTGCTCTTGAGCTCGGAATAAGCAATCCTTGAATGTCAACCAACTATCTTGGGCCCCTTTACCTTCAAGCAGCCTTGCCCATGGGATTTCCCCTAGCAATTGCTTGAAAAGGCCAAAGTTTGCCCTGCTAAAGTCCAGGGTTGCAATTCTACTTGCTATTCTACTGGTCCTACCACACAAGATCCTGAATTCCACCATCTCGTGGTCGCTGCAACCAAGGCAGCCCTCAACCATTACTGCTTCGACCAGCCCCTCCTTGTTAGTGAGGATGAGATCCAGCAGCGCTCCTCTCCTGGTTGGCTCATCCACCTTAGGTCCTTTCCAACCCTAACTATTCTATGATCATGTAATTTTCCTCTTCTATTTACTTTGCCTTTCTGCTGAAAGTATGGAGAATTCTTTAGAGTAAATAAAATAGATTACTTCATCTTCATTAGTCTACTAACAATTTTGTGTTAAAGGAGCACAAATAAGGTTTACAACTCATGCATTTGTGAAAGTTTTAATTACTGTCTTTAAGTGCTTTGTTGAGCATAAATCTGTTTAAACTACTCTATTTCCTAAAATAAGACACACATCTAGGACAACATTTCCAAGAACTACATTACCTAAGCAACCAAACATTAGATATTTTTTGCCCTGTTTTTTCAATACTGTCCACACCTATAAAATTCAACACTCAAAATGCAATTTAGCAAAGAAGAAAAGTGTCAGAGCTGAAAATATATTCCAAAAGATGCAATACAAATCTTTAAATATTTGCATAAAGGAATTATGTATACGAGCAGCAATAAAAAGCTATACCTGGAGGGTATAGACTGTGAATTCAAAAATTACTTTCAATGTCTTCTACATTCTGGAGGCTATTAGAATACACATAAAACTGCAGTTTTGCTAGGCTTGAAAACCCACATTAATGTTCTTTCATTTTTTTATGCATTGTGTGAACAGCAGCAAAGAAAATATTATTGAATAACCATTAAACAACTGGGGAAGATCATATATAGACTGTGTGTTTTTAGAAAAACATTTTACTGTTCCTCTTTCTAATATCTCTTGTTCTTACTTCATGGTTAAGATTTAATAATAGGCTTAATCAAAATCTTCAAGGATTTAATATTATTACTGAGTAAAAACTGTGAGGAAAACAAATTAGTTACAATATTAGATTATGCAAATAATAAAGGTAAAATAAAATTACAATTCATGTATCATTTTTATGTTGTTCTTAAACAGCAAAAATGTTCTACGGTCACCACTCAACGTTGGATTTGTACATTTCAATCAATTAAGAAATTTTTCAACTCCTCAGCAACCTAGTTTCCTAGATACTAAACCCACTTCTTTTTACATCTTACTGTTCAACCACCAAGGGCAGTAACAGTCATTAAAAACTTAAATTAAAAGAAATAAAAATCAAACTTCACAAATAATCTGTAAGATCTAAAGTGAATTGTGGCAAGAATCTATCTGAATAGACACTGATCAGACTGTCATTTTACACAAGCATTAACTGTAAAGAAATCCAAATATATAAAATACACATTGAAAAAGTATTTGGAAAAGTCCGCACCAAAATTAAAACCCATTAATTTCATTTAAACTAATTGTTCATTATTTCCCTTCCCCCTGAATGTACATAAATTTAGGACACAAATTTTTATTTCCAATGAATATCTTGACATGTGCAACAATTACCACTTCAGTAAACAGCCAAACCCAAACAAATGCAGTACAAGTGCCATTATTCTTTCATGTTTTAAATCAGGTTGGCAATACATGTATGAAATCAAAATCTTGAGTATCAGGTTCAGCTCCCTCTCTTCCTTAAAGACAAAAAAGGAAAGGCTATACAAATTCTTTGATCCATTTAAATCTATGGAGGACACATGCGCAGAACAACTACAAGTTCAGAGAAAACTTAGCGTAAAATAGTCTGGGCAGCCACAAAAGACGAAGGAATAGTTGGGGAAAAAAAAAACAAAACACAACAAACAAACCCCAAACCCAAAACCAAAAAAACTGGAAGTATACAAGATCCTATGGGTCAAATTGTATCTCTAAAGCTAACAAGTATTTTCAAAATTCCACTTCTCAGTAAAAGGAGGATACAATGTTCAGAGTTAAATTTGAACTCGTCCTTTGAAACCAATGTGAAAAAGAGCTTGACGTGAAGTAAAAAAGGAAATACCAACTTTTACTTCCTCCTGGAACATGCTGTTACAAGTGGAAATTTGGAAGAAAACAAGCCTGATATTTCACAACCTTCCTGTATGGGGTACTGTAGTATGTGGATAACAACAACAGAAGGAAATTTCTCTCTGACAGAGGTCTAAGAATGTCACCTTAGGGTCCAATTCTCCCTCTTTAGACTGCAGGCTTGGGGAAGACAAGTTCAGATGAACATGATGGCAATTACTTAATGAACAAATTACTACAGAACTAATATATCAAGTAACGATAACCTAGTGATTAGTAAACACATCACTACTTTTCATTTACAAGTACATAACTGTGCACACTCCCCCACACAGTTACAAAGCTACTAATTATCAATCTTAAAGCTTACAAACCACACACAAGAACTACCCAAATACAAACCTCTCTCATATGTGTGTGGAGACCTGCTCCTCTTAATTCTAGCCTTCCACAACAAGTCTTTCAAAAGCAGACCTGCTTAGCAGTGCAGTAGGTTAACCAAGAAGGGGTTACTTCAGATAGGCTTGGATCTGAGTCGGCCTCTTCAAAAATCTGCACTTCTACCACCAGAAAGTCATCATCTTCTGTTCATCAGCTGACTTCATTCCACCTTCACTGGTACGCAAAATTATTTTTTTAAATATTCTTTTTATGGGGAAATGTTTTTTTTTGGGGGGAAATGGTTTTTTTTCCCATTTCTGGACTGTCTTTTTTGACTTCCTATGCCACCATGTCTCTTGACAAATATACAACCTGCCCTAGTTTTTCCAGTTTTTCTATATCTGTACCTAAAATCTGGCATTTCTTATGCATTACATGGATAATCACAGCTTTATATGATGTTGCTGATACATAGTAATACAGGTGTAGCTGCTTTCACAGTGTAGCAAGGGGCCAGCTGCTGCCTTAAAGTAGTGGGGAAGCTCAGAGCTAAGAGGGAAATCCCTGGGCTGCCAAAGCATAGACCTTGCCACCTAGGGCCCATCCCACATGGTAGAGACGGAGCAGGACAGGTTGGGTGGAGGGGTGTCAGCCTCAAGTCCAGATCACCATGGGAATCAGTAATAAAGCATGTCTGACATCAAACTGGGAAGCCAGGACCAGATCAGGGTTCAGACAGTCAGGTGACTGTCAGGTAGGTCAATAGCAACAAGGCAGGCCCAACATTAAGCTGGGAAGAGAGTTCACAGGTCAGGACAACAAAGTTCACAGCCAGACAACAGGCACGGTTGTGACGGGGCTGCAGACAGACCCACCTCCAGTGTCAGTGGGCTGATGGTTACCTAGGCACTGTCAGCTTTTTCTGGTTCTACTGTCCCCAGAAGGTCCCCAAACCATCTGGGTCATATTGGTTATGTTACAGTATGCCTTACATGTTCCCCTGGACAAACCATTTTATTCAGCCTTGATATCCATACCCATCTTTAATTAAGTTTAAACATTTTGTTACCTTATACACACAGAATCTACATACCTGAACAACATAGTTTTCACACACTTTTGTGCTCACAAAGCATCCTGCTTTCTATGGTATCTACTTGATTAGGTATCACTGACCTTGAAACACTCCTTGGGCAACAAACTGGTTCCTTCCAAGGATCTTAGTTGATGCCTGATATTCCATAGGGCCCCTCTTGCTCACAAAGTCAAAATGGCCTTCAAAATGTGGCTTGCTGGTTATCTGCCACTGGAGATATAACTGTTATTTGCTTGAAGTTTTTCCATTAATATCTGTATGACCTATAAACATCATGAAAACAACATATGTATTTCAGAACTGAAAGGCAAGCACTCCAAAACCTCATTCTTAGCTTGAATTTTACTCCTGTGAAACATGAATTGCTTTAAATAAAATACAAAGTGTATTTAAAGACAAATTACAATGTTTGTAACAGATGAGAAAAGGAAAATTCTCTTTAATATTTTCTCCAAGAAGTTCTCTTGACTTTTTCCAGCCTAATACAGACATCTAGCAATGATTAATATTTCCAGATTTTTCCTCCAAAAAATGATCAGCCCTTCATTCAATGAAAAGACTAAACTACAAACCCAGTCAATAAATATTTTTTGGCAATGGCAAGTTAATAAGGAATCAGCTCAATGACATTAATCAGCATTGGCAATTCTCTGCTTCCTTAACAAAGTTAAACTTATACTTAATTAAGAAATAAAATGTGGTTACGTTTTCAAGAGTCACCCCTCTTCTCATTAGATCCAAACATCTAGTCACATCATAGCCTAAGTATGCTGGTGGAATGTTAGACCTGCAAAATAAATCAGAAGGATGTTCAAAACCACATTAAATAGTCTTTACATTTACCAGGGAAAGCATTAACTATTTCTTTAAGCTAATGCATATCCATTCCAGGGGACACACCTCTGTTTCACAAGGGTTCATGTAACTAAACTGGAAAGATCTGCTCTTTGCACCCTTGTTTAAACTTCTGTTTCAAATAATACAGAGTCACAATGTCTATTAAGTGTACA
The DNA here is from genome assembly GCF_963264785.1 of Psittacula echo. NCBI lineage: Eukaryota > Metazoa > Chordata > Aves > Psittaciformes > Psittacidae > Psittacula > Psittacula echo. Next base: position 25,675,810 of record NC_137736.1, on the reverse strand, counting down.
GAAAATACTCTTGACCATCTTGAATTATGCAGTGACCCCCATGACATTCAGCTAATCAACACTGTACTTTAATTTCTGTGTAATCTTCATTAATTAAAGAGGTCAATCTTTCCACGGAGAGACAAAGTTGCAGTATCTTCAAGAACAGATTCAACAATAGAGGACAGTGACAAAACAGACTTCCGTACGCAAATACTACAAAATCAAAGGAAATGAAAAAATTAACAAACTGTCCAAATTTTAACTAAGGGAGAAAGCAAGATGCAACCTCTGTCTTCGAAAGCATATTTGACAATTGAGCTATGGGGTTACTTCAACTTCAGTTCTTTTTCTAATTCTTTTATTATTATTATTATTGGTTTGGGGTTTTTTTGGTACAGCTGTAGTAATTTCAGATTAGTTAAAACAATCAAAATCAAGGCATTATCTTCCTGCAGTACAAACAACTTTAATAAATATTATTCATGTCCCAGCTATATCTGAGAGACAAGAAATGTAACAAAACATACTCAAGAAGAAGAAAGAAAGGGAAAATTATGTTTCTAAGAAGTGCTGCTGAAACTGCTTTCTGAAAAATCCTGAAGATCTAGAACTGTCATCCTACTAAATTTTTTGGACATGATCCATTTCTCTCTGTGGTATCCAGACCTCTGATCTTTTTATCAAGTAAAAACCTCCCAAGACTGATGAATTGATTACTAACAGAGACCTAAGAAACAAGGGATTCTAGAAGTAGCAGCTGGAGAAAGAACAGTTTAAAAAACATTCTGAAGATATTATTACCAAATACCACATATGTAATTCCAATCTATGAAACCCTGATGAATAGAATAAATTTACCCAAAAGTCTCAAATAGATATAATACCACATACAATTCACAGTTGATACAATGAATAGAGCTTTGCAATGTACTTGTGGGAATGTTACCACTGAAAGTGAAGATGTTCCCATCACCACAGAATCATTGGGGTTGGAAGGGACCTCTGGAGATCAACTAATCCAACACCCCTGCCAAGGCAATACATGCAATACATGTTGAACAGCTCAATGTATAGAAAACCATTACTTATGAAATTTCTATTTAAAATCATAGAATCATTTAGGCTGGAAAAGACCTAATTTCATTGAGTCCAACCATTATCCTAGCTCTGCAAAGTTCATCACTAAACCATGTCATTAACTACCATGTCTACCCATCTTTTAAATACCTCCAGGGATGGTGACTCAACTACTTACCCCCACAGCCTGTTTCGATGTATGACAGTCCTTTCAGTGAAGAAAATTTTCCTTATACACAACCTAAAGCTCCCCTGGCACAACTTGAGGCCATTTTCTTTTGCCCTATCACTTATTACTTAGGAGAAAAGACTGACACCCGCCTCACTATAACCTCTTTTCAGGTAGTTGTGGAGAGTGATAGGGTCTCTCCTCAGCCTCCTTTTCTCCAGACTTTACTACACGGGTTTCAGAGATTACTGCTGGAATTTGCACTCTATCATGTTGATTCTCAAAACAGCACACTTTCTACCAAGATACAGAAACCATAGAGATGAGAAAAGGATGAGATAGGGAGATACATAACCGTCTGCATTTTATAAGAACCAAGGCACAGAGAAATAAAAGTGATTCTTCCATTTAACTGAGCACAGAAGTCAGCAAATTCCTGCCTCCTACAGAAAGTAAAAATAAAATATGATGAAAAATATTAATCATTTCACATCATGGAATTAGAGGCCTGACTAAAGTTCAGCTGGGTGTTCTGATTAAAAGGGACTTCAGACTTTGATACTATATTTTTGTAGAAAGAAGGAAAATAAAAGCATAAATATAAAATGGTCTGCAATCCTTTTAAAACTTGTATAACAGAAAACTTTTAACCAGTACCTGGAACATGCTGCCTAGGTCTTTACTGGCATCCTTAATACTATATCTTTCCTCAGCCTGAGGAAACTTTTCTCAACTTGGAATGTAGTAAGTTCTGCTTCAGTGACTACTTTCCCTTCAAAGAACAGCTAGACTAAAAAATAAAAACTCAACTTATATTTTCAGCATTTTCTGCTCTGATACAGAGGGAAGTGTGTTTGGTGCTAGCAGGGAACAATGCATATAGCTAAAGAGGCAGGTGAAACTATTAATCTGCTACCTAGCAGAGTCTTTGTCTTTGATACCAAAATAAGATTCACTTATGAGCTACAAAATTAATATTAAAACTCCCAGCAGAGACAATGTGCTCAAAGAAAAGTAATTGTTTTTCATTAGTGTAGGTACAGACAAGGAATCACATTCTGGCCAGGACACAGAGGAAGGGTTAAGGAAAGAGCATCATTTTAAGATGCTTTCTCAGATTCTTCCTCTGTTCCTTCAGCATGCTCCTTAACTGCTATTATAGAATACACAGAGGGCCAGCATTGCCACATGCTCTTGACTCCCCTCACTGACATTTCAGCCCTTCCAGAAGGCTACACAAACAGGGAAGTGAAAAGGACAGGACAAACATGCCTTATCCTTCACCAGAACGGTCTGGATAATGAACCTGCCTGCACCTGCTGTGTGAAACAAGCATGCAAAATCTTAATTCAAAACAGTTACCCCTTTTCCACTGTCTGTTTTTATCTAGCTTCAGCAATCTGATACGTTTGCTTTGGATTTAATATAATTTACTGTATTTCTATTTCACAATAGCTATATAATAGTCTACTAAATATAACTAGACCAGGAGAGATCCGAGATTAATTGGTAAAGAGGAAAGTACTTGCATGAAGATGTTAAAATCAACATGGACTGTGCAGGCCAGAAAAACACACAAAGACTTACTAACAGATATAGGCAGTTGAAGCATTTTTTCTAAGTTCTTATTTAGATAATATTTCAAATGTTGGCGATTGGAAGCCAGGAATGCAAAAAGGATAAAATAAACCAGACTGTAGAGGTACAACCTAGGAAGTGCTATGTTTATCACTAGCAACCTAAAACAACCATTGCTAGCTCTGCAGCAAAAGCCAGCATGGCAAAGAAAAGTTTAAGGCTAATTACTGCTGCAGAGTGCAAAGTTTTCCAATCTTTACATTTACAACTTTTAAGACCTGTTAGTGAGTCAACAAGCAAAGAAATCTGCTGCCTATAGAAATTGACTCTTTGTTTCCAAAGATTCATGCCTCCAAATTGTCTAGTATTTAAAAAAAAAAAAAAAAAAAAAAAAAAAAAAAGTAACTGTTAAGAATAAAATAACACTATCAGTATCTTTGGCTCTTTTGATGATTGTCAGTTAGAAAATGGTAATTAAGATTGTTTGGATCCACGCTACACCTCAATTTTTTATTGCACATCAGTATTCTCCTAAATGATGAAGCCTAATACATATTTTCACTTGTTAGGTAGAACTTCATGTAGTAAGTTGAACTTTAAGCAAACTTCAAAACTAAAGTTTGACATGTAAATGCAGAAGCTCCTTGGAGTTCTAAACGCCTGTAATTATGTATTATATTTATTCAAACACTATGTTATTTTTAATGAACAGACCATATTTCCAGATTTCAAATTTATAAACCCAAGACACAAGTTCCCCTCATCATGCAACATTTCATTTGCATAATTATAGCTGTTTACATTCTGATTTTCTATTTTTATGTCTAGTTATTTCTGTTTGTCTTACATATTGAAAAATATTCGTAGTAAGTGTACTCAAGCATAGAACCATATTTGATAGGTCAAAATAATTAGAAATAAAATAAAGTCATCCCATATAATACTTGAAATCAATAGCTCAGATAAATTGCACCTGTAATTAAACAAAAGAACCTCTCATCAATCCAGTCATCCCACGACTGAAATTTGAGATAGCTACAGGCTTGTAGCTTACTCCCATCCAGCCTGGCAGTTCCAGGGGGAGCGGATCTTCTACCACACTCTGTGTGGTTCACAGGAAAAACCACAGGTCCTCCAGAGGTTGGAAAACCAAAGACTGTAAACTGCCCTAAAACAGTGCCAGGAGAAACAACAGTCTTGGCAGGTTCTTATTCTTATAAAACACATGAAGTAGAAAGAGAGAAGGATGAAAGAAAGGGAGAGGGAGAGAGAGGGAAAGGGAGAGAGAGATAGAAAGGGAGAGAGAGATAGAAAGGGAGAGAGAGATAGAAAGGGAGAGAGAGATAGAAAGGGAGAGAGAGATAGAAAGGGAGAGAGAGATAGAAAGGGAGAGAGAGAGAAGAGAGAGAAAGAGAGGAGAGAGAGAAAAGAGAGAAGAGAGAGAAAACAGAGAGAGAAGAAAGAGAGAGAGAAAAGAAAGAGAGAAGAAAGAGAGAGAGAAAGAGAGAGAGAAGAGAAAGAAAGGGAAGGGAGAGAGAAAGGAAGGGAGAGAGAAAGGAAGGGAGAGAGAAAGGAAGGGAGAGAGAAAGGAAGGGAGAGAGAAAGGAAGGGAGAGAGAAAGGGAGAAAGGGAGAGAGAAAGGGAGAAAGGGAGAGAGAAAGGGAGAAAGGGAGAGAGAAAGGGAGAAAGGGAGAGAGAAAGAGAGAAAGGGAGAGAGAAAGGGAGAAAGGGAGAGAGAAAGGGAGAAAGGGAGAGAGAGGGAGAAAGGAAGGGAGAAAGGGGGAGAGAGAGAAAGGGAGAGAGAGAAAGGGAGAGAGAGAAAGGGAGAGAGAGAACGGGAGAGAGAGAACGGGAGAGAGAGAACGGGAGAGAGAGAACGGGAGAGAGAGAACGGGAGAGAGAAAGAGAAAGGGAGAGAGAAAGAGAAAGGGAGAGAGAGAAAGGGAGAGAGAAAGGGAGAGAGAGAGAGAGAAAGGGAGAAAGAGGGAGAGAGAGAAAGGGAGAGAGAAAGGGAGAGAGAAAGGGAGAGAGAGAAAGGGAGAGAGAGAAAGGGAGAGAGAGAAAGGGAGAGAGAGAAAGGGAGAGAGAGAAAGGGAGAGAGAGAAAGGGAGAGAGAGAAAGGGAGAGAGAGAAAGGGAGAGAGAGAAAGGGAGAGAGAGAAAGGGAGAGAGAGAAAGGGAGAGAGAGAAAGGGAGAGAGAGAGAGAAAGGGAGAGAGAGAAAGGGAGAGAGAGAGAACGGGAGAGAGAGAACGGGAGAGAGAGAACGGGAGAGAGAAAGAGAAAGGGAGAGAGAAAGAGAAAGGGAGAGAGAAAGAGAAAGGGAGAGAGAGAAAGGGAGAGAGAAAGGGAGAGAGAGAGAGCGAAAGGGAGAAAGAGGGAGAGAGAGAAAGGGAGAGAGAAAGGGAGAGAGAAAGGGAGAGAGAAAGGGAGAGAGAAAGGGAGAGAGAAAGGGAGAGAGAAAGGGAGAGAGAAAGGGAGAGAGAAAGGGAGAAAGAGGGAGAGAGAGAAAGGGAGAGAGAGAAAGGGAGAGAGAGAGAGAAAGGGAGAAAGAGAGAGAAAGAGGAGAGAGAGAGAAAGAGAAAGAGAGAGAGAAAGAGAGAGAGAAAGAGAGAGAGAGAAAGAAAGAAAAGAAGAGAGAAAGAAGAGAGAAAGAGAGAGAGAGAAAGAAAAGAAGAGAGAAAGAGGAGAGAAAGAAAAGAAGAGAGGAAGAGGAGAGGGAGAGGAGAGGGAGAAAGAGAGAAGGAAAAGGAAGAGGAAAAGGAAAAGAAGAAAAAGAAATAGCATCACCTACCCCATGGATCCAGAAATGTCTTCTCTGTCAGAGAGTGAAGTCCTTTCAGTTGTGGTCTTCTCAGTTGTGGTACTTTCAGCTGTGGTCAGTGACCCTGCTCAGGTCCAGGTTGGAGGAACGAGCCACGCAGCTGCAGGACAATGCCTTTTTATAGGGTCGGGCTCTCCTGGAACCCTCCCACAGGTCAGACTCACTCGCAGGGATCTGGTGAGCCCCAGACCCAGCTCACGCTGTGCCCTGGTAAGCACCGCAGTGTCTGTGCCGCTGTCTCCGGGAGTTTGTTGCCCCTGCACTTGATATTCACTGCCTCAGGGCAGGCAGCACAGGGAAGCATCCCCCACCTTTGTGGAGAAGGATACCTGATCTGCACCCTGTCCGTGTGCCCAAGAGACAACGAGCTGTCAGGTCCCTTGTCTTTTGAGTTGTTCTGAGACGCACACAAAAAAGGTCTCTTGCCCTTCACAATGCTGTGCGGACGATCACACAGAGATTATCCACATCACGGAGTGTTGCTCGAGCAGAGACTCTGAAACCCTGCAGAGTCTTGATCATCACTACGGAGGCTATGCTCGCTAGACTAAGCTTCACAGTACATTCTGTGTGCATTTGACATCACAACATTTCTAATTCCTTTCCTAAATGGTTGGCAACTCTAAAAATTGTAGCTTTGTGATTAACAACACAAAAAAAAACCCCACATCTAGTTAAGAAAAACAAACATGCCATAAACCAAAGTGAACTGACTTAGGAGGGCAGAACAAAATTTTGCAGGTTGGGCAGAGAAGAGATTCGGAGCAGCCCTGCAGAGAAGGTCTTGGGGGTGTTGGTTGATGAGAAACTCAACATGAGCCGGCTTCAGTGTGCGCTCATGTGGATTGGCTAAGGAAAGGTGGACATTTCGTGACCAACCCAGACGTCTTAGCCTTAGGAGATGGTGGTTATGAAGAATACAGCTGAACAATGGACATGTGAACAATCCCAGCTGTTTGGTCTTAGCCAAACTCTGAGTTAAGTTGCAAGGCCTGAACTCAAGTTACCCAGGCTGCAAGGCCTAACCTTAGGTTACTGAAGGACAGTTACGTGCAGTAGAACAAGGCACTTGGCGTTTGCTCAAGGTTAACAGGATGTGGGAGCAGGATGTTGAAACTGCAAGATATGTGCAAAAACTAGTGAATGGACAGTTTTTAGATAGCTGATCAGCTGCTTCGAAAATATGCGTGGATAGCACTTTTGAGCCAATCAGAATTTATATTGATTACATCAGCTAGTTCTGTAGACTATAAAAGCTATTGATGTGTGTGAATAAATTTGGCAATTGCTTGATCACATTGATCGTCTCTGTGTTGTCCGTGACTCCCGCATCACGACACGCTCGCAGCCCAGAAAGCCAACCATATCCTGGGCTGTATCAAAAGGAGCGTGACCAGCAGGTCGAAGGAGGTGATCCTGCCCCTCTACTCTGCTCTCATGAGACCTCACTTGGAGTATTGTGTGCAGTTCTGGTGTCCTCAACATAAAAAGGACATGGAACTGTTGCAACAAGTCCAGAGGAGGGCCACGAGGATGATCAGGGGACTGGAGCACCTCCCGTATGAAGAGAGGCTGAGAAAGTTGGGGCTGTTCAGCCTGGAGAAGAGAAGGCTGCATGGAGACCTCGTAACAGCCTTCCAGTATCTGAAGGGGGCCTACAAGGATGCTGGGGATGGACAATTCATCAGGGACTGTAGTGACAGGACAAGGGGTAACGGGTTAAAATTTCAACAGGGGAAGTTTAGATTGGATATAAGGAGGAAGTTGTCATGGAATGGACTCAGTCGGAGATCAATGTGATCGGACAAAAGCCATTTATTATAGGAAACTAACTCTTTATATACTATTGCTTAAAGTTGCTTACAATAGCTTGGCACATTGTGATTGGACACATATCTTTAAGGCCCTTAACAACTAACATATAATTGGTTAAGCACAGGTGTCTGAACCTGACCTTGAAAGCTTGCCCACAGTCCACAATTCAGCAACTCAGTAAATTCCAGCTGATTCTTATCTTGCTGGGATTGTTACTCCCAGTGCCTCACTCCTGTCCTCCTTCACCTTTAGCTGTCCCTTGGTTCTTGTCGAACTCCACGTAGGCACTTGCTGATTTGGGTATGTGGCCGTTCTCTGCCAGAAAATGATCCACAGGAAGTTCTTTACTGAGAGGGTGATGAGGCACTGGAATGGGTTCCCCAGGGAAGTTGTGAATGCTCCATCCTTGGCGGTGTTCAAGGCCAGGTTGGATGAGGCCTTGGGTGACACGGTTTAGTGTGAGGTGTCCCTGCCCATGGCAGAGGGAGTGGAACTAGATGATCTTAAGGTCCTTTCCAACCCTAACTATTCTATGATTCTATGATTTCAGAGTGAGAAATAAAGACTACCAGTTATGCCAATTCATAAACTGTAATCAGACCAGTTTCTTTGCTGTAATTGCTATTAAAAAAAAAAAAAAAAAAAAAAAAAAAAAAAAAAAGAAAGAAAAAGAAAGAAAGGAAGAAAAGAAAAGGAGAAAAAACCTCAGGCCCAATACTTCTTTAGTTTCATCTGAAAAGCAGCCTGATGCAGAAAAAAATATCATAGAATCATAAAATGCTTGGAGTTAGAAGGGACCTCAAAGATCATCTGGTTCCAACCCCTCTGCCATGGGCAGGGACACTTTGTATTAGACAATGTTGCTCCAAGCTCCATTAAGCCTGGCCTTGAACACATTCAGGGATGGAGCATCCACAGTTTCACTGGGCAACCTGTTCCAGTGCCTCATCATCCTCACAATAAAGAATTTCTTCCTAATATTTAATCTAAATCTCCCCTTTTTCATTTCAAAACCATTCTTCCTTGTCCTATAGCTACTTGCCCTTATAAAAAATCCCTCTCCAGATCTCTTGTAGGCCCCCTTTAGCTATTGGAAGACTTCTGTTAAGATCTCGCCTGAGCCTTCTCTTCAGGCTGAACAAGCCCAGTTCTCTCAGCCTGTCTTGAGGTGCTCCAGCCCTGTGATCCTCATGGCCTCCTCTGGACTCGTTCTTGATATAAACATCCTTGGTAATTTTTTTTTTTTTTTTTTTTTTTTTTTTTAAACAGAGTTCACAAACACGTATTTGGTATCAAATACGTATTTGTAGAGCCACAAAGTATAGTGACATACTGCCATTTGAAACAATTACTAACATACTTGCACTAGCATAGTAACAAAATACTTCATTGTGTCAGCACTGCCTGTATTTCAGTGAAATTTGGCAGCTGTGGTTACTATAGACCATCATGTTCAGTGAAAGACGAAAGATCTGTTGTGACATAGGATGTGCTAATGTAAGAATATAGAGAAGACATGTACTGTAATGATTTAGAGCAAGGCTTCCTCTTTGCCATTTAGAATAATAGTTTGAACAGAACAGTTTCAGAAAAGATACATGTTCTGACAACCCTATTCATGCTGGCACAGCTTTAAGTCAGGAGCTTTCAAATGAGATTCTGAGGTACTTAAAACAGTATTCAAAACATAGAACTCTGGCCCACAGCACTCTGGGGTTTAACCGACAGGAAGGCTAGCTTAAAGTATGCAATTAATTCCTAGCTGTCCTGGGTTCAGCAGCAGCAGTCAGTTTTTCTCCTTCTTAGTAGCTGTTGCAGCACTGAGTTTTTGACTTTTGGCCTGGAAACAAAGCTGATAACACTGATGTTTAGACTGACCAAGGACTTTGTGAGTCTCATGCTCTGCCAGGGAGGAGGAGAAGCCAGGAGGAAGCAGGGACAGGACACCTGAGCCAAACTAGCCAAAGAGGTATTCCATACCACAGCACGTCATGCCCAGGATGTAGAACAGAGAGTTCCCGGAAGGGCTGGATCATGGCCGGGTGGGGGCGAGGTACTGGTTGGTGAGCGGTTGTATTCTCTTCCTTGTTATTTCCTTTATCATTATTACTATTAGTGGTAGCAGTAGTGATTTGTGTTATACCTTAGTTATTAAACTGTTCTTATCTCAACCCGTGGGAGTTGCATTCTTTTGATTCTCCTCCCCGTCCCTCCAGAAGCGGAGGGAAGAAAGGTGGGGGGGGAAGTAGACTGCGTGGTTCTGATTTACGGCCTGGGCTTAAACCACGACACTAGCCCTGATCAGCACAAGGATAAACTAAATCTGTTTAGTTTATCTGTACAGTCTACCACTGTACCAGATTTAGTATTATGGCACTTGCTTGTGATGAGACCTTTCCTTCCTCAAAAGTTCCTACACAGTGCAAGACCATAGCTTTCCATTCACCCGAAGTACAGGTTCAAGGGGAACACACACAAGCTGAAGCTCGGCACCAGAAATGCCACTTGCTACATTACCATAGTTCATAAAGCACATAAAGCCTTTGTTGCACGCAGGCTCCAGTTACTGAACCAAGGATGGCCAAAGTCTTCTTCCATTTCTTTTGCTTTCAGAAGAAAGACATTAGTAAAATGGTTTGTCTTCTCACTTCTCCATGCCAGCAGGTCTTTCAGATACACTGTCTACACAGTAACTATCCTTCAGTGGCTAGATAGGCTTGCTCTGATTTGAGAGTTATACAGAGATCTACTGAAGTGCTCATTTTATTTCAAAGCATTTTATAGAGCTGGGTTTTGAGTAGGTTATGTCATATGTCTTCTCCAAGAGAAACTTATTCTACCCCTTCATCCCCAATAAGGAAAATGTCTTTATTTGAGGTTACCATGAGTTTGTACTTTTTACTAACTAAACTTTACTTTTTCTGGGGTTTAGAAGTAACACCAGATATAGCATCCTGGCCTGGTGCAGCTTAAGATCAAGAGTCTTCTTGTGTCAGAGTAATTGAAAATACCTCACCTAGCTGTTCTTCCACTCAGTATCATCTGAAACTAAGTAACCCTATATTATTTTCCATATTGCTAATGAACATAACACAAAGCATAACTAAAGAAAGGTTGTCACAGAGCTTCTCTTTATATATTTTTTCAGATAGTGAGTACTCCAAATTTTCTGTGTTCTTTTTCTTATCTTGAAGAAGTTTTAAATAGAGTAAGTCATGAAAAACATGCTAAATTCTACATGTATACCCTGTACTAGGTTTTTTTTCTGTTTTCAAAGCTTTCACATGGCCTTCTTTTATAAAATTTTATTTTCTGTTGTTATTTTCACTAAGTTCTAGCACTACAGCTCAATTTTGTGATTGTTTCTTCTGGTACTATATTGTATACTCTACAGAAGGATTTATAATACCTTAGTTCACCCCCTTCTTTTATGCCTCAAAAAAAACCCCCAAAAACCCAAAACCAAAACCAAAACAAACTAAAACAAACAAAAAACCTCCAAAAAACAAACAAACAGAAAAAGCAAAATATTGCCCAAGGCAGGGGGGTTGGAATTAGATGATCTTAAGGTCCTTTCCAACCCTAACTATTCTACGATTTTGTGATTCTATTTCTCTTTTTCCTTAATGTGACATTTTACTTGAGATTTCACAACTTTATTAAATGTCTGGAGATGATGTTCAACAAGCTCAACTAACTTGAAAACCTTTAACTTACTTAAAAGCATTTTCTAAATCCTTTTTCCTTAGATAAAGATGACAGAATCTTGTTGCCAGCATTTGTTCTGTTAGACACCAGTAGTAACCCACTAGTGAACACCAGAGCAGAGCAGCATTAAGCACATTAGCCTTCCCCTCCTTATGCATGAAGAGATGTCACATTCTGCAGTCCCACACTGTGGCAGTACCTAACACTTGCTGGTTAGTCATTTTACTGCTAATGTGCTTTCAGATTAAATGGATTGTTTTCTTGAGTTTTTTTCCTAATTTTATTCTGTGCTTTGATCATCTGAATGTTGAAATTACAGAAAAAAAGTAAATTAAAAGAAAAGGTTAATTTACTGTCCATCATTTGCTTTTCTCTCTTTATAACGCTCATCTGTAAATGGTGAATAGAATTTTAGCAATGAGATCCCCAACACTTTTGGCTTAGACAAATCCATTCTGCTGACAACTGGTTATATACCTTTGTAGTGCTGAAATACATAGACACTTGATAATCATTTATTTGTAAAGAGCAATGACACTGTGCAACAAGGAAGTGCCAAGTCCCTCATGAGTTAACATACTCACATAATGTGCAACACTGCACTTGGCCAGACTGAACACTGGCAAAACAAATTTTTGAAGATACAAATGTAAACTACTTTTTTAGTTGGAAAGAGATTATTAGTTCTGAGTTTATATTATCAATTGCCTCCAGCATCACTTTTGAAACCCATTCTTTTATAGTATGTTATTGCTCCAGGCACAACAGTTGTGTCTAACAAATTATCATAATTCCCTGAGCCCATTATTTACCAAATATCTCTTCTGTCTTAGCACTGACACTGTCTCTAGTGTCAAGCTGACATAGTCTAACAGCCATGTCAGATATCACTGATAACACATTTTGCATTAGCAATAACCTTCTCCATTAGCCTGCATCAGCAGCTGAGGTGTGCTCTTCATAAAATTCAGAAAAAAACTATTTGAGATTAAGCATGTTATGCCACAGTTGGTTATCACCCAGGACACACAGCTATCTGCACAGCCTGATGCTCTCTTACACTTTGCTAACTGTCTTCACTAGAAGCCTTTGGTCAGTATACAATCTATAGTAAGATGTGTTCCCTCCATGACATTGTTCATCTTGAATACCAAATGTCATTTACAGCTCCAAAGAACCAAAGATTTTTATTTCAAATCTCCATAATGGACTCTGTTCAGCCTCATGCTATACAAATCCTGGGTGGTATAAGCATAACACAATCAGTGGTGCAACGTAGATGAGACTGCTGGATTAGAAATGCTTCTCTTCAGTGCAAAGTGAGACATGGAACTTTCTCACAGCAGCAGCTGGAAGAGACAGACAACCAACCTATTATGAACTAATTCCCAGAATGGCTCAAATTAATACAGTGTTAATGAAGTACCATCCCTGGGATACATTCTCAATAATGTTCATTACAAATATGGATAGATTAAATACATTTATAATACAACTATTAATGTACAGCAGTACAGTTTTGCAGACTATGGCTAGAACCATAGACAGGGATAAACTGTGCTGTGAGCATTTTTTCTCTCAGTGACAGTTTTAATTCACAGTTTTCCACAGTTTATCCATTTCAATAAATTCCACTGTCATAGTTTTACATTTCAGAGTAACTGGAAGAATTTATTGAAAGTATTAATACTCTGAAACAATGGCATTGTTAATGCAGCTGCTCTGTTGGAGGTCACAGTTACTCATAATTTCTGTATATATTAGACAATCGACTACTTCAACCTTCCAGTTTCATTAACACTTAATGACTACTGACATTTTCTACAGGAATGAGCAACCATTTAAAATATCTTGCCGATTTATTACTGTTTCTTGCTTAACAGAGCTCCAGTGTTCTGATCTAGGAACAAACCCCCATGAATTAAGCAAGCATTCACATAACGTCAATAGTGAAGATTCAAATCTCAACAACATATCTTTTTCCACACACAAAATCTTCAGTGAAGGTCATATAGACATAAATACATACGTGTTCATGCATTCATGTATAGCTAAATGCCAGCATTTAGTTATGAAATAGGAAAGGAAAAACAAAACATTCTATTAGAGATAGTTCAAGTGTTTCCATCTATTTAGTATCTATAACATTGTTTTGCTCTAGTATTACTTCCATCTCTAACTCATCCACATACCTGGTGGTTATGTTCTTTTTGAGTCCCTGAACGATTTCTATGTGTAATAGTTGAATTTGAAAATATTGTTTTACTTCCAAAGTAAGTGCAGTTGATCTAAAGCCCCCTCATTTCAAACTTTTAATTTTAAATAAAATTTACAGCTTTTTTAAAAGTATGAAGTGTACATTATACACATATTTTCAGAAATGTTTTCTAAATGTATAGCCATGACAGGCATCAAAGGTTCTGGTAAACATGTCATTGACAGGGTGCTCCCTACAACAATGTTGTGTTAAACCATTTCTTCCTCCATTTTCTCACTCTAAGTATTTTTAAAAATTTCCAAAATTTTGAAAATTGTACACCAAAAACCACCTAAAAATCAATACTTAAAAAAATTCTGAACTACATTAAATACATCATTTATTTCTTCTGCACAGTGACAGCCAAAGAAAAGTCATAATCAGGGTAACGTAGTTACCTTGCTCTGTGGTCCAAATCCAGCCAAGAGCTGCCTGTATTTGCACATTGAAGCCACATATTTCTCTTAGTCAGCAGACAGCTATTCTCTCAGCTAAAACTGGTACCAGCCTTTCTAAGTCATCTCTACGCTATTCAAATACCATTACCCATGCCCAGACCATAGTATCAGAAAGATGCTGGCACATAAGGATACTGCTCTGTCCATTACAAGGCTGAATCTCACAGAATACTAAAATGGTAACTGCTTCCATTTGGCTTCACTTTGAAAAAGATAAGACAATTTGCTGTTAATGTCTTAGAAAACAATGCCAATGTTTTGGCTTTTTTCTTTTTCTTATTTTCGAATTTCATTCAAGTTGCTAAAATAATAGAAACTAATATTATCATGACCAGGCATAACACCTCTTCTAAATATGTGTTCCTCTTCACTATCATTAGGTCTTCAGCTCTTTCTTGATGTTCAGTAGACATGATAAAAGCTTTGTATTTATTATTATTAACTATAGTTAAAAGATACTATATTCAAGATAATATTGCCTGCAGTTTGAGCTACCATATTTGCAAGTCTGCAGCCTCTAGCCTTTAATCCACTTCTTGTATGTGGCACTTTACACTTTTGTATTCTGCAAGGGAAATATCTGCTAAGAGCCTTCTGTATACAATTACTGCTCATGCACATTAAAAATAAAACTCTTCTAAACCAATTCAACAACCAAAAATTTAACACATCTACTGCTTAATCAATATGTTAGCATCAGAGAATGCTGATACTGTAAACAAACCACTTGCTGTTTTATTGAATGAAGAGTGCCTTTGATTTCATGTCTTAGAATTTTCTTTTTGTCCTTTTTTTTTTTTTTAAGTATTTGCTTAAATGTCTTAAGGGAGGATTTCTCTTCAAACATTTTTACATGACTGAAATTACATGCCAGGGTTTTGTAGATTAATAAAGGTGAAGTATAACTTATAAAAAATAATATTTATCATGTGTATGACAACCCTCTTTAAATAACAGCTACTCTCCAAGCTTTTAGTATTCTAATATATCACCCATAAAAATCCCCTTACTGCACAAAGGAATGCAACCATTAATGTTCACAGAAATTATGCAGGGCCGATTTGATTTTTTATATCTTAAGAATCATAGTTTGATCATAAATGGAATTTGGAGCATATGGAGGATTCTGAAATTCAAGATTCCTTTGTGGTTTCTTTAAATATTTTCACCCAAGTAGTCCATTTAAAATAGATTAAGCTATAAAACTGCACAGAAGAATAGTGCAGTTTTGAATATCAGCAAATAAAAGTTGACTATGTTCTATAAAACAACAATTGAACTCCTTGCTGCTGAATATCTTCTTATTCAATAACTTTATGATAAATTATCCCATGCTACACATACTTGGCAGAATGTACATGCATTTTGCTCTAACAGCTGTCCTATTTATCTTTTTCAGTCAGAAGAGCTTCTGATCACAATTATTTCAACAACTAACTATAACAGTGCAAGCAGATTATATAGACAAAATCTCTTCCAGAACAAACCAGTGGGAAAAAAAAAAAAAGGTGATTTGCAGGGATATTTAATTAGCATTCACCTGTGGTAATAAATCACTCTGGGAGGAAGGTAGCCATTGAAAGGAAAATAGCTCCTCAACCTTAACAGGACTTGAAGTTTTACCTTTAAATAGCAACTTATTACTGCAAGTTTTAGCAACTACACATGCGGTGCTGCCAATATATCCTGAGATGTTGTTGTGAAAGTAAGTGGCTTAGGTCACTTAAAGAGTCACCAAAGGTATTAGCAAAAACAAGCCTTAATATAAATTTGCAAAAGCACAACAAAGTTCATTGGCAAGTTTTACCATACTATGTACTGCATGAGTAATACATATAAATGAAAATCAAATTAGAACCAATTCAGAGTGATTTACACAGAGGCTGGAATAAAAAGGGGTAAGGGAAGAGTCCAGGATCAGCTGGATTCAATCTTAGGCTCAGACCCAATCAACAGTTTATGTCTAAAGGGTTTAACAGCACTTAATCATAGCAACACTTACATGGTATATTGACCATGGTAGATTGACCTATAAAAACAATAATAATAATAATAATAATAATAATAATAATATAGATTCAAGATAACAACAGATATACTATATTTTTAGAGGGTCTTCAAGTATGTATAGCAGATGTATAAAGGTAACACACATATGCATATGTATATATATATAGGTAGTCCTATTAAAGATTCCACTCAAGAATCAAAGAAATGCTCACCTCTATTTCCTCTTTTTTTTTTTTTCTCCTTAATGAGGGTTGAGTCTCCAGTAATGGGGACATCAGTGCAGGTCCCATCAACAGTCTTCCTTTCACAACCTTGAGACTTCATGCACTCTGAGAGGTGCTCCATGCAGTAGGACATACTGGTGTAGCTTACTGCAGTCAAGAAGAGCTCAAAGGGTCTTAGGACCACTGTTTATAGGGTTATGAGACGGTTAGTAAATTCACTTGGACCATTCAGATAAGGAATGTTTCAAGGCTACCAGGGGAATGAGTGCTTATCCCTGCCTTCATCCCACTCAGGAGTTCCTGGTACTGGTCATGTTGTCCTCATCTTAGCCTTGCAAAAAATCCCAGCACAGTTAAAGGATGTTTCATTGACAACCACTTACTCAAAGACTGGAGTTTGACGCAAGTTATGGGTATTGTAAAACAGGCCTAAGAAGGGCACAGGGAGGGGGGGGGAGAATGTACCACCACTGATGTCAATATAATTCAAAGGTTTGAATAGAGCAATTTATTTAATCCGTTACTGAATAATGAAGAGACAATATGATTTTTTTAAAATTAGTTGTTTAAGTAACAATTATGATTGTGCGCTGGTTTAGATCTACAAACTAGGGCAACTGTAATTACCTAGATAGTAGGTAAGCACAGCATTATTTACTGGTATACTGAAAAAGGAATGGCTGTAACTATTTTTTTTATGTCAAATGTATTTTTTCATCTATATATAAACTAAAGAAGTTTGCCATATTTAAAGTACACGGGAATCTAAAAAGTCCATATATGTCTGTAAGAGAGGAGGACACCAAAATATTGCAGCCAAGATTAGTACCAAAGTTTTATCTCACTTCAGCATCAGGTCCATAGGAAAGACCTATGATGGAAAACACTTTCTATAGATATACAGGTAATCAAATCTGTATGCCAGACATATGCCACTGGTAAAATTTTAGAGTGTAGGTAAGGTAACAGCTTGTTTCTACAATCTATACTCCAAAATTTATGAAATCACATTTATTTCATAATTATAATTTCACTATAATTTATTAACCCCTTCCTTCTTTTACATTACTGGATTTAAGCCATAAAGAGTTAGCAAAGTTTTTATAGTTAGAAAACCCAAGTATTCATTAAGTAAAAAGTTCTTACTGCTAAAGGAAACCATAAGGAGAGACACACATCTGCCAGCCTCTTCTTCACCCTACAGCTATATCCAGGCAAGCAAGTACTCCAGAATACTTCTAGAGTCAAGGAAATGACACAATCTTTCTAAAGTTTATCAGTCACTCCATCTTAAAAAATGACGAATGTCCAGTCTTGCTGTGTTGTGTTGACTGCCTGGATGATTCAGGATGCCTAGGTCAAAAGGAAGACCTCCACCCCTTTAATTCAAAACCACAAAGAACCTAGGCAAAAGCACCATTCAAAACCTATTCCACATCCATTTATGCAATTAAGTTCTGCATTCCCAAGGGCTTTGACTGTAAAATATTAGAAGTAAATTGAGCTAAAGAAATTTCTAAAAAGAACCAGTCAGAAGCATATTAAAATATTGCAGAATACTTTACAGGCAGCATTTTTAATTACATGATACATCATTTGTGAATGTAACCATTTTTTTCCATTAGCTTTTCAGAGTTAATTTCAACAAATGAATCCATGTTTAAAGCTCACTGTACTGTACAAGATTGAGCCCTAAATCTATGAAGAATATTTGACAACAGTAAGAGAGTTTCTGGGTTTATTTGTCATTTCATGGTTTAAGGTGAAAGAATTAAAAAACTGGAGTTACGGTTGTTTGACATTATGGATACCCTTCACTTTATATACTAAAGATGTCCTAATTTTTCAGCAATAAAACTGCTTTAAAGCCTTCTATCAGAACTACATAACTCTGAGTGACTTCACAGCATACCCACAGTTTTTAATTATGGGTAGCCATGCTATTGCTTATTTTCTCTGATTTAAAATTAGAGAACAGTAATGGAAGTATTTTCATCAGAATACAGACTTCATTGAGTATATTGCTGAAACTAAAGTGAGTGACAGTTCCAAATGTGATACAAAAAATAAGGAACCTGGAGTGTTTAACTTGAAGCAGCACAATCTTTACTGCTCATTTCTCTGAACCTTTTACCTAACAAGGCAAATACTTTCCACAGATAATTAGAACTCACAGGAGCTCTTAATAAACTGGAGTTCAACTCAAAAGCATAAGTAGGTTTACCTTGAATACCTTTAGGTTTTCAATAGGTGTAAACTAAAACCTTCCAAACTGGAAGACTACACGCTGATGTGATAAATTGTTAGAGGAGCACATACTTTTAAACCAATGCACTGAATATGAGAACATCTAGATTAAGCCATGGAAGCTAACACATTTGTGTTACAAAAATATGCAAACACATGTGTTTTAAATGGAGGTCCACTTAATTTACCAGGGGCCCATTTCTAAATGCAAAAGATGAATAATATTTCTTTCTCTATTTGCCTATTGCATGGACTAAGATTATACAATACTTGGAACAAAAGAGATCTTTGAGAATTTGTTAATAAAATGGATACTCAAATCTCTAGTTTTTTAATATTAACTACAATTCAAATTATGCACCACAAAAATCCTAAGAACTCCAAATCTGTAGAAAGCAAATACTAAAACATCTTCGTGATGTCTTTAAGCACTTTTCTTAAGTTTTCTTGAACTGAAAAGTCTAACCATGTTAGACGAACATTCAGGAAAAGTACAGGGATTTCAAATGCACACACATGTATCTGATCCAAATTCACCCAAACTAGTCATAGCCTTAAAGCTTAAAGGAAATGATAACTTTTGTTATTATTGCTCTTTAAATTGCAACCAAGAAGATTGCATTAAAATCTTGATCCTGATGACACCAGTGGGAAAACTCTGATTTATCAATGAAAAACAGCTGACACATAAGACTGTCTGCATAAAGTTTCTTTATATTCAAGGCAGCACAACAGACTTGAACTACACTGAACAACTTTTCTTGTCATTGAGACATAACAGTCCCTGAGACCTGCATTGTTAGTCTCTTGATCAATACAACAGTTAAACTAATTTTTATTCTTTGCTCTTATCTTTCCAGGTCCTGAGAAGCTCCCAAGAGCTTCAGTCACAACTAAACGTGTTTTTGAACATAGAATTTAAGAAATAAACTGTAGGAACTGAAAGCAATAAGTATCTTTCAAAACAGACCCAAATCTGTTTTTATTTATTTTGACAAATTTCATCCACCTACTCTAGAGAAAATAAGAAGCATACTTCTAGTTTAGTGTAATGAACCCAGAGCTATGCATTTAAAAATCCTGGAACTAACAGTGTGATAAAATATCTTACCTAAAGTGACAAGGGATTATTTTATTTGGGGTTTTTTGAGTTTTGTTTTGGTTTTTGTTTATTCGTTTGTTTTGTTTCTTTTAAAGGAGACATACTTTTGGTGGCAAGAGACTTCTTAGTTAAACTGCAGTTGCCTACTCTAAATTTATTGGGCTTGATGAGAACCAACACAAAATCTATGCTACCTTTGGCACCATCAATCAAAGTGCTAGGCAGTAAAACATTGCATCTTAAGCTTCTTGATTGAAAATTCCTCGTATGCTTGCTTACTGAGATGTGCAATGCATGCTGATGCACCTGTGGATGAGGAAAAGTAGTGTGATAAGCCAGTGATTTATTTCCTTCAAGATCAACAATATATTGAAAAGTGTAACAAATAAGAGAACTAGTGGGACTAAGAAATATTTTATTAAAAAGTCAAAGGCCTGATTACCTTCTATAATTTATCACTCTTTTCTCTCAAGACTATCTTTGCAAGACAAACTCAGAGGTCTAGAAAATTTCTGTAAATTGGCCCTCTAAAACTGAAATAGTACTTGTACCACATGTAAGGTTATTCGAGAATCACAGAATCACACATTTTCTGCAAATGAA
Organism: Psittacula echo; assembly: GCF_963264785.1. Taxonomy (NCBI): domain Eukaryota; kingdom Metazoa; phylum Chordata; class Aves; order Psittaciformes; family Psittacidae; genus Psittacula; species Psittacula echo. The sequence goes on along the minus strand of NC_137736.1, from coordinate 25,655,758 downwards.
AAAATACCCTGTTGAAAAGTTGTTTTTTTTTCCTTAGAGAAAATTAACTATCAGAAATACTTTTTACTTAGATGACTTTTTTGTGCACAACTATATAAAGCAATATGAATTCTTCTGGGGGCTTGTTTAGGGTTTTTTTTATATCTACCATATCACCCAGGAAATATATTTAATATTACAGAAACTTAAAAAGCCACCAACATGATCTGGTGGACATAAGAGCAGTAGAAACAGAAGGAACGCAAGAACTCAAGGTATTCCTTGAAGAGAAAAATCCAGTGAATATTCAGTTATGATTATTAGACATAAGGATTTCATGGATGTTGTCTTAGGTAGAACTCCTCCCCACCCAGTGCTGGAGAAAGTCACACAGATGTAAAAAGAGTAGTACAAAAGACAATTCCATGGCCCATGTCTCTGCCAGAATGCTGAGTGTACAAGACTTGGAAACATGGCAGCATTATTACCCTGCCATGCAAATGTTTGTTTTCACAAGTAAAAGTAGTCTTTTGGGGCTTTTGACTGCAATTCTGAAACGAATATTGCCCATGAATCTTTTTAAAATATATCTCTCTAACTAAAAAAAAAAAAAAAAAAAAAAAAAAACATAGACATTTTCTCTTTTCAAATTTCAATGTGCAAAAGCATAAAAGTTAGCTACCTTTATCTTAAATTATAAAAATATCAAGAGTGCTGTCTCCTATAAAAAGGCTTGAAACTATTACTGATACTATGAAAATTATTTCCTTTCACTGATGGAAGAAAATGGCCAGACCCATAAAATACACTTTTTTAAGCTATTAGCCTAAAAAATAAATCTAAAAACCAGATTTGTAATTTCTCAAAAGGCAGCACAGACTTAACTGCATAAAAAAATAGGGGCAGTATCTTCTCTCATTAATATATTCCACAGATAAAACTGATTTCTACAAAGCAAGTTCTAAAGTAATACCTCTATTAGAAAAGTAACTGAACCTCCTCCTAAAAACATCATATTGCTATATGCTAAGTTAAACATACACTTTGAATTTGTAAAATATCAGAGACTTCATTCATAAATTTTCAGTGATAAAGCTACCAGAATTATTCTATTTAACTTGAACTTCTATTTTGACCACACTGTCGTCTGTACTGCTGCTAGGCTTGTAACTTTATCGACTTGTTCGCAACCAGCAACTGTGCACAGCTACGGAATTTTAACTGACCAGATTAGATTCCAGGTGTGCATCAGTGGCACAGGAGATGCTCAGAAGCTTTGAATAACAAAATATGCCTTTGCCTGTAGTTTGAAAGCAAGATAAAAGTAAACGTTTTCTACAAGCTAGAAATGGACTCCCATTGGTAAGCCTAATTGAAGACAGTTCAATAGTTGTAACAAAAATTTACATTTATTCTTTTCAGAAATAGAGCTTTACAAATGAGTTCTGATTATTCCTCTCTTCTGCACTTACAATCATGGACAAATTTTATTAATTTTTTTATCTAAGTTTGTTAACAAAGTCCTCTCCCCTTTACCAATTAACTCATATTCTACAGTTACCACATTTCTTGAAGCATTTCCAAATTTTTCTGCTAAATTTCTGTTGATACAGAAACACGGATTCAAAATTCCTAAGTTTCCTCTCAATGTAAGCACAGCTATCTTGAAAACAGTTACATAGGCACAGCTTATTAATACAAGTGAGAAACAAGTACTCCTTGCATCTTTGCTATTTGCCTGTAAAACGTTAACATGGACTATTCCTGTAGTATTACAATTACTATGGTTTTAACTGTCTTTTTTAATTGTGTTACATTCCTATTTTTCTCCAAAGTTTTCTGGGGGAATCATTAACTTTATTTTTCTAACATGCTCTAAAGTTTCTAGTCCACACAGTAAGACAAAGCCAGAGATGCATTTATTATTTAAAGAACATTCATCCCAGACTAACATCAAAAGATGTTAGTAACCATACTTAAATACCTGAAACTAAGTATGCAGGAGCTAAAGAGGAGTGCAAAATACAGGAAGATAAGTAGATTCTTGCCCTATTTAGAGTAAAAGAAAATAGTAATGCCCAGGGCATTAGACTTTTTTCCCAGATACTGAACAATAAAGCATCTTGTTAAGGAAGGAAAATCATCGTTCTCTGCTATGCTAACTAAAAGTCTGCACTACAAGATAATGCAGTCACAAGATTATACCTAAATTCTATTAAAACCCATGAAAATATATATAGAACATATTGGTGCACACAACAGCTGGACAGAAAGTTCATAAATTGCACCTATTTTTTTCATGGGAGAGTTCTTCCTCCCTGCACTAACATAAGCTGCAACCTATTAAAAGCTAACACTGAAAACTAAGGTCAATAAAATATTAATTATAGTTTAAAAATACACATTTCGTCATAGAAAATTACTACACTACAATTAACTGTTTTTCATATTTTAAAAATAGTACTTACAGGTTTTGTCATTGAAAACTCAGAAGTAATACAGCACTAATTATAGGCCTTGGTAATGCCCATTTCAGATGGGAAACAATTTCAGATTTTCCCAAAGACAAAAGGATAAGACTATTCATCTTTGCAACACTATCCAAAATTCCTGTGGAAAGATTTCTACGATTGTCAGAAAAAAAGAAACAATATTTTTAAAATTTCTATTGCAAGGGTCAAACAATCGCTCAGCTATCTGTTTTATATCTCTCAAAGTTATTTTCTTTCAATCAACAATAAAGCAGAACATAATACAAATATATTTACTTCCAGATCTTAGCCATATACAGCGTACGAAATTAAAGTGTGGTATAAAGCATTTATCTGCTGCAAAATACACAGAAATTAAGATATTTTTAGTTATGCAAATATCTTTGATCATGGCCATTAGTACTGGTTTCTAAAACTAACAGCATATTTTAACCGCATTAAGTTTTCTTTGCATTACTTTCAATAGTGCCATACTCCGTAACAGGTTTGAGGCCCTGGATCTTGATAGAGAGGTAGGTGAGGATGTGGTGCAAGGCCAGACTACAAGGTCACATAGGAAAAGGCGGTCGACTTCGCGCCTCAAGACTGCCTCTGACAAGAAAGAAAGAAAAGTCATTGTTGTAGGCGATTCCCTTCTGAGAGGAACAGAGGGCCCGATATGCAGAGTTGACCCTCATCATAGGGAAGTGTGTAGTCTGCCTGGAGCCCGGATCAGGGATATCACCAAGGCGCTCCCCAGCCTGGTGCACCCGACAGACTACTACCCGCTGCTGGTCTTCCAGACAGGTGGGGGGGAAGCTGCTTCCCGCAGTCTGAGGGGGATGAAGAAAGACTACAGGGCCTTGGGGCGGATGGTGAAAGAGTCTGGGGCTCAAGTGATCTTCTCCTCACTTCTTCCATCTTCCGGTGATGATGTGGGACTGAATGGGAAAATTCAGTCCATAAACAATTGGCTACGAGACTGGTGCTTCAGGCAGGGCTTTGGGTTCTTTGATAACAGCTGGTTTTATAAGGCTCCAGTCCGGATGAGGGCACGTGGGAAAGGTTTAACTCACAGAGGCAAAAGGATGCTGGGGCATGAATTAGCAGGGCTCATTTGGAGAGCTTTAAACTAGATTCGAAGGGGGATGGGGTTGTAACTGGGCTTGCCCCAGTGGGGCAGCACTCTAGGATTGATGAAGACTGGGAGGCCTCCTATAATCCTAGGGTGAAATTGGTGAGCTCAGCTCCCTCCTTGAAATGCCTGTACACCAATGCGTGCAGCATGGGAAATAAGCAGGAGGAGTTGGAGACCTGTGTTAAGTCAGGAGATTATGATCTGGTGGCAATTACAGAGACGTGGTGGGACAGCTCGCATGACTGGAATATACTCATGGAGGGCTATGTCCTTTTCAGGAAAGACAGGCCAGCCAGGCGGGGTGGTGGGGTTGCTCTTTATGTGCGAGAGCAGCTGCAATGTACTGAGTTCTGTCCAGGGGCAGAGGACGAGCGAGTTGAGAGTCTGTGGGTGAGAATTAAGGGGCAGGCTGGCAGGGGCGATACTGTTGTGGGTGTCTGTTACAGGCCACCAGATCAGGGTGAGGAAGTTGACGAGGCCTTCTACAAGCAGCTGAGAGCGGCCTCACAGTCACAGGCCGTGGTCGTCGTGGGGGATTTTAATTTCCCTGATGTTTGCTGGAAGGACTACTCAGCAACCCAGCCACAGTCCAGGAGGTTCCTCCAGTGTATGGATGATAACTTCCTCATGCAAATGGTGGATGAACCAACCAGGAGAGGAGCGCTGCTGGACCTCATCCTCACTAACAAGGAGGGTCTGGTCGAAGCAGTAAAGGTTGAGGGCTGCCTTGGTTGCAGCGACCACGAGATGGTGGAATTCAGGATCTTGTGTGGTAGGACCAGTACAATAGCAAGTAGAATTGCAACCCTGGACTTTAGCAGGGCAAACTTTGGCCTTTTCAAGCAATTGCTAGGGGAAATCCCATGGGCAAGGCTGCTTGAAGGTAAAGGGGCCCAAGATAGTTGGTTGACATTCAAGAATTGCTTATTCCAAGATCAAGAGCAGAGCATCCCGACACGTAGGAAGTCAAGGAAGAGGGCCAGGAGACCTGCGTGGCTAAATAAGGAACTGCTGGGTATGCTCAAGTGGAAGAGCAGAGTTTACAGGTCATGGAAGGAGGGGCTGGCCACTTGGGAGGAATATAAGGCTGCTGCTAGAGGATATAGGAAGGCAGCTAGGATGGCTAAGGCCTCCTTAGAATTAAAACTGGCAAGAGGGGTCAAGGACAGCAGAAAGAGCTTTTTCAAATACATAGCTGATAAAACTAACACCAGAGGCAAGGTTGGCCCACTGGTGAACGGGATGGGTGCCCTGGTGACAGAAGATACAGAGATGGCAGAGTTATTGAATGCCTTCTTTGTCTCTGTCTACTCTGCCGGAGGCAGTCCTGAAGAGCCCTGTACTCCTGAGACCTCAGATGAAGTCAGGTCAACGGAGCAGTTTGCCTTAGTCGACGAGGAGTGGGTTAGGGACCAGTTGAGCAATCTGGACATCCATAAATCCATGGGTCTGAGGGAACTGGCGGAAGTCATTGCTAGACCACTCTCCATCATCTTTACCAAGTCTTGGGAAACGGGAGAGGTGCCTGAGGACTGGAGGAAAGCAAATGTCACTCCAGTCTTCAAAAAGGGCAAGAAGGAGGACCCGAGTAACTATAGACCGGTCAGCCTCACCTCCATCCCTGGAAAACTGATGGAACACCTTATCCTTGATGCCATCTTAAGGCATGTCAAGGATAAGAGGGTTATGAGGGGCAGTCAACATGGCTTTACCAAGGGGAAGTCATGCTTGACCAACCTCCTAGCCTTTTATGAGGAAATAACATTGTGGATGGATGATGGCAGAGCGGTGGATGTGGTCTACCTTGACTTCAGCAAAGCATTTGACACAGTCTCCCACAGCATCCTCATAGCTAAATTGAGGAAGTGTGGCCTGGATGATCAGGTGGTGAGGTGGACTGCAAACTGGCTGAAGGACAGAAGCCAGAGAGTTGTAGTTTATGGGGCGGAGTCTAGTTGGAGGCCTGTATCTAGTGGAGTGCCTCAAGGGTCAGTATTGGGACCAGTATTATTTAATATATTCATCAATGATTTAGATGAGGGAATTGAGTGTACTGTCAGCAAGTTTGCTGATGACACTAAGCTGGGAGGAGTGGCTGACACGCCAGAAGGCTGTGCTGCCATCCAGCGAGACCTGGACAGGCTGGAGAGTTGGGCAGGGAGAAACTTGATGAAATATAACAAGGGAAAGTGTAGAGTCCTGCATCTGGGCAGGAACAACCCCAGGTTCCAGTATAGGTTGGGGAACGACCTGTTAGAGAGTAGTGTAAGGGGGAAGGACCTGGGGGTCCTAGTGGATGGCAGGATGACCATGAGCCAACACTGTGCCCTTGTGGCCAAGAAGGCCAATGGCATCCTGGGGTGTATTAGAAGGGGGGTGGTCAGTAGGTCGAGAGAGGTCCTCCTTCCCCTCTACTCTGCCCTGGTGAGACCGCATCTGGAATATTGTGTCCAGTTCTGGGCCCCTCAGTTCAAGAAGGACAGGGACCTTCTTGACCTTCAAGAAGGACTGCTGGAGAGAGTCCAGCGCAGGGCAACTAAGATGATTAAGGGAGTGGAGCATCTCCCTTATGAGGAAAGGCTGAGGGAACTGGGTCTCTATAGTTTGGAGAAGAGGAGACTGCGGGGGAACCTTATTAGTGTATATAAATATATAAAGGGGGAGTGTCATGAGGATGGAGCCAGGCTCTTCTCAATGGCAAACAATGATAGGACAAGGGGTAATGGGTATAAACTGGAACACAAGAGGTTCCACTTAAACTTGAGAAGAAACTTCTTTTCAGTGAGGGTGACAGAACACTGGAACAGGCTGTCCAGGGAGGTTGTGGAGTCTCCTTCTCTGGAGACATTCAAAACCCGCCTGGACACATTCCTATGTAACCTTATCTAGGTGTTCCTGCTCTGGCAGGGGGATTGGACTAGATGATCTTTTGAGGTCCCTTCCAATCTTTAACATACTGTGATACTGTGTGATACTCTTGTTTTCCCCCATGGAATATATTCACTTGCATTTTGATACTTTGATAACATTAACAACTGACATATTTTTCTTGTTACTGACTTGATAAAAAAAGCAAATTTAAGGTTCAACCCCAACTATGCTTGATGAGACAATGAGACTGCTTAATATGCTCTTATAACAATAGCTATATGTTATTATCTTCAACTCAGAATTCCCAGTAGCTTAAGTCTAGCTTTCTTATACTGACCATAAAAGTCAAAAGTCAGGAATTATCAAATGTAACTCATGTAGTAAGCTAGTCTCCCACATGAAGAAAAGCATATATATGGTTCTAACTTAGGAATCTTCCATGGAAGCCTTGCATTGCTTTACACATCTCTTCAATATTGTTTTCTCTCAACGGGCTTGTCATGGTTTAAGCCCAGCCAGTAACTCAGAACCAGGCAGCCGCTCACTCACTCCCCACCTCTCTCCTCCCCCCGCTTCCAGAGGAATGGGGAGGAGAATCGAAAGAATGCAACTCCCACGCATTGAGATAAGAACAGTCCAGAAACTAAGGTATAACACATAACCACTACTGCTACCACCAATAATAATAATGATAAGGTAAATAACAAGGGAAGAGAATACCACTGCTCACCACCCACCGATGGATACCCAGCCCGACCCGAGCAGTCAACTAGCCCTTCTGGGCAACTGCCCCAAGTTTATATACTGGGCATGATGTGCTGTGGTATGGAATACCTCTTTGGCTAGTTTGGGTCAGGTGTTCTGTCTCTGCTTCCTCCTGGCTTCCCCTCCTCCCTGGCAGAGCCTGAGACTCAGAAAGTCCTTAATCAGAGTAAACATTACTGAGCAATAACTAAAAACATCGGTGTTATCAGCGCTGTTCCCAGGCCGAAAGTCAAAACCACAGCACTGCACCAGCTACAAAGAAGGAGAAAAATGACTGCTACTGCTGAACCCAGGACAAAGCTTTATTTGTTTTATATTACATAAATATATTTTGTTCATCAACAGTTTATTATAAATTATTTTTCTTGAATCCTTAGGTTCATGTCTTTAAAAATGAGACACAAGGGCCTCAGAAGCAACAAAAAGATTCCCAAAACACACTCAATTTTAAAAGGATAAAATTTCCATTCTTTTATCTTTTTATTTCTTTTATCTTTTTATTTGTCGCAGGGCGATAAAGATGATTAAGGGAGTGGAGCATCTCCCTTATGAGGAAAGGCTGAGGGAGCTGGGTCTCTATAGTTTGGAGAAGAGGAGACTGAGGGGTGACCTCATTAATGTTTATAAATATATAAAGGGGGAGTGTCATGAGGATGGAGCCAGGCTCTTCTCAGTGGCAAACAATGATAGGACAAGGGGTAATGGGTATAAACTGGAACACAAGAGGTTCCACTTAAACTTGAGAAGAAACTTCTTCTCAGTGAGGGTGACAGAACACTGGAACAGGCTGCCCGGGGAGGTTGTGGAGTCTCCTTCTCTGGAGACATTCAAAACCCGCCTGGACACATTCCTTTGTAACCTTATCTAGGTGTTCCTGCTCTGGCAGGGGGATTGGACTAGATGTTCTTTTGAGGTCCCTTCCAATTCCTAATATTCTGTGATTCTGTGATCTCATTTTAACTTCATGTGCATAAATGTAAGCCTGTGAGTTGCTTAAAAAAAAAATCTTATCAAAATGGAGTACGGTGTGCTATACCTGCTTACATGAATTATACCAGACAGGCGCTGTAGGAATACAGGCACAGCGTGTTCCAAATTAGAATTATGTACCATTGGAATATATGGAAAATAGTTACACATGGTGCCATTTGGTTCAGCTCATTTTCAGCAGAGCTCTTGCAAGTTACAGTAGAGTATGTCTGCATGCTTAACTAAGTGCATTAACATTTTGGTTTAGATCAGGAATATATTTTTGAACCAAACATCTCATCACCTTTCACACTGCCTTGGTTTGCATTGCAGAAGAGTCTCAGAGAACAAAATTACATCCCTTTTGAATTAAGGTAAACTGACATTGTACTTCAGAAGCATCTAAATCTTCAGCTGCTGTTGACAGGACCAGAGCAGAGCCAGTTTGAGGTGAATCCCTTGACACATGCATAAATACATAAACATGCAGATTTCAGGTCTTCAAACACAAATGGTTTTGTTATAACTTTACTCTTGTTGTACTACAGTATTTACTAATCCAGACAAAGCCTTTATACACCTGCAGCAAGCCCAGTATCCTTAGTGGAGCTACTGGCAATACCAGCACTCTGATCATAACAGGCTGGGCAGATTTGAGACAAGTGTGTATAGACTGGCCAGCCCTGACAAATTGAAAAGTATGTCTCTTCTCTGAGCTTGCATCTTGCCTGTAGAGAAAAAGTGTCCCCATAGGTCCAGTAACTCAAAGAGAACAAGTCTTCTGCCTTGCAGGCTGGTGTTTCAGCTATCACAAGTGCTGTATGAAGTCAGGGCAAAGGCAAAGGGAATGACGGATGCCTGACGTGTCACCCGTGGTTTTACCTGCATGACTTCTGGGAGGGAAGGAGGAAGAGGGTTGATGCACCCACATGAGTTTCTAGGTTGGAGGCAGGTGATTTAGGAGGAATGGCAGTGATCAAAAAGCATACGTCAATGAAGGGTACTCCACAGGACACAGCAAAAGGTCTGAAGTAACTTCCACTTCTGATCCTGATGAAGGGACTTCTGGTTTGCAATTACAAGAATGACGTAATGTATCCTTTAAACAGCAACAGAGGGGATCTGCCTTCAGCCAAGCAGAGGAAACGGACAGCTAGGTTTACTGGACTGTATGAAATAGATTGCCTGGCACATCAGACTCTTGAGAGTATAATGCTTTGGTGAACACTGATGCATAGTATAACATAATGCCATTGTGGTACATGGGGCAGAACCCATCTGGATTTCTGAAGTGACAGGAGATCCTAACTGGTTGTCGTGGTTTAAGCCCAGGCCGTAAATCAGAACCACGCAGTCTACTTCCCCCCCCACCTTTCTTCCCTCCACTCCTGGACGGACGGGGAGGAGAATCAAAAGAATGCAACTCCCACAGGTTGAGATAAGAACAGTTTAATAACTAAGGTATAACACAAACCACTACTGCTACCACTAATAGTAATAATGATAAAGGAAATAACAAGGGAAGAGAATACAACTGCTCACCGACCGATATCTTGCCCCCACCCCACAGCATTCTAGCCCTTCCGGGCCACTCTCAGTTCTACCTCCTGGGCATGACGTGCTGTGGTATGGAATACCTCTTTGGCTAGTTTGGCTCAGGTGTCCTGTCTCTGCTTCCTCCTGGCTTCTCCTCCTCCCTGGCAGAGCATGAGACTCACAAAGTCCTTGGTCAGGGTAAACATTCTGACCAGCAACTGAAAACATCGGCTTTATCAGTATTATTCCCAGGCCGAAAGTCAAAACCACAGCACTGCACCAGCTACTAAGAAGGAGAAAAACTGACTGCTGCTGCTGAACCCAGGACACTGGTGTCTTTGTTGGAGACTGAAGTGAGCATAAGAAGAACAAATGGCAGAAGCACCCTATTGCTGACCAGCCCAGACGCTCTGGGCATCCTTGGTATAGACTACCTCAGAGGAAGATACTTCAAGGACCCAAAAGGGTACCAGTGGGCCTTTGGTGTAGCCACAATGAATATAGAGAGTATTAAACAGCTGTTTGCCTTGCCTGGCCTTTCAGATGATCCTTCTGCTGTGGGGTTGTTGTGTGTCAAGTAACAGTATGTTCCAAGTACCACCATGGTGGTGCACTGGTTGCAATACCACACCATTCAAAACCCACTGTTTCCCATCCATGAGCTGATTCATCAACTGGAGAATGAAAAGTCATCAGCAAGACTTAATCACCCTTTAATATTCTCATATTGCCAATGCAAAAGCCTGATGAAGGATGGAGATTAACAGCAGAATATTGTGGCCTGAACAAAAACACTACCACTGAATGCTGCTGTACCAGACACACTGAACTGCAATATAAACTGAAGCCAAAGGCAGGCAGGTGATATGGCACAACTGGTGCGGTCAAAGCTTTTTTTCTCTGCTCTTTGGCAGCAGACTGTTGAAGGCTATGCAGGGAGCAATGGGCACTGGGACATTCAAACACTGTGATGCACATTTACTATAAGCCACATGTCTGCTAAACACTAGAGTATCTGCTAACACACCTGGTCCTGCCCCTGAAAAGCCCCTGCATACAGTGGAAGTAGATATAGCGCCTATGACACACATAGGGAACTGGCTGAGAAAGTGTGGATTACTCCTTCCTTGGGAAAAGGCAAAACCATTCATGGGATCAGTTTTGCACCAGGACCCAGGTGCATTTGGTGGTTAATGCAAGAGGATAGCTAAATCTGACGTGTACCTCCAAGATACCTAACCCTGGAGGAAAAATAATCTATCATTTGAGTTGCCACCATAACTGTATTTCATTGAAAAGTATCACAGCAGGAATCATTCAAACCAGGAAAAGATGAGATTTGTAAGGAACCTGTTCAGTGCAGTAGTGATCCAACTTGAGCTGTCTTCTGTACCCAACAATTCAACACATAACTTCTCCCCTCTCAAATGACCACCACAACAGGCAGAGATCAAGTAACGGATTTCTTTCTTGCCCATACCACTACAGTTGTGGGACAGTGGTGGCATGAGAAAGAGATTGGCGACTGCTCAGTTGATGTCTGGGTTCAATCCACAATAGCTAATTTTTTTTTCAAGACAGTCAGATCTGATATATTCATACAAAGTTTATCTAGAAATGGGATGCTAGTATATTTTTTGTTTGTCCTGGAAACAATTATTTTAGCTAAAGTGAAAGTAGCATGCATTTAAATACCTTTTATTTTCTGCATTTACCCTTTAGTGGTAACTTGCTATGAAATATCACATACATACACGTGCTTATATATTTTCATGTAATCAAACAATTTTTGGTTCTTATAGCTCACGTCTCCCTGCCGAGTTTAACAAATGAGAAAAAAAGTAGTTAGATAGAAAAATCTGTGTGTTACCAATACAGCTGAAACCTAACTTAAACTTAAGCTTCCTTGTAATCATCTATTCCTACAATATGCTCACCCTTTAAGCAATTATAAGATTACCAGGGAGCAAATAAAACGTCTAAACAAACTTTCCTGCTTTTCATTTCCCCCTGGGCTTTCAGTGGGAAGGAGATATTTCCTTCTCACTTTTTCATCTTCTTTTCTACCCCCTCCTCTGTCTCTTCCAAATTATTTCTATACTACACACGTATCTCAAAACATGAGCTTTTTGCCAGAAAACATGTCCTAACCTCAAAACTTGACCAAAATTGTTACAGTTATTCCTGTAAACTCCCAGCAAACAACCCTGTAATTAGTCACCTGCTTCCTTGGGGGCTGGTGTCACTCAGCGTAAATCAGAGAACATGTTTTCTTATTTTTAAAGTAAGCATTTATTTTATTTCTTATGAAAGAAAACACTTGGGATTTTTTCCATCCGAGATAATGTAGTACACAAACTAAGCAGACTGAAGGTACCATATTTTCATCCTCATAGCTGAACAGCCCCCAGTAATTATTATTTTGCTACCCTAATATTTAAAGGCCTGGTTTTTAGTAAGTACATAATAGCAATAGTAATATAGCTGGTTCGGATATAGAAAGTTTCATGCCATAGGACAGTAAACATCTAGAGATTTTTCCACTCTGTCTCAGAACAAAAGCTGAAATTTTTTTCCTGACAGGGAAGGTTTTTCTTCCCTCTCCCCACAAAGCTTTTGTTCAGACTCCTGAAGACTGTCCCATTTTCTGCAAGGATGAAAGCTTTCCCAGGGTAGTTTGCACGGCCTGGACCACAAGCACTGGATTTACCAGCACGTCTTCAAGATGGCTGGGAGAAAATTTGGTAGGCTCCCTATAAACAATTCTCTTTCCTTCAAACGTTTTTTTTTACCTCATTCCCTCAGGAGCTCTTCTGACTTTCACTGTGTAATTGATTCTGACTTGAATAGAGCACACAGGCACATACAGACTAAACTTTAGCTAAATTAGACTGATCCATTATGCTGGAGATGAAGCAGTACTAGTAGGATCACATACAATAAATTTTTCCAAGGAATATATAGGGGTTTAATGACAAATCAGGTAATGCATAAAATTCAGGAGATTATTGTAAAACCACAACAAACAAATGCCAAAGGAATCCTTAAAGAGATTGAGACAAAAAAAAAAAAAAGATCATATTCTCCCATGGTAACTTCCTACATACTTAAGCTGCTAGTCTTCAATAGCACACTGACATCCTATTTCAATAACGGGGAGAAATGAAGTGGTTCATGGGACTCTCATACTAAACTTCAGTTAGCCATGTAATAGAATGGTTTGGGTTGGAAGGGACTTTAAAGACAATCTAGTTCCAACCCCTCTGCCATGGGAAGGGATGCCTTGCACTAGACTAGATTGCTCAAAGCCCTGTCCAACTTGGCCTTGAATACCTCCAGGGATGGGATATCAACAGCTTCTCAGGATAACCTGTTCCAGTGGCTTGCCACCCTCACAGCAAAGAATTTCTTCTTAATATCTAACAGAAATCAACTTTCAGTTTGAAACCATTACCCCCTGTCCTATTGCTACACACCATTGTAAAAAGTCCCTCTCCAGATTTCTTGTAGGGCCCCTTTAGGTACTGAACTACTGCTATAAGGTCTCTCCAAAGCCTTCTTTGCTCCAGATTGAACAAGGCTAGCTCTCTCAACCTGTCTGAAGACATGTACGAATACAACAGGTGCTCCAGCACTCTGACCATCTTCGTGGCCCTTCTCTGTACTTGATTCAACAGGTTCATGTCCTTCTTGTGCTGGGGGCCCCAGAGTGGAATGCAGTACTGCAGATGGGGTCTCATGAGAGCAGAGGGTAAGAATCATCTCTCTTAACCTGCTGTTCATGCTCCTTTTGATGTAGCCCAGGATGTGGTTGGCTTTCTGGGCTGCAAGCATACAGTGCCAACTCATGTTGAGCTTCTGTATCCTGGGCTGCATCAAGAGGAGCGTGACCAGCAGGTCGAAGGAGGTGATCCTGCCCCTCTACTCTGCTCTCGTGAGACCTCACTTGGAGTATTGTGTGCAGTTCTGGTGTCCTCAACATAAAAAGGACATGGAACTGTTGCAACAAGTCCAGAGGAGGGCCACGAGGATGATCAGGGGGCTGGAGCACCTCCTGTATGAAGACAGGCTGAGAAAGTTGGGGCTGTTCAGCCTGGAGAAGAGAAGGTTGCGTGGAGACCTCATAGCAGCCTTCCAGTATATGAAGGGGGCCTACAAGGATGCTGGGGATGGACAATTCATCAGGGACTGTAGTGACAGGACAAGGGGTAATGGGTTCAAACTTAAACAGGGGAAGTTTAGATTGGATATAAGGAAGAAATTCTTTACTGAGAGGGTGGTGAGGCACTGGAATGGGTTGCCAGGGAAGTTGTGAATGCTCCATCCTTGGCAGTGTTCAAGGCCAGGTTGGATGAGGCCTTGGGTGACATGTTTTAGTGTGGGGTGCCCCTGCCCATGGCAGGGGGGTTGGAACTAGATGATCTTGAGGTCCTTTCCAACCCTAACGATTCTATGATTCTATCAACAAACACCCCAAGTCCTTCTTCTCAGGGCTGTTCTTAATCCAGTCTCCACCCAGCCTGTATTTGTGCTCAGGATTGCCCCAACCCAGGGACAGGACTTTATACTTGAACTTCATGAGGTTTGCACTGGCCTACCTCTTAAGCTTGTCAAGGACCCTCTGGATGCCATCCCTTCTCTCCAGTGTGTTGACCACACCACACAGCCTGTTGTCATGAGCAGACTTGCTGAAGGTGCATTCAATCCCATTGTCCGTGTCGTCAGAGATGTTAAACAGCACTGGTCCCAATACCAACCCCTAAGGAATACCACTTGTTGCTGATCTCCATTTGGACATTAAGCCATTGACCACAACTCTGAGTGTGACCATGCAGCCAATTCCTTATACATTGAGTGGTTCATCCATCAAACCCATGCCTCCCCAGTTTAGAGGCCCCATCACAGGAGGACACCAAATCTGTCAGGTATGATTTGTCCTTTTAGCACAGCTTGGTGTTATCTATACTTACATATCTGTACCTCCAAAGATAAACTCCCAGCATTTTCACTCCTGAGAACATACTCCTTGATAAAAAGTATGTTAACAGGCTAGGAAATTGTGTATTTTCTTTTCAGTCTAGGGTTTGGAACTTCCTATGTCTGTGAAAAGCAGGGTAGGCATGAAAGGTATGAAAGGTATTGCGTGGTAGCTGCAACAGGATGTAATATCATTTGATGACCTGGAAAATCCCTTCCCACTATGTAACTCCAGCCCAATTAGACTGCAAATTAGTAGGCAGCTCTCATAGTAGGCATAGTAAACAACAGTGTGGATACTAAGCATCCAGTATTGTCTCAAAATACAGATGTTTAGGTTTTGACCTTGAATAAAGGATAAAAAGAAGCAAAGCACTGGATGAATTAGTATCTCCATTTTTTACATTAACCTTTAAGAAAAAAATCAGCAATACATATGATTTAAATCCTAAAAAATCCTCTAGTTCCAGGATTAGACACACTCATGCTCTGAAACATTTTCACCTGAATTGCTTTCCCTGTTATACCATGGAGTTTACACAAAGTTACACCAAACTGCCATTTACAGCACCTGAAACAACTCCTGCCATAGCACATTTCGTGCCAATGCTAATAGATCCACATTTCAGAGCTGCCTTAATTGATCAGAATTCTGTAGCTAAAGGATTAAATGAATGGCTAACTACACCTGAGTTATAGTTTTCTGTGCAGGGACTGGAAACAGCAGGAGAGGCACAGATGTACAGCAGATTGTAGTGTCCTATAGTCCTCACTCATGTAACAAAGTTACTCAGCAAGCCCTGTTTATAATAAAGTAACTCCTTAATCTCAGTTTCATGCTTATTTTGCCAGATGATCAGAAAATATTGAATGCAGGTAATTCAACTTTGTTTTCCAGGATTTTAAATTCTCACTATAGGCTCTTCAGGCCTCTTCAGTTATGAAAGTCATATCAGTTTACAACTTGTTATTTTTTAGGAATTAACACAGTATGAAGCACACAACATTTCAGTCTAACAATTCACTCGTATTACCATGTTTTATTAAACAAAAGATATATTTACAGTAATGTTCTATTTATTGGCTATAACTAAGAAAGCAAAAAGTAAAACAGATTATTAAAACAATCATTCCTGAGGCATGATATTATCACAAGATCATGTAGTTCTTTTGAAGAAATAACTCTTCTATTATCAACAGATAAATTAACATATGTTCAGCTTCAATCCAAGTAATTACAAGACGATCAACAAAACTATTTGCATACTTAAATAAGACCTGTATATTTACTTGTATAGATTAAAAAAAAACAAAAAAAACCAAACAAACAGGACTTTGTTAAAATTCAAATATTTATTTTGGGGTTTAATTAAGTTTCCCCCTATAGTTCTACTTTTATTTAATCACTAAAAAGCCCTCTGGTTTTCCCAGACACTAGTTTTCCTACCCTAACACCACTCACTGAAGACCTCAGCAGCTGTACATCTTTCTCCACAATCCCCTCCCTCTCTCCATCACAGCAAAGCATAAGGCACTATTTGTGACAAGACTAGAACTTTTCACCTGCTGAAAAGTTTTAGAGAAATTAGCCTCCTTAGCTAGCTTCACTGGACCTCAGTTGTTGCTGCACAACAAAAAGCCTCTGCAATTTTGCTGCCTGCTTGTCAGCTGAATACATTTAAGTCACTTTGGAGACAGACTGAACAGCTATTATTCTGAAAATAAAGTGCACCCATTAAGAGTACCCCTAGAGGATAACTTTGCTCTTGTCCACACAGGGAGCCATAGGTTTTCTAACAACCTGATGATCACATTGCTTGGAACCTACTAGTGGTGTTACAATATTGGTATTGCAGCTACCACTAGTCAACAACTGTCATAATAACAGCAACAGGTGGAGCAAAGAAAAACAGCAGGGGACCATTGTAGGCTGCAAGTGGGTTTTTTTTAAAGTGCAAACACTATTAGGATCAATAAAAATACTCTTAATGAAGGAAATATATTTTCCCTATGTTATGAAGCACTATTCTACTTAGGCTTTTGTAACAATGACTTTTACAGGTGTAATTCATGAGATGATATTTATTTTATGGGCCTATGGTACAAATATGAATATTTACACATCCCAAAAGGCCACTACCAGACATGTAATATACATCTTCATGAAATCAAGGCAACTATAGAACTATTCTGTTTTAAATTCTAATACATACTTTTATAAAGCATTAATCACAGTTAACATATTTTCAATTACACAAGCAATGCATCATACCACTTTCATAATCTCTGGATTAACGATCAGCAGTCCAGACTAATTACTTTATAACTTGGGGAAAATAAAGTTCAGCAGAGAATAGCTTCACTCATTGAGAGCTTTCCAAAGTATCTAATAGCCAACCGTGTTTAACAGATTTTTTTTTTTTTTTTTTTTGCTAATTGCAAAACATAAGTTGATTCTATAAAAGACTTTCATTACAGATAGATTTCAAAAGGAGGAATTCTCAAGAAGAAGAGGGAGACTACAACCCACAATTAAGAGAGGCAGTGGAGCTAAACAGTCAAAAGGAAATGGTGTGGGGCAATGGGTAAAAGACCTCAGTAAAGACAAAACAGAGCAAAAGTCTGCTTTCCTCAAACTTATGTACAACAGTGCCCAAGGTCTGGGAAAAAAGAACAAAATATGGGCATAAAATTCTGACTGTGGGAATAACAGAAATGTGTTGGGAGATTTTGCATGACTAGAAAGCTGTTATGGACAGACTCCAACTCTTCAGGAGTGACAGACTAGGAAGACTAGGGAAGGGAATTGCCTTCTGTGCTAAAGAGTAGCTCTGATTCAGGGAGCTTTTCTATAGGATGGAAGACAATCTTTTTGAGAGCTCATGGCTTAGGACTCTGTAAGAGATGACATCCTGGTGGGAGTCTGTTACAGACTACCTAATCAAGGTGAGGAAGCAAGTGAAACCTGAAGAAGTCTGTATCACAGAACCTTGTTCACATGGGCAGCTCTGACTTCCCTGACATCTGCTGGGAATGCAACATAACAAGACACAAGAAATTACAAAAGTTTTTGGAGCATGTCAGGGGATAATTGTCATATCCCAGGGATGCATGTTTTGGGTGGAACAACCAAGGATGATACTCACCTGGATCTGCTACTCACTAACAAAAAAGAAACTAGTAGGAGTTGTGGTAATCAGTGGTAGTCTTGGTACTTACTACCTGTCCTGGTTTAGCAGTAGCAGTCAGTTTTTCTACTGGTGCAGTGCTGTGTTTTGACTTTCGACCTGAGAATAATATGATAAAGCTGATGTTTTCAGTTACTGGTCAGAATGTTTACCCTGACCAAGGACTTTGTGAGTCTCCTGCTCTGCCAGGGAGGAGGAGAAGCCGGGAGGAAGCAGGGACAGGACACCTGACCCAAACTAGCCAAAGAGGTATTCCATACCACAGCACGTCATGCCCAGGAGGTAGAACTGAGAGTGGCCCGGAAGGGCTGGAACATGGCAGGGTGGGGGTGAGGTACCGGTTGGTGAGCGGTTGTATTCTCTTGCTTGTTATTTCCTTTATCATTATTACTATTAGTGGTAGCAGTAGTGATTTGTGTTATACCTTAGTTATTAAACTGTTCTTATCTCAACCCGTGGGAGCTGCATTCTTTTGATTCTCCTCCCCGTCCCCCCAGGAGCGGAGGGAAGAAAGGTGGGGGGGGAAGTGGACTGCATGGTTCTGATTTACAGCCTGGGCTTAAACCACGACAGTTCTTTTTGGCGCCCAAGGTGGGGCTTGAACGGTTGAGATAACGGCAGAACTGACTGAGGCACAATGCTGATTTATTGGCTCTCAAAGTTGTTCTTTTTGATATCACAGTTCCTGTATGTCGTAGCTTACTTAGAGCCGGTATTTGCTGTGTTAGTGTTTATCAAGTGTGGGCCTTGGGCTAAGGTTCTTGTTTCACTGTACTTTATGGTAATGGCTTGTAATACGGGCGGGCTCCGGCAGCAGGGCAGGATGGACGTGGCCGTGGACTTGTACCTGGCCGTCCCGCTGCTCTTCACTGTCCTGGCCCTCGTCCTCGCGTCCGTCTTTGTGAGGCTGCGGGGAGCTGAGGGGGAGCGGCCCCGGGAGCCGGCGGCGGCCGAAGCGGCCCGGGAGAGGGGCCCCGGGGACCAAGCGGCGGTGGGAGCGGGGCCGGAGGCCGGGAAGGAGGCGGCTGCCGAGCAGCGGGAGGAGGCGGCGGAGGAGCCGAGGCCCGCGGCCGAGCCCAGCCCCGCGGCAGCCGAGAGCATCCCCCAGCAGCCGTCCGCCGAGCCCCGTGAGCCTGAGCCCCAGGAGGATGCAGGAGACCCCGCAGCACTTTCCAGCAAGGCAGAGGAGGAAGATCTGGACTCAGAAAAAGCGGAGCTGGTGGTGAGGGGGCCTTCAAGCACAACAGCTACACCAGCCCCAGTGACAAGTACAGCAGCAGCATTTGAGAGTTTTGAAGGTTTTGAATGGCCTTTGGGTACCCTTGGGACCTGCCTGCTGATTGTGATGGGGATCACCATGTTGACACACACACAGAGTGTGTTCTACCCACGGCCATTTTGTCTGATCCCGAGAGTTAAGCAGAGTCAGGTTTGGGTCTTGTCTGGGTTTAGACGACGATATATGGGGACCAAGAGGTTTTCCCCAGGGCTGGACAGTCATGAGTATCATGGTGTCTGGGACAGTATGGGCGAGTATCTAATCCACTGGGCCCCTCCAGTGCTTTGGAAGCCTCGGAGATGGAAGGCAGCTGTATGGAGTCCCCAATGACAAGTTGCAGAGACTGCTGCAGGGGAGGGTGAATTATTTTGAGCCTGGGGGGCCATGACACTTCAGGCCATCAGGGCAGAGATGCAACATAGAGATGGACTCATGATCGAGGGGTGGACTTCGCAATAGACAGTATTGCCCAGGTTATTCATGAGTGTGAACACTGCACACAGCCTCTCCTGCTCTGAAAGACTATTATAAGAGATGGAGCCCAACATCATGGACCAAATGGACTCAGCAGCTTTATACGGATTGGTCTGTGCACTAGGATAACAATGCACTGAGATGAGAGTGAGGGTATATTGAAAATGTGGGATCTGAGCATGACGTGAATGGTATGGAATAAGGGGTGGATACTGTCCTGGTTTAGCAGTAGCAGTCAGTTTTTCTACTGGTACAGTGCTGTGTTTTGACTTTCGACCTGAGAATAATATGATAAAGCTGATGTTTTCAGTTACTGGTCAGAATACCTGTGACCAAGAATACCAGAATACCCTGACCAAGGACTTTGTGAGTCTCCTGCTCTGCCAGGGAGGAGGAGAAGCCGGGAGGAAGCAGGGACAGGACACCTGACCCAAACTAGCCAAAGAGGTATTCCATACCACAGCACGTCATGCCCAGGAGGTAGAACTGAGAGTGGCCCGGAAGGGCTGGAACATGGCAGGGTGGGGGTGAGGTACCGGTTGGTGAGCGGTTGTATTCTCTTGCTTGTTATTTCCTTTATCGTTATTACTATTAGTGGTAGCAGTAGTGATTTGTGTTATACCTTAGTTATTAAACTGTTCTTATCTCAACCTGTGGGAGCTGCATTCTTTTGATTCTCCTCCCCGTCCCCCCAGGAGCGGAGGGAAGAAAGGTGGGGGGGGAAGTGGACTGCGTGGTTCTGATTTACGGCCTGGGCTTAAACCACGACACTACCTTAGCAACTATCCACACAAGTGAAGGCACATTAGCAGAGCACAGAACCTCAACTTCAAGACAGCAGATATCACTTTATGCAGAGACTTGGTAAATGGGATCCCATGGGCAGCTTTTGAGCAGCAAAGCAGCTGAGGAAAGCTGGCTGATCTCTAAAGACCTCAAAGCACAAGGAAGAGTTCATCCTTATGCTGCAGCAAACAAGCAGACATACCAAGTAAGCAGTGTGGCTAAAGCAGGAAATTCATGGCAGATATCTAGCTCAAAAAGGCAATTATACAGAAGGAATTCAGAAATACTGCTCAGGCATTTAGCAATCCTGTTAGCAAAACTATAGCTTGTCTGCAGCTGAGCCTCACAATGGACATTACGGGCAACAAGGAGAACATCTGCTGCTGCACAAGCACTGGAAGGCTGATAAAGGAAAATGTAGGCTCATTTCTGCATAAGACAAGTGATTTAACAGCAGACAGATAAAGGATTAGGCACTCAGTGTTTTCCTTGGCTCAGACGTCAACAAGATCTCCTAGGCCTCTCTGCTTAGTGGAAGTTCAGGAAAGGAAATTACCAGCAGTGGATAAGGATTGAGTCAGGGATCACTTGAGAAAGCTTGACCCATACCAGTCTGTGGGATCAGGTGATCCACATTAAAGTGTGCTAGAGAAATCACAGTTGTCCTTGCAAGGTGACCCTATCATCTTTCAAAGGTTGTGGAGATCAGGGAAGATTTTGATCTAGTGATATAAAGCCAAGTGATCCAGCAATGCAAATAATTCAACTTCAAAACTGTGCCATTTGATGCAGTGAGGGCAAAATCTACATAATCACCTAAGGAAGACGGGCATTTTGCAGATATTGGAATACAAGAACACATAAGACTGACTAAACTCATGAAATAGCTATTAACTGTAGGAATTGGCTGTTCTGCTTCCGATAACTGAGAAAATAAAACAAATGTTAAGACAGCATTTTCCAATCCCTAAAGTATTTAATGAAGTTTTTGCAATCCAAACCAAAAGCTCTGAGTCTTGAACATCCAACTTACTATTAACTTCCAATTTCAATTTAACACAAGCAGCTTGTGTATCAATAATACAAAGAAAAATGGTAGTGACAAACTGTTATTAATATAATGTACAGTCCTAAACCAATAATGACAAATTAATCCAGTCCTTTCTAGACCATACATTGCCAAATTCACAGCTGAAGAATCCCATATGGTTTCCATAAACAAAATTATTATCTTTAGAAGGAAACATTAATGTTAGATAATGTGTGCATTTAAGTTTACAGTATTCACATTTCAGATCATGAATTAATAAATGTAATTTTAAAGAAAAATTATTGATAGAGATACTTTCAGTACTATGATACAAATTAAAGTTTGAAGATAAATTTTTTGGAATAGCAAAGAAGCAGAAGCTGACTGTAAAACATCTCACTGTAGGGTATTGAAACATTACAAGTGAGAAAGTTTCTCTATTTCCCAGAGCTACATGTAGAAAGCTGACTTTTAAAAAGGTTAATAATACCCAATGGCATGCCTTTATCCTTACATATAAAATCTGAGGATGACCAGTTGTGATGGAAAGAAGAAACATCAGCAGCCATCCTTTAAGGACACAGACCCTTCAGGACTCTGTTCTTCCATCACAGTGATGAAATCTGCCTTTAAATCTGTCTCAAAGGAAAGCTGACAAGATGCACACGTGCCAATGTATGCTACAAATCTCTGCAAAGGCACTGAGTGCTAATGGAAGCTCCTGACGAATTAGTCTCTTTTGATAACTGTAGGGTTTCGAGATGACAGAACTTGTGCTTTCCTGCACTGAACACCTTAAGGTCTTGTGACCTATTTTCAAGTTCACGTTCTCTCAATAATTATTCTTCCACTACCTTACCTCCTTCTACATCTTTCCTGAAATCTTTAAATAAATTAGTTTTTATGGATTACAAATTAAAGCATCACATTTTATCACAAATTACAGCCCAGAGTAGTTGATTATATAGCTGTAAAAAAGGCATCAGAGATTTCACGAAGTTTTCTTCCAGCCTCACTATCCTCATTAAGTCTTCTAATCTGCTAAACAAGGGAATTGAGATAAATTGATGGAACAAAAAAATGCAGAAGCTAGGACTTAAGTCATACTGCACCTGTTTTAATCAATCTAAGAACAAAAAAAGGTCTAAATTATAGCAAAAATATCTTTAGATTAATTATTTGCCATACAGTTTCCACAAAACAGTCTTATTTCTACTCTAGTGTGGTAAATCAAAAGACCTATAGTTTATATTTGCTATAACTAGCAACTGTAACACAAGTAGCAATAATTACTCACAAAATGGTGTGCTTGCATGTTTGTTTGTTTTTCTCCTAAAAATTATTTTTTTCCCCTAAAAATGACTTAGTAAAAATGCTTCTTTATAGCAAGGGTAGTCCTAGACCAATATTTGAAAATACCCAGCATCTTCATATCACCACCAGGACATGCACCACATATTTCAGAGAATTGAGGGATGGCAATATATTTGAACTGATTCCCAGGCAGAAGACTGGTTACCCAAGGACCCTTCCATACTACTGTAGAATATGGCTGGGCATGACACTAGCAACAGGTTTGTATAAAAGAGTTTATAGCCAAGGGTGGCAATATATTTCACCCACAAGCAAAACCCAGCTATTAAGAGGACTAGTTAAGTTCAGTCTTAAAAGTATGTAGCATGTTGTTCAGTATTTTGAAAAGACAAAATGCTTTTTCAGTTATAGTACATAATAACAAATTGGAATATCTCACTTCTTGGGGAGAATGTATTGTTTAGGTTTTTAATGTGATGATTTCAGGTGGTTCTATTTTCCTAGGTGGCATAATACTTCATAATCTCCAGAAAGTGCTTAGCAGATACACTTTAAAAAGCAGAATCCTACAAATTTTTAGTAAGTATCTATTTCTGAAAATGTAAAATGTATTTACATAATGGTCGTTATTGCTGTCAATGTGTTTTGACAGTTTCTTGCACATTTTTCAAACTCCTGTTTCCTCATTTCCCATTTATAAAATTAGACTCATTGAATTTAGCTTCTTCATATGGTGGTGTGAAAATTCATTAGCGTTTGACAAGCTCAGGTTTGGGTTTATTTTTCTGTTGAGCTCCTTAAAAGCCTGTTGTGCAGAAGAACCTACCAAGAATCAGTATTTACTGGCCATTGCAAGCTATTTAGTATAGAAAACCTGTATTACTGGCAAACACAGATGTCACAGCAAGGCACAGGTGATACGAAAATTTTACTGGCAGTCATTATAGCAGTCATACAACACAAAATATCTTCCTATCAATCCATTAAATGACACGGAACTACTCTGAAATATTATGGGCTTGCAAGACAAATTTGGCCAGTTAAATCTCAATTTTGCAATAAGTTTTATGCAGCAAAATCCTTGTGGTCATGTAGAATTTACTGCAAGATAACAATGAAGGTGATCATTGTTAACTATGCACAAATGTCTCATTTCAAATTTAATGCAAGAAATGCTTATATTTCTCACAACACCTCTGTGCATCTTCATTTTGCAAGTTAGTCATTTCACTGTAATCCATTGTTGTGCCTTACTACAAAGCGGAGGCCCACTTACAGAAGTTTTGTTGCTGTAGACTCCCAGAAGGACAATCTCAGGCATAAAATCATATCCACATTTTTAGTTTCTGTTTCTATTCTGTTCAGAAAGCATCATACCACTGTACTCAAGTCAGACATCTGCATTCAAAATATATGAATGAGCACAGCGCTTCTGGTTCCCATTGCAGACACAGCAATGGGTGCAAAATACCCCAGGCATCTCTGCAGCAGGATCTTGCTTCTCTGGAAGACCATGTTACTTGCTGCTTGGGCTGCAAGACCATCAAGTGAGGAAGGCAAGTTCTTAAGGGAGGAAAGTAGCAGGTAAGATATTCAGGTCTGAGATACAGCTGCTCCAACAACTCCCAAATATCAATCCTTATCACTACAGAACCATAAATGTTTTCTCAATTTACAAAAGTAGAAAACTAATCATTTACCAAAGCAGACATAACAGCTCCTTAAGTAGAGACATACCACTTCCTGTTTGTTTTTTTTTTTTTTTTTATTTGTTTAAGACTAAAATTAAATCTATTTAAGATGATGAATTTATCTTTTCCTTTTTTCTTCCAAAAATAGGGACTGCACATGCAATGCAAGGGAAGATCCCTCTCTAATCTCACTTCTAGCCTATGACTTTTCCCCAACTACTTTTTCAATTAAATATGATGTACTCAAGTATTCAAATAAACTTAATAAAATGAAATCCTGGGTTACTCATTATGTTAACCTCATTAGCATGAGATTAATGTAGTGATAAATAGATTGAACTGTCTTTAACTGATGACAAACTGAAAATGGAGCACTAAAGAACTCCCATCACTAATTTAAATAATAAACCAATTTCAGTTTTCTAATGAATTTAATGTGATATGAAAGCTGTATCTAGCCTTCAGTTAAATAAAACTGCATTTTTCTTAGTTCATTTTAAATACAATTGTATGTTTTCTTATTATCAAGCAGATGCTGTTATATTTACCTCTTATCTACCATCATTAACCTCCTTGTTTTCTCATATAAACTACAATAACTACACAACTTCTCCCATAGACAGAAGAGTAACCTGGAATTCTGATCAACAAGGAGTATGAAAGGAAAAAGACTTCTGAAATCAAAAGAGAAGAATTCACACAAAATTTACGTATGTTCTTGTAAATCCAACGATAAATACCTCAGTTCAATATTAATTTGCCCTAAAATGCTGCCTGGCACTACCAATAAAACAGATTAAATTCTTCTACAGAGCCAGAAATGAACACTACTATTGGCAGAGCACAAACTGAAAACCTTTTCCTTAAGGTAAATTTCCCAAGGAGATACCTTCTAATATGGAATATATTTGACTGTTACATCTTCAATGGCTTAGTCCCACTGCATTCTTCTTGCACATCACAAGTGTTTTTGGTCTTAACTGTTTATTTCTTAATGTTTTTACACATTTTTCAGTTTCATGAATATCTGTTACTATATGTAGTGTGAGATGGTAAAGTGCTTAAAAGCAAATAGAGAAATAAACATCTATTTGATGAGATTGAAATTCTGTTTGGAAGACCTTCAGAAGATTTGTGAGAGTGTGGCAATCCTTGGTTGTACAAATACATGGCTACTAATCACCAATGAAACTTCAGTGTTAAGTATATGTCGTGGTTTAAGCCCAGCCGGTAACCCAGAACCACGCAGCTGCTCGCTCGCTCCCCCTCTTCTTCTTCCTCTGCTCCAGGAAGGATGGGGAGGAGAACTGAAAGCATGTAACTCCCATGGGTTCAGATGGGTGTCGGGGGTGTTGGTCGATGAAAAAATGAACATGAGCCGGCAGTGTGCACTTGCAGCCCAGAAAGCCAACTGTATCCTGGGCTGCATCAAAAGGAGCGTGACCAGCAGGTCGAAGGAGGTGATCCTGCCCCTCTACTCTGCTCTCGTGAGACCTCACTTGGAGTACTGTGTACAGTTCTGGTGTCTTCAACATAAAAAGGACATGGAACTGTTGCAACAAGTCCAGAGGAGGGCCACGAGGATGATCAGGCGACTGGAGCACCTCCCATATGAAGACAGGCTGAGAAAGTTGGGGCTGTTCAGCCTGGAGAAGAGAAGGTTGCGTGGAGACCTCATAGCAGCCTACCAGTATCTGAAGGGGGCCTACAAGGATGCTGGGGATGGACAATTCATCAGGGACTGTAGTGACAGGACAAGGGGTAATGGGTTCAAACTTCAACAGGGGAAGTTTAGATTGGATATAAGGAAGAAATTCTTTACTGTGAGGGTGGTGAGGCACTGGAATGGGTTGCCCAGGGAAGTTGTGAATGCTCCATCCTTGGCAGTGTTCAAGGCCAGGTTGGATGAGGCCTTGGGTGACATGTTTTAGTGTGAGGTGCCCCTGCCCATGGCAGGGGGGTTGGAACTAGATGATCTTAAGGTCCTTTCCAAACCTAACTATTCTATGATTCTATGATTCTGTAAGAACAATGCAGTAACTAAGGTATAACACAAACCACTACTGCTACCACCAATAAGAATAATGATAAGGAAATAACCTCTCACCACCCACCAACAGATACCCAGCCCGACCCGAGCAGCGATCGAGCCCTTCCAGGTAACTCCCCTCATTTAATATACTGGGTATGACATGCTGTGGTAGGGAATACCTCTTTGGCCAGTTTGGGTAAGGTGTCCTGTCTCTGCTTCCTCCTGGTTTCCCCTCCTCCCTGGCACAGCCTGAGACTCAGAAAGTCCTTGGTCAAAGTAAACATTACTGAGCAGCAACTAAAAACATTGGCGTTATCAGTGTTGTTCCCAGGCTGAAAATCAAAACCACAGCACTGCACCAGCTACTAAGAAGGAGAAAAATGACTGCTACTGCTGAACCCAGGACAGTATATAAAGGTATTCTCTTTTCTCCTCAAATATATGCAGATGAGCTTTGTGCTAAGACAAGTCCCCTGCTTGTACAGGGTCCTTATTCACATTTTGAGCTGGCCTCAAGATGCTACTTGCAGCACTCCAAATGGCAGGGTTAGATCTTTTAATTATCAGTTCCATTAAGGCCCATCAAGTGATCTGGATCCTTGCCAGTAATGCAGTCTGCAACTTCAAGTCCTACAAGCTCTCAAAGTAAAAAGCAGACCTGGACTGACTTTACATCATCAGTCATGGTAACCCTTATATTTAAAGGCCAAATCTGAGACTCTGAAGGTTGATTTAGGGGTAAGAAGATTGAGAATATTATTGATTCTGCCAACATATGCATGAAACAAAAAAGCCAGACACCTGCATAGATTTAGATTTTCCTTTGAAGATTTCTGCAGTACGATCCCAGAAAAAAAAAAAAAAAGCAAACAAACAAAAACCAAAACCCAACTCTAATATAATTGAATGTTTCTATTAAACACTATAAATTGCAAATTGTGAAAATAAAATAGAGACACAGGTGTATCTACTTCACTAAATTGATAGCAATCCTCCTTTAGAGAATTGTCCTGGGTTCAGCAGTAGCAGTCATTTTTTCTCCTTCTTAGTAGCTGTTGCAGTGCTGTGGTTTTGACTTTCAGCCTGGGAACAGAGATGATAACACTGATGTTTAGACTGACCAAGGACTTTGTGAGTCTCATGCTCTGCCAGGGAGGAGGAGAAGCCAGGAGGAAGCAGGGACAGGACACCTGAGCCAAACTAGCCAAAGAGGTATTCCATACCACAGCACGTCATGCCCAGGAGGTAGAACGGAGAGTGGCCCGGAAGGGCTGGATCACTGCAGGGTGGGGGCAAGGTACCAGTTGGTGAGTGGTTGTATTCTCTTCCTTGTTATTTCCTTTATCATTATTACTATTAATGGTAGCAGTGGTGATTTGTGTTATACCTTAGTTATTAAACTGTTCTTATCTCAACCCGTGGGAGCTGCATTCTTTTGATTCTCCTCCCCGTCCCTCCAGAAGCGGAGGGAAGAAAGGTGGTGGTGGTGGGGAAGTGGACTGCGTGGTTCTGATTTATGGCCTGGGCTTAAACCACGACAGTTCTTTTTGGTGCCCAACGTGGGGCAGGGAGGGTTGAGATAACAACAGATCTGACCGAGGCACAATGCTGATTTATGGGCTCTCAAAGTTGTTTCTCTTGATGTCACAGTTTCAGTATGCTGTAGCTTACTTAGATCCGGTATTTGCTGTGTTAGTGTTTATCAAGTGTGGGCCTTGGGCTAAGGTTCTTGTTTCACTGTACTTTATGGTAATGACTTGTAATACGGGCTGGCTCCGGCAGCAGGGCGGGATGGACGTGGCTGTGGATTTGTATCTGGCCGTCACGCTGCTCTCCACTGTCCTGGCCCCCGTCCTTGCCTCCGTCTTTGTGAGGCTGCGGGGAGCTGAGGGGGAGCAGCCCCGGGAGCTGGCGGCAGCCGAAGCGGCCCGGGAGAGGGGCCCCGGGGACCAAGCGGCGGCGGGAGCAGGGCCGGAGGCCGGGAAGGAGGTGGCTGCCGAGCAGCAGGAGGAGGCGGCGGAGGAGCCGAGCTCCACGGCTGAGCCCAGCCCCGCGGCGGCAGAGAGCATTCCCCAGCAGCAGCCCAGCCAGCCCCGTGAGCCTGAGCCCCAGGAGGATGCAGGAGACCCCGCAGCACTTCCCATCAGGGCAGAGGAGGAAGATCTGGACTCAGAAAAGGAGAAGCTGGTGGTGAGAGAGCCGGCAAGCACAACAGCTACACCAGGCCCAGTGACAAGTACAGCAGCAGCATTTGAGAGTTCTGAAGGTTTTGAATGGCCTTTGGATACCCTTGGGACCTGCCTGCTGATTGTGATGGGGATCACCATGTTGACACACACACAGAGTGTGTTCTACCCACGGCCATTTTGTCTGATCCCGAGAGTTAAGCAGAGTCAGGTTTGGGTCTTGTCTGGGTTTAGACGACGATATATGGGGACCAAGAGGTTTTCCCCAGGGCTGGACAGTCATGAGTATCATGGTGTCTGGGACAGTATGGGCGAGTATCTAATCCACTGGGCCCCTCCAGTGCTTTGGAAGCCTCGGAGATGGAAGGCAGCTGTATGGAGTCCCCAATGACAAGTTGCAGAGACTGCTGCAGGGGAGGGTGAATTATTTTGAGCCTGGGGGGCCATGACACTTCAGGCCATCAGGGCAGAGATGCAACATAGAGATGGACTCATGATCGAGGGGTGGACTTCGCAATAGACAGTATTGCCCAGGTTATTCATGAGTGTGAACACTGCACACAGCCTCTCCTGCTCTGAAAGACTATTATAAGAGATGGAGCCCAACATCATGGACCAAATGGACTCAGCAGCTTTATACGGATTGGTCTGTGCACTAGGATAACAATGCACTGAGATGAGAGTGAGGGTATATTGAAAATGTGGGATCTGAGCATGACGTGAATGGTATGGAATAAGGGGTGGATACTGTCCTGGGTTCAGCAGTAGCAGTCATTTTTCCTCCTTCTTAGTAGCTGTTGCAGTGCTGTGGTTTTGACTTTCAGCCTGGGAACAGAGCTGATAACACTGATGTTTAGACTGACCAAGGACTTTGTGAGTCTCATGCTCTGCCAGGGAGGAGGAGAAGCCAGGAGGAAGCAGGGACAGGACACCTGACCCAAACTAGCCAAAGAGGTATTCCATACCACAGCACGTCATGCCCAGGAGGTAGAACTGAGAGTTCCCGGAAGGGCTGGATCACTGCGGGGTGGGGGCGAGGTACCGGTTGGTGAGCGGTTGTGTTCTCTTCCTTGTTATTTCCTTTATTACTATTAATGGTAGGAGTAGTGATTTGTGTTATACCTTAGTTATTAAACTGTTCTTATCTCAACCCTTGGGAGTTGCATTCTTTTGATTCTCCTCCCCATCCGTCCAGAAGCGGAGGGAAGAAAGGTGGTGGTGGTGGGGAAGTAGACTGCGTGGTTCTGATTTACGGCCTGGGCTTAAACCACGACAAGAATTTAGTATGATGTTAATCTCAGAGCTAAGATTTCAAATTGTTTCATGAAAGAAGACAGTCTTAAATTCAGTACAAAGACTGTATCATTTGATATCAATTTGAACAGAATCGAAACATTGGAAAATAGTTCAACGGCTGACAATGTAAATC
The DNA here is from genome assembly GCF_963264785.1 of Psittacula echo. Taxonomy (NCBI): domain Eukaryota; kingdom Metazoa; phylum Chordata; class Aves; order Psittaciformes; family Psittacidae; genus Psittacula; species Psittacula echo. Next base: position 25,625,643 of record NC_137736.1, on the reverse strand, counting down.
AAATTAGTTTCAGTTAAATAGAACAATGCATAGAGGTCTTCAAATTCCAGTTGGATGTAGTGTCTGTCCCACAAGAATTTAATTGATTAATCACGATTAAGGCTGATTTGACAACTCTGAATTTAACCAAAGACCATCACATTTTTCTACTCAAACTGCAGAGCGATACAGGGCTTTTCGCAAGACCACAAAAAAAAATATACTCAAACCAACCAATAAATTCTTCATCTGTGGTGCTGGTTACAGAGGAAGTTACTGTTTCAGGAAGCTGGCTAAACTAACATGAGGTTACCCTGTCTTATTAGAAAAAAACAAAGAACTCCTGCTAGAGTCACAATTTTTATACACTTGTTTTCCCAATGATACAAAACACCAAAGACAAACTATGCTGGCAATTGGAGCTTGGATAACAATCCTGATAGCCTTGCACTTACTACATGTATCTCACCCATGCAAATACAGTCTGTATGGCTATGGCTTCAGATGCCAGGAAAAGTAAACATTTTTATTATTGGGCACATTTTTTCTTCTTGAAAAAGCAGCAGCCAGGGCAACATCTTATTCAGTTTTCTTGATGTCTGAATGCTTTGATAAAACTTGAGTACCAGATCTAAACCACTGAGTGCATGATACACTTACTCTTTTATATCAGAACTGATTTTAACACTCCATAAATGTGCTACTGCATACCTCATGGAACAGCAAAATACATTAATAACAGCAATTAAAAGGGTTAAATGCTATTTACATCTGGCTTATATTCCACATGAATAAGAGAGTTGCCAGGAAACAGCATGAGTATTCAAAGTACAAGCTTTATGACTTTATGGATATATAGCATTTGTAAAGGCTTTTACTGTTATGATGTTTTTAAAATATGATAATGGTAGCTTATTATTGCATGATACACTAAAAGATGTTTTCCTGGCCTCAGGTAGTATATTACCTGCAGGAGCTGGGGGTGGGGGGTGTGTGGGTGTGTGTGTGCAGTAAAAAGAGCGGGTGGGAATCTAACTCAATAAATCTATAGGGAAGAGATTTTTCCTCTCATCCACTGACAAAGAGTGACCACAAATTCATCATTGATATCTTAGAACTGCTGTAAAACAAGACTGAGAAACTCTGCACATAGATAAAAGACTTGAAACTTCTTCCCTTTTATTAACATTCCATTTTTCTGCATTGATTTTTGGGACAGGAGTATTTGTTATGCTTGGTTTTTATAATAAAGTGATCTTGATAAGACTGTATGACCATGGAGTGCCAATATATTGACAAAGTATAAACTGGAAACCAGCCTCATATATTCTTACCACCATAGTGGAGCTCCACAGAAATTAGCCTTTGGAGGTTTTTTCCCCTCCTTTCTTAGGGTTCCCATGTAAAGCCTAAATTGTACCTTTCATTGAATCCTTGCTTTCAATAATTAAAATTTTAATTAGGCATTCTGAATAATGCTGATTTTGATGAATTATTGAAAAGAAATTATCAATTGCTCTTCTGCCTCTGTGTGGCAAAACAAGATGTCACATTGAATAGCCTCAACAATAAGTATCTTGGCATTGTAGTTAGAGAAATTAGTTTTCACTGATGGGTCAAGGCTTTGACTCATTTTAATTAGAGGTTTTTCTTCCCACAAAAAAATAATATTGAAAACACATACACCCCGGTGTAGCTGTATTATGGACACCTCAGCTGCAAGTGTTGGGAGATGGCAGATATAGAACATTTATATAAAAATAGATATAAGACTTAGAGAAGAACATACAGCATGAAGGCCCCTCTCCTACCAGATGCAATAGAATTTGGATTGATGCACAGAATTCTATCCATTTGTAAAGTCACCCACTAATATGAAACAGGTTTTGTGACTGGGACTATGGAAGCACTTAGACACACAGGTAGCCATACCATCCACCCCACAAATTCCTAATGTTGTCAGTGGTAACTAATAGCAGAAAATATTTGTCACTCCTAAAATTATTAACTACTTTTTAAGTAACAAACACTACAATAAACACATTCATTAACATTTGATTTGTTATAAACTCTTCAACAATTTTCATTCCAGCAGCCTTACAAGACTTGCTCAACTGAACCAATTGAGGAACCTCATAGTCACACAAAACTTTCTGCAAAAACCCACAGACTCTTTTCTTGGAGATCACATACTCTGACAAAGACATTAAACCTTTCTGCAATTTGTCAAATTCCATCACTAAAACGCAAAAGTAAATAAAATTGAACTAATAAGAATTAATCACTTGGAAAAGTCAACTTGTTGTTCTTTGATATTGTTTTCTCAAATTCTCTATAAACTGACACAATTTTTAATGGAGTCGTACTATACCTAGAAATTTAAGTAGCTCTGATGCACAATAAAAAACAAGTAGGAACTCCTACTTTGTAACTTCGCATTACTCCTTTTCTTCAGTGCTTCTGAACAACCAAAGTAGGTACATATTGTGGTAACAGTTCAGAATAAAAGTGACCTTTACAATGTCCTTGTTCTAGCAGAACACATTCTCAGAACTGGGTGACAGACTACCCTCCTGGGCACCTGAAAAATCCAAAGAATAAGACAATCACAGAAAAAATGGGAATTTGAAAAGAGAATTAAAATAAATACTGCTGTGTTGCGCTGTATGGTCCTTAGTTGCATAACTTCTTTCAACAAAATGAAAATGCCAGCATTTTTTGGAACCTAGGATAAATATAGAATATTTGTATGCAGTTTTTAAGTGCTTGGTTCTAGTTGGCACTGCACTAAAATCAAAATACAAAACCAGCAAAAGATAGTCGTGCTGTACTGACAAATACATTGAAACAATGTGTTTCATATTCACATTTTTTCCTGAATAGAGGTAGTTCTAGCAAATAACTAAAAATATCCTAATCTAATTACATCTGAATTGTGCTGAAGTAAGATCTCGACACTTAGATGGATTCATATAAGCTAGGCATCAGGAAGCTTTTAGGGTACTGTTGAAGAACTAAGTAAAGATGGCTTGAACAAGAATGCATGACTTCAGAGCTGCTCTGATAAAGAAGGGGAAGAGCAGTTTTGGTAGGAGGCTTGCCAGACTGGTCAAGGTTGCTTTAAATTAGATGTGTTGGGGGAGGGGTGCATCATTCCATCTCAACACACCCAGTCAGTTGCCAGTACCTATAATAAATGCTCGGAGCAACGTAGAGATATCCCAGCTGCTCCAGCCAATGAGCCGACTTCATTTGGAGCTCGGCTCGGATGCCTCTATGCAAATGCCCATAGCATGGGGAACAAACAAGAGGAATTAGAGATGTGTGCACGTCTACGGGGGTATGATATAATAGGCATCACAGAAACATGGTGGGATGGCTCCTACGACTGGAGTGTTGGAACGGAAGGTTACAGGCTCTTTAGAGAAGACAGGCTGTGGATGATTTTCTGGCAAAGAACAGCCACATACCCAGATCAGCAAGTGCCTGCGTGGAGTTCGACATGAACCAAGGGATAACTAAAGGTGAAGGAGGATGGGAGTGAAGCACTGGGAGTAATAATCCCAGCAAGATAAGAAGGAGCTGGAATTTACTGAGTTGCTGAATTGTGGACTGTGGGCAAGCTTTGAAGGTCAGGTTCTCACACCTGTGCTTAACCAATTATATGTTAGTTGATAAGGGCCTTAAAGATATGTGTCCAATCACAATGTGCCAAGTTATTGTAAGCAACTTTAAGCAATAGTATATAAAGAGTTAGTTTTCTATAATAAATGGCTTTTGTCCGATCACACTGATCTCCGACTGAGTCCATTCCGCAACATTTAGGGATGAAGGAATTCTTGAAATTAGTGATGGTGAGAGCATATGAATTATTATTTGGCCAGCTTGATTCCAGACCTCATTAGGGTACCACACAAATTGTATTACTTTTGCATAAATATTTGCATGAGTTTTGCAACTCTGTCATAATTCTGGCTGATGAGAAAGCTAGGTTTATAGCCCTTCTGGTTTTGCTTGCCTCTGAAACTGCATAGCTACGGTACCCATTTAACCTTTAAATTGCATGGGTTTATTTTTAAAAATGCTCATTGATGTATACTGTCACAAATCACCAGATCTTAGCTTGCTACGAACTTCATACTAAAATATTTGGATAAGTAAAACCAATATTTTTGAAATCTTGATAAGTGAAACCAACAGTAAAATACTGAGTGGTTTTGAGCCACAATTCCAAAAGTGTTTGCAACACTGTTTATCATGAAAAAAACCCCAACAGTTAAACAAAACTCCTCACCACTGTACCTTTATGGATACTGAGGAAAAAGCATCTGGCATTCTTTAAATACTGCTATTGCCCCTAATTTGAGAGCAATAGATACATTTGTGTCTTTTCCTTTTCATTCACAGAGAACAGGCTGATGAGCTGAAAGCACCTTGCTGGCCTTGCTTCAGGAGTAGCTGCTGCATCTCCCAAATATATCAATACATTTCCACTTTCGCACATTTCATAGCCAAACAGTAGGTTCAGTTACTCCAAGCTCTTCAATCTTGTTTCTAGGGAACTCTTCAAAATAAGTACTGAAGTGTAAAAGTAATGTCAATGAAAGTAAATTAATGCAATACAACCATATGAGTCAGGAGAAAATGCAGTTTGCAAAGGTTTGAAGGCTCTGTAGAAGTTTACCTATGTAACTCTGAATGCTAATGAAGCAGTACATTGAGACACAGATTTATCCCTTTTCTTCACCTTTGCAAGATTTGTAATTGAATGAACTTTTTCAATTCCAAGGATGAAAATGAGGTTAGGGAAAAAACTTTGGCATCAAAGAGGGTATGATTTATTCCAGATACATGAAAACTGTATAACAGTGAATAATAGTGAATGGGAGGGTATTTTAGTACGTTATATTAAGCTGCGATTAAATATCTAACAAACACAAGCAACTTCATTAGCATTACTAAAGAATTTCATAATAAAGTTTTGTTTTGTTTTGTTTTGTTTTTATCAGTTAGTGCTTGCAATCTTAGTACTATTTTGACTGTGATCCTTTATGACCCATCCCTTGCATCTCAGGAAGCAGTGAAGCAAACACTGATATCTTGGGGGGGAAAAAAACCCAAACAAAAGCCAACATTCTTTCAACCTGTCACAAGTGAAAAAGTATGGCTTTACTGAGTCCACCTACTTTAGCTCCTGCTACAAAGGAGACTTGCACCATTTTGTGACCAAAAGTACTGTGCTCAATGCAAGTCCTTCTGTATACTCACTCCAGGCATAGTAGTCTGAGCAAAGCTGAAGCAGTTTTTCTTCTACTTCTACCTAGCCCCAGCATGCGCAGGTCAGAAGATGTATATTCTGAGTGGTTTTCACCTAAGTTTTGTGAAAAGCTCTGTTATGAGTCTCTAGTTAACCAAACACACATCCACACAAGTAGCCCAGAGGAAAAGAAAAAGATAATACAGCTTTTATTCACATAACTATTGTAAGACTTGACTTGGTAGGCTAACATGTCTGGGAATTAAATCTGTATTCTGATTATACACTGTTATACAAGCCCTTGATACTACCAAAATATGTACCTCTAGCAGTAAGTCACCATCGGAATTGCCGTTATTGATCTTTAAAGTCAGTAACTAAATCCATCTGTAGGTTTCTGTACGATCTATCTTGATTTTCCACAGCCTCATCCTCCTACGTAAACCTATTAAACTGTCATCTGTGGGTTTGTATCATCTTTACTTGAGGGCTCAAATAAACCTTACAGTTCTAGCTTTTAAAATGCATCCAAAACTATGTTATTGCATCCCAAAAACTTCATTTTGCTTCATAATTTGTCTCCTGTTACCTTGGCCACGAAGGATAGCAGACTTAATAACTTTTAAGCAGTGGGATATCAGAAATGCCAGCATTAGAAATATTTAAATTAGACATTTGATATGCAATTCTTCACTTCCCATCAAATGTCTTCAAGCTTTTGTTGCCCACTTCAGCAAACACGGTTATTCTAGTCACATTTTTAAGGTGTTTTCTTTGATGTGCAAATAAATGAAAAAGTTCAGATAAGGAAATTCAATATATTTTGTGTACTTCAAGTCAGCAAATCAAATAGATGATGATAAGTTATTTTGTACTGAAGGCAGAAAATGTCAGAAAGCATATTTAAAATTAAATGTAGTAATTGCAGGAAAATGTGTGTTAATACGCTATTATAATAACAACAGGAGACTGAAGATGAAGGGGTAGAAATAAATTTAAAATATCTCTGCTAGTTATAAACAAGCACACCACATGGAAGCAATATGCTTTTTATAGGTACAGAACCACTAGACATACTTTAAAGAAAGCAATCTCATGCTTTTCTTGAGAATTTAGGTACTATAAAAATGGAGGTGATTTTGTTTTAGTTACAATGTTTGTAAAGATAATTATGTCCACTTAGAATGATTAGTTAGTAGTAGACACTTTGGGCAACCTAAATTAGGCTAAAATTGAAAAAGTTCTGATCTATAAAAATTACTTTTTGCCTACTTTTCAGCTATTCAGTTGGGCTATATTTAAGTTACAGAAACTACTTATAAATGCTTTTGGTTCCTGACAAGGTCACAAAATTGCTATCAAGCAACAAGAAGTTTCAATAACCAAGTGGGTAAACCATAACAAGAGTCACATCAGAATCATGAGATTGTGCTGCACACTGCTTTCTGGATAGATACTCTGCAATTAGTTTAAAGAGGTTTGTGAAATGAATGATTTAAGAACAAAAGCCCCACCATTACAGCTAATGTTTTCTCTTATAACTTGCTTAGGATGCAGGATTTAGCTCATCCTGGAGCTTTTATTATTATAGACAAGACTGTACAATCTCTATAAAGCTATCTATCTAAATCTTGAGCTGAACTGGGAATCTTGTTCTGCTGTTCCTCTAATCCACCCTCTAAATAGTGTGAAAATACTACAACACTGTTGTTTTTTCCCCTTTGTAACCCATACTACCCAGGGGACAGGGATGCCTGTAACTGCAAGAATTAGTTGCAATATGATGTTTTGAATATGTAAAGTTTATTAATGCTTTAGAAGTCATACTGATCCCAAATGTGTGTTTCACTGATTGCTGGCTAATTTTTCATCATTAATAAATCACTAAATTTATTAAATCCCTTTAATCCTGATTTGGTTAGCTGTATTAACCAAGCAGTGTTTGCTTGGGACAGGTGCCAGCCCAGCAAATGTAGAAGTGATTCTTAGAAATCAGAATTCATGCAGGTAAAATGTATTTCCTCCTTTTATTCATTTGCATGCAACTCCAGCTTGAATGTGCAACTACCACAGGAGACCCAATACTCAAATTTAGTGTGCTGGCCTTTCTCTAGCCTTACAGAATTTCTAAAGGGGAAAAAAAACCCTTCCTTTCTGGATTGTTAACTATGAAAAAATTGAAAGATAACAAAATAGAGGGTAATTTCATGTAAAATAAAAGAAAGGTTAAGTTTGGGGCTTTTTTTTGGTTTTGTTTTTCAACTGCTTCAGGTCAATATTTACCTGAATTTTTCCAACAAGGTGAAACCTCAACAGGCATATTCCAAGCTATATCCAGAGTATCAGGTAAAAGGTATAACAGATGAGCTAGTACAAGTTAGAAATCCTGAGTACACCAAAAGAAAATATCTGTCTCCACAAGTGTCTCACACAGTATTTCCATACAACTACAGTGATGCACCGCAGTACTGTTGCTGCAAACATGTAGGCTTCTCAGATTCTACTGCCTTAAGTCTTACTGTGATTAAACACTTGTGCCTTAGAAAACTGCTCTGGATTTTCCTACTCACTGCTGAGATGATGAACTGAAGAAATAACTTGTATAAGATGAAATTGATATTGATCCATTTGATTTATATTTCTGGAAAGTTTCATATGAGCTCATAGCTCATATTGTGACTCTACACAATTTCTATGTAGAATGTGTATTTGTGACATTTAGGAGCAGAGCAGTGAAACAGAAGCATCAATTTCCCAGCAAACAAAACTCTGTCTGAATTACTTCAGGCAAAGAAGCAACTTGTTGAAAGACTTAAAAATCAACATCTGTCTCAGAAAGCTGCTATGGAAAACACTGAAGATAAAACATCCTAAATAATGCTCAAAAAATTTGGTCGTAGAATTACTGATCTGAATTTCCTGTATTTACCCTTAAACATAAGTTAATCAAAATTCTATGGAGGGGGGGAAAGCAAATCAGAAAAAAAAAAAAGATAGAATCTTTAACTGCAAAAATTTATTTAAGGTTTTGTTAATATAAGTGCAAAATTGCTTCCCAAAATATTAAAAATTATTAATGAAAATATGTAAAAGATTGCATACCATCAACTGGTTTTAATGACTTACCTTCTTTTCATCCTTTAGGCTGAAATTGTATCAGTAATATGTGCTTTTCCTATGTTCTCCTAGCTGCCCTGAGTGTTTTCCGTATCTAATGGTCTTTATAGTGCTTATTTAGTTCTCCCAAAGCTTCCACCTTACAGAAGAAAAGCATGAATGCCAGAGGCTTATTAGTTTTTTTCTAGACCATCATCTGTGGTACTTCAAAGTCACCAGGCATGTTTAAACTGCTAATGGAAAACAGCAGTGATCCAGAGTGTGGTATGCTCTAGCAGCTTCCAGATGCTTCAATACTAGAGTCATATACTGAGGTGAACATTTCCCCCAAAGATTTTGGTATGAAACATCAATTTAATCTACAGACAGATCAATTTGCCATAGCAACAGGAAAGTTGAAAAGTGACTATAAGATGTTTTAAATACTTCAAAAGAAGACAGACAGGATCTGACGGGACTACCTATGACAAAAGTATAGAAAGTACACTCAGGAATACTAAGGACATAAGCAGAGAACTTAGTCACTACTACTAACAGCTCAAAATGATGGGGATTTTTCCATACATTCATTGAGAAAGACAGAGTAGAGGAACTAGATCAGTTTGTACGCCTTCTATAAGGATAAGGAATTATTAAATCAAATAAAAAAAATAGATGTGGAATAGCAGCATTCATACAAAATCCCTTAGGGAACTCACACAGCAGTTGCAAGACTACAGACTAAGATGTGTAAGCTATTGCTGTGCCAGGAGACTACTATGCTTGCCAGGGTAACCCTTGTCTACCAAAATGGATTTTCAGGGGATTCCAGGAACTTCCAACTGATGAGTCCGATTTCCATCTCTGGAAAGATGGAGAGTCTACAGTGAAACATACAATCAGACCATACACATAAACTGTTTGTTTGGAAAGGGACAGTCTGGCTTTCTGGCAGGGAAATCTCTCTCAATGGTCTGCCAAAGCTCTTGAAAGGGGTCAGATATCACATGGATATCCAGCAGGCATATCTAGATTTTCAAGAAACCTTTAACAAGGTTTCACAATAGAAATTGCTACAGAAACTGATCTGCCATATGATTTGGGATCCTTCCATAAATTAAAAAGCTGATTAGGAGAGCAGGAGTGAAGGAAGAGCTTAATGCTTCCTCTTCAGGGCAGAGATGAATTAGTTCTGAGGCCTACAGACATCAGTGCTGTGACTGATTCATTTTATTCACCATTCATTGCAGAAACGGAAGTGCACTGTCAGATTTTCAAGTCTACCAACACCACTAAGCTTTTCCAGGTAGACAGATGCCATAACAATGGTCAGTACCCCCCTAAGCTGAGTGTGTGAGCATCAGATGGCAGGTGAGCATCAGGGCAAACAGCTGCAAGGTTGTACACAACAGAAAAATTATCTGAAACATGCCTATGTGATGCTGAACTCTGAACCCCAGACAGCTCTGGATCCTGGCGTCACCAAAAGTTTCACTGGAGTTCATTGAAATCTTTCAGTCAAGGTATAGTGGCAGACAAAAAAGCCAACACATCCGGCGTCACTAGAAAGGATACAGGAAAAACACAACAGAAGCTTGCATTGAAGGCAGTTCTAATGTCCATGTCAAAATGCAGATTGAGCAGCTGCCTCATAAGGAAAAGTTAGAAAAGTCTGGAACCTTTCATTTTGAGGACCAAAAAGCTGAAGGGGATGTGATTATGTTTCAAAACATAAAAATGCTGTATGGTGTAAAGGCAAAACTGTTCCAACCAAATCCTGCAATACTGGAAATAAGGGGAACTTAACAGATTTATGAAATATTACAGAGCAGACTGTGAACTTCAGGAACTTGGTTCTGTCAGGTTACAAATGCAGGCTCTATGTCGTGGGTTCAGCATAGCAGGTTTAGAAAGTGTTTGGATAAATTCAAGCACGACAGATTCGTAAATGGATATTAAATCAGACTAGGCAGGGAATCAGTCTCTGATGCCCATAACATCATCCTGGACACTATGAGATGGCAACGGAGACAGTGAGAAGGTTCCCAAATAGCTTCTTGTTTTGTCACTGGGCATACGAAATTGGGCTAGCCAGACCACAAGTCTCACCCAGTAAGCCTTAGCTTAGGTTCTTATCTGTATGGAGCAGAAGTCAAATCACTGCAGTAAAAAAGGGGCTCCTCTCCCTTTTTATGTTAGTTATGCACAGCTGCACCTTTTCAGATTCCAAATGAAATAGCATGCTTCGATTCCAGCCTCTGGCATGTGATCATGCAGTTAGTTTGTATGATATGAAAGCAAAGCTCAGTCCATAATACATGTTCATGTTTACATTACTTCCAAGTTTTAGCAACAAGTTTATAGATTAACAAATTAATTTTGAAATCCACTGTTTTGTTTTTTTTAAAAGACCTTGCCTCCTTTGACAAGTTTCTTTTGGAAATGCGGTCTCTACTATTTATAGCTAGCTGAGTAATCAAACCTGGCATCAAACATTAAGTTACTATTAAAAACTATTTATATTATTTAAATTCCTCTACATATAAGACCAAGTAGCTTGAGTGCAGAAAATGCTTACTCAGGAGTCAGGGATAAAGGAAAAAAGCACCAACAGATTTATAGGAGTCTTATCTCTTGGGATGAGTGGGGAGGGAAAAAAAAGAACGAACAAAAAAAAAAAAAGGATAAAATCCAAACCAAAACATCACAAGAAAAACAGGCTGATCCGTAGCACTGGGCAAAGGTAATTTTGTTTAAACTGTTTGGCAGCATATGCAATGTTAACAAATAAACATGCTCCTTTCAGCAGATGTCCTGGTAAACACATCCCATTTTCCTACAGAAAGCTGGCAATTTTGGGGTTGGAGATTTTGGGGTTTTTTGATAGCTGCAATACTTCTATAAATTTAATATGATTAATGTTCTCTTTCTCATATTATACCACAGAGCTTTACTGAACATTTATCAGTCTGATGTTCTAAGGCTTTTCCTATTTTTGTTTTAAGACCTCGTACTCTCCTTCTGAATTCAGGCTGCTTGTAAGACCTCAGTCAATTTCAGGTGGTTCCTCCACTAAATGACATGCCTGACAACATCTGTCACATATGAACGGAAACAACAAAAGTTAAATGTAGACTTATAATCGAGTCTGTACATCAAGGAGTCAAAAATAATCAAGCAGGTAGTAATAGCAGAAGTTACCATTCTTGACATTTACAATAATGCTTAAATAACTTTCAGTGAAGTGAATTTCCAACTACTCTGTCTTTAAACGACCGCAGACATCCTACTTGGCAATGGTACTAGTAAACATTCTTTTGAATGAAATTACTTATTTAACTATGTTCTAAATACTGATCTACATGAAGATTAATGTTTTCCTTTCAAGTCATTTGCATATGGTCTTCTTTTCCTTTTGCACAGTGACATTTTCTTTCTGAACTACAAGGGCTAATCAGCTTTCCTCTGATGCTTTCAAGTCCTCAGAAGCCCTTTCTTTTCCTGATTGGAAAAATGTGTCAGCCCTAATAAAGACAGTAATTAGTTTCCTTTCATTAGAAGGAATGAAAAAACAGTGCACAGTTGAATGACTGTGGTCACTACTAAATGAATACTTGTGCTAGTGATGAAGACCAACATTTATTCATGGCTTGTGAATAATCAGTTCTCAACCTACCTGAGGAAAAGGTAAAACCAGCAAAGTTTCTTTAGGATACGGCACACATTACACCAATAAAAAATATACTATATGAAAATCTGTGGAGCCATTATCTGATCTACCTCCTTTCATTTCTTTGCATCTCTTGTTTTTCTTTCTGGACATAAGTTCTTCAGAAAAAATTCAGTTGTGTAAAGCAGAAGAAAAGACCAGAGTTAATCGTATGTCCAGGTGCTTTTGATAATTTCTGCATAACCAGCTGAGCAACAAGATGTCATTAAGACAATTGAACAACTTTAATTCTCCCAATCTCAGGGAGGTCTGCTGCACAGTAGCAGAGAAATATCTCCTATGATATTCTTCAGCAAATAAAACTCAGATGGACATAGGATGGCAATAAAGCATTCCAATACATTTGTGGTAAATCTTTTCTGACTTGGTATTAGGGACAAGAACTCTGAGAACAGAGGTGAATAACCAACCCTGTTAATGGTTGTCAATATAGAATCTTGGCAGCAGAAAAGTTTGGTTGAAATAGCGCTTTGGGAACCTGACGTCACGTTTTGGGACTACTACCTACAAAAGGTGTGGGATTTGGCCAAAAAGCTGATTAAGGCAATTCAGAAAGCAGAATGCTAACACATTTCTAGCCACGTATCTCAAGGTCACTAACTTACCGTGCTTTTCTCATGGCTTCTCAATTTTGCATTCAGAGAAGGCATCAGAGAAATTTTAATTATCAGCCACCTATAATGGCTTGTAAACCACAACTAAAAAGGAAATATAACTATTTTTACAAATAACATTGCTATTAGCTACAAGTAGTTTTGGAAACATCACAGTTATGAACATTTCTGCTAGATATGTCACAGCCTTATAAAGGCATCTACAAAAATTATTTCCATCCAAATTGTGATAATTTTGTAGAAATAGATAATATGCTTAGCTAGCTTTAGGGCTACATTATATTAACAGCTGTTAAAAAAAGCAAAGAGAGCTGGTGAAAAACATTCAGTACATTCTATCATAGCCTGAAACATGATTTAGAGGTAGAAGAGTACTAAGATTTAGAGTTCTAAGGTATAATTTGATAAATATATTCACAAATGAGAGAAACTATTTTTTTATTATTTTAAGTGCTAATATGAAAAATCCATTACATTCTAGCATCCATTAAGCTAAAACAATCCATTAAAGCATCTAAATAAACATGATTATCACAATATTTGAACTCTAGTGCAAAAGAAACAAATCGAACAAAACAAAATAAAAAATAGCCAAACCACACACACACAAAAAAAATCCACACAAAAACAGACAAAAAAAAAACCCAAACCCCAAAGCACAACCAAACAACCACAGGAGAAAAAGTTTATTAGGAAGCCTGGCCAATTACTTAGGTGCCTTAACCAGAACTGCAGATTGAGGAATTCAGGACTACGAGAAAAAAAAAAAAATCAATTACAAAAATTTTCCTCTGCAGTCTCTTTCTATTAACTTCTGATTTACCTTACATTTGACATGCCTTCCTGTTAATGTGATCACACACAATGTGCTTCTGTTCTGAACAGTATTCCAGTAAGTTACTCTAGTTTCCAGAAATTCCCAGAAACGAGAGGGCAATGTGGTGTAGGCAAATCCAGCTGGAAAAAAGGCTGCTTGGTCATTCAGGATGTTTCCGAACAAGACTGTCATCTCCTAGATCAATCTCTAGTGACCAATGTCCTGAACCGCCTGCATGGCCTGCTGGGTCTAAGGCTTCCAGTGCACCTTATCACCTGCCGTTTCGTCCCTCGCCTGTCGCTAGAGGGCTTTGCAAGTGTGAGTAAACCCTTCCAGCCTGCGCAATGGATTTTTTAGGTGAGGCACAGTGTGCGCAGAACTGGCCCCACCCTTTAAAACTGAGGTTTATCTGCCAGGGCCTATCTAGCTTTTGACAGCAAAGTCCTCAGGTTGTAGGTCTGGTACTTAGAAGACATCACAACCATCACTAAAAAATTTAGAAAGCTCATTTGAGCATAAGGAATTGCATTTTGCCATGTCTAAAACATTTATTGTAAGCATAGTTTGTTTAAAAATCAGTTCTCAATGGGATGGAAGACTTGATAATAATATGTTTTTATGAATACTATTTCTCCTGTCTCCAGAAGACCATTTTGTTGTTGCTGAAAAGGAAAATATGCCACCACAGGTGCAGTTAGAAAACAAGGAACAGGAGAATTTCGCTTTCCTTGTGTCTGTCCTTATCTCCCAGGATTCATCCTGACAACTCTTATTGCTGCAATAAAGGACATGGAGCTAGGCAATGGAAACTCATAAGGGAATTCAACTGGTGCAGAAAATTTATCACACTTTCAACTGTAGCTTCATAACGACTAAACTAAACCTTCAAGTTTTTTTAAGCTTTCATCTCTTTACAATCTTAATTCATAAAGATCATGTAAGGGAACTGAATTTCAGTACTAGACTGAAAGTTCTGGTATAGAAATGGCATTGATATCCTAAGACACCTTTTCAAAGAAAGATTCCTATTTTTCACCCATCACATTCTCTCCTGGTACAAAGAAGACTAGCACACAGATAACCAAAAATTATGCTTTTAAAAAAACATTTCAGGATAATGAAAGAAAGTATGACCTAATAATGCACTAATACGCAAAAGCTCACCAAAATACTATTTATGTAATGAGAAACACTTTTGGCCTTGAGCCAGTGTGAATCTTTTGAAATGCAGACGAGTAAAAAAAAATATTTATAAATGCTCAAGCAGGACAAAAATAATATTTTATATAGAAGGGAGTACAGGCTTACAACATAATTGCAATCAACCCTCGCCCTTTTAAGCAAAAAGAAAATCTGAATCACTTCAAGAAGCTATTTCACCAACCGAGAGCAATAGGAAAGCATCTACTTGTAAATGACGGCATTATGGAAGGTGTTCCAAACATCCATGAAAATTCTTAACATCAATAATCAACTACAGACACTCTTTAGTCTTCACTGGTCTGAATCTAACCACAAAAGTAAAACTTAAGATTATCACCATTTGACTGCTGTTCAGTCACACACGTTTTGCAAAAAGATTTAACAAAGGCTGATGAAACATAACGAGCAACTCATTATCATTTCACATCATGAATACACTACTGTGCGCATCTATGCATGCACTTAAACAGGTTAGGTGAAAGATAACTATATGCTTAGGGTACATGTAAAACAGATTTAAACACATCTTTTCATGAACAAAAATTTGGAGATTATTGTATTTGTGGTCCTGTTATGTTAGCACTGAAGTACAGTGAAAGGAATTTGCTATTTTAGAAAATGCAAGCAAAAGAAGCTCTCGTTCCTAAAAAAACCCAAACCAAAACAAAAACCCCAAAACCAAACGAAACCAAACAAACACACAAACCAAACAAAACTCAACTGCGTTATTACAGCATACGAGAGATAATAGACAACTTCTAGAAAATATAACACTTGGAAGTTTCACTGACTTAAAAACTGGAACCCCCCAGCTGCCACAGTCAGTTTCTGGTGATCTTTTTTTTTAATCACAATTCAATGAAGCAGTCACCAATTATAGTTTAAGTAGAAATATGTTGCTAAGAATAGATGATTTAGCAGTAACTATTCAAACTGAAGTCAGACTTTTACTAGCATACGTAGCTTGCTTTCAATGGTTAAGATTTTCATTCTACTCTGTATCATGTCACCAGAAAGAAATCTTTTTGCCTTGTCAAGTTGTCCTTCTTCGTATGCCTTTAAGTTCAACACCACTCTATAGCAAATCTCATGCAATAGCATATCATGGCCTTTTTTTACATCTACACATGTAGATTTACATTTACACAAGTAAAACATATCTGACACATTACATGTTATCATCATTAAGAGTGGGATGTATATATCATCTTATAGCAGTAAGCAAATACAAAGATTGCATCTTGCACATTGCCAGACTGATGACAAAAAAACATTTTCATTCTGAAGCAGCTTCAAGTAAAAGCTTTATCTTTCACTGTTTCCAAATAACATATTGGCAAGCTAAAAAACTCTGAATGCATTTGACTGCTCCTGATGAATGAGAATCTAAAGCCAACTACAATGTCATAGTGAAGCTGTTCATAATCCCAAAATCCTACCATTTACTGATGTAATCAAACTTTACATCACAGGAATCAAGATTTTTTCTCTGTAAGTCTTCTAATATGGAGGTTTACAAGTTACACCTCCTTCATCATATGGTATGTTGGTACAAACAGCAGAGTTGAAATTCAGTTTCCCACGGTCTTCTTTAAGAGTGAGACTAAAGTCCTAGGAGATGTTACAAGGCAGTTCTTTATATTGATATCCTGGACGTGCAGATATTACTGCATGAATAAACAAAATGCCGGCATTAGATAATACATGTTCCACAAAAACAAAACAACCAAAAAACAAAAAACGGAAACAAAAAAAATGGAAACAAAAAACCAAACCACGGAAGTTTTAACTGAAAATGAAGTACTAATCCATATAGCATGATACCAACCATAACATTAAGTTGCTTTTTACCTTTTTTCCCGTTAGGGTGATTGTCTACTAATTTCTGTGTAGAAGCAGAGAAGCAGTATTACATGAGCTTCTGATCACTGCTTTATTTTCTTCTAGAATGATATGTAATTAACTCAAACTATACAAAAGCTAAAGACCAGTAGCTAGGGGAGTACAAAGAAATCAATCTGGGAACAGCACAGACAGCCAAAGGAAAAAGACAAATGTCATTTCAAACTCTTCCTGAAAATGCACTTCATGATCAAGCCTGTCATGCTGCAAGTGTTGGGTTTTGGTGAGGTTTTTGATAGCACATTAGTGTTGACACAATCTGACAAATATAGACTGTCTACTGCTACTAAGGATGGTAATTTTTGTGATCAGCTTTTTATATAAAAAGTAGGTCGAACTGACCCATGACATTCTGGCAGGAATTTTTTGAGGAAAGATTTATAACAACAGTCCAAAATTTTACATTAACATGAATGGATTCTATAATTCAGTCATATTACTTGTATATGAGGCAGCATGGAAAAAGATTGAACTGTATTTAAAATACAATTAAATGAAATTATAGAAAAATTTGATGAACGTTTGAGCCTATTATCAACTCTGCTAGAAAATGTCACAAACTAAAAGACTAACCGTCACTTGCAGAGGCGCAGATAAACTCATGTATAGACTAATCTCTAAAATATTTCTATCAGTTACTTGGAAAGCTTAATGAAGAGTTTAAAATTCACTTAGTCAGAAAAGTCTCAGGTAAAAACAAAACATAATTCTACTTTCAGCTTGAGAAAATGACATGTATGCAACATGCAGCATTATAGATAGCAGTAGAGTTTATAATCCCATACATGTTTTCATAGATGCATTTATTTATTTGTTACTGGTGCACTGTACACTCAAAGAATGTACTAGTCAAAGTATTATCCAGCATTTGAGAAAAAAGAATTAATCAACACTGTCATTCAGAGAAGGACAGCAGAAAACAGACAGAATTGTATGTACCTTTCAAATTAAAAAAACTAAACCTTTGTGCTCTCTGAAGACTTCAAATATCTTTATGCAGGTGAACAAAAATTACACAATATAGCAAACTGTTCCACTTTTAATTGTTTTTATTTGGAAAGTAAAAACCAGTTTCTCAACATGCAAATACTGTATTGGGAAAGATAACAGACACAATCTTGGGTTTTTTACACTGGCTAAACCACATAATTAGTGGCTGTCTTGAAGTCTGGGCACAGTCTGAGATTACAGCTCATAGTCTCATAGTCTGTGAGCTGCACTTCAATTAGATACACAGATCCATCACATCACGTCTAACAGACCTCGCTAATACAGGAAATGAAAGATATCTAGATTCTTAAAAATAGAGTTTCATAGGGAAAAACTTGAGTATCTTATTTTCAATGAAACTTAACCCACACCTGTTTTCAAGAGCAAGTGTTTGCACTTGCAAGGTCACATTTCTTTCCTCCAATACACAAAGCTTCATCAGAAATACAGGTTAGATTCCTTTAAGTACTATGCACCAAAGTGGTTCCTCACGACTGCAAAAATGAATTACCATTTCCAAGATTTTTCTAATCCAAATAAAGTATGCAAACCATTCCAATAAGTTTCTTAAAAATTATTTTGTCACACTTTCCCTGCGCTAAATCTCAGGAGTGTGTGTGCTCCTGTAGTACCCTCCATCTACATGAATGCATGCTACATTCACATTGACTTTTTAAGACAACTGCAATTAACATAAGACTACTCTATTCATTAAATTAAGCATGTGACCTAAGGTGGTTCTAATACCATTTTCAAGAAAGAATGCCTCAAGCTTTTCCCCAGGTTTGCATATTCAATCCATAATTACAAGGTGAAGACTTCAACCCCTATTTTAAGTGAAATTAGCTTTAGAAACAATTGAAACAGAACATAAAGAATTACTCTTCTTCCTGCATTGATTATTTAGGGCAGAATATATATAAAAAATAAGTACAATGCATATATATATAAAGCACATGGCACTGCCATGACCTGCTAAATTTTTTATAGATCATTTTTCACTTGTGAATATTTTCTTTCCTGGAATAGATTATCTAAACCTCCCAATTCTTGCCAAAACAGACTCATAACATTTATTTTCCAGGACATATCCTGTATTTGGTGTTCAGTTGTAGGATGGAAGTCAGAAAATAGATTCTAAAGACACATCCATCCCCGGTGTTTCTGGGAAACAGTTAACTATTAGAACTACATCAAGGTAAAGCAGTCTTCAGGTAATGATTTACACTTAAATTACATGTGACCTCAGAGCTTTAGCTCTGTGAGATGAATTCTCACAGATCTAATCTTAATTTTTACTTATCTTAGAGCACTTTGGTGTGGGTTGGTTTGTTGGGTTTTTTGGTTGAGGTTGTTTTTTTTTTTTTTGGTTTTTGTTTTGTTTTGGGTATTTTTTTTTAGGAGGTGTCATTTTGTTTGTCTGTTGTTTTGGTATAGTTTTTTCTCAGCTCAATTATTTGGACTGGTGGCTGGTTTTAAAAGGCAGAAAGCTTTCTTATTAAGTAAAAGAGGACCCTATTTTCAAAATTTACTGTCATTTACTGAAGGCAAATACACTTACGACTGGTTCTATTTCAGCTAATGGGCAAAATTCCTGAAGAGTGCAGAACAATAAAATTTTGAAGCTGAGAATCCAAATAATATACACTATATCCCTACATACAGTATTTCTTTACAGTTTAAAACCATGTTTGGCTCTTTAAAGGAGGTTAAAAAGGTGCAAGCTATATTTTCTTTTTATGTCAGTAGGCTTTCACTGTTTCACAAAGAGAAAACGTCTTCCTCATGCAGAATTTAAGTAATTTTTTTTTTCCTATCAGGTCCAAGATGCAGC
The DNA here is from genome assembly GCF_963264785.1 of Psittacula echo. NCBI lineage: Eukaryota > Metazoa > Chordata > Aves > Psittaciformes > Psittacidae > Psittacula > Psittacula echo. The sequence continues at coordinate 25,606,221 of NC_137736.1, read as the reverse complement.
TTTCAGACTTATTTCTGCCATTTAAGATTTGTAGAGAGAGTCATTTCAGAAAATTTTATAGTCAAAATGTTTACTCCAAGACTATATAATAGAAGGTTTCTAGAAGGAATGAAGATCACATTGTGCTAAGTTAAATTTGATTGTATTCATCATAAACAAGAAATTGTGCTAGATGTGACATCTGATCCACTAATATTGCTAATGAAATTTTTACTAACAAATGCATTCAATGGGGTACAGACTGTATTCCTGACACCTACCAATCTGAAACAAGAAATGTATTAACTGAAAACTGCTTAGTTCTGGAGCAACAACACTGAATATATCTGGGTACTACCAGACTCCAATTAGGCTTTCGAAGTCTCACACAGGCCTGAATTTTTGGTCTAAAAACACCTAGAAGAGAGTTACTGAGATTATAATACAAAATCTGATTCATGTGAAACATCCGACCAATAAATGTGAGATCACAAAACTTAAAAAGCATTTTGGTTTCATCAAAGCTTTTTGTTTCTATGACTGAAACAAAGGCATTCAACTTTTTAGATAATATTAGTTTCTCATTTCCTGCCCTATCAACAAATTGAGTACTGATATAATGTGCTAAGCTTGTAGCATTACAATGTGTTATGATTTATCCCTGTTCTTCAGAGGATTATTCCTCTGAATTTGTTTAAATACAGTTACATAGTTTTTAAAAATTTGAAAAAAAAAAGCCATTCTTAAATCTATTGAGTTTCTATTTTTCAGATAAAGCATTAATCAAAACCAACCATTTCATCAGTATTTAGCAATTAAAGCTTCTTAACTTATAATTATTAATAATTAAAATATTTAGGTTGTAGTTAAAAAATATTTTCACCACATATATAATTTAGCAAACATTTAAAATGTCATTAAGAATATTAGGAACAAAGATCCTTTTGTTTCATATCCAGAGTGAGAACTTCACTGAAGTCTCCATTATTGTGATTTCTGAGAGCATTACATTGTTTCTTAGTCTAATGAAATTTGTTACACTCCAAAAGGCATTTTAGTTCTACAGACTTTCCTCCTTAAAAGGGAAGGATGTTACAAAGTCAAAATCATATACTGCATAACTCAGCCCTAGTCCTAGATCTGTGTCACAATTCTCTGTACAAAAATAATAATAAAAAAAAGTCTTTAAATATGCTGAGAAACTAACAACAGAAAGAAAGAACAGCAACAACAATAAAAAAAAAAGAAAGAAAAGAGATCCACAAAGGCGGGGGGGGGGGGGGGGAATCCCCATTTGGTGGATATTACCAGTATCTAAATGCTGCATCAACTGAAGAGCATATGAGTTATGCTCTACTCCCTAGACTGAGTTGGAAAAACATCTCTGTTCATTTTATAAGGTATTTCAGTGATTTAAAGCCTTACTGGCAGAGCACTGCATAATAGCTATAATTCTTTGTACTGTAAGCCCAGCATCAGTGAAATTCATTCTGAGTAATTCTTATTCCTCCATCTAAGCAGTGTCTGGAATAATACAAAGCATCAGAGAACCTACGGAAAGCAAATAAATTCAACACCCACAAAATTACAGTCCCAGGAGTGTATTATGGAATCATCTTTTGGACATAAATATTAAAAAAAAAATAAAAATCCTTTCATAACGTACGCTGCATGCTTTATGTCTCTTCATTCAGCTAGAAGTGTCACTACTACAAAAGAAGCAAGTTCAAACTAAGCTTGTATTTTCTGTGAGTCATTTTCCAGCTGTCACCTCCTCTCTTGTTTAAATGGAATATAACAGGGAAAAAAAAGCTTTGTATTTGTCACTTGCTTTGACTGAACACATTTATTATGTCATGTTTTCACTGTATACTATTGATCAGACAGCTTCCTACCATCCACAGGCCCAAAGACCACAGAACATCTAAAAGCTGGAAGTCATCTCTGGAGATCACCTAATCCAATTATCTGCTCAAAGTACCACCAAGGCAAGGTGCCCAGGACAATGCCACTCAGATTGTAAGCATCTCCAAGGATGACAGTACCCCTTAGGGCAGCCTGTTCAGCTATGCAATCACCATCATAGTAAAAAATGGGTTTCTTATTTCATTTCATGTCCATTGCCTCTGCTTCTGTCAGGACACATAGAATCACTGACAGAAACCTGGCTTCATCACTTTACTCCCCACCCCATCAGCATATTGACAAATCTTTCACACTCAGTGTCACACAGCTGCAGTACATCAGAGCTGACCATGAGGACCAGCAGCCAAATCTAGCAGGGTAAGGAGAAAACACTCCCAAACACAATTAGTATACTTACAGATAAAGGAATAAGTGAAGGGAACATGTTTTCAAAGTTTCATGCAGAGGTGTCCCTACCATATCTCTGGAAACATTAATTCAAATTACTTAGACCTACAGCTGACAAGCTGGACACTTCATATCAGCAACAGCCATAAAGCTGTATGTACTGTTTGGTCAATCAAGAGCACAAACAACTCAAGTGGAAAAATTGACAAATGTAATAGTCTCTAAAACAGCTGACCTTAATAAATAGAAGAAAATCAATATGTCTTAATATGAGTATATCAGAAATACTCCTGTAGAGTGGGCTTTATATAATGTCTACTGGCAACAGAAATCCTAAGCAAGAAGGACACAGCTGAGCACCTCTCCAAGACCAGATATCTCAGCTCTGGTACTTTCATGCACCGTGAACTTCCACTCAGCAGGTGTTACCCATGCTGTACTCTCTCAGCAAAAGAAGAAAACAACCGTTCTTCCTGGTTTTTTTTTTTAATGGCATCAAATTAGAAAATATAGGAAGATACTCATTAAAAACATGGAAGGACATAGAGGAATCTCAAAACTCACCAGTAGCTTTGGAGAAAACTACATATTTAGAAAATGTTGAAGTCCTATTTATTATTAAAACAAACACCACCAAACAAAAAAATCCCAGTGAACAAAACACTAGTTTATCATCACCTTATGAACAAGGTAGATCTGGAATGCACTCACAGTATATCCTTTGCAATTTATTTTCTAGCCTTCAGTCCAGTAGTTTCTCCATTACTCTTGAAGACTGACTTTTTAGTGGCATGTTAAAGCACTAATAGTTTAAACAGTAAACAGAGAAATAGAGTTTTTATGCAGCAACACCATTCCTCATTCCACTGCATTTCTGCTTTACACAATATTACCTCTAGCTGCCAACATTTTTAAATTATCTGCTTCCTGCAGGAAATGTGTATATCCACATTAACTGTTGAGAAATACTAGAGAGCACGTTTTCTACCTTACTTTTTTGTTGTAATTCCTAATTAAGGTGATATGTGACAATTGTATCCCAAAGCACAAATTGTTGCATGTGATTAAAATCACAGGGATTCTGAGTTATTTTTTTCTCATATTTTCTTCCCTTTAATTTCTAAATAATTGTGTCTTTTTTGTTTCATTTGGATGCTCCCGAAGTTTCAATTCAATCTGAAAGTCCCAAATGTCTTACAGAAACAAAGAATAAAAATTTAAACTTTGTCTACCCACAAAACCTCATCTATGTTGCTCAAAGTACTATAGTGTAGTTTGATAGCATCAAATGAGATAAATGTAATTGTGGAGCAGTAAACAATTCAGAAGAGACAAATATGTCTATGGAAAGGCTAAGTCATACCAAGATGGTCATCAGAGTTTCAGACACTGACCAAAAAATGGTCAGCAACAACACCCTTTATAATTATTGATTGCATTATTTTGAAATATTCAAAGATAAGAATATGGTATTATGTATTATTACAGCTATTATGTAATTATACCAATGTATTTAAATTTTTACATATGTTAATAATTCATAACAGATTCTTCAAGTACACAAAAATCTAAGTTGACACTTAACACAGTAATACAGAACTTGTAATCAAATACAGCAAAAAGCTGTTTTATTTGAAGTACTTCCATAGATGCCATTCATACATTCACATCCTGAAGTATTCAGGTGCGGTATCTGTCCTCAGAAGAAAATTCCGAAAAAGAAAATTATTCCGATCTTTGACACGGACAGCACAGCAACAAAGACTGAAGTTAGAAAGCATTTAGGAATAATAACCCTTTTTGCCACACGGGGGCATTCGTTGCTCACGGCAACCAGGGGTCCACCAGGATATCACCACCACCACCCTGTGCCTCTACCATACCTCCTTTTCCAAACTGCTTTCTAGTCTGTCCACTCTGAGCCTGTGCTTGGACAACAGACTACTCCTCCCTAAGCACAGGTTTCCATGTTTCCTGTTGAACCTTCATTCCCTTCTGCCCATTACTGCAGCTCATCAAGGCTCCTCTTGGAAGGCTGCACAAGCATCTGAGGGTGCACTTTCATCCCATCACCCAGCTCAGTAATGAGGATATAAAGCAATACTAGATCCAACACGAAACCCTGGAGGACATTGCTAGGGACTGGACTTTGGCACTGATCAATGCCCTTTCAGCCCAGCAGTTTAGCGAGATTTCAGTCCCACTTCACTGCCCATTTACTTAAGTCCACACTCCACCAGTTTGCTAATTATGATGTGATGGGAGACAGTGCCAAAACCATTGCTGAAACCAGCAATATCCACAGCTCCCCTCATCCACCAAGTCAGCCACCCCATCATATAAACCTATTGGATTCATTAGGCATGATTTCCCTTGCTACTGCTCTTTAGTATACTGAACTCTATCATCTATGGTCACTGCAGCAAGACTGGGTGTGAAGAATCTGATGAGTTATGTTGTGTGAATTTAAGTAACCACTCCAGTTCAATATATGCAAAAATACAAAAGTTGAAGACCCTTGCTAACCAGCTAGCAGAAAAAAACAGGTGGAACCCTGCTCAGAGATGGACATGGTAGGTGGGACTAGCTCTGAAAAGCTGTTGTATTATTAGTGGTAATAGGTATTGGGGTTTTATGTATTTTATGTTTTGTGTTCCTTGTCTTTTAGCTCTAATCTGTTCCCTTATAGACAGTACAGCAAGTAAAACTGTAGCATGGATGGTAAAATATTTGTGTGTTCCAACCACAGACCACAGGGTGGCATGTGTCAGGCACAATAGATAATGGTCCTTGGTGAAACACACAAAGATAGAAAAGTACTGTTTGCCCGCTTTGGCTCCTCCCTGGAGAGTCCTGTTTTGGCTACTCCCCAGAAAATCTAGCTTCGGTTCCTACCCAGAAAGTTCCACTATAGAACTCCCTGAAAAAGTCTTGACCCTTGGAGATCTTTCTAGATATTGCTGGCCACTTCTTCCGACGAAGGCTGGCCCCCTGCGCCAGAATGAATGTGCATTTTTGTCAGTATAAAACCTCAAGCCTTATGCAATGTGGGGGAGGTAGAACTTCATACCACCCAGGTCAAAGTTGGCTTTGCAGGGAGACCTGCTAAGCTTCAGCCTGCCACCTTGCACTGCAATTATGATTCTCGGAGCTGGTTTCCTGATCGTCTTCACAGGGTTCTTGGAGTTGGTAAGATATACACTCTTCAGAAATATCCTTTACTGTATCTGTTAGATTCTCTATATTTTCCTATATTACTAAACTACTTGAGAGTTCTCTATTTGTCTCTCTCTCTCACCTGGAATCCTCGAACTCTGGAACACATATGCAGAAACATTTCAGTTGTTTCAGCAGTTCAGCTGTAGATGTACATATTTAAAGTATATAAAAGCATATATAATGCAACATATATTTGTGTCTACATCATTCAAAAAAGCTACTTGATTACCTGTTAGAATGTAACTACTTACAGAAATTCCACATTAACAGATAGCAGAGAAGTATCATTAAAAAAGAAGCTATGAATTTCCTCAGTTAAACATAATTTACTGCCTCCCCTCTCCATCCTTCAAAAAAACCCAAAACATTCCAATGTAACAAAACTGTCAAAAGCTGTTAGAGAAAGCTATTTATGAATTGATGTTGTATGGGATTTACTTGAAGGCGAAGATTAACATAAATTAGAAATGTTGTACTTTTTTCCTTTTTTTCATGGAAGCATAACTTATCACACATGCTCCTAGGCTAATAGGTTACATATGAAGTTTCAGTGAGAAATAATTTTTTCAAGTAACTTCTAGGTCCCTTGGGAAGATAATCTTCAAACAGCAAAAATGAACACTCAATCAGAGACTGCTACCACTGCAACCACAACTAATCCAAGCATTGTGTATTTTCATTTCAGATTACAGAGTTTCTGACAGAAAAAGATTTCCATATAATATGGTACCAAAATTGCAAGGTTTTATCTATGCAGCAATTTGAGCTATTGAATCTGATTGCTGTTGCACAATGGTTTTTAATTGGATTTCTTTAGTGAATACAGTAATTTATGTTCCTTTTGTAATGCTGTTACCTATGTAATATCATCTACAGGGCCTGCCCACTGCTACTATGAGATCTGTCCAGAAAACCTATTGCCATATACCATTTATATCAATATTGCAATTTAAAGTGTGCAGAATTTTAGACAGATTTGCTAAGCCTGCATTCAACTTTCTTGATGAGAAAAATCAAGATATAGTGTGGTTTTTCTCCCCAGAATATATAGACTCTGAGCTCCCAAAGCACAGGTAATCCAAGAAAACACCCATTCATCTGCAGGTAGTCAACAAAAAAGAAAACTAGTAATGTTTTGTCGTGCCTAGGACACAGTAACAACTGTACGTTGGCCTGGCTGGTCTCTCCTGCTGGCCTTTCTCCAGTCTCAGGAAAGAAAGAATTCTGAGGTGTAGCTGAGTTCAACTGAGTGGAAAAAAAAAGTCATCACTCTTTTTAGGATTCCTCACATTAGGCAATAGAAAGAAAGAAGGTGAAGCCCAGCTGCAAGGATTCAAGTGCATCACTGTCCTTCTGTGCATCCAGGAAAGTACATAACATACAAGTCCTAATAGCTACAGCTCTTTTTGACAATATTCTGTAGCCACAAAGAGCTAATAGAAAAGCCTGCCACTAGATTCCAACATGGAGCCTGGAATTGCATAGAGCAAACAGCAGCAGCCCTAAGAGATATAAAAATCCTTACAGGAAGCTGATTAGTCATGGTTAAAAAGAGCAACACGAAACAAGCTTTTTCATTCTGACCAGACATATAGCTGGGGGAAAGACTCGTAGTGACTGACAATGACTCCAACAAAGGCCTGAGGAATAAGGTACTTTTCCCTGAAAAAAAGATAAATTTCAAATGGCAATATTGCCAGAGGTACCATTTTTCCTTGACTGGCAAAGGAAATGGGAAGAATCAGCTTGAGTCACTGCTGTAGACAAAGTCAATTTTTTGCAAATGGCAAGAAGCCACCCCAGTGTTAGATTACCAGATACTGCACTAGTGTGATTATCAGAGCAGCAATCATACTAAAAAATAAAATGTGTAAGACAAAGATAAGGTTGTCTAAAGTCAGGCAAAACTATGATAAAATATGTTTTGTTAGGACACTTAATATTCATTGCATTTAGATCAACAGGTTCAGTAATTTCAGTTTTATTTATTTCATTATAACCCTTACATCCTGTACAATCTCTTTCTTCAGAGACACTGAGCTTTAGAGTCTTATGTGTGAACAAGTTCCTTATTTACAAGAAATAAATAGCTTTCTGCACTTTCATAATGGTTGGGTCAATGCCACAAAATTAAATATTTAAATCGGTCTCCATGAATTTTTAAAAGCTTTAGAGACATTAATATCTTCAATAATAGAATTAACATCTGATTTTATGAAACCTCACTGTCAAAATTTTTTTCCAAAGTATATTAAACCTTGCTCACAGGAGTGTCTTGTAAATTAAATTTCCAACAGGCAAATGCATCCAAGACAAAAAAATTGATCTTTTCTACTCTTGCATATTTGTAGAATTAAGTTAATTGAATTTTTTACCCTTAACTGCTACAATAAACTCTGTAATCAAATTATCTTTACATGGAACTCAAATAACTTTAGTTTTAATCTTCCATATACAGATGTTTCTACCAATTCTTTCTACCTTGAACCTTGCATCTAAACAGGCAAGGGCACAAACTGCTGCTGGAGTATTCTACAGTCGGGTACACAATGCACCACACCAGTTATTTGACTCAGTCCAGTGTTTCTTATAATCAGCAAGCGGTCCCTCACTGATATACAGCGATAGTGTTCTTGAAGAGTAAAAATTCATTATCAGGTTATTTTTCTTTCTTTTCTTGTCTCTTCTATAAGTAATTTATGTTTCCATACCTCAAATCATAGGGATTATGATATTTCCTTTCTCCTTGACCAACCAGAAAATAAAACAAGGGTTTTATTCATGTGAATGTCCCTGGACAGTCTCATACTGGCCAAACATCATCTAGGCTTTAATTCCAAATTGCCTGACAAAGAAAATGTGCCAGCAGCCCCACTCCCTGCTGTCTTCAAAATCCATCTGTTATAATAAAATATTCTGCATTAACAATCATCCTGCATCTGTTCTTTATTGAACTTACTCCTATTCTTTTGAACTTTAAGGGTTACCTGTAAGTTGCTTGAAGCATTTTCCAATTTTTTCCTGCCCATCTCCTACTTTAATTAAAGTGTCATATATGTTATAATATTATATAAATAATATTAATCATAATACAAAAATTAAAATCAGAGTGAAAACTGTGTTCATCATCTGTTAACAGTTGCCCACAAACAGAATTATGACACTTGGTATAAGCAGGCAGGTATTTTTTAGTTTTTGTGAAGTTGTATAAGGCAAGTACAAAGTCCTGCCCCTGGAGAGAAACAACCCCCGGCACCAGTATATGGCTGGCAGTCACGCAGCTGAAAAGCAGTTTTGCCTTGAAGGTCCTCATGGACACCTAGTTGAACATGAGCTAGCAACGTACCGTTGCAGCAAACAAGGCTAATGATCTCCCAGGCTGCATTAGCAGGAGCGTTGCAAGCACGTGAAGGGGCCACACATACAGGTGATCCTTCCCCTTTACTCAGCACTGGTGGTAAGGCCACACCAGGAGTGCTGGGTCCAGTTCTGGGCTCCCCACTGCAATAGAGACATAAGTATACTTAAGAGAATCCGCTGAAGGGCCATTAAGATTGAGAGACTACAGCACATCTCCTGTGGGGGAAGGCTAAGAAAACTGGAACTGATCAGCCTGGAGAAAAGAAGGCTCAGAAGGGATCTCAATGAATACAAGTACCTTTAGAGAGGCTAATAAACATGAGAGCTAGACTTTTCTCACTCGTGCCCAGTGACAGTACAAGAAGCAAGTGGCATACTGAAACACAGGAGGTTCCATCTGAACATAAGTAAACCCTTTTTTTCACTATGAGGGTGACTAAGCACTGGCACAGATCACCCAGGGAGGTTGTGACTCTCCCACCTTTGAGTTACTCAAAAACCATCTGCACACGGTCCTGGGTATGCTGGCTGTAGGTGGCCCTGCTTTAGCAGGTCAGATGATATCCAGAGCTCCCTTTCAACTCAACCATTCTCTCATTCTGTGAACTCTAAAACACAGGACTCCAGCATGTTCCTGTTTTGCAGACCATATTTCAATGAGTATTTAAACATATATTGGTGCAAGTTACTTCTACACAAGGTTTCATGCAACACACAGTGTAGTTAACAAAGCTAGAAATGGATAAACCAACAAAAATCCCACAGGCTACAACCTGATACTACACAGGATGGAAAGAGCTGCTCATGCAAAACTCTGGGATTCAGATATGAGTGCTTCTGGTATTCAAGTGCAAATGCTTCCAAGCGGAAAGAAGTGAGGTGTACTAATAAGCATCCAAGTACCTAGTAGAAACAGGTATTGTTAATGAAGACTTGAAATAGATAAACAAAATGCCAGGTTCTATTTACATCTATTAGTATTTATTGACAGTTTGAAAAGATATTCCACAGTACTAGAGTGCCACAGGAATCTAATGAAAATATTAAGAATCACCAAGACTTCATACACTAATGAGAAATTATCTTCACAAGTGAAGAATTAGAAGGAAGTATAATTCACTACTCTGTTTTCCAGTGTCTAACATTGCCACACTCACAAGCATCAGCACATGGACAACACAAACCCTGCCCTCACACAGAAAGGAGACAATCGCCTCTTCTTCACAAGAAATTAAGATTTACAGGAAAACTACATAAAATCTGCCTAAACCATTGCAAGGTATCTTTTTTGTTTTTGTAAAAATGCAGCTCTTGCATATAAGAGAGACCATTGTCTGGGTTTCAGGTTTTATTATGCAACTACAAACTTTCAGATACACCCTTTATAGATTTATCTCTTGATCTGGCTGATGACAGTGTTTTATTGAACAAAGGCAACAAGCAAGGTAAATAATAAAACTAACAAGCAAAACCTCAGAAACTAGGAAAACATCAAAGCAGGAAGGAAGAGCTCAGTTTTCTGCAGACTTTTCAACTTGCACTATAAGCTCAGTATAATATTATTTATCAAATTCTTTTCCATGAAAAACATCTTGCAAAGCACAATGCACCCTTCTGGAGCTACTCACAACAGCAAAGCTATGATACTGCATATAGCAGAGGAGGGGTAGCATGTGAAAAGAAAACCATATAAAACCTGATACATGGTACTGCAGCACAAAAGTAGAGAACAGCTTCTGCAAGAGAGTGATCAGTGCTTACTTTGTTTTTATTCATGCATGGGTACTTCATCATCCACATGAAACAGGCCCTCCAGCTTTTTTTTTTTTTTTTTTTTTTTTAATACAAGTGATAAAGAACACAGCACAGTACGTGTTATTATTGTAGTTAGTTAATCTTAAGTCTCACACATGGGGCATAAAAGAAGTATGACCTTACCCAGATCAGGACTCCCAAAACAATAATCAATACCGATATTACTGCAGCATTCTGCTTTCTTTATTCTGAGCCATGAAAACAATTACCCAAATCAAATTGCACATTTTATCTGAGCAACAGGAACAACAGTTTCTGTACATGCTTGAACAGAGTTATACCTTGCCTATACCTTGTTTTAATTATTACGATAAAATCTTTACAGTTGTTAAAATCCCACCCAAACGCTATTTGGGATGCCGCAGTGTTTCACTAGGCTGCAAATCTTCATGAAAACCTCATGCCCAATTACACTCCAGTGAATGCTTTTCTTTTGCACTCACACTGATCCGCCATGGTGTTCAACAGAGAGCCAAAGAAAGAGCTTTTTCATGCAATCCTGACTTTTCCAAGTACTTAAAATTTATGAAAATACATTTTATTTGCTAGATAACCACATTGAACAGATCACTGGTCAAATACAATTTAGTTTGTTTTTTAAATTAATATTTTTTTAAAGCACCTGTTTTCCCACTGAACATTTCTGATTTTGTGCTAAATTTTGTGCCCTTTTCTCCCCCCAGTTTTCCTGAAATGGGCAGATAATTCTTTTGTTAATGACAGTCTCATATACTGACGACTCTGATAAAAGCAACTCCGGTAAGTATACTACTAGGTTTCATTAAGTCATACAGTTGAAATGAGGTATTTGGATATATGTAGCCATATAACAGAAGTAAATCAACAGTCTGTATATCAGTTGGGATGCATCTCAGAAAACAACCCTTCATACTGACGATCATTTGTAGCTGACGGCAATAATTTAAAATTTGCTAAAATCCTCTCAGCATTTGCTATCTGGAGGAGACTGAAATAATTTTTAATATCAAGTAAATGACAAAATTTCTATTGTCAGCCTTTGAGCTCTTAGAACTGGTCTTTCATGTTGGCATAACGAGCCAACAAAGGATTATTAAGTTTTACCTCAGCTTTGAGCCACTTTTATTTTATGCAGCACTATTCACTGACAGTTTGGTTATTGCTTTTAGTATGTACTATTCTAATAAATTTACCAAGAAAGAAGGTAGAAATAAATACTGACAAGTAATGTGACTGAAGAGGTAAAGCACTGTGCCAGATATGTCAAAATACGTATGCTACTTTACCAAAATACATATATTAGCCTGTCATGTGAACAGTATACCATGAATAGAACACAACAGAAGAGGGGGAGAAACACATTCCTTCATCAGCAAATCAGAGCAGCCTTTGGATTAGCTACAAACATGGCATGCTCCCTCATCTAACAGGTGCCATACCAGAAATCCACTTGTGTGCCCCAGCAGGATGTGGCCCATGAGAGCACACTGTATTTCATGGGGGAAAGGGGACTTCTGTGAGTGCTCAAGACCATTCTTGCTTGCACATTCTTACATGCAAAACAATCATAGAATGGTTTGAGTTGGACCTTAAAGATCATCTAGTTCCAACCCCCTTTTCCAATGTCTCACCACTCATTAGACACTGGAACATAAAACATCCCATGTTTTAAGCTGTGCAAGCTGAATGCAGCAACACTGACATCAGCTCTTGAGGAGCTGCACCAGGCAGCCATTATAGCCAGTGATGCAGGCAAAGGTAGCAAAACGTATTTTTCTTTATTCTTTTGAGATTTTATTTAAGACTATATCAAAACTTCAGCTGCTTTATGCTATTTTGAAGTACTTTGAGAATGCTCGCTTGTGAAACTGATTTAAAGTTGCTCCTCATTTTCAGGGCATTGCAAATTTGATGTATATGGTCCATTTTTCCCCCCAGTCATCCTAAACATTGCTGATTTTTCACGGTCTCCTGCATTTTATTGCACATTTACTTCATTAATTTCTCCTAAACTGTCAAAAGTATAATACAAGATTATACAAACTCCACTATTTTCCAGCCTATCTTCAGTGAATTGAGATGCGTTCAGAAATTATAAGAGGGAAGGAGAGAGTGTCATTTTTTGTCTAACAACATGTATGTGAAAGCACACTGTATATCTGCGCCAGATATGAAAAGGTTCAAGAAGCATAGGCTTTCAAATAGTTTATCAATTAATAGTTTAGCAATGAAATGAAGGTCGCTGAATCAGTATGATGAATCTCAGAACAGATGGACCTAATGTATAGCTCTCCCACATGGTGAAGCTGGCTATCTGAAAGAAACAGAGAGTCTTACCTTATCTGAAGACTGCATCTTAGATTAGCATTTAGGGGAAACTAAGTCAATAAAATTCATTTGTCCTAAGGTTATCCAGGAAGCCTCCTCCTTATGCTTACTAAATGGCTTTTTTTTTCAGATTCTCAAATGTCAGACCTTCGTGTTCTTCAGAAGCCAGTGATAAAAAAAGAGCTCTTTACAATTAGCTAAAATAGAGGCAACAACTCAAAAGTCATAGTTAAATTTGTTAAAGATGTAATATACACAACTAATTAAGGATTTAAGTGATCCATAAACTTACTCACCAGTAAAAAAGCCCTCTACCATAAAATAACACTTGAAACAGCTTGATATTTGACAGTTCACTTCTAAATATGCTGTAAATACCCTGCATCTGTCAAAAGTCTTCCTGCTCTTTATTCCTATAAAAACCCCTTCAGCTTTAATTATGGAGTGAGAACAAATGCCCTTTCCCTGTACACGAAGCCAACTTACATCCCGCAGGAGCCAGTAGGACAGCCCAAGAAAACTGGAAGATAGTATGCATTGGGCTTGCTTCCTTCAGCCTCCAGCATCCATCCAGTATTGCAGACGGGAAAATGGCAAGGCACAGTGCTCTTGGTATGAGCATGACAAGTATGGCAAGAGAATGTTTACCTTTGTCTATTTCTGATAGGAAAGTCTGAATACTATCCCTACCTCAATGAAAGAGGGGCTTGAAGGCAGAGTAATTGCTCGATTTTGTAACATTACAGGCATTTGGGGCATGAATTAGCAGGGCTCATTTGGAGAGCTTTAAACTAGATTCGAAGGGGGATGGGGTTGTAACTGGGCTTGCCCCAGTGGGGCAGCACTCTAGGATTGATGAAGACTGGGAGGCCTCCTATAATCCTAGGGTGGAATCGGTGAGCTCAGCTCCCTCCTTGAAATGCCTGTACACCAATGCGTGCAGCATGGGAAATAAGCAGGAGGAGTTGGAGACCTGTGTTAAGTCAGGAGATTATGATCTGGTGGCAATTACAGAGACGTGGTGGGACAGCTCGCATGACTGGAATATAGTCATGGAGGGCTATGTCCTTTCCAGGAAAGACAGGCCAGCCAGGCGGGGTGGTGGGGTTGCTCTTTATGTGCGAGAGCAGCTGCAATGTACTGAGCTCTGTCCAGGGACAGAGGACGAGCGAGTTGAGAGTCTGTGGGTGAGAATTAAGGGGCAGGCTGGCAGGGGCGATACTGTTGTGGGTGTCTGTTACAGGCCACCAGATCAGGGTGAGGAAGTTGACGAGGCCTTCTACAAGCAGCTGAGAGCGGCCTCACAGTCACAGGACGTGGTCGTCGTGGGGGATTTTAACTTCCCTGATGTTTGCTGGAAGGACTACTCAGCAACCCAGCCACAGTCCAGGAGGTTCCTCCAGTGTATGGGTGATAACTTCCTCATCCAAATGGTGGATCAGCCAACCAGGAGAGGAGCACTGCTGGACCTCATCCTCACTAACAAGGAGGGTCTGGTCGAAGCAGTAAAGGTTGAGGGCTGCCTTGGTTGCAGCGACCACGAGATGGTGGAATTCAGGATCTTGTGTGGTAGGACCAGTGGAATAGCAAGTAGAATTGCAACCCTGGACTTTAGCAGGGCAAACTTTGGCCTTTTCAAGCAATTGCTAGGGGAAATCCCATGGGCAAGGCTGCTTGAAGGTAAAGGGGCCCAAGATAGTTGGTTGACATTCAAGGATTGCTTATTCCGAGCTCAAGAGCAGAGCATCCCGACATGTAGGAAGTCAAGGAAGAGGGCCAGGAGACCTGCGTGGCTAAATAAGGAACTGCTGGGTATGCTCAAGTGGAAGAGGAGAGTTTACAGGTCATGGAAGGAGGGGCTGGCCACTCGGGAGGAATATAAGGCTGCTGCTAGAGGATGTAGGAAGGCAGCTAGGATGGCTAAGGCCTCCTTAGAATTAAATCTGGCAAGAGGGGTCAAGGACTGCAGAAAGAGCTTTTTCAAATACATAGCTGATAAAACTAACACCAGAGGCAAGGTAGGCCCACTGGTGAATGGGGTGGGTGCCCTGGTGACAGAAGATACAGAGATGGCAGAGTTATTGAATGCCTTCTTTGTCTCTGTCTACTCTGCCGGAGGCAGTCCTGAAGAGCCCTGTACTCCTGAGACCTCAGATGAAGTCAGGTCACTGGAGCAGTTTGCCTTAGTCGATGAGGAATGGGTTAGAGACCAGTTGAGCAATCTGGACATCCATAAATCCATGGGTCCAGATGGGATGCACCCGCGGGTGCTGAGGGAACTGGCGGAAGTCATTGCTAGACCACTCTCCATCATCTTTACCAAGTCTTGGGAAACGGGAGAGGTGCCTGAGGACTGGAGGAAAGCAAATGTCACTCCAGTCTTCAAAACGGGCAAGAAGGAGGACCCGGGTAACTATAGACCAGTAAGCCTCACCTCCATCCCTGGGAAAGTGATGGGACACCTTATCCTTGATGCCATCTTAAGGCATGTCAAGGATAAGAGGGTTATGAGGGGCAGTCAACATGGCTTTACCAAGGGGAAGTCATGCTTGACCAACCTCCTAGCCTTTTATGAGGAAATAACATTGTGGATGGATGATGGCAGAGCGGTGGATGTGGTCTACCTTGACTTCAGCAAAGCATTTGACACAGTCTCCCACAGCATCCTCATAGCTAAATTGAGGAAGTGTGGCCTGGATGATCAGGTAGTGAGGTGGACTGCAAACTGGCTGAAGGACAGAAGCCAGAGAGTTGTAGTCTATGGGGCGGAGTCCAGTTGGAGGCCTGTATCTAGTGGAGTGCCTCAAGGGTCAGTACTGGGACCAGTATTATTTAATATATTCATCAATGATTTAGATGAGGGAATTGAGTGTACTGTCAGCAAGTTTGCTGATGACACTAAGCTGGGAGGAGTGGCTGACGCGCCAGAAGGCTGTGCTGCCATCCAGCGAGACCTGGACAGGCTGGAGAGTTGGGCAGGGAGTAACTTGATGAAATATAACAAGGGAAAGTGTAGAGTCCTGCACCTGGGCAGGAACAACCCCAGGTTCCAATATAGGTTGGGGAACGACCTGTTAGAGAGTAGTGTAGGGGAGAGGGACCTGGGGGTCCTAGTGGATGGCAGGATGACCATGAGCCAACACTGTGCCCTTGTGGCCAAGAAGGCCAATGGCATCCTGGGGTGTATTAGAAGGGGGGTGGTCAGTAGGTCGAGAGAGGTCCTCCTTCCCCTCTACTCTGCCCTGGTGAGACCGCATCTGGAATATTGTGTCCAGTTCTGGGCCCCTCAGTTCAAGAAGGACAGGGACCTGCTGGAGAGAGTCCAGCGCAGGGCGACAAAGATGATTAAGGGAGTGGAGCATCTCCCTTATGAGGAAATGCTGAGGGAGCTGGGTCTCTATAGTTTGGAGAAGAGGAGACTGAGGGGTGACCTTATTAGTGTATATAAATATATAAAGGGGGAGTGTCATGAGGATGGAGCCAGGTTCTTCTCAATGGCAAACAATGATAAGACAAGGGGTAAGGGGTACAAACTGGAACACAAGAGGTTCCACTTAAACTTGAGAAGAAACTTCTTCTCAGTGAGGGTGACAGAACACTGGAACAGGCTGCCCAGGGAGGTTGTGGAGTCTCCTTCTCTGGAGACATTCAAAACCCGCCTGGACACATTCCTGTGTGACCTTATCTAGGTGTTCCTGCTCTGGCAGGGGGATTGGACTAGATGATCTTTTGAGGTCCCTTCCAATCTCTAACATACTGTGATACTGTGATACTGTGATTTCCAGACTTACAGAGGTAGTCATTTCTACTTAGAAAGAAGTGTAAAATTTATAGCCACTTTTATCAGTGTGACATCGCATACATATGAGGCATAACAATCTCAGGTATTTTTCTAAATCACATCAAAACATTTCCCAAATACATATAAAAAAGACAGGTCAAGAACAAGTCTTAAAAGAGGTAACCATTCTGTAATTTAAAATACGCATCTAAGTGTCTGTGCTAGTGCAACAGTTAAATATTTTTACTGCATGTCTTAAAGAACATAAACCAATAGGTCTGAAATTTACTCGACATCCTGGTTTACTTAAATACTAGCTCAGGGCTAACTCACATGAGATTAACTTATTTCAAACACAAAGACACCATTTCTGTTTTCTTGCAAGCTTCCAACTTCCAACTTCCAGCATACTACAGGTGTAAGAGTAAAAAGTAGTTTTTATAAAGGACTAAACAAATATTATTACCCATAGACCTTGTTTGATCACTTCTAGTATTTGGGCAGAATTCATCTCACCTAACTTACCTATCTTTAAATACCTATCAAAGAGAGATAATCACCTTCAATTGGAGATTTCTGTTACTCTCCACTGATCATGTAGAGCCTACATGATTAGCTAATCTGGAAACATACATTTGAAATAACATCTGGTAACTGAAGCGTATCATGCTCTTTTCTCCTTCCAGAAAGACAGTTCAGAAATAAATAGTTTAAACACACTCATAGCCTCTGGAGGACAATGATAGTTTTACTGCAACATAATTAAAAAAAGTCCTGCTGCCACCACTTTTTTGTGTGCTTATCCTTCCGAATTTTTAGTCAGTCTTTCAAAATACATGGACAATTGCAGAGACATATACCTACATTTTATATGCATCAAATATGTGTTGCATTCTTCAGATTCTATAGCAAATACAAAGGAATTGAAAAGAGTTTACCTCAAATAAATAAAAACTCAAGTTCTCCCTCTGGACCATTTCTACCCCTATCCATCCCCCTTAGTGAATATACTTGTGTTATTAAAACCCACTTTTCTGTCAGAGGAAATGGATGATGGCTTTGAAAATTCTGAAACTTGTAGAGCTTGTTTCACTCTAAGGCATGAGACTACTTAGCATTACGTGTGCCTTCAAGACACACTGGTCTTCAGCATAGTAGCCAATATTTGAAATGCACTCTTTTACTGAAAGAACCCTTATTGGATTTTATCCAAAGTAAATGTATACTTCATGCATGACCATTGAATTCCACTGTTGTTCAAAGATAAAAGATTCAGAATTCATTAAATGACAATTCCACTTTGAAAATGTAGGTAGGTTGTTGTCTCTTTACAGAATTACTCAGGATCAATATACAGTTAAGTAGAAGAATAATAAAGCAACAGATTGTTCTAATAAAAAAAAAGGGGGGGGGGAGGGAAAAGGATACCACATGTCACCACATTGTCTTAAAAAATTCCTGCTCAGAGCGTTTCACGTTTCTAAGGCATGCTGGACTCAGAAGGAGCCTCTGAGGCACAACCACAGTAGCATAAAAAGCTCTCACATCTTGGACATATTTAAAACAGACCCTGAAGGTCCTTACACACAGGTACGTCTGGTATGCTGCCTTAAAAGGCCAGCAATAACCTGAGGTGCAAACACTTTACTGTGGGATTCTTTCCCCGTTTTAAAATTTACACTATTTCCTATTACGTTAAAACCAGTCAGCAGTAAAGTTGCACTTCCCCGAGTCTGTTGAAAGAAGAATCTGCATTTTTCTCACTGCTACGCATAGCTCCTCTCTGAACAGCTTAAGAGGCATTAGTTGCACAAGAAATCAGATGACGGCTTAGCTACGTATACAGAAAACTTTTTGAAACAGAAAGCTAAAAGAAGGAGACATCCTCCTTTGAGGGATGGGGGCAGCACTGAACCACTAGTGAGAAAAACCGGAGTCTGGCTGGATCTTTTCAAGCCTTATGTGTGATCCATGTGATGCCATTCTGACAGTTTCCTCATTATAAGAGGCAGGAAGCTTGAACAGAGCCTGCATATGGATCAGCAGTCAGAAAAAAAGCTGAAGGGGATAAAACTGAAATGCAAAACTGAGAAACTGAGACCCCATAATCACATCACAATAAGCACATCTTAAAATACACAAGCAATAACAGTATGTCCTGGGTTCAGTCTGAACCCAGGACACAGTCACAGGCAAGTCACATGATCTAAGAACTATATGATAAGAACTTATACGATTCTGTCATTTAGAGTTTTTGTCAGGCCTCCAATCAAAAGTCATTCTACAAGTCAGGAATGTGTATTTCAATTATTCATTAGACAGACCACTTCTGTTGTTCAACAGCATGTTCCCTGATGCACAGCTTCCCTAGCTCTCTTACATAACAACCACAGATGTTTTAATCTAATCAATACCTTAAAAATGAACAATGACAGGAATTTAAAACAACCAGAATATTTTCGTTTTCTTCTATGTATATCACAGGACAGGATAATTTAGTCCACTTGATGTTCTCTTTCCTCCCCTTTCCCCGCCCTGGGATTCCTATGACCAGAAAACTCAGTGATTTCTTTTAAAAATTCTCTCTTACATT
Source organism: Psittacula echo (assembly GCF_963264785.1). Taxonomy (NCBI): domain Eukaryota; kingdom Metazoa; phylum Chordata; class Aves; order Psittaciformes; family Psittacidae; genus Psittacula; species Psittacula echo. The sequence continues at coordinate 25,586,854 of NC_137736.1, read as the reverse complement.
TTCACTTTAACATGCTGTTCCACTTCTCTGAACATTGGTGCAGTTAAGTATTTTCAGACTGTTTGACCTTTCTTTTAAAAAAGTAAGAAAGAAAAAAAAAGAAATCTATCAAAGCACAATGATTTTTCTTCTCCCAAAACCACACCAAGAAGCTTGCAAATGTATTTGTGATGAGCATTACCAGTGTTACTACATTGTTATCAGGCTCATGTATAATTACTTTCTATCAAACTCAACAGGCTACAATCTCTCTGCTGCCTTTGATTCCCAGGTGCCTTCCTAAACACAGGCTCTCCACCTGTCAAAGATCCACAAGAATGCCAAGACCCAACCACCTTCGCTGCTCAGGCACTTAACTGTCCAAAGGTGTCTGTTATAAACATTTTTGGAGGTATGCATCAATGAAAACAAATAAGCACAGAAGTCAGCAGCAAATCTCAAAACAACATCATGTCAGAAGATTTACAAAATTACAAAGGCATTTCCTTGCATCAGGTCACATACTACTTTTGATCGTCCTCTGAATGTTAGTCCTTTAAGTCAGAGCCCTTAACTCTGTGTAAAGTTCACTCTACAAAGCACTGGGTCTCTCTCCTATAAGGGAATTCAGGTAATCTCTGCAGCCACAACAATGAAGAGAAATAAAAGGGTAGCTGAAGGATAGATTAGCACACAACAACACTGTCAATATCAAACAAAAAGTATCACAAAAAGTCTTATTCACCAGTACACAGCAGCACCTCTCCAGTGCCTGTGCAATCAATTCTGACCACTAGCACAAACTGGTCGTCCAGTAATGTCCAGAGAAAGTGTTACCTTCACTAATCAAACTAAGATAAGGATAGCATGCACATATATCTAACCACATCTTTATTTTCCTATTAAAACATGACTGTGAAAACTTTCCAGTTGACTTGTCAATGCTGATCAAAAATTCTCTAGACTCACAGCTTCCTGACAGCTGATGTACTGTTTGCTTACCTTGATTTTCAAGTTCAGACCTGAAATTTTACTGTATGCTGGTAAGATAAAGGGTAAAGGGTAGCTCCTTTTTAGAAACTAAAAAGGCCATCTGTTATCCAAAGCATATTTCATTTGAATAAACATTTAAAATTAAACTATCCACTATCATTAGCTCTGTAGCAGGTACAAGACTTTGTTCTGGCACCTCCTGCAAATTTAGCTCAGTATGAAATCAGAAGACAGGCATGCCAGAAAACAAAATGCACACTCAAATTTGAGTTTGCAGTCTGACACCAATACAGAGAATTCCTAACGCTAAGAAAAATTAATTCACTGTACATAAATGCATCTCCCAGATTGCCATGATAACATTACAAACCGAAAGGTATAAGCAATGCTTTCTTCAACGGACATTTAAAGTACTGTATCATTTGTCCTACCAATCTGCATTTATTCTGCTCAGAATATTTTGATGGCTCAGTACTTACAAGCATTGTAAGGAGTCAACAGCTCTAGTACGGAAGCAGTTTACTGCTGCTTCTGCTGTAGCTGAACCACAGAAAATTTATTTATTTGCTAGGTTTCCTGTATATAATAAAGGCTTTAAAATATGTGTCCAGCACAAATGCAATGCAAGCAGCTGAACCTGGCATACAAAGTAAAATGCTTAAACACATAAAAGCACATTGCACACATTCAGGCAGAATCTGTCATGTTTCAGGACCTCATCCAGTACTCACTAATCTTATCTCTGTCATCTACACTGAATGTGAATCACTAAGACGAGATGTTTCAAAACACACTTAACTGTTCTCTAAGAGAAATGCAAGGGTTAGAATTGTTTACTGCCATTTGGCACTATTCACAGAAATCATCCCTGCTGCTCTGCACAAAATCTGAAAAACATTCAGATTCTTCTGCGGGTAGCATAGAAGTTCAAGCCAAATATGTTTCCTGCTAAGGTATTTACTGGATTATAGATCTGATCTTAAGTGTGAAATATTGGCAACTTCCAATAACTAGATTGGATTAAGAATGTTGCATCTTCCTGAAGGTACAGTGCAACTTTCATACTGTCATTGATGGCAGTGGCTTAATTCCTACAGACAGGATTCAAAAATCGAGGTACAGATTTCTCTTGATCTTATGCAGACAAACCTCCCAATAACTTCAAAGGAGATACTGTCTGTACAGTTTTCAGCATCAAGATCTTCACCAGCAGAATATAATTAGATACATCTTGTGAAGCTGAACATTTACTCCTGCATACTGCCTCATGCCTGAACTTTTCTTCAAAATCCTTTTGACACTTACTGAAAGGATGCTATAATACAAGGGGACAGGAGGATAGGGTTTATTTAGTTCTACAAGTTTACCTTCCAGCCTGAGTAATGTGTTATGGTGAATTATACATATGACTAATGATAGCATTGTACCCAGGTTTCCTAACTGGCTGCTGGGATGCACTCTGTTTCTTGCTAAAATAAGCTTATTTCTCCCTTACTCAAACTGCTAAAGTGCAATAAAAAAAAGAGAAATAAACTATGAAATGCAATTTTGATTTTGTTAGAATTTATTTTGCTGGAAGGTTTGAGGGGGTGGGAGCATACATGACTTTTTCCAGAAAGACCAGCAACAAATTGAAGCATTGTCACCAAAACTGCATTGCTTTTGATTCTCTGCCTCTAGAAGTGCTTTGACTGCATAAGTATATTCTCTGCATTACATTATGGATTGTGGTATTAGTCTCAGTAGCCCAAGGGAAACAATGCAATGTACAATAGCTTTCTGTTACATAATAAAAGTAATCTTCAGCAGTATGGGTATAATTGGTAATTCCAGTCAACAGTAAGCAATGTATTTTGAAAAGGTATTTAGGTAGCATAAATAATTTCAGCCTGAATATCAACAACTGCAGGTCTCCCACACTGCTTTGTTACCCTAGAAATCGGGGATAAATGGTTTATGGTTTTGTTTGAGATCACTGGCCTTGACTGCACTGTATGTTTCTCCTCTAAAACACACGATTCGAGTCCCAAATAAATGTTTTCATTACACCAGGTACTGGATTTTTTTTTTTTCTCTTCACAAGCATAATGCTTATAACCATCAAAGTTTTACCGTTTACCTAGCTGAGCACTGAATTCATTCCCAGAAATCATGAGACCCATTCACGTGTTATCAGAAGGTCTACAAGAGCAGCTTATATTACATTGACACAGCCTGCCTAGAAGCTCCAACAGCCTTATAGATAATGGAATATCCCTGGGAATGATAATAAGCTCTTCTCACTTTCCTATAAAGTGAGAAGACTTAGTGACTAAAGGGTCTCGGCCTAAAAGCAAATCTACACACTTCCTAATTCAGTACTCAGCTCACCCTCTTAATTTACACTTTCTGTCCTTCACAGGTAAAAAGCTACCTTCACAGGTAAAAAGCAACTGCCTTTGACTTAAGTCACACAGATACCACTGAAGTGCAAAGACACACTAAGGGCTCCAATCCAGCATTTAATACAACCCTGACCTTGAGAGTAATAGTAAGAATTTCCATTAATGTCTACAGGAATTACATATGCATGCCATGAAGAGCATGAACCTCTAAATGCTTTTATTGCATGATTTAGAATCCCCTTAAACTGAGTATCATGGTATTTTAAGGCCTAATTCCTCTCCCCTCATCCAGCCAAAACTCACATAAGGAAGAAAGGTCTGGACTCATAAAGCATACTGAATTAAAGCCCATAAAAGAAACCAATTGCTTACCAGAGTGATTAAAATCAGATATGTTTCCACAGGGAAAATAAGAAGCCTCTTTACAAAAATTCACTGCCAGTGGGAGCTAGAATTCCCTTGAAAGATATCCACTCTTTGCTTGAAGTATTTCTAACAGACAGTAAGTGGGGGAGTAATGAAACCGAATGCTTTCTTTCCTTTTCATGTGTATACCTCTTTGCCCCTCCCCTGCTTTTTTCGATGTACTTTATTTTTTCTCAGAGAAAGCTATGAACACGTATACAAACATGCACAATTTCCCCTCAAAGTATTGCAGACAGTTCTATTCTTCAGTTTTTATCTTGTAATAATCCACTCCTCTTACTCACAAACCTCCTTGTCAACAAATATTTTTTCTCCATAATACAGTTCTATTTTGCAACCAAAGGTTTAAGAAAACAAGAGAAACATCACAATTGTGCTAAGTTTTCATTCTCTTAATGTATATATTAGACCAGCATCTCATATTGCAGCACACAGTTGTGAAGGCATTTGAAAGAGACCAATTTTTCCTCAGAAAGCAAAAAAATTCTCAGCACCTCTATTTTTGTTTTGAATAAAAATCCAAACCCCTCTAAAACGTCTGAGAAAATAAGCATTTTATTGCAAATTATCATTTCAGAAGGAAAAAGTTTTACTATGAAATGAAGTTTTACTCTCATTTTTATGTCAACCATTAGTATTTTATCTGTTGTTTGTATTTTGTCCTTTTCCAATATGCCAGAGTTAGAGAAGGCCTAATTAATTTTCTCTTTAAAATAGTTCATTTTCAGCATCTTTCAACATTTTTGGGCTCCACCATTATATTTGAAAGTTGTAGAAATATCTTCATCCTTCACAACATATCCTGTATGATTAATTTCAACAGAATTATATTCCCAACATCAATTTTTGTTACACTTGCAGCACAAGAAGCTCCTTTCATTACATGCCACGGATCTATGAAATTGATTCATTTTTAAACTTACTCATCATTGCACCTATAACTAATGGAAGTCATGATGTTGGAACAACAAAATTAAGCTTTTTGTCAGAGGTCCAACGGAAATGTTCGAGATTAGGAAAATAATGTTGTTAGACCTCCTCTCACCCCCACTTTAGGCAAAATGATCACAGAAGCCATAAGAAACATTCAAGTAATTACCTACAAAATAGATCCATCTATCTCTGCACTAGCAAACATCAATAAAGCCAGACATTTGAATGATGCAAAATTAATTAAGACTGTTCTTATGTATTCATATAAACTAGTGCTTCCCTCAGCCCTTCACAGCATTGCCAACTCAGCCCTAAGTCCTTGCACGCTGGGGCAAGTTTGGGCAGTTGCAGGCAACAACATTGAGCTCTGTGTATGCTGACTGGCTGGTCAAAACATGCCCTCATCAGCCATCTGGCTTTTACTCCTAGGCAGGACCTAACTTGTAATTGCCCTTCCACCAGTTAAATCCTCAGTTCTGGTTTCCCTCCAAGATTTTCTTAACTTCGTGTCCTCAAGTCTTCCATTCAATTTGGTTCAAACCTAAACATGACTTCAACAGTTGATGAGCAGAACACAGTCATATATATACACATATTAAACAATTTAGGAAATGGGAAATACGCAAGGCTCCACGATACCATTAGGGACTTCATTAAGTACATGTGATTTAGAAAATATGAATCCTAAACCAGGAAAAAACATAGGAAAAATAGGGAAAAGGAAGAAAGGAATAGGAAAATGTTCAGGTAATAAATACTAGGGCATTTCATTGTCCTAGTTTAGTCATATAAAGGATTAGTAGCACACCTATAATGTTATTTTTAACAACCTTAAAAAGAATATTCTCTTTAAAGGAGTTACAATTCCATTATCTTCTTTATTCTTATAACTAGCATTATTTCCTCTTTGTCTCTCATATCTCTAACCTATTTATTTGGAAGTGACCTGCAGTAATACTAACAAGTCAACAAAGAACACACAAACTGGAAGAGGACAAAACCAAACTGAGGTATTCATGAAGAAAAAAACAAAAGGTATGTTTTCATTATCCATAATCCTTGAAGGAGTAATACTCTTTTTGCTCAACACATACCCTCCAAGGAGCCACCACAAACATGACAAAAATTATGCCTTTTGAAATCCTTCAAGGCAACTGATAACTAGCAACTGTGAAATCTGATGCTTCGTGAGCTTGATGATCAGAAAAAAAGAGAAGATATTGCTCAGATCACACAGAGAAGCCAGGAAGTTCCAAATTGGAAGCAATTTTCAAATAAGTATGCATGTCTTTATACAGTATTGTAAATATAAAAGTGTGCTCCATACAGCTATCTGTGGTACTATTTATCATTTCCCTAGAGGCACACCAACTCAGTGAATAGCTGAACTTTCCCTTAAGAACAATAACCTTGAATAAAATTTGAATGCCATTCAGTCAAACATCACCAATAAACAAATGGAGATCTGCAAAAAAATGTTTACTGCAAAACAGTACTTAGCACTTTACATAGTTGAATTTCATATTCCATCTATCCCTGCTTGCCAAGCCCAGCAGCAGATCAGCAGTGAACTGCCTGAAGTCAGCATGAGCTCACAACAAAGCCAAAGCCCTGCAGCTGACTCTTTGTGCTACTTGACATACAAGAGTTGCCTTGCCAGAATTTAGTATGCTTACATTCTGTACTAATTTGTAAACAGTGGATACTAAGACATATATATTGTCATTTTTCCTGAAGGATCTACTAGAAGAGAAAAACTTCTAGTGTCTTTGCTGAAGATCACTGTGTGCAATTATTCAGTGGCAGCCTTAACCATTCCAACCTCAGGTCAAGTTCAGTTATTAGCCTTAAAAATGGAAGTTTGTTTTTCTGCTTTGGGAAGACAACTAAAATGCACCAGGTGGATGTTGAAAACCAAAAGCCATTTTCTTTTGGCTCAATGGGCAAAATTGCTAGTAGCTTTAGGTAAGGCTGAGTCCATAACTGCTCACTATTCTCCATTTGAAACACAACAGTGGGGGGAAAAATTTCAAAGTCATTACAACTTTATTAAGAGTATATCTGCTCTGCTTTCATGCTCCTGGAATACCTGTTACTGAAACATCAATAAAGACAGCAGGTATAGGTTGTGATTCAATTACTATGGCCCAGCAAGAAAGGTCTAAAGAATGTAAACTGGGGCCTCTCCTCCTATGACTGGCTTCTGGAGACCTTCTCTTTCCTAGGCTAAACAATCCCAATTCTCTTTGCCTAGCCTCACAGCAGAGATGATCCATGCTCATCTTCATGACCTTCCTCGACTCTGCTCTGACAGGCTCACATCTATCTGCTGGGGGTGCCAGAGCTGGATGCAGGACTTCAGTTGGGATCTCATGAGAGTACAGATGGAGAATCACTTCCCTTCTCCTCCTGGCCATGTTTCTTTTGATGCAGCCCAGGATATGGTTGGATTTCTAGTCTGTAAGTGCACATTACTGGCTTATGTCCAATATTTTGTCCACCAGTATCCCCAAGGCCTTCTTCGCAGGCTGTTCTCAATCCATCCATCTCCCAGTTTGTATTCATACTGGAGATTGTCCTGGCCCACACACAGGACCTTGCTTCCTGAGGTTCGCATGAGTCACCTCCTCAAGCCTGCCAAGGTCACTCTGCATGGCATCCATTCCATCTAGAGTTTCAACCATGCCACTCAGCTTGGCATCACATGCAAACTTGCTGAGGGTGCGCTCAATTCCACTGTCCATGTCCCTAGAGAAGATCATGGGGGTACAGATGAATCTCCTGGGGCCTGAGGGAAAGATGCATTCAAATATAAGTGAATAAACTTCTGGACAGGGGAGAGCAGCAGGCCATGAGCAAGAAAGGCAGAATGTGCTTTTAAAAAAGGAATATGAGATCAGCATGTTTGATCAAAAAATAAAGCTGCTGGGAATAATGGCTGAATTCCTAGGGCTGCTGGCCATGCTAATGCATCGTTCCTGGTATCTATGGGCTTGGCTCCAGGTTTTCATCATTTGCTCCTTGGAAAGAGGTAAAAGGCTCAAATCAGAGACATCTGCTACAATCATCAAGTACCTTGTTTACTGAATCCAATAGGAAAAGCCTGCACTAGTTCAGCTGTTCTCTTTCTGTCATAATTGGGAAATAGTATTTGATTTCATGGGATACAAAGTAAACAAGGCAGTGTAAGACATTAGAATGTAAGCCTCTGATAGGAGCTGACTTCAGGAAGTTTGTTTTCTGTTTCCCACAGAAAAGATTACAAGGTGGGAAACAAGCATCTCAACATGTCTGGATTTCAGTTTTTAAAGAAAGGCAAACCAACAGCTAACTATTGAATAGACATGTTTATATCAAGCCTGAGAAGTTGATGGTATCTTTGGTCTTATTTTTCCTAAAGTCAGTTAGCCTTGAGCCTCTTGCAGAATGAGATTATGGCAGGGGGGAAAAAAAAAAAATCTTTAATTTGGAACCAACACTTTTTCCCCACCTTCCAGCTGTTCACTATCATGCCAAAAATGAAACAAATACTAAACAAGCTCCAAAGTTTAGTACTGTATAAAACGTAAAGGTAAAATATTAGCCCATGATCAAATCCAAAACAAATTTAGGTAGCAACTTTTGCAGGCCTGAATGGTTTGGATGATATTTCTGTTACACCAAGAGGCCATCTGGGAGCACACACAAATAGGTTTTACTGGGATATTCTTCCCTCACTGTTCCTCAAAAGATGTAATGACCTTTTTCTATGATTTTTGTTTGTATGTTTTTCTCTCCTGTCTCTTAGTACACAAACTGAACATTGAACAGAAACATACCTACTCTTTTAAATTTGCTTCATGGGAAACATGGAATTAATTAAAACCAAAACACAGGACCAATCACCTGTCACAGAATGGGAGAGAACTCATGCATATACATACACACACACTTGAAACTCAAGTTTTTCATTATGAGCAAGTTAAGAGTTCTCAACTGAATCTGAGAGAAAGGATATGCTATCCCTCCAGGTGTTCAGTTAAGCATCTCCTACCAAGGTAGAAGAACTGGATAGAAGGTGATCCCTGTGAAAGTAACCAAGTCCAGATGATGAGGAATTTTTGCTTCTCTTGATGGAACAAAAGAAATCCTAAGGGACAGTTTTTAAAGGTTTTTAGAAACTTTCTAAAATAAAAAGATAAATATGCAGGCAAAAAAAGACTACAGCCCTTTATATATTGCTATAGAGAAAGCTCCTAACAGCCCAGCTCCTTTTGGGGCTAAGCTATTAAGTAGTTAATTAGAAAGATCTCGCTAGGCCCTGGCAGATAAACCTCAGGTGTAAAGGGTGGGGCCAGCTCCACATACCCTGTGCCTCACCTAAAAAAAATCCCCTGTGCAGGCCCGAAGGGTTTACTCACACTTGCAAGCAGTAAGTGTGGGTAAAGCCCTCCCTAAATCTTCATTCGTGAAGTCAAGCCATCAATCAATCAGAAAGATCTAGATTAAAATAGTCTCCATGACCAACAGACACTATTTCTTACATGAGACACAAAGGGAGATACACAAGTGTTGAAAACTCTCAAATCATTTAAGTGAGAGTGATCTCTGAACAACACCCACAGAGACTTTAAAAATACAAACAATGCCATATCCATCCTCAAACCCAGTTGTTTTGTGTTTGGGTTGTGTTGGTTTTGGTGGGTTTGTTCATTTGTTTGTTTATTTTTTGGGGTTTGTTGGTTTGGATTTTTTGGTTTTTTGGGTGTTTGTTTTTTTTTTTTTATAACAGGCACCCACCCCAAATAAACCACAGGGAAAAAAAAAAAAAAAAAAAAAAACCAAAAAAACAACAAAAACAAACAAACAAACAAAACAAAAAAAACAACCACACCAAAAAAAACCCAAACAAACCTAAACCAATATTGCAGCAGTCAACATCATTCTGAGAACAGAAGAACAAGAGCAATAGCTGCAAAAAACAGGTATTTGTAATTACATCGTAAATTCCCTAGGAACTCTAAATAGACAACAAAACATCTATGGAAAGTGTTATTCCAGACGGTAGTTAGACTCCTGACAGCTGTCAGCTGAAGCATACCCATCTTTATCAAATAAAAAAGAACCCCATATGCCAAAAAGATCCAAAATCATGCAATGGGACAACCTTCTCAGTTTTAACTTCTTTAAACTGAATTTGCAGAGTTTCTCCCCCCTTTTCCTATGAATTGGGAATAAGGTGCTCTTCATACCTGCCTGCAAATAATTAAATGTGTATTTTCAACAGGAGGGATAGGATGCTGGTGGTGAGGTCCCTTTCTTTTCAGTGCTAGTTTCCACTTAGATTTCTTTGCACACATTTGCTTTCTGTGGCCTGCTGCCTTTTGCCTACTCCCAGTTAAAGGGTGAAAGTTGCCCCACAGCCTCTCAGTATTGCCAAGGTCTGTTTGCCCCCCAGGCAACACCATATTTACTGGGTTCTAGAACATGAGACTCCTGAAGCTCCACCAATTGCTTGGAGTAATTTTGGTAGTATCACCTCTACCTATCTGTATAAAGCCACTAACCTTCTGTTCTCTGGGAGCAGAATACAAGGGAACAGACTTTCACCTGGCATTATAAAGATTCATACCATTTAATATGGCAGAAAGAATACACTATTTTGTTCATTTGTTCATTTTCTCTGGATTATTTTGTGACAATGTTGAAAAGCAGAAAGAAAGACTGGAAAAAGAAACACATAAGCAGAATCCTGACAAACTCCAGAGCCAGGAGAAGAAAGCGTGGAACAGAGGTACCAAACAAAATCAATTCAATATGCTTTTGCTCTTTTAGATTACACAAGGCTACCTGTCTAATAGATTTATTCTAGAGGTGTTCCCCAGTATGATTCATCTGCTAAATAAAAAGATTGGCACCATTTGAAATTTGTGCTTATAGACACAATGAGCTGGGGAGCTGTATTTCATATTTCACTGTCTGAACTAGTTTCAGTGCCTGCCTGCCAGACTTTAAGGTTGCTCAGGATTATCAGTCTCTCACTTTCACCCTAGTTCAGTAAGACACTTAATCAGGATAAGTCCTGTTGGCTTCAATAGGATTTATTGCTTAAATTAGGCAGATGCTTAAAACTAATTCAGCAAGGTGTTTAGTCATTAGAGCCCGTCTGTCAAAATAGTGTCCCTAATGGGAACAGTGATTAAGCAGTTATTTAAAATCTCAAATACATATTTAATTTCAAATTCATTATTTTAGTACTGTGCTGAATAGAAAGGAACATAAGCACATGCTTAAGCTCACATGCTCTGTGCTTTGCTGCATGGATTTCATATTCTTTGAAATATTAAATTAACAAGCTAGTAGAAGGATTTGTGAACTCTTTTACCTTTTTCCTGATAGCCTCATCGGGAAATGTGCTATATATACACATATACACAGAAGCTTCAGTTAAAGGGAAAAAAAAAAATCTTACATTTTTTATTAGTACTAGAAGAGGCAATAGATTAGCATTTTGGCATAAAAGAAGAGCCCTTTATGTTGTTATGAAGGTGTTCATAAAATAGGCAAAAATGAAAACTTGGAAAGACTATAAAATGTTATTACCACGATGAACTTACTTGAACAGAGAAGAAAGTCAGCTCAAAGTTATCAAAACTTTGAAGAACTGCAGCACTACACAAATACCTGGTTTTTATTAAAGAAGTGGTGTACAGGGGGGAAAAAAATGCAATTCACTCAGTATTTTTCAAAGCCCTGATGAATAGTTTTTAAATGCCTGCTCACTTGAAATGTCTTCATTTTAGAGTCACTATATGAGAACAAGGACTGATTAATAGGCTCTTGGACATCCCCACTTCCTTCTGCTTTGTTTGCTAGTATGAATGTTCAACTCCTACTGGACATCATAGCAAAGCATATCACTGATGTCACTGCATGTAAACTTAACTTTCTAAATAATTTATATATGATATTCCATTACTTATCTGTTTAATAGGTAACATCATAGAAATATTCCTAGATAAGAAAGGGTGCAAGAGTATTATTAATTATTGTTGTGGTTTAAGCCCAGCTGGTAACTCAGAACCATGCAGCCGCTCGCTCACTCCCTGCCACTTCTTCCTCCCCCTGCTCCTGGAGGGATGGGGAGGAGAATCGGAAGAATGTAACTCCCACGGGTTGAGATAAGAACAGTCCAGTAACTAAGGTATAACACAAACCACTACTGCTGCCACCAATAATAATGATAACGGGAATAACAAGGGAAGAGAATACAACCGCTCCACTATCTGCTGACCTATACCCAGCCTGACCCAAGCAGAGACCTAGCCCTTCTGGGTAACTCCCCCCAGTTTATATACTGGGCATGACATGCTGTGGTATGGAATACCCCTTTGGCAAGTTTGGGTCAGCTGTCCTGTCTCTGCTTCCTCCCAGCTTCCCGTCCTCCTTGGCAGAGCATGAGACTCAAAAAGTCCCCGGTCAGAGTAAACCTGACTTACCAACAACTAAAACCATCAGTGTTATCAGGGTTGTTTCCAGGCTGAAAGTCAAAAACACAGCACTGCACCAGCTACTAAGAAGGAGAAAAATGACTACTAGTGCTGAACCCAGGACAATCATATTTTAGATGCCTTTCTGAATAGTGGCTTGAGCAGTTTTGTAAGAAGTTTTGTAAGATATAATCTCCCAAACTGTACATAAAGCCAGAAGGACTTGCTTCAACAAACATAAGATAGCAGTCACTGTAAGTAATAATATAGTGATTTAGAATCCAGCACATGAGAGCTTACCTTTTTCAGAGATGCTGCCACACTTGAGATCAAGAAATAAAAAGTAGCTAGTTTTAAAGCAAACAAACTACAAGATCTGAGGGGTCTCCCGGGCATGTTAGTTAAGGAGTAGCAGTTTGCTTGCAAAATCTCCTTCTCTACCTACTTTGTTAATATGGCTGAGCAGCACATGATCTGCAGGAGCAAAGATTTTTTTTTTTCTTGTTCATTCATGTCTTATAAGAAAAATGATTGAAGATGCAATTTGAAAGTGAAAACTAGTTTTTTAAAGTTACTTAAGCAGAAATTTACACAAGTGAGATTTTAAAGACACAAATAATCAGAAAAGCAAAAAGGAAAGATAATGTCTCTCCATGTCACATCAGATGAAGTGTATTTACTGTAGTGACACAAGTCAACAACATATATTTATCAGGATATGATAGCAATAGTACTTGTTAGATCACACTGTGGAATTACTTTAATTTCTAAAATTCCTGTTGGGATGCCATACCTCACTAATATCAGCCTTTGTATCAACAACTTCTGCATTAATTCCTTTTCGTGTAAAACCACATACAATTTAAAATTTTAGAAGTAGCCAGTTCTCAATGAATCCCAATGAATAGTAATGTATGGCTAAAGACACAGCAATAAAACGCACAATTACTTATTTTTTGAGGCATGTGTAAACAGTATCTCACATAATAGGGCCCTGTAATACAGTTTGCCTAGCCTCCCCCCATCAGAGCACAAATATACGACAATAGAAAAGGTTACTAATTTTTGGCTGTGGCATTAAAATTTTTCTCTTTTAAAGACTTAGACTCTAAAGACTGAAATCAACAGGCAACAGTGAGTTTGAAACTACCACCATAAGCAGAAGAAAAAAGGCAAGAACTGTTCTAAATACTATAAGTAATAGTTTTTAGTATCTAAAACTACATACATCTTAGCTTTTGTTGGAAATCTGAATTCTGCCACTGAAAACCCAAATTTATTTTTGTTTATATATGGCAATAAAGACAGGTACAATTCTTGGTCAGCCTGTAATTTATGCCTTAACCTGCAGACAGTTACCAGTTTTGAGTTCTAAATATTAAGTCAGCAAAGGAAATACATATATTTTCAAGTATATGCAGTTATATTTATATTTTGACACTTAACTGGTAAATTGCTTCAGTAGCAATCACATTTGCAACTCACCTCTGTCAAAAATAAAGTAGACAGTAGCAGGTCCAAAGCCACTCAGTGAAGTTCTGTTTTCTGTGGCTGTCCATATTATCTGCAGAAGCACTGTTTCAATAAATCATCTCATCTTCAACTGAAATGCTCCTGAAAAGCTGCATCTGAATTATTCTGGGAAGTTCAGACTGATTCAGAGTGACTACTGCTCACTTTCCTATTAGGTTAGTGTAATTTTCTCTTCTTTTCTTTTTCCCCCAATTGTTACAATAGCTCAATTAACAGTATATTTCTGAATTTTCAAGAGCAGATAGTACTTTTAAGGTCTGGTTCTGTCATCTCTAGCTTTGTCTTGAGATTGCAAGAAAGTTTCTTGTAATTTGAACATTTTGCATTGGCTTCTTGTCATTGTAATAATATACTTTCTATTCATAGAAAAAAAATTGAAACAAACCTGTTCAAAATTTTATCTTTGATTTCTGTCTTGTCTAAATAAAGGTTTAAGCTTCATCATTTTTCAGATACTTTTTGATTCCTCAAAAGTAAGAAAACCAACAGATTTTTTTTTCCACATTGTTTAAGAAAAAAGTGGGAAAACAAGCTCTCAAGGATATGAAGGCACTTACATGAGCCAGAAATATGTCCTGACAGCAAAGAAGGTGGTTGGAATGCTGGGGTGCATCAGGTAAAGCATTGCCAGCAGGTGGAGGCAGGCAATGCTTCAGCTCTACTCAGCACTGGTGAGGCCACACCTGAAGTGCTGCATCCAGGTCTGGGCTGCCCACTGCAAGATAATTAAGGACCTATCCCAAGAGGAAAGGCTAAGAGAACTGGAACTGTTCAGCCTAGAGGAGGAAAGGCTCAGGTGGATCTTATCAACATATAATTGTAAAATACTGGATCTTTGCCACTGCAGTCTTTTCCTCATACATTTTACATGAGTACTTTTTTTTTTTTTTTTTTTTTGTATTTTTCTGGTAACATCTTTTACAAAGTATCCTCAAACTAACACTGGATTCTGAAAAGTTAGTTACTGACATTTTGACTGCACTGCAATAACTAGTCTACTTCCAATACTGTATTTATGTATGCCTAATTCTGACAGAATTCATATAGCCCTCAACAAAGTCTCTATGGAACAGAAAATGAGAAGAAACAGACATTCCTACAATTTCTACTTGTAGTCCAGAATTATAACAAAATTATAATTAATGTGATGCCTCTCATAATTTTTGCCTATACCACCTATTTAGCTTAGCTAAACTAAACCTCCTCCTTGCTAAATGTAAAGGAAATTACTGTTTCCCTAAATTGCATAGGGTTTTTTTGTTTGTTTTGTTTTAATTACATTTTTACTCAGGAAATTGTCCATAATTACACAGGTTTCATCTAAGAGAGTTTGTATGAAAATCCATGCTTTCCTTCAACTTTCAGAGTACAAGATACCCATAAAGCAAATTTCAGATACACAAATTTCTAAAGGTTTTCTTTTTTGGTCATTCACCTTGGGATGTTGTACGTTATACATTATGGAAACAAGAATATCCACACTCATTTTTATCTACAGTATAAGTTGAATTCTAGCAGCAAAACATAATAAAACTGTGTGACAGAATAAGAATGTAGTTGTTTTGTTTTTCCAGGTCATCTTAATCAAAATGGAGTGGTTTTGTCAGACCAAACATATTGTTATCGCAGGGTTAGAGGAAATGGGTAATAAAATGTACAGATGTATGTAAATATATACAGATACAAGAACACACAAATACGCATGCTCCAACAGTTGTGCTTTGTAGAACAGTCTTAGTAATGTGCTAAAATAGAGAGTAGTTACTGAGCCCTGAGCAAAATCTGAAGTAAGAAAAGTAGCAGACTGTTCCATGGAGAAAACTTTTCAGGTGTATCTTAGGCTTATTCAGGCTTAGGCCTTTGCTGAACTACATGATTTAGTTCATCTCCTTTAAGAATGATTCACAGAAGTCTGACCCTCAGTCATTGCACATTTCTAAAAGAAACATGTTCCTCTCTGCTGTTAGATTTTGAGTCAAAGTCTACTTATGCAGACTTCTTTTAACCTTGGCAGATATTCAATTTTCACCATTACCCTTAGGGTGGAGAGAGAAAGAAAGAAATGGAGAAGGCATCTAAAATTGTATATGCTTCACAGAGGCAAAAGACACTATACACTCATTTAAACAGAACTGTGATAGTGAGCGTGTATATGGTACATGACTTTTCTTCCCTAATCAGCATTACTCAGTTTGACACTAACATATCCTAACAAGGACAGCCAGAAGTTGTGTAAAAATAAAGGGAAATTTCGCAAATAGCTTCAGTTGTCAATAAAATCTTATAAGTGACTCAAGGTTACTGTGTCAAATAACACACATCAGCTGGTGTAAAACTACAAACTGATAAGAAGAAAACAAACACTTGGCATAACCTCTTCCTTGCCTGCTTTAAAAGACAGAATCCAGTCAGCATTCAACCAGGGGGGATTTAAATCTAAATGACAAATTATCACATTACCATCATCTATGTAATTTCAGAGAAACAATGCTTCATTCAAAAGTCTAAAGCACAGCCTCAAAACAAGTAATCTATTCCATCACTGCAAAAACAACCAAATGAACGAAACAGATTAAAACTATAGACAGAGATACGGAATGCTAGGGGTAACTTAACAGTGATCTCACATTTTATTGCGATGACACAAGAAAGATACAAGTAACTGACAGAAATTGCAGTAGTGTATTGTTTTAAATTACAAAATCACAACAGAGGCTTTAGCTGGAATTTGGCTACAGTTCTTCACATGACAGACTTGGAGTAAGATTGAAGAAGAAGAAGAAACTGGTTAGTTGAAATAAGCTACAGGTAGAGGAAAGCACAAGAGAAGGTAAGAGCTGAAAATAAAAAGCATAGCATAGAATAACACAGACAACTTGCGTATAAACTGAATAAAGCATCTCTGTCTTGTTATAGAGCTGAAATATTACATGAAAGTCAAAATTACTTATCAGGATACTGAGTCAGTAAGACAACCATCATTAAAACCATTTCTCATAGTTATTCTGTTCACTACGGCCCTATGGAAAGCTGGGACCTTGAGAACCATCAGAGCATATTGTCAATGCAATCCTATTTTTGCCCGCTTTGGTCCAAGCAGCTGCATATACATGTGATTATTTTTTAGATTTAATCCTTATAGGTGAACTATCAACAGATGCACAGTCTGAAGAGGCCTAGGCGAATGACTTGGAGGAAGGAGGGGGATGAGACACCAACATGCTATTGATAAATTCTATGCATCTATTGACAGCTTGGAACACTGCAAAAAACCTGCCTGTGTCTGAGATCTGGTGTAGTTAGAAGAAGCTGGATTTGTAGCAATTTTGCAACCTAATAAGAAACCCAGCAGTTAAAACAAAGCTGGTTTTGAAATACAAAAATCATTTATAAAAAGATATTTAAAATAGTCTCCTGTGTTGTTGTGGTTTGTTCCTTGAGAAAATGTTATTTCTACTTGCAGAAGGAAAAAAAAACAAAACAACAGAAACAAAACCAAAAAACCAACCAACAAACAATGAAACCAGCCTGTTTTATCTTGAAAGGAAGAAATAAAACTCAAAGCAAACAGTTAAAAATGGCCATCCAAATTCATTTATTATTTTAGATAATGTTTAGAGAAATATCTACCCGTTAAAAAAGAGAAACCAAAACATTTTGGTAAATGAAAAGCAGCTTTAAACCTCCATTCTGTTTGTCCTATCCAGCCCCCCTCATCAAATGCCTGCAAATTGTTGGCAGACAATTTCGGTGCAAAGCATATTAGCACAAACTATTAATCTGCTATTGATACCGATATTGGGTGAATTGCTGAGGTGAGCAGCTCGAGAAAGGATGCCTTCAACACCTGAGCGGGGGGAAGCTCAGCGTCCGGGAGCCTCAGCTCAGAGCACCAAGAGAGCCTCAGGTCTTCCGCGGGACTTGCCCGGGAGCCGGCAGCTCAGCTGACGCGAGCAGCTGACTCGCAGGGGGCGGAGCCAGGGGGGGCGGCGGCAGCTTTAAACCCGCCAGCACCGATCGTTACCGGTCAATTGCTGAGGTGAATAGGCCGAGAGAGGCCGTCTTGAACATCTGACGGAGGGGAACGTCAGCGTCCAGGAGCCTCAATTCAGAGCGGCAAGACCCACCGAGGGAGTCTCAAGTCTTCGACAGGACTTGCCCGTGAGCCGGCAGCTCCGCTGAGGCGAGCAGGGACTGTCAGGGGACGGAGCCGGGAGGGACGGCACCAGCCGTGACCGGTTAAAATCTCGCCCCAGGGAGCGCGGAGCGTCAGTTTGTGTGGGCAGGTGAGCAGGGTGGGGAGCGCTCGCCTCATGACCAGGGCCCGGTCTGGGAGCTCTGCTGTGGCTGCCCCGGCGGTGGCCAGCGTAGGCACCCAGACAGAGCCGGTGAGAGGGGAGGCCGCAGTGCAGAGCTCGGGCTATAGAAAGTGGTCTCTTGAGGCAAGGGTGCACAATGGGGAGGGCTGCACTCGTGCGCCCTGGCGCAGGTCCTCCTGCAGCAGGGGCTGAGCTGCGGGACGCTGTCAAGAGGCTAAAAGATGTTGGGGAAGCTGAGAGGAAGCAGGGCTGCTTGCTCCAGGCCCAAACTGTGCACGGGCCTCAAGCATCCATCGTAGCTCATGCAGGAAAGAAGGAAGCCGTTAACCCAGGAACCTGGGGACAAGTAACAACCAAAAAAAACCCCCCAAAAAAAAACAAACCACAAAGACAAACAAACAAACAGAAAAACCAAGCCCCCTTCCCCCCCCAAAAAAAAAAAAAAAAAAACCAAAAAAAAAAAAAGGGGGGGGAAGAGTACAATTAAAAGCAAGGGGCTTCCTCCTGAATCTGATGTCCGTACCCAGAACTGCTTGGCAGTTCTGCAGGGGGCTAATGAGAAAACACAAACCTCACAACATGAACAACCGGCTGATGCACTGGCAAAGAAGATCACTTACTGGTGCTGCCAGGAAAAAGCGGTGGGCCGTAGCAGTAGGGGACTCTACTTTGAAAGGAACAGATGCACTCATCTGTTGGCTTGACCCAGTCTCAAGGGAGGTGTGTTGCCTACCAGGGGCTCGGATCAGGGATGTTGCAGAGAGGCTGCCTGGTCTAGTAAGTCCCACCGACTATTACCCGCTTCTAAGTTGTCCATGTGGGTGCTAGTGATATAGACAGCAGTAGCGCGGAGAACATTAAAGAAGGACTACAGAGCCCTGGGAGGGGTGGTTAGGGGCTCTGGAGCTCAGATAAGTCTTTTCATCGATCCTCCAGGATAAAGAGGAGGACCTTAAAAAGGCTAGGTGAATTTGGCAGGTTAATAAATGGTAAGAACAGTGGTGCCTTAGTCAGGGGTTTGGGTGTCTAGAACGTGGGACTTGATTTGGGAGGCCAGGTCTACTGGAGGCCGATGGAGCTGGTCTGACAGTGGAGGGGAAGAGCGGTTTTGGTAGGAGGCTTGCCAGGCTGGACGAGAAAGCTTTAAACTAGATGTGTTGGAGGAGGGGCCATCATTCCATCCCAACACTCCCAGTCGGTTGCCAGCACCTATAGTAAATGCTCGGAGGGATTTAGAGATATTTCAGCCACTCCAACCAGTGAGCTGGCTTCATTTGGAGCTTGGCTTGGATGCCTCTACACAAACGCCCGTGGCATGGGGAACAAACAAGAGGAATTAGAGATGTGTGCACGTCTACAGGGATATGATATAATAGGTATCACGGAAAAATGGTGGGATGGCTCCCACGACGGGAGTGTTGGAATGGAAAGTTACAGGCTCTTTAGGAAAGACAGGCCTGGCAGAGGAGGAGGGGGAGTTGCTATTTATGTTAGGGATAGTCTGGAGGTATGGAACTCTGCCTGGGGACAGGTGATCAGTCAACAGAGAGGGTGGGGGTCAGGGTCAAAGGGAGAACAGCTATGGGAGACATCACTGTGGTGATCTGTTACAGACCGCCTGATGAAGAGGACTCTGTGGATGAAACGCTCTATGGACAGATAGGAACAGCCTCACACTCACATGCCCTTGTCGTCATGGGGGACTTCAACCACCCTGATGTCTGTTGGAGGGACGGAACGGAACGGCACAAATGATCCAGGAGGTTCCTCAGTTGTGGGGAAGACAACATCCTTCTGCAAGCTGATAGATGGACCACTGGGTGGATAAAGAACTGACTGGATAGCCGCATGCAAAGAGTTGTGGTCAACGGCTCAATGTCCAGCTGGAGACCAGTAACAAGTGGTGTCCCTCAGGGATGGGTGCTGGGACCGGTCTTGTTCACCATCTTTGTCGGTGACGTGGACAGCGGGATCGAGTGAGCCCTCAGCGAGTTTGCCGACGACACCAAGCTGTGTGGTTCGGCTGATACGCTGGAGGGAAGGAATGCCCTCCAGAGGGACCCTGACACGCTTGTGAGGTGGGCTGATGCCAACCTTACGAAGTTTAACCATGCCAAGTGCAAGGTCCTGCACCTGGGTCGGAGCAATCCCAGGCACAGCTAGAGGTTGGGCAGAGAAAAGATTCGGAGCAGCCCTGCGGAGAAGGACTTGGGGGTGCTGGTTGATGAGAACCTCAACATGAGCCGGCAGTGTGCGCTCGCAGCCCAGAAAGCCAACCGTATCCTGGGCCGCATCCAGAGGAGCAGGTCGAAGGAGGTGATCCTGCCCCTCTGCCCTCGTGAGACCTCACTTGTAGTACTGTGTACAGTTCTGGTGTCCTGAACATAGAAAAGGACGTGGAACTGTTGGAACAAGTCGAGAGGAGGGCCACGAGGATGATCAGGGGGCTGCAGCACCTCCCGTATGAAGATAGGTTGAGCAAGTTGGGGCTGTTCAGCCCGGAGAAGAGAAGGCTGTGTGGAGACCTCATAGCAGCCTTCCAGTATCTGAAGGGGGCCTTTGAGGATGCTGGGGAGGGACTCTTCCTTAAGGACTGTAGCGATAGGACAAGGGGTAACGGGTTAAAACTTAAACAGGGGAAGTTTAGATTGGATTTAAGGAGGAAGTCTTTTACTGTGAGGGTGGTAAGGCAGTGGAATGGGTTGTCCAGGGAAGTTGTGAATGCTCCATCCCTGGTGGTGTTCAAGGTCGGGTTGGACTGAGCCCTGGGTGACATGGTTTAGTGTGAGGTGTCCCTGCCCACGGCAGGGGGGTTGGAACTAGATGACCTTAAGGTCCTTTACAGCCCTAACTATTCTATGATTCTATGAGTTTTCAATAGATTTTATTTTACATTCCCTGACCATTTATAAAGACAAAGGGGAAAACATTCATCAAATAAATTATCCGTTAGAAATAAGTCACCAAGTCCTAAGAGCAAATGGCCTACATATATGTTTTTGGGTAGTTCGTAACTACACTGAAAGTTTGAAAGTGGCCCTGAAAACCCTAAAGATTAAAAGCTCAGTTTACATAATTCACAACTTGATGGGGAACTTTAAGCCACATAGCTGCAGATACTTAGCTTAGGGTTACATACATAGGTGTATATTTCCCTTATACTCTTAGTTCCAGTATTTTTCTTTCTGGAAGTTACCATTGGTTAAATTATCCTGTTATAAATAAAATCAGAGAGGGGGAGCAAGACATGCAGAATCTCCTTCCTGCATTCTTTTATTTCAATGACTTGAACATGCTATCTGGAAAATGGGATAGAAGATCTAGACTGAATAACGTTTGGACTGAATTTCAGACTATACGTTAACTAATCTATAATGATCTTAAAAAACCAACCCAAAAGGAAAACTTCACCATAAAGCTGCTGTACAAAGGCACATTACAATTTAACCTTCCTCATACCGCAGAGTTAAATTTATAAAAGGTCATTAGTAGCCAGTGCACTCTCAGTCTGTGCCAAATTGTTCCTGTGTGACCTCTGTGGTGTGACTACTGATCGCGACTTTTAAGTGAAAGCAAAGAGAAAAACTATATTCTATATGCGTAGCTATACATATATATATGTGTGTATATATATATTATTGTGTGTGTATATATATTATTGTGTGTATATATGTATATATATTATATGTATATATGTGTATATATTATATATGCGTAGCTATACATATATATGTATATATATTATTGTATATTTTATATATGTATAGCTACGCATATACAATATATATATACACACACACACACACGTGGGTGAGTATATGTATTCACACACAGTTTACTGAGTGCTTCTTCCTGGTGAGCTACTGCTCAGCTGAGGGGGGAAAAAGTAGACCTAACAGCAGGTTATGTGGTCAGGACTGACTGACTGTTTATCTGGTCAGCATTGTATTTTACATTATATATAGAATCATAGAGTAGTTAGGGTTGGAAAGGACCTTAAGATCATCTAGTTCCAACCCCCCTGCCATGGGCAGGGACACCTCACACTAAACCATGTCACCCAAGGCTCTGCCCAACCCGACCTTGAACACCGCCAGGGATGGAGCATTCACAAGTTCCTTGGGAAACCCTTTCCAGCGCCTCACCACCCTCACAGTAAAAGAGCTTCCTCCTTATATGTAATCAAAATGTCCCCTGTTTAAGTTAGAACCCGTTACCCTTTGTCCTGTCACTACAGTCCCTAACGAAGAGTCCCTCCCCAGCGTCCTCATAGGCCCCCTTCAGATACTGGAAGGCTGCTACGAGGTCTCCACGCAGCCTTCTCTTCTCCGGGCTGAACAGCCCCAACTTTCTCAGCCTGTCTTCATATGGGAGGTGCTGCAGCCCCCTGATCATCCATGAGGCCCTCTTCTGGACTTGCTCCGACAGTTCCATGTCCTTTTTATGTTGAGGACACCAGAACTGTACACCGTACTCCAAGTGAGGTCTCACGAGACCAAGAGTATAAGGGGCAGGATCACCTCCTTTGACCTGAAATATATATATGTTTCTCTTTAATGTAAATATTAAAATTATTTATTCTATATATTTAAATTACATATTGTGTATGAAACATTATGTTTAGACAGTCAGCCTGATGGACCAAGTAAACAGGAGGACCAAATAATACTAAATAAGACCGGAATCAACAAAAATTTTCACACCAAAGAAAATAATAGGTTACATAAGTAAAACATTAAATGTATGCCTTTTTTTTTAATTAGTTTTTGGAAGAGTACACACCACAAATATGAAATGTAGACAATTCAGTGCTGTCAACAAACACCACAAGTTAATATGAATACACGTTTTTCTCTCCTTGTGTTCTTGGAGAATTCATTTTCTTCCAGTAGACCAAAATCACTTAACAGAAAAACCATCCGCATCCTGATGTGATAAAACACTTCATACTTTTTATGGATCTCTCTAGCGAAAGAGAAAATAGTTTGACGCTTCTGACTTCTGAAGCTGGTTTGGGTTTTCTTGGGTTGGTTGGTTGGGCTTGGTTTTGTTTTTCATGTTTTTCTCTCTCTACTTATGTTCTATCAGATGTTTTCAGTTTAGGATTTCTTGGAGTACCAATGGACACACAGAGATTTTTTAAAAAGTCCGTAAATTCTCCCTTTTTTTTCTCTTGGATGAGAGGGGTTTAAGTTTTTCTCAGACCTACTACAGTTTTGGGGTTGTCATTAACATGATTTTCATATGAGAAAATTGGCTTAGACCATGAAGCCTGGTCATCTCAACTTTAAAATAATGTATGGAAACATTTCTGTACAGTTGAGTTTGTACTGAATTTTAGCTTTTATTGATTTTGAAAATACTGTTTCTCTTGAACTGCGAGAAGATGAAGCAATTTTCTGAGTGCTAGCTGGAAACCAAAATATTTATTCCGTAAGTGTAAACCCCCCCCCACCAAGTAATTCCTGTGGACTCTCCTGCCATTCCCTTCTTCACCTTCATGAACCCCAATCCACGTCATTTTAACCAAGGGGCCCAGCAGAAAGTCAGAATGGCCAGTGAGTACAGGCGTTTGGCATCTGTGTATAGAAGTCCACGTACATGAAACATTTCTCCACAATGGAAATATTTCTGGAAATACATAAAGCATTAGGCATTATGTTTTAGGCTGCCCACAGGGAGTCTTCTTTTTGGGAAGTTAAGGAGCCTGACGATGTCTGTGTATATGGGTCCACGGCTGCTTCTCACAACAGCAACACTGGCCTACATGCCTGCCTATGCCCCCAGCAGCACCCTTGTTTGCCCCTTCTTTGTTCTTCTCCGCAATACTCCACCGCTGTGGGGAAGCCATGCACAGCCTTTTTCCCTCTCACTTTTCTTCATGGGGGGAAGAAGTGAAAAGGGATGTTCAGAGAGAAGGAACTTCTTTTTCTGACACGTGAAAAAGGTGCACAGAAACATATCCAGAAACTGCACACCCAGAATTACACAGAAATGCCCTGCCATGCTCAAATATTTTAGTTCAAGTTGACTTAGCATCTGAGGAGTTAACCAATTCCAAAG
The DNA here is from genome assembly GCF_963264785.1 of Psittacula echo. Taxonomy (NCBI): domain Eukaryota; kingdom Metazoa; phylum Chordata; class Aves; order Psittaciformes; family Psittacidae; genus Psittacula; species Psittacula echo. The sequence goes on along the minus strand of NC_137736.1, from coordinate 25,562,755 downwards.
ACAGAAGTCAAAAAGAGTGAGTTTAAAGCTGAGTTTCTTTTGCAATTGGAAAGAGACTTGAAAATCATTCATCTGGTTAACGAACAGAACCAAGTCACTGCAATTATTTACTCCTATTTCTTCTGTATCACAGTTTGTATTTCAACAAACATAAAATATTAGTTGTTCATACAGATGAAAATGGAGAGGTGTCGTGGTTTAACCCCAGCTGGCAAATAAGCACCACACAACCACTTGCTCACTCTCCCCCAGTGGGATGAGCAGGGTCAGAGAGGTAAAAGATGAGGAAACTCGCGAATTGAGATAAAGGCCGTATAATTAGTAAAGGAAAAGCTGTGCACACAAGCAAATCAGATCAAGGAATTCATTCACCACTTCACATGGTTAGGCAGGTGTTCAGAAATCTCCAGGAAAGCAGGAGCGCTCCCCAGCTTTAAATTTACCCAGTGTAAAAATACAGAACGAGATACGGAATGCTAGGGGTAACTTAACAGTGATCTCACATTTTATTGCGATGACACAAGAAAGATACAAGTAACTGACAGAAATTGCAGTAGTGTATTGTTTTAAATTACAAAATCACAACAGAGGCTTTAGCTGGAATTTGGCTACAGTTCTTCACATGACAGACTTGGAGTAAGATTGAAGAAGAAGAAGAAACTGGTTAGTTGAAATAAGCTACAGGTAGAGGAAAGCACAAGAGAAGGTAAGAGCTGAAAATAAAAAGCATAGCATAGAATAACACAGACAACTTGCGTATAAACTGAATAAAGCATCTCTGTCTTGTTATAGAGCTAAAATATTACATGAAAGTCAAAATTACTTATCAGGATACTGAGTCAGTAAGACAACCATCATTAAAACCATTTCTCATAGTTATTCTGTTCACTACGGCCCTATGGAAAGCTGGGACCTTGAGAACCATCAGAGCATATTGTCAATGCAATCCTATTTTTGCCCGCTTTGGTCCAAGCAGCTGCATATACATGTGATTATTTTTTAGATTTAATCCTTATAGGTGAACTATCAACAGATGCACAGTCTGAAGAGGCCTAGGCGAATGACTTGGAGGAAGGAGGGGGATGAGACACCAACATGCTATTGATAAATTCTATGCATCTATTGACAGCTTGGAACACTGCAAAAAACCTGCCTGTGTCTGAGATCTGGTGTAGTTAGAAGAAGCTGGATTTGTAGCAATTTTGCAACCTAATAAGAAACCCAGCAGTTAAAACAAAGCTGGTTTTGAAATACAAAAATCATTTATAAAAAGATATTTAAAATAGTCTCCTGTGTTGTTGTGGTTTGTTCCTTGAGAAAATGTTATTTCTACTTGCAGAAGGAAAAAAAAACAAAACAACAGAAACAAAACCAAAAAACCAACCAACAAACAATGAAACCAGCCTGTTTTATCTTGAAAGGAAGAAATAAAACTCAAAGCAAACAGTTAAAAATGGCCATCCAAATTCATTTATTATTTTAGATAATGTTTAGAGAAATATCTACCCGTTAAAAAAGAGAAACCAAAACATTTTGGTAAATGAAAAGCAGCTTTAAACCTCCATTCTGTTTGTCCTATCCAGCCCCCCTCATCAAATGCCTGCAAATTGTTGGCAGACAATTTCGGTGCAAAGCATATTAGCACAAACTATTAATCTGCTATTGATACCGATATTGGGTGAATTGCTGAGGTGAGCAGCTCGAGAAAGGATGCCTTCAACACCTGAGCGGGGGGAAGCTCAGCGTCCGGGAGCCTCAGCTCAGAGCACCAAGAGAGCCTCAGGTCTTCCGCGGGACTTGCCCGGGAGCCGGCAGCTCAGCTGACGCGAGCAGCTGACTCGCAGGGGGCGGAGCCAGGGGGGGCGGTGGCAGCTTTAAACCCGCCAGCACCGATCGTTACCGGTCAATTGCTGAGGTGAATAGGCCGAGAGAGGCCGTCTTGAACATCTGACGGAGGGGAACGTCAGCGTCCAGGAGCCTCAATTCAGAGCGGCAAGACCCACCGAGGGAGTCTCAAGTCTTCGACAGGACTTGCCCGTGAGCCGGCAGCTCCGCTGAGGCGAGCAGGGACTGTCAGGGGACGGAGCCGGGAGGGACGGCACCAGCCCTGACCGGTTAAAATCTCGCCCCAGGGAGCGCGGAGCGTCAGTTTGTGTGGGCAGGTGAGCAGGGTGGGGAGCGCTCGCCTCATGACCAGGGCCCGGTCTGGGAGCTCTGCTCTGGCTGCCCCGGCGGTGGCCAGCGTAGGCACCCAGACAGAGCCGGTGAGAGGGGAGGCCGCAGTGCAGAGCTCGGGCTATAGAAAGTGGTCTCTTGAGGCAAGGGTGCACAATGGGGAGGGCTGCACTCGTGCGCCCTGGCGCAGGTCCTCCTGCAGCAGGGGCTGAGCTGCGGGACGCTGTCAAGAGGCTAAAAGATGTTGGGGAAGCTGAGAGGAAGCAGGGCTGCTTGCTCCAGGCCCAAACTGTGCACGGGCCTCAAGCATCCATCGTAGCTCATGCAGGAAAGAAGGAAGCCGTTAACCCAGGAACCTGGGGACAAGTAACAACCAAAAAAAACCCCCCAAAAAAAAACAAACCACAAAGACAAACAAACAAACAGAAAAACCAAGCCCCCTTCCCCCCCCCCCCCAAAAAAAAAAAAAAAAACCAAAAAAAAAAAAGGGGGGGGAAGAGTACAATTAAAAGCAAGGGGCTTCCTCCTGAATCTGATGTCCGTACCCAGAACTGCTTGGCAGTTCTGCAGGGGGCTAATGAGAAAACACAAACCTCACAACATGAACAACCGGCTGATGCACTGGCAAAGAAGATCACTTACTGGTGCTGCCAGGAAAAAGCGGTGGGCCGTAGCAGTAGGGGACTCTACTTTGAAAGGAACAGATGCACTCATCTGTTGGCTTGACCCAGTCTCAAGGGAGGTGTGTTGCCTACCAGGGGCTCGGATCAGGGATGTTGCAGAGAGGCTGCCTGGTCTAGTAAGTCCCACCGACTATTACCCGCTTCTAAGTTGTCCATGTGGGTGCTAGTGATATAGACAGCAGTAGCGCGGAGAACATTAAAGAAGGACTACAGAGCCCTGGGAGGGGTGGTTAGGGGCTCTGGAGCTCAGATAAGTCTTTTCATCGATCCTCCAGGATAAAGAGGAGGACCTTAAAAAGGCTAGGTGAATTTGGCAGGTTAATAAACGGTAAGAACAGTGGTGCCTTAGTCAGGGGTTTGGGTGTCTAGAACGTGGGACTTGATTTGGGAGGCCAGGTCTACTGGAGGCCGATGGAGCTGGTCTGACAGTGGAGGGGAAGAGCGGTTTTGGTAGGAGGCTTGCCAGGCTGGACGAGAAAGCTTTAAACTAGATGTGTTGGAGGAGGGGCCATCATTCCATCCCAACACTCCCAGTCGGTTGCCAGCACCTATAGTAAATGCTCGGAGGGATTTAGAGATATTTCAGCCACTCCAACCAGTGAGCTGGCTTCATTTGGAGCTTGGCTTGGATGCCTCTACACAAACGCCCGTGGCATGGGGAACAAACAAGAGGAATTAGAGATGTGTGCACGTCTACAGGGATATGATATAATAGGTATCACGGAAAAATGGTGGGATGGCTCCCACGACGGGAGTGTTGGAATGGAAAGTTACAGGCTCTTTAGGAAAGACAGGCCTGGCAGAGGAGGAGGGGGAGTTGCTATTTATGTTAGGGATAGTCTGGAGGTATGGAACTCTGCCTGGGGACAGGTGATCAGTCAACAGAGAGGGTGGGGGTCAGGGTCAAAGGGAGAACAGCTATGGGAGACATCACTGTGGTGATCTGTTACAGACCGCCTGATGAAGAGGACTCTGTGGATGAAACGCTCTATGGACAGATAGGAACAGCCTCACACTCACATGCCCTTGTCGTCATGGGGGACTTCAACCACCCTGATGTCTGTTGGAGGGACGGAACGGAACGGCACAAATGATCCAGGAGGTTCCTCAGTTGTGGGGAAGACAACATCCTTCTGCAAGCTGATAGATGGACCACTGGGTGGATAAAGAACTGACTGGATAGCCGCATGCAAAGAGTTGTGGTCAACGGCTCAATGTCCAGCTGGAGACCAGTAACAAGTGGTGTCCCTCAGGGATGGGTGCTGGGACCGGTCTTGTTCACCATCTTTGTCGGTGACGTGGACAGCGGGATCGAGTGAGCCCTCAGCGAGTTTGCCGACGACACCAAGCTGTGTGGTTCGGCTGATACGCTGGAGGGAAGGAATGCCCTCCAGAGGGACCCTGACACGCTTGTGAGGTGGGCTGATGCCAACCTTACGAAGTTTAACCATGCCAAGTGCAAGGTCCTGCACCTGGGTCGGAGCAATCCCAGGCACAGCTAGAGGTTGGGCAGAGAAAAGATTCGGAGCAGCCCTGCGGAGAAGGACTTGGGGGTGCTGGTTGATGAGAACCTCAACATGAGCCGGCAGTGTGCGCTCGCAGCCCAGAAAGCCAACCGTATCCTGGGCCGCATCCAGAGGAGCAGGTCGAAGGAGGTGATCCTGCCCCTCTGCCCTCGTGAGACCTCACTTGTAGTACTGTGTACAGTTCTGGTGTCCTGAACATAGAAAAGGACGTGGAACTGTTGGAACAAGTCGAGAGGAGGGCCACGAGGATGATCAGGGGGCTGCAGCACCTCCCGTATGAAGATAGGTTGAGCAAGTTGGGGCTGTTCAGCCCGGAGAAGAGAAGGCTGTGTGGAGACCTCATAGCAGCCTTCCAGTATCTGAAGGGGGCCTTTGAGGATGCTGGGGAGGGACTCTTCCTTAAGGACTGTAGCGATAGGACAAGGGGTAACGGGTTAAAACTTAAACAGGGGAAGTTTAGATTGGATTTAAGGAGGAAGTCTTTTACTGTGAGGGTGGTAAGGCAGTGGAATGGGTTGTCCAGGGAAGTTGTGAATGCTCCATCCCTGGTGGTGTTCAAGGTCGGGTTGGACTGAGCCCTGGGTGACATGGTTTAGTGTGAGGTGTCCCTGCCCACGGCAGGGGGGTTGGAACTAGATGACCTTAAGGTCCTTTACAGCCCTAACTATTCTATGATTCTATGAGTTTTCAATAGATTTTATTTTACATTCCCTGACCATTTATAAAGACAAAGGGGAAAACATTCATCAAATAAATTATCCGTTAGAAATAAGTCACCAAGTCCTAAGAGCAAATGGCCTACATATATGTTTTTGGGTAGTTCGTAACTACACTGAAAGTTTGAAAGTGGCCCTGAAAACCCTAAAGATTAAAAGCTCAGTTTACATAATTCACAACTTGATGGGGAACTTTAAGCCACATAGCTGCAGATACTTAGCTTAGGGTTACATACATAGGTGTATATTTCCCTTATACTCTTAGTTCCAGTATTTTTCTTTCTGGAAGTTACCATTGGTTAAATTATCCTGTTATAAATAAAATCAGAGAGGGGGAGCAAGACATGCAGAATCTCCTTCCTGCATTCTTTTATTTCAATGACTTGAACATGCTATCTGGAAAATGGGATAGAAGATCTAGACTGAATAACATTTGGACTGAATTTCAGACTATACGTTAACTAATCTATAATGATCTTAAAAAACCAACCCAAAAGGAAAACTTCACCATAAAGCTGCTGTACAAAGGCACATTTCAATTTAACCTTCCTCATACCGCAGAGTTAAATTTATAAAAGGTCATTAGTAGCCAGTGCACTCTCAGACTGTGCCAAATTGTTCCTGTGTGACCTCTGTGGTGTGACTACTGATCGCGACTTTTAAGTGAAAGCAAAGAGAAAAACTATATTCTATATGCGTAGCTATACATATATATATGTGTGTATATATATATTATTGTGTGTGTATATATATTATTGTGTGTATATATGTATATATATTATATGTATATATGTGTATATATTATATATGCGTAGCTATACATATATATGTATATATATATTATTGTATATTTTATATATGTATAGCTACGCATATACAATATATATATACACACACACGAACACACACACACACACACACGTGGGTGAGTATATGTATTCACACACAGTTTACTGAGTGCTTCTTCCTGGTGAGCTACTGCTCAGCTGAGGGGGGAAAAAGTAGACCTAACAGCAGGTTATGTGGTCAGGACTGACTGACTGTTTATCTGGTCAGCATTGTATTTTACATTATATATAGAATCATAGAGTAGTTAGGGTTGGAAAGGACCTTAAGATCATCTAGTTCCAACCCCCCTGCCATGGGCAGGGACACCTCACACTAAACCATGTCACCCAAGGCTCTGCCCAACCCGACCTTGAACACCGCCAGGGATGGAGCATTCACAAGTTCCTTGGGAAACCCTTTCCAGCGCCTCACCACCCTCACAGTAAAAGAGCTTCCTCCTTATATGTAATCAAAATGTCCCCTGTTTAAGTTAGAACCCGTTACCCTTTGTCCTGTCACTACAGTCCCTAACGAAGAGTCCCTCCCCAGCGTCCTCATAGGCCCCCTTCAGATACTGGAAGGCTGCTACGAGGTCTCCACGCAGCCTTCTCTTCTCCGGGCTGAACAGCCCCAACTTTCTCAGCCTGTCTTCATATGGGAGGTGCTGCAGCCCCCTGATCATCCATGAGGCCCTCTTCTGGACTTGCTCCGACAGTTCCATGTCCTTTTTATGTTGAGGACACCAGAACTGTACACCGTACTCCAAGTGAGGTCTCACGAGACCAAGAGTATAAGGGGCAGGATCACCTCCTTTGACCTGAAATATATATATGTTTCTCTTTAATGTAAATATTAAAATTATTTATTCTATATATTTAAATTACATATTGTGTATGAAACATTATGTTTAGACAGTCAGCCTGATGGACCAAGTAAACAGGAGGACCAAATAATACTAAATAAGACCGGAATCAACAAAAATTTTCACACCAAAGAAAATAATAGGTTACATAAGTAAAACATTAAATGCATGCCTTTTTTTTTAATTAGTTTTTGGAAGAGTACACACCACAAATATGAAATGTAGACAATTCAGTGCTGTCAACAAACACCACAAGTTAATATGAATACACGTTTTTCTCTCCTTGTGTTCTTGGAGAATTCATTTTCTTCCAGTAGACCAAAATCACTTAACAGAAAAACCATCCGCATCCTGATGTGATAAAACACTTCATACTTTTTATGGATCTCTCTAGCGAAAGAGAAAATAGTTTGACGCTTCTGACTTCTGAAGCTGGTTTGGGTTTTCTTGGGTTGGTTGGTTGGGCTTGGTTTTGTTTTTCATGTTTTTCTCTCTCTACTTATGTTCTATCAGATGTTTTCAGTTTAGGATTTCTTGGAGTACCAATGGACACACAGAGATTTTTTAAAAAGTCCGTAAATTCTCCCTTTTTTTTCTCTTGGATGAGAGGGGTTTAAGTTTTTCTCAGACCTACTACAGTTTTGGGGTTGTCATTAACATGATTTTCATATGAGAAAATTGGCTTAGACCATGAAGCCTGGTCATCTCAACTTTAAAATAATGTATGGAAACATTTCTGTACAGTTGAGTTTGTACTGAATTTTAGCTTTTATTGATTTTGAAAATACTGTTTCTCTTGAACTGCGAGAAGATGAAGCAATTTTCTGAGTGCTAGCTGGAAACCAAAATATTTATTCCGTAAGTGTAAACCCCCCCCCACCAAGTAATTCCTGTGGACTCTCCTGCCATTCCCTTCTTCACCTTCATGAACCCCAATCCACGTCATTTTAACCAAGGGGCCCAGCAGAAAGTCAGAATGGCCAGTGAGTACAGGCGTTTGGCATCTGTGTATAGAAGTCCACGTACATGAAACATTTCTCCACAATGGAAATATTTCTGGAAATACATAAAGCATTAGGCATTATGTTTTAGGCTGCCCACAGGGAGTCTTCTTTTTGGGAAGTTAAGGAGCCTGACGATGTCTGTGTATATGGGTCCACGGCTGCTTCTCACAACAGCAACACTGGCCTACATGCCTGCCTATGCCCCCAGCAGCACCCTTGTTTGCCCCTTCTTTGTTCTTCTCCGCAATACTCCACCGCTGTGGGGAAGCCATGCACAGCCTTTTTCCCTCTCACTTTTCTTCATGGGGGGAAGAAGTGAAAAGGGATGTTCAGAGAGAAGGAACTTCTTTTTCTGACACGTGAAAAAGGTGCACAGAAACATATCCAGAAACTGCACACCCAGAATTACACAGAAATGCCCTGCCATGCTCAAATATTTTAGTTCAAGTTGACTTAGCATCTGAGGAGTTAACCAATTCCAAAGACAGAAGTCAAAAAGAATGAGTTTAAAGCTGAGTTTCTTTTGCAATTGGAAAGAGACTTGAAAATCATTCATCTGGTTAACGAACAGAACCAAGTCACTGCAATTATTTACTCTTATTTCTTCTGTATCACAGTTTGTATTTCAACAAACATAAAATATTAGTTGTTCATACAGATGAAAATGGAGAGGTGTCGTGGTTTAACCCCAGCTGGCAAATAAGCACCACACAACCACTTGCTCACTCTCCCCCAGTGGGATGAGCAGGGTCAGAGAGGTAAAAGATGAGGAAACTCGCGAATTGAGATAAAGGCCGTATAATTAGTAAAGGAAAAGCTGTGCACACAAGCAAATCAGATCAAGGAATTCATTCACCACTTCACATGGTTAGGCAGGTGTTCAGAAATCTCCAGGAAAGCAGGAGCGCTCCCCAGCTTTAAATTTACCCAGTGTAAAAATACAGAACGAGATACGGATTATTAATGTTTAGAGAAATATCTACCCGTTAAAAAAGAGAAACCAAAACATTTTGGTAAATGAAAAGCAGCTTTAAACCTCCATTCTGTTTGTCCTATCCAGCCCCCCTCATCAAATGCCTGCAAATTGTTGGCAGACAATTTCGGTGCAAAGCATATTAGCACAAACTATTAATCTGCTATTGATACCGATATTGGGTGAATTGCTGAGGTGAGCAGCTCGAGAAAGGATGCCTTCAACACCTGAGCGGGGGGAAGCTCAGCGTCCGGGAGCCTCAGCTCAGAGCACCAAGAGAGCCTCAGGTCTTCCGCGGGACTTGCCCGGGAGCCGGCAGCTCAGCTGACGCGAGCAGCTGACTCGCAGGGGGCGGAGCCAGGGGGGGCGGCGGCAGCTTTAAACCCGCCAGCACCGATCGTTACCGGTCAATTGCTGAGGTGAATAGGCCGAGAGAGGCCGTCTTGAACATCTGACGGAGGGGAACGTCAGCGTCCAGGAGCCTCAATTCAGAGCGGCAAGACCCACCGAGGGAGTCTCAAGTCTTCGACAGGACTTGCCCGTGAGCCGGCAGCTCCGCTGAGGCGAGCAGGGACTGTCAGGGGACGGAGCCGGGAGGGACGGCACCAGCCGTGACCGGTTAAAATCTCGCCCCAGGGAGCGCGGAGCGTCAGTTTGTGTGGGCAGGTGAGCAGGGTGGGGAGCGCTCGCCTCATGACCAGGGCCCGGTCTGGGAGCTCTGCTCTGGCTGCCCCGGCGGTGGCCAGCGTAGGCACCCAGACAGAGCCGGTGAGAGGGGAGGCCGCAGTGCAGAGCTCGGGCTATAGAAAGTGGTCTCTTGAGGCAAGGGTGCACAATGGGGAGGGCTGCACTCGTGCGCCCTGGCGCAGGTCCTCCTGCAGCAGGGGCTGAGCTGCGGGACGCTGTCAAGAGGCTAAAAGATGTTGGGGAAGCTGAGAGGAAGCAGGGCTGCTTGCTCCAGGCCCAAACTGTGCACGGGCCTCAAGCATCCATCGTAGCTCATGCAGGAAAGAAGGAAGCCGTTAACCCAGGAACCTGGGGACAAGTAACAACCAAAAAAAACCCCCCAAAAAAAAACAAACCACAAAGACAAACAAACAAACAGAAAAACCAAGCCCCCTTCCCCCCCCCCCCCAAAAAAAAAAAAAAAAACCAAAAAAAAAAAAAGGGGGGGGAAGAGTACAATTAAAAGCAAGGGGCTTCCTCCTGAATCTGATGTCCGTACCCAGAACTGCTTGGCAGTTCTGCAGGGGGCTAATGAGAAAACACAAACCTCACAACATGAACAACCGGCTGATGCACTGGCAAAGAAGATCACTTACTGGTGCTGCCAGGAAAAAGCGGTGGGCCGTAGCAGTAGGGGACTCTACTTTGAAAGGAACAGATGCACTCATCTGTTGGCTTGACCCAGTCTCAAGGGAGGTGTGTTGCCTACCAGGGTCTCGGATCAGGGATGTTGCAGAGAGGCTGCCTGGTCTAGTAAGTCCCACCGACTATTACCCGCTTCTAAGTTGTCCATGTGGGTGCTAGTGATATAGACAGCAGTAGCGCGGAGAACATTAAAGAAGGACTACAGAGCCCTGGGAGGGGTGGTTAGGGGCTCTGGAGCTCAGATAAGTCTTTTCATCGATCCTCCAGGATAAAGAGGAGGACCTTAAAAAGGCTAGGTGAATTTGGCAGGTTAATAAATGGTAAGAACAGTGGTGCCTTAGTCAGGGGTTTGGGTGTCTAGAACGTGGGACTTGATTTGGGAGGCCAGGTCTACTGGAGGCCGATGGAGCTGGTCTGACAGTGGAGGGGAAGAGCGGTTTTGGTAGGAGGCTTGCCAGGCTGGACGAGAAAGCTTTAAACTAGATGTGTTGGAGGAGGGGCCATCATTCCATCCCAACACTCCCAGTCGGTTGCCAGCACCTATAGTAAATGCTCGGAGGGATTTAGAGATATTTCAGCCACTCCAACCAGTGAGCTGGCTTCATTTGGAGCTTGGCTTGGATGCCTCTACACAAACGCCCGTGGCATGGGGAACAAACAAGAGGAATTAGAGATGTGTGCACGTCTACAGGGATATGATATAATAGGTATCACGGAAAAATGGTGGGATGGCTCCCACGACGGGAGTGTTGGAATGGAAAGTTACAGGCTCTTTAGGAAAGACAGGCCTGGCAGAGGAGGAGGGGGAGTTGCTATTTATGTTAGGGATAGTCTGGAGGTATGGAACTCTGCCTGGGGACAGGTGATCAGTCAACAGAGAGGGTGGGGGTCAGGGTCAAAGGGAGAACAGCTATGGGAGACATCACTGTGGTGATCTGTTACAGACCGCCTGATGAAGAGGACTCTGTGGATGAAACGCTCTATGGACAGATAGGAACAGCCTCACACTCACATGCCCTTGTCGTCATGGGGGACTTCAACCACCCTGATGTCTGTTGGAGGGACGGAACGGAACGGCACAAATGATCCAGGAGGTTCCTCAGTTGTGGGGAAGACAACATCCTTCTGCAAGCTGATAGATGGACCACTGGGTGGATAAAGAACTGACTGGATAGCCGCATGCAAAGAGTTGTGGTCAACGGCTCAATGTCCAGCTGGAGACCAGTAACAAGTGGTGTCCCTCAGGGATGGGTGCTGGGACCGGTCTTGTTCACCATCTTTGTCGGTGACGTGGACAGCGGGATCGAGTGAGCCCTCAGCGAGTTTGCCGACGACACCAAGCTGTGTGGTTCGGCTGATACGCTGGAGGGAAGGAATGCCCTCCAGAGGGACCCTGACACGCTTGTGAGGTGGGCTGATGCCAACCTTACGAAGTTTAACCATGCCAAGTGCAAGGTCCTGCACCTGGGTCGGAGCAATCCCAGGCACAGCTAGAGGTTGGGCAGAGAAAAGATTCGGAGCAGCCCTGCGGAGAAGGACTTGGGGGTGCTGGTTGATGAGAACCTCAACATGAGCCGGCAGTGTGCGCTCGCAGCCCAGAAAGCCAACCGTATCCTGGGCCGCATCCAGAGGAGCAGGTCGAAGGAGGTGATCCTGCCCCTCTGCCCTCGTGAGACCTCACTTGTAGTACTGTGTACAGTTCTGGTGTCCTGAACATAGAAAAGGACGTGGAACTGTTGGAACAAGTCGAGAGGAGGGCCACGAGGATGATCAGGGGGCTGCAGCACCTCCCGTATGAAGATAGGTTGAGCAAGTTGGGGCTGTTCAGCCCGGAGAAGAGAAGGCTGCGTGGAGACCTCATAGCAGCCTTCCAGTATCTGAAGGGGGCCTTTGAGGATGCTGGGGAGGGACTCTTCCTTAAGGACTGTAGCGATAGGACAAGGGGTAACGGGTTAAAACTTAAACAGGGGAAGTTTAGATTGGATTTAAGGAGGAAGTCTTTTACTGTGAGGGTGGTAAGGCAGTGGAATGGGTTGTCCAGGGAAGTTGTGAATGCTCCATCCCTGGTGGTGTTCAAGGTCGGGTTGGACTGAGCCCTGGGTGACATGGTTTAGTGTGAGGTGTCCCTGCCCACGGCAGGGGGGTTGGAACTAGATGACCTTAAGGTCCTTTACAGCCCTAACTATTCTATGATTCTATGAGTTTTCAATAGATTTTATTTTACATTCCCTGACCATTTATAAAGACAAAGGGGAAAACATTCATCAAATAAATTATCCGTTAGAAATAAGTCACCAAGTCCTAAGAGCAAATGGCCTACATATATGTTTTTGGGTAGTTCGTAACTACACTGAAAGTTTGAAAGTGGCCCTGAAAACCCTAAAGATTAAAAGCTCAGTTTACATAATTCACAACTTGATGGGGAACTTTAAGCCACATAGCTGCAGATACTTAGCTTAGGGTTACATACATAGGTGTATATTTCCCTTATACTCTTAGTTCCAGTATTTTTCTTTCTGGAAGTTACCATTGGTTAAATTATCCTGTTATAAATAAAATCAGAGAGGGGGAGCAAGACATGCAGAATCTCCTTCCTGCATTCTTTTATTTCAATGACTTGAACATGCTATCTGGAAAATGGGATAGAAGATCTAGACTGAATAACATTTGGACTGAATTTCAGACTATACGTTAACTAATCTATAATGATCTTAAAAAACCAACCCAAAAGGAAAACTTCACCATAAAGCTGCTGTACAAAGGCACATTTCAATTTAACCTTCCTCATACCGCAGAGTTAAATTTATAAAAGGTCATTAGTAGCCAGTGCACTCTCAGACTGTGCCAAATTGTTCCTGTGTGACCTCTGTGGTGTGACTACTGATCGCGACTTTTAAGTGAAAGCAAAGAGAAAAACTATATTCTATATGCGTAGCTATACATATATATATGTGTGTATATATATATTATTGTGTGTGTATATATATTATTGTGTGTATATATGTATATATATTATATGTATATATGTGTATATATTATATATGCGTAGCTATACATATATATGTATATATATATTATTGTATATTTTATATATGTATAGCTACGCATATACAATATATATATACACACACACGAACACACACACACACACACACGTGGGTGAGTATATGTATTCACACACAGTTTACTGAGTGCTTCTTCCTGGTGAGCTACTGCTCAGCTGAGGGGGGAAAAAGTAGACCTAACAGCAGGTTATGTGGTCAGGACTGACTGACTGTTTATCTGGTCAGCATTGTATTTTACATTATATATAGAATCATAGAGTAGTTAGGGTTGGAAAGGACCTTAAGATCATCTAGTTCCAACCCCCCTGCCATGGGCAGGGACACCTCACACTAAACCATGTCACCCAAGGCTCTGCCCAACCCGACCTTGAACACCGCCAGGGATGGAGCATTCACAAGTTCCTTGGGAAACCCTTTCCAGCGCCTCACCACCCTCACAGTAAAAGAGCTTCCTCCTTATATGTAATCAAAATGTCCCCTGTTTAAGTTAGAACCCGTTACCCTTTGTCCTGTCACTACAGTCCCTAACGAAGAGTCCCTCCCCAGCGTCCTCATAGGCCCCCTTCAGATACTGGAAGGCTGCTACGAGGTCTCCACGCAGCCTTCTCTTCTCCGGGCTGAACAGCCCCAACTTTCTCAGCCTGTCTTCATATGGGAGGTGCTGCAGCCCCCTGATCATCCATGAGGCCCTCTTCTGGACTTGCTCCGACAGTTCCATGTCCTTTTTATGTTGAGGACACCAGAACTGTACACCGTACTCCAAGTGAGGTCTCACGAGACCAAGAGTATAAGGGGCAGGATCACCTCCTTTGACCTGAAATATATATATGTTTCTCTTTAATGTAAATATTAAAATTATTTATTCTATATATTTAAATTACATATTGTGTATGAAACATTATGTTTAGACAGTCAGCCTGATGGACCAAGTAAACAGGAGGACCAAATAATACTAAATAAGACCGGAATCAACAAAAATTTTCACACCAAAGAAAATAAATTAATAGGTTACATAAGTAAAACATTAAATGCATGCCTTTTTTTTTAATTAGTTTTTGGAAGAGTACACACCACAAATATGAAATGTAGACAATTCAGTGCTGTCAACAAACACCACAAGTTAATATGAATACACGTTTTTCTCTCCTTGTGTTCTTGGAGAATTCATTTTCTTCCAGTAGACCAAAATCACTTAACAGAAAAACCATCCGCATCCTGATGTGATAAAACACTTCATACTTTTTATGGATCTCTCTAGCGAAAGAGAAAATAGTTTGACGCTTCTGACTTCTGAAGCTGGTTTGGGTTTTCTTGGGTTGGTTGGTTGGGCTTGGTTTTGTTTTTCATGTTTTTCTCTCTCTACTTATGTTCTATCAGATGTTTTCAGTTTAGGATTTCTTGGAGTACCAATGGACACACAGAGATTTTTTAAAAAGTCCGTAAATTCTCCCTTTTTTTTCTCTTGGATGAGAGGGGTTTAAGTTTTTCTCAGACCTACTACAGTTTTGGGGTTGTCATTAACATGATTTTCATATGAGAAAATTGGCTTAGACCATGAAGCCTGGTCATCTCAACTTTAAAATAATGTATGGAAACATTTCTGTACAGTTGAGTTTGTACTGAATTTTAGCTTTTATTGATTTTGAAAATACTGTTTCTCTTGAACTGCGAGAAGATGAAGCAATTTTCTGAGTGCTAGCTGGAAACCAAAATATTTATTCCGTAAGTGTAAACCCCCCCCCACCAAGTAATTCCTGTGGACTCTCCTGCCATTCCCTTCTTCACCTTCATGAACCCCAATCCACGTCATTTTAACCAAGGGGCCCAGCAGAAAGTCAGAATGGCCAGTGAGTACAGGCGTTTGGCATCTGTGTATAGAAGTCCACGTACATGAAACATTTCTCCACAATGGAAATATTTCTGGAAATACATAAAGCATTAGGCATTATGTTTTAGGCTGCCCACAGGGAGTCTTCTTTTTGGGAAGTTAAGGAGCCTGACGATGTCTGTGTATATGGGTCCACGGCTGCTTCTCACAACAGCAACACTGGCCTACATGCCTGCCTATGCCCCCAGCAGCACCCTTGTTTGCCCCTTCTTTGTTCTTCTCCGCAATACTCCACCGCTGTGGGGAAGCCATGCACAGCCTTTTTCCCTCTCACTTTTCTTCACGGGGGGAAGAAGTGAAAAGGGATGTTCAGAGAGAAGGAACTTCTTTTTCTGACACGTGAAAAAGGTGCACAGAAACATATCCAGAAACTGCACACCCAGAATTACACAGAAATGCCCTGCCATGCTCAAATATTTTAGTTCAAGTTGACTTAGCATCTGAGGAGTTAACCAATTCCAAAGACAGAAGTCAAAAAGAGTGAGTTTAAAGCTGAGTTTCTTTTGCAATTGGAAAGAGACTTGAAAATCATTCATCTGGTTAACGAACAGAACCAAGTCACTGCAATTATTTACTCTTATTTCTTCTGTATCACAGTTTGTATTTCAACAAACATAAAATATTAGTTGTTCATACAGATGAAAATGGAGAGGTGTCGTGGTTTAACCCCAGCTGGCAAATAAGCACCACACAACCACTTGCTCACTCTCCCCCAGTGGGATGAGCAGGGTCAGAGAGGTAAAAGATGAGGAAACTCGCGAATTGAGATAAAGGCCGTATAATTAGTAAAGGAAAAGCTGTGCACACAAGCAAATCAGATCAAGGAATTCATTCACCACTTCACATGGTTAGGCAGGTGTTCAGAAATCTCCAGGAAAGCAGGAGCGCTCCCCAGCTTTAAATTTACCCAGTGTAAAAATACAGAACGAGATACGGAATGCTAGGGGTAACTTAACAGTGATCTCACATTTTATTGCGATGACACAAGAAAGATACAAGTAACTGACAGAAATTGCAGTAGTGTATTGTTTTAAATTACAAAATCACAACAGAGGCTTTAGCTGGAATTTGGCTACAGTTCTTCACATGACAGACTTGGAGTAAGATTGAAGAAGAAGAAGAAACTGGTTAGTTGAAATAAGCTACAGGTAGAGGAAAGCACAAGAGAAGGTAAGAGCTGAAAATAAAAAGCATAGCATAGAATAACACAGACAACTTGCGTATAAACTGAATAAAGCATCTCTGTCTTGTTATAGAGCTAAAATATTACATGAAAGTCAAAATTACTTATCAGGATACTGAGTCAGTAAGACAACCATCATTAAAACCATTTCTCATAGTTATTCTGTTCACTACGGCCCTATGGAAAGCTGGGACCTTGAGAACCATCAGAGCATATTGTCAATGCAATCCTATTTTTGCCCGCTTTGGTCCAAGCAGCTGCATATACATGTGATTATTTTTTAGATTTAATCCTTATAGGTGAACTATCAACAGATGCACAGTCTGAAGAGGCCTAGGCGAATGACTTGGAGGAAGGAGGGGGATGAGACACCAACATGCTATTGATAAATTCTATGCATCTATTGACAGCTTGGAACACTGCAAAAAACCTGCCTGTGTCTGAGATCTGGTGTAGTTAGAAGAAGCTGGATTTGTAGCAATTTTGCAACCTAATAAGAAACCCAGCAGTTAAAACAAAGCTGGTTTTGAAATACAAAAATCATTTATAAAAAGATATTTAAAATAGTCTCCTGTGTTGTTGTGGTTTGTTCCTTGAGAAAATGTTATTTCTACTTGCAGAAGGAAAAAAAAACAAAACAACAGAAACAAAACCAAAAAACCAACCAACAAACAATGAAACCAGCCTGTTTTATCTTGAAAGGAAGAAATAAAACTCAAAGCAAACAGTTAAAAATGGCCATCCAAATTCATTTATTATTTTAGATAATGTTTAGAGAAATATCTACCCGTTAAAAAAGAGAAACCAAAACATTTTGGTAAATGAAAAGCAGCTTTAAACCTCCATTCTGTTTGTCCTATCCAGCCCCCCTCATCAAATGCCTGCAAATTGTTGGCAGACAATTTCGGTG